>NC_138192.1:1523890-2723890 GCF_964194105.1 Spermophilus citellus | reverse complement strand
ACACAATAAAGTAGTTTCACGTTCTATCTCTATGTTTTGTTTCCTCTTGATGTAGCCCTAAGCAGTGACTGGCGAGAAACACTTTCATGGAAAGGGGTTGCCAGGCTTCCCAAAATTACGAATCTCCAGAAATCTCAGCAAATATTTTTTCACCCAAACAGGATGATACTTTCAGGTAATGATCAGTACACGAAGGCGACTTGGTTCCCCAAATTTCGTTCTTCTATGTTGAAGCGTTCGTTTCCAGTAACAGTTTGAATTTTTAGGTTTCACTCTGCTTTCTCCTATATTGATAGATGTATTTGGAACTCTAAATCCAACACGGTTTGTGCTAGCTTCTTGAAACATGACACAATAAAGTAGTTTCACGTTCTATCCCTATGTTTTGATTCCTCTTGATGTAGCCCTAAGCAGTGACTGGCGAGAAACACTTTCATGGAAAGGGGTTGCCAGGCTTCCCAAAATTACGAATCTCCAGAAATCTCAGCAAATATTTTTTCACCCAAGCTGGATGATACTTTCAGGTAATGATCAGTACATGAAGGCGACTTGGTTCCCCAAATATCGTTCTTCTATGGTGAAGCGTTCGTTTCCAATAACAGTTTGAATTTTTAGGTTTCACTCTGTTTTCTCCTATATTGATAGATGTATTTGGAACTCTAAATCCAACACGGTTTGTGCTAGCTTCTTGAAACTTGACACAATAAAGTAGTTTCACGTTCTATCTCTACGTTTTGTTTCCTCTTGATGTAGCCCTAAGCAGTGACTGGCGAGAAACACTTTCATTGAAAGGGGTTGCCAGGCTTCCCAAAATTACGAATCTCCAGAAATCTCAGCAAATATTTTTTCACCCAAACAGGATGATACTTTCAGGTAATGATCAGTACATGAAGGCGACTTGGTTTCCCAAATTTCGTACTTCTATGTTGAGGCGTTCGTTTCCAGTAACAGTTTGAATTTTTAGGTTTCACTCTGTTTTCTCCTATATTGATAGATGTATTTGGAACTATAAATCCAACACGGTTTGTGCTAGATTCTTGAAACTTGACACAATAAAGTAGGTTCACGTTCTATCTCTATATTTTTTTTCCTCTTGATGTAGCCCTAAGCAGTGACAGGCGAGAAACACTTCCATGGAAAGGGGTTGCCAGGCTTCCCAAAATTACGAATCTCCAGAAATATCAGCAAATATTTTTTCACCCAAACAGGATGATACTTTCAGGTAATGATAAGTACACGAAGGCGACTTGGTTTCCCAAATTTCATTCTTCTATGTTGAGGCGTTCGTTTCCAGTAACAGTTTGAATTTTTAGGTTTCACTCTGTTTTCTCCTATATTGATAGATGTATTTGGAACTCAAAATCCAACACGGTTTGTGCTAGCTTCTTGAAACTTGACACAATAAAGTAGTTTCACGTTCTATCTCTACGTTTTGTTTCCTCTTGATGTAGCCCTAAGCAGTGACTGGCGAGAAACACTTTCATGGAAAGGGGCTGCCAGGCTTCCCAAAATAACGAATCTCCAGAAATCTCAGCAAATATTTCTTCACCCAAACAGGATGATACTTTCAGGTAATGATCAGTACACTAAGGCGACTTGGTTCCCCAAATTTCGTTCTTCTATGTTGAAGCGTTCGTTTCCAGTAACAGTTTGAATTTTTAGGTTTCACTCTGTTTTCTCCTATATTGATAGATGTATTTGGAACTCTAAATCCAACACGGTTTGTGCTAGCTTCTTGACACTTGACACAATAAAGTAGTTTCACGTTCTATCTCTATGTTTTGTTTTTTCTTGATGTAGCCCTAAGCAGTTACTGGCGAGAAACACTTTCATGGAAAGGGGTTGCCAGGCTTCCCAAAATTACGAATCTCCAGAAATCTCAGCAAATATTTTTTAACCCAAACAGGATGATAATTTCAGGTAATGATCAGTACACTAAGGTGACTTGGTTCCCCAAATTTCGTTCTTCTATGTTGAAGCGTTCGTTTCCAGTAACAGTTTGAATGTTTAGGTTACACTCTGTTTTCTCCTATATTCATAGATGTATTTGGAACACTAAATCCAACACGTTTTGTGCTAGCTATTTGAAACTTGACACAATAAAGTAGTTTCACGTTCTATCTCTATGTTTTGATTCCTCTTGATGTAGCCCTAAGCAGTGACTGGCGAGAAACACTTTCATGGAAAGGGGTTGCCAGGCTTCCCAAAATTACGAATCTCCAGAAATATCAGCAAATATTTTTTCACCCAAACTGGATGATACTTTCAGGTAATGATCAGTACGCGAAGGCGACTTGGTTCCCCAAATTTCGTTCTTCTATGTTGAAGCGTTCGTTTCCAGTAACTGTTTGAATTTTTAGGTTTCACTCTGTTTTCTCCTATATTGATAGATGTATTTGGAACTCTAAATCTAACACGGTTTGTGCTAGCTTCTTGAAACTTGACACAATAAAGTAGTTTCACGTTCTATCTCTATGTTTTGTTTCCTCTTGATGTAGCCCTAAGCAGTGACAGGCGAGAAACACTTTCATGGAAAGGGGTTGCCAGGCTTCCCAAAATTACGAATTTCCAGAAATCTCAGCAAATATTTTTTCAGCCAAACTGGATGATACTTTCAGGTAACGATCAGTACACGAAGGCGATTTGGTTCCCCAAATTTCGATCTTCTATGTGGAAGCGTTCGTTTCCACGAACTCTTTGAATTTTTAGGTTTCACTCTGTTTTCTCCTATATTGATAGATGTATTTGGAACTCTAAATCCAACACGGTTTGTGCTAGCTTCTTGAAACTTGACACAATAAAGTAGTTTCACATTCTGTCTCTATGTTTTGTTTCCTCTTAATGTAGCCCTAAGTAGTGACAGGCGAGAAACACTTTCATGGAAAGGGGTTGCCAGGCTTCCCAAAACTACGAATCTCCAGAAATCTCAGCAAATATTTTTTCACCCAAACAGGATGATACATTCAGGTAATGATCAGTACACTAAGGTGAGTTGGTTCCCCAAATTTCGTTCTTCTATGTTGAGGCGTTCGTTTCCAGTAACAGTTTGAATTTTTAGGTTTCACTCTGTTTTCTCCTATATTGATAGATGTATTTGGAACTCTAAATCCAACACGGTTTGTGCTAGCTTCCTGAAACTTGACACAATAAAGTAGTTTCACGTTCTATCTCTATGTTTTGTTTCCTCTTGATGTAGCCCTAAGCTGTGACTGGCGAGAAACACTTTCATGGAAAGGGGATGCCAGGCTTCCCAAAATTAAGAATCTCCAGAAATCTCAGCAAATATTTTTTCACCCAAACAGGACGATACTATCAGGTAATAATCAGTACACGAAGGCGACTGGGTTCCCCAAATTTTGTTCTTCTATGTTGAAGCGTTCGTTTCCAGTAACAGTTTGAATTTTTAGGTTTCACTCTGTTTTCTCCTATATTGATAGATGTATTTGGAACACTAAATCCAACACGGTTTGTGCTAGCTTCTTGAAACTTGACACAATAAAGTAGTTTCACGTTCTATCTCTATGTTTTGATTCCTCTTGATGTAGCCCTAAGCAGTGACAGGCGAGAATCACTTCCATGGAAAGGGGTTGCCAGGCTTCCCAAAATTACGAATCTCCAGAAATCTCAGCAAATATTTTTTCACCCAAACTGGATGATACTTTCAGATAATGATCAGTACACTAAGGCAACTTGGTTCCCCAAATTTCGTTCTTCTATGTTGAAGCGTTCATTTCCAGTAAGTGTTTGAATTTTTAGGTTTCACTCTGTTTTCTCCTATATTGATAGATGTATTTGGAACTCTAAATCCAACACGGTTTGTGCTAGCTTCTTGAAACTTGACACAATAAAGTAGTTTCACGTTCTATCTCTATGTTTTGATTCCTCTTGATGTAGCCCTAAGCAGTGACAGGCGAGAAACACTTCCATGGAAAGGGGTTGCCAGGCTTCCCAAAATTACGAATCTCCAGAAATCTCAGCAAATATTTTTTCACCCAAACAGGATGATACTTTCAGGTAATGATCAGTACACGAAGGTGACTTGGTTCCCCATATTTCGTTATTCTATGTTGAAGCGTTCGTTTCCAGTAACAGTTTGAATGTTTAGGTTTCACTCTGTTTTCTCCTATATTGATAGATGTATTTGGAACACTAAATCCAACACGGTTTGTGCTAGCTTCTTGAAACTTGACACAATAAAGTAGTTTCACGTTCTATCTCTATGTTTTGTTTCCTCTTGATGTAGCCCTAAGCAGTGACAGTCGAGAAACACTTCCATGGAAAGGAGTTGCCAGGGTTCACAAAATTACGAATCTCCAGAAATCTCAGCAAATATTTTTTTTCACCCAAACTGGATGATACTTTCAGATAATGATCAGTACACGAAGGCGACTTGGTTCCCCAAATTTCGTTCTTCTATGTTGAAGCGTTCGTTTCCAGTAACAGTTTGAAGTTTTAGGTTTCACTCTGTTTTCTCCTATATGGATAGATGTATTTGGAACTCTAAATCCAACACGGTTTGTGCTAGCTTCTTGAAACTTGACACAATAAAGTAGTTTCACGTTCTGTCTCTATGTTTTGTTTCCTCTTGATGTAGCCCTAAGCAGTGACTGGCGAGAAACACTTTCATGGAAAGGGGTTGCCAGGCTTCCCAAAATTACGAATCTCCAGAAATCTCAGCAAATATTTTTTCACCCAAACAGGATGATACTTTCAGGTAATGATCAGTACACTAAGGTGACTTGGTTCCCCAAATTTCGTTCTTCTATGTTGAAGCGTTCGTTTCCAGTAACAGTTTGAATTTTTAGGTTTCACTCTGTTTTCTCCTATATTGATAGATGTATTTGGAACTCTAAATCCAACACGGTTTGTGCTAGCTTCTTGAAACTTCACACAATAAAGTAGATTCAGGTTCTATCTCTATGTTTTGTTTCCTCTTGATGTAGCCCTAAGCAGTGACTGGCGAGAAACACTTTCATGGAAAGGGGTTGCCAGGCTTCCCAAAATTACGAATCTCCAGAAATCTCAGCAAATATTTTTTCACCCAAACAGGATGATACTTTCAGGTAATGATCAGTACACTAAGGTGACTTGGTTCCCCAAATTTCGTTCTTCTATGTTGAAGCGTTCATTTCCAGTAACTGTTTGAATTTTTAGGTTTCACTCTGTTTTCTCCTATATTGATAGATGTATTTGGAACTCTAAATCCAACACGGTTTCTGCTAGCTTCTTGAAACTTGACACAATAAAGTAGTTTCACGTTCTATCTCTATGTTTTGATTCCTCTTGATGTTGCCCTAAGCAGTGACTGGCGAGAAACACTTTCATGGAAA
The DNA here is from genome assembly GCF_964194105.1 of Spermophilus citellus. Lineage (NCBI taxonomy): Eukaryota > Metazoa > Chordata > Mammalia > Rodentia > Sciuridae > Spermophilus > Spermophilus citellus. Next base: position 2,718,560 of record NC_138192.1, on the reverse strand, counting down.
GGGGTTGCCAGGCTTCCCAAAATTACGAATCTCCGGAAATCTCAGCAAATATTTTTTCACCCAAACAGGATGATACTTTCAGGTAATGAACGGTACACGAAGGCGAATTGGTTTCCCAAATTTCGTTCATCTATGTTGAGGCGTTCCTTTCCAGTAACAGTTTGAATTTTTAGGTTTCACTCTGTTTTCTCCTATATTGATAGATGTATTTGGAACTATAAATCCAACACGGTTTGTGCTAGCTTTTTGAAAGTTGACACAATAAAGTAGTTTCACGTTCTATCTCTATGTTTTGATTCCTCTTGATGTAGCCCTAAGCAGTGACAGGCGAGAAACACTTCCATGGAAAGGGGTTGCCAGGCTTCCCAAAATTACGAATCTCCAGAAATCTCAGCAAATATTTTTTCACCCAAACAGGATGATACTTTCAGGTAATGATCAGTACACGAAGGTGACTTGGTTCCCCAAATTTCGTTCTTCTATGTTGAAGCGTTCGTTTCCAGTAACAGTTTGAATGTTTAGGTTTCACTCTGTTTTCTCCTATATTGATAGATGTATTTGGAACACTAAATCCAACACGGTTTGTGCTAGCTTCTTGAAACTTGACACAATAAAGTAGTTTCACGTTCTATCTCTATGTTTTGATTCCTCTTGATGTAGCCCTAAGCAGTGACAGGCGAGAAACACTTCCATGGAAAGGGGTTGCCAGGCTTCCCAAAATTACGAATCTCCAGAAATCTCAGCAAATATTTTTTCACCCAAACTGGATGATACTTTCAGATAATGATCAGTACACGAAGGCGACTTGGTTCCCCAAATTTCGTTCTTCTATGTTGAAGCGTTCGTTTCCAGTAACTGTTTGAATTTTTAGGTTTCACTCTGTTTTCTCCTATATTGATAGATGTATTTGGAACTCTAAATCCAACACGGTTTGTGCTAGCTTCTTGAAACTTGACACAATAAAGTAGTTTCACGTTCTGTCTCTATGTTTTGTTTCCTCTTGATGTAGCCCTAAGCAGTGACTGGCGAGAAACACTTTCATGGAAAGGGGTTGCCAGGCTTCCCAAAATTACGAATCTCCAGAAATCTCAGCAAATATTTTTTCACCCAAACAGGATGATACTTTCAGGTAATGATCAGTACACTAAGGTGACTTGGTTCCCCAAATTTCGTTCTTCTATATTGAAGCGTTCGTTTCAAGTAACAGTTTGAATTTTTAGGTTTCACTCTGTTTTCTCCTATATTGATAGATGTATTTGGAACTCTAAATCCAACACGGTTTGTGCTAGCTTCTTGAAACTTCACACAATAAAGTAGATTCAGGTTCTATCTCTATGTTTTGTTTCCTCTTGATGTAGCCCTAAGCAGTGACTGGCGAGAAACACTTTCATGGAAAGGGGTTGCCAGGCTTCCCAAAATTACGAATCTCCAGAAATCTCAGCAAATATTTTTTCAGCCAAACTGGATGATACTTTCAGGTAACGATCAGTACACGAAGGCGACTTGGTTCCCCAAATTTCGTTCTTCTATGTTGAGGCGTTCGTTTCCAGTAACAGTCTGAATTTTTAGGTTTCACTCTGTTTTCTCCTATATTGATAGATGTATTTGGAACTGTAAATCCAACACGGTTTGTGCTAGCTTCTTGAAACTTGACACAATAAAGTAGTTTCATGTTCTATCTCTACGTTTTGTTTCCTCTTGATGTACCCCTAAGCAGTGACTGGCGAGAAACACTTTCATGGAAAAGGGTTTTCAGGTTTCCCAAAATTACGAATCTCCAGAAATCTCGGCAAATTTTTTTTCACCCAACAGGATGATACTTTCAGGTAATGATCAGTACATGAAGGCGACTTGGTTCCCCAAATTTTGTTCTTCTATGTTGAAGCGTTCGTTTCCAGTAACAGTTTGAAATTTAGGTTTCACTCTGTTTTCTCCTATATTGATAGATGTATTTGGAACTCTAAATCCAACACAGTTTGTGCTAGCTTCTTGAAACTTGACACAATAAAGAAGTTTCACATTCTATCTCTATGTTTTGTTTCCTCTTGATGTAGCCCTAAGCAGTGACAGGCGAGAAACACTTTTATGGAAAGGGGTTGCCAGGATTCCCAAAATTACGAATCTCCAGAAATCTCAGCAAATATTTTTTCACCCAAACAGGATGATACTTTCAGGTAATGATCAGTACATGAAGGCGACTTGGATCCCCAAATTTCGTTCTTCTATGTTGAAGCGTTCGTTTCCAGTAACAGTTTGAATTTTTAGGTTTCACTCTGTTTTCTCCTATATTGATAGATGTATTTGGAACTCTAAATCCAACACGGTGTGTGCTAGCTTCTTGAAATTGACACAATAAATCAGTTTCACGTTCTATCTCTATGTTTTTATTCCTCTTGATGTAGCCCTAAGAAGTGACTGGCGAGAAACACTTTCATGGAAAGGGGTTGCCAGGCTTCCAAAATTACGAATCTCCTGAAATCTCAGCAAATATTTTTTCACCCAAATTGGATGATACTTTCAGGTAATGATCAGCACACGAAGGCGACTTGGTTCCCCAAATTTCGTTCTTCTATGTTGAGGCGTTCGTTTCCAGTAACAGTTTGAATTTTTAGGTTTCACTCTGTTTTCTCCTATATTGATAGATGTATTTGGAACTCTAAATCCAACACGGTTTGTGCTAGCTTCTTGAAACTTGACACAATAAAGTAATTTCACGTTCTATCTCTACGTTTTGTTTCCTCTTGATGTAGCCCTAAGCAGTGACTGGCGAGAAACACTTCCATGGAAAGGGGTTGCCAAGCTTCCCAAAATTACGAATCTCCAGAAATCTCAGCAAATATTTTTTCACCCAAACACGATGATACTTTCAGGTAATGATCAGTACACTAAGGCGACTTGGTTCCCCAAATTTCATTCTTCTATGTTGAAGCGTTCGTTTCCAGTAACAGTTTGAATTTTTAGGTTTCACTCTGTTTTCTCCTATATTGATAGATGTATTTGGAACTCTAAATCCAACACGGTTTGTGCTACCTTCTTGAAACTTGACACAATAAGGTAGTTTCACGTTCTATCTCTATGTTTTGTTTCCTCTTGATGTAGCCCTAAGAGGTGACTGGCGAGTAACACTTTCATGGAAAGGGGTTGCCAGGCTTCCCAAAATTACGAATCTCCAGAAATCTCAGCAAATATTTTTTCACCCAAACAGGATGATACTTTCAGGTAATGATCAGTACACGAAGGCGACTTGGTTCCCCATATTTCGTTCTTCTATGTTGAGGCGTTCGTTTCCAGTAACACTTTGATATTTTAGGTTTCACTCTGTTTTCCCCTATATTGATAGATGTATTTGGAACTCTAAATCCAACACGGTTTGTGCTAGCTTCTTGAAACTTGGCACAATAAAGTAGTTTCACGTTCTGTCTCTATGTTTTGTTTCCTCTTAATGTAGCCCTAAGCAGTGACAGGCGAGAAACACTTTCATGGAAAGGGGTTGCCAGGCTTCCCAAAATTACGAATCTCCAGAAATCTCAGCAAATATTTTTTCACCCAAACAGGATGATACTTTCAGGTAATGATCAGTACACTAAGGTGACTTGGTTACCCAAATTTCGTTCTTCTATGTTGAGGCGTTCGTTTCCAGGAACACTTTGAATTTTTAGGTTTCACTCTGTTTTCTCCTATATTGATAGATGTATCTGGAACTCTAAATCCAACACGGTTTATGCTAGCTTTTTGAAACTTGACACAATAAAGTAGTTTCACGTTCTCTCTCTATGTTATGTTTCCTCTTGATGTAGCCCTAAGCAGTGACAGGCGAGAAACACTTTCATGGAAAGGGGTTGCCAGGCTTCCCAAAATTACGAATCTCCAGAAATCTCAGCAAATATTTTTTCAGCCAAACTGGATGATACTTTCAGGTAACGATCAGTACACGAAGGCGACTTGGTTCCCCAAATTTCGTTCTTCTATGTTGAAGCATTCGTTTCCAGTAACAGTTTGAATTTTTAGGTTTCACTCTGTTTTCTCCTATATTGATAGATGTATTTGGAACTCTAAATCCAACACGGTTTGTGCTAGCTTCTTGAAACTTGACACAATAAAGTAGTTTCACGTTCTATCTCTGTTTTGTTTCCTCTTGATGTAGCCCTAAGCAGTGACTGGCGAGAATCACTTTCATGGAAAGGGGTTGCCAGGCTTCCCAAAATTACGAATCTCCAGAAATCTCAGCAAATATTTTTTCACCCAAACAGGATGATACTTTCAGGTAATGATCAGTACACGAAGGCGACTTGGTTCCCCAAATTTCGTTCTTCTATGTTGAGGCGTTCGTTTCCAGTAACAGTTTGAATTTTTAGGTTTCACTCTGTTTTCTCCTATATTGATAGATGTATTTGGAACTCTAAATCCAACACGGTTTGTGCTAGCTTCTTGAAACTTGACACAATAAAGTAGTTTCATGTTCTATCTCTACGTTTTGTTTCCTCTTGATGTACCCCTAAGCAGTGACTGGCGAGAAACACTTTCATGGAAAAGGGTTTCCAGGTTTCCCAAAATTACGAATCTCCAGAAATCTCAGCAAATATTTTTTCACCCAAACAGGATGATACTTTCAGGTAATGATCAGTACACGAAGGCGACTTGGTTCCCCAAATTTCGATCTTCTATGTTGAAGCGTTCGTTTCCAGTAACAGTTTGAATTTTTAGGTTTCACTCTGTTTTCTCCTATATTGATAGATGTATTTGGAACTCTAAATCCAACACGGTGTGTGCTAGCTTCTTGAAACTTGACACAATAAATCAGTTTCACATTCTATCTCTATGTTTTTATTCCTCTTGATGTAGCCCTAAGAAGTGACTGGCGAGAAACACTTTCATGGAAAGGGGTTGCCAGGCTTCCCAAAATTACGAATCTCCAGAAATCTCAGCAAATATTTTTTCACCCAAACAGGATGATACTTTCAGGTAATGATCAGTACACTAAGGTGACATGGTTCCCCAAATTTCGTTCTTCTATGTTGAAGCGTTCGTTTCCAGTAACAGTTTGAATTTTTAGGTTTCACTCTGTTTTCTCCTATATTGATAGATGTATTTGGAACTCTAAATCCAACACGGTTTGTGGTAGCTTCTTGAAACTTCACACAATAAAGTAGATTCAGGTTCTATCTCTATGTTTTGTTTCCTCTTGATGTAGCCCTAAGCAGTGACTGGCGAGAAACACTTTCATGGAAAGGGGTTGCCAGGCTTCCCAAAATTACGAATCTCCAGAAATCTCAGCAAATATTTTTTCACCCAAACAGGATGATACTTTCAGGTAATGATCAGTACACTAAGGTGACTTGGTTCCCCAAATTTCGTTCTTCTATGTTGAAGCGTTCATTTCCAGTAACAGTTTGAATTTTTAGGTTTCACTCTGTTTTCTCCTATATTGATAGATGTATTTGGAACTCTAAATCCAACACGGTTTGTGCTAGGTTCTTGAAACTTGACACAATAAAGTAGTTTCACATTCTATCTCTATGTTTTGATTCCTCTTGATGTAGCCCTAAGCAGTGACTGGCGAGAAACACTTTCATGGAAAGGGGTTGCCAGGCTTCCCAAAATTACGAATCTCCAGAAATATCAGCAAATATTTTTTCACCCAAACTGGATGATACTTTCAGGTAATGATCAGTACGCAAAGGCGACTTGGTTCCCCAAATTTCGTTCTTCTGTGTTGAAGCGTTCGTTTCCAGTAACTGTTTGAATTTTTAGGTTTCACTCTGTTTTCTCCTATATTGATAGATGTATTTGGAACTCTAAATCTAACACGGTTTGTGCTAGCTTCTTGAAACTTGACACAATAAAGTAGTTTCACGTTCTATCTCTATGTTTTGTTTCCTCTTGATGTAGCCCTAAGCAGTGACAGGCGAGAAACACTTTCATGGAAAGGGGTTGCCAGGCTTCCCAAAATTACGAATTTCCAGAAATCTCAGCAAATATTTTTTCAGCCAAACTGGATGATACTTTCAGGTAACGATCAGTACACGAAGGCGATTTGGTTCCCCAAATTTCGATCTTCTATGTGGAAGCGTTCGTTTCCACGAACTCTTTGAATTTTTAGGTTTCACTCTGTTTTCTCCTATATTGATAGATGTATTTGGAACTCTAAATCCAACACGGTTTGTGCTAGCTTCTTGAAACTTGACACAATAAAGTAGTTTCACATTCTGTCTCTATGTTTTGTTTCCTCTTAATGTAGCCCTAAGTAGTGACAGGCGAGAAACACTTTCATGGAAAGGGGTTGCCAGGCTTCCCAAAACTACGAATCTCCAGAAATCTCAGCAAATATTTTTTCACCCAAACAGGATGATACATTCAGGTAATGATCAGTACACTAAGGTGAGTTGGTTCCCCAAATTTCGTTCTTCTATGTTGAGGCGTTCGTTTCCAGTAACAGTTTGAATTTTTAGGTTTCACTCTGTTTTCTCCTATATTGATAGATGTGTTTGGAACTCTAAATCCAACACGGTTTGTGCTAGCTTCCTGAAACTTGACACAATAAAGTAGTTTCATGTTCTATCTCTATGTTTTGTTTCCTCTTGATGTAGCCCTAAGCTGTGACTGGCGAGAAACACTTTCATGGAAAGGGGATGCCAGGCTTCCCAAAATTAAGAATCTCCAGAAATCTCAGCAAATATTTTTTCACCCAAACAGGACGATACTATCAGGTAATAATCAGTACACGAAGGCGACTGGGTTCCCCAAATTTTGTTCTTCTATGTTGAAGCGTTCGTTTCCAGTAACAGTTTGAATTTTTAGGTTTCACTCTGTTTTCTCCTATATTGATAGATGTATTTGGAACACTAAATCCAACACGGTTTGTGCTAGCTTCTTGAAACTTGACACAATAAAGTAGTTTCACGTTCTATCTCTATGTTTTGATTCCTCTTGATGTAGCCCTAAGCAGTGACAGGCGAGAATCACTTCCATGGAAAGGGGTTGCCAGGCTTCCCAAAATTACGAATCTCCAGAAATCTCAGCAAATATTTTTTCACCCAAACTGGATGATACTTTCAGATAATGATCAGTACACTAAGGCAACTTGGTTCCCCAAATTTCGTTCTTCTATGTTGAAGCGTTCATTTCCAGTAACTGTTTGAATTTTTAGGTTTCACTCTGTTTTCTCCTATATTGATAGATGTATTTGGAACTCTAAATCCAACACGGTTTGTGCTAGCTTCTTGAAACTTGACACAATAAAGTAGTTTCACGTTCTATCTCTATGTTTTGATTCCTCTTGATGTAGCCCTAAGCAGTGACAGGCGAGAAACACTTCCATGGAAAGGGGTTGCCAGGCTTCCCAAAATTACGAATCTCCAGAAATCTCAGCAAATATTTTTTCACCCAAACAGGATGATACTTTCAGGTAATGATCAGTACACGAAGGTGACTTGGTTCCCCAAATTTCGTTATTCTATGTTGAAGCGTTCGTTTCCAGTAACAGTTTGAATGTTTAGGTTTCACTCTGTTTTCTCCTATATTGATAGATGTATTTGGAACACTAAATCCAACACGGTTTGTGCTAGCTTCTTGAAACTTGACACAATAAAGTAGTTTCACGTTCTATCTCTATGTTTTGTTTCCTCTTGATGTAGCCCTAAGCAGTGACAGTCGAGAAACACTTCCATGGAAAGGAGTTGCCAGGGTTCACAAAATTACGAATCTCCAGAAATCTCAGCAAATATTTTTTTTCACCCAAACTGGATGATACTTTCAGATAATGATCAGTACACGAAGGCGACTTGGTTCCCCAAATTTCGTTCTTCTATGTTGAAGCGTTCGTTTCCAGTAACAGTTTGAAGTTTTAGGTTTCACTCTGTTTTCTCCTATATTGATAGATGTATTTGGAACTCTAAATCCAACACGGTTTGTGCTAGCTTCTTGAAACTTGACACAATAAAGTAGTTTCACGTTCTGTCTCTATGTTTTGTTTCCTCTTGATGTAGCCCTAAGCAGTGACTGGCGAGAAACACTTTCATGGAAAGGGGTTGCCAGGCTTCCCAAAATTACGAATCTCCAGAAATCTCAGCAAATATTTTTTCACCCAAACAGGATGATACTTTCAGGTAATGATCAGTACACTAAGGTGACTTGGTTCCCCAAATTTCGTTCTTCTATGTTGAAGCGTTCGTTTCCAGTAACAGTTTGAATTTTTAGGTTTCACTCTGTTTTCTCCTATATTGATAGATGTATTTGGAACTCTAAATCCAACACGGTTTGTGCTAGCTTCTTGAAACTTGACACAATAAAGTAGTTTCACGTTCTATCTCTATGTTTTGTTTCCTCTTGATGTAGCCCTAAGCAGTGACAGGCGAGAAACACTTTCATGGAAAGGGGTTGCCAGGCTTCCCAAAATTACGAATTTCCAGAAATCTCAGCAAATATTTTTTCAGCCAAACTGGATGATACTTTCAGGTAACGATCAGTACACGAAGGCGATTTGGTTCCCCAAATTTCGATCTTCTATGTGGAAGCGTTCGTTTCCACGAACTCTTTGAATTTTTAGGTTTCACTCTGTTTTCTCCTATATTGATAGATGTATTTGGAACTCTAAATCCAACACGGTTTGTGCTAGCTTCTTGAAACTTGACACAATAAAGTAGTTTCACGTTCTGTCTCTATGTTTTGTTTCCTCTTAATGTAGCCCTAAGTAGTGACAGGCGAGAAACACTTCCATGGAAAGGGGTTGCCAGGCTTCCCAAAATTACGAATCTCCAGAAATCTCAGCAAATATTTTTTCACCCAAACTGGATGATACTTTCAGATAATGATCAGTACACTAAGGCGACTTGGTTTCCCAAATTTCGTTCTTCTATGTTGAAGCGTTCGTTTCCAGTAACTGTTTGAATTTTTAGGTTTCACTCTGTTTTCTCCTATATTGATAGATGTATTTGGAACTCTAAATCCAACACGGTTTGTGCTAGCTTCTTGAAACTTGACACAATAAAGTAGTTTCACGTTCTGTCTCTATGTTTTGTTTCCTCTTGATGTAGCCCTAAGCAGTGACTGGCGAGAAACACTTTCATGGAAAGGGGTTGCCAGGCTTCCCAAAATTACGAATCTCCAGAAATCTCAGCAAATATTTTTTCACCCAAACAGGATGATACTTTCAGGTAATGATCAGTACACTAAGGTGACTTGGTTCCCCAAATTTCGTTCTTCTATGTTGAAGCGTTCGTTTCCAGTAACAGTTTGAATTTTTAGGTTTCACTCTGTTTTCTCCTATATTGATAGATGTATTTGGAACTCTAAATCCAACACGGTTTGTGCTAGCTTCTTGAAACTTCACACAATAAAGTAGATTCAGGTTCTATCTCTATGTTTTGTTTCCTCTTGATGTAGCCCTAAGCAGTGACTGGCGAGAAACACTTTCATGGAAAGGGGTTGCCAGGCTTCCCAAAATTACGAATCTCCAGAAATCTCAGCAAATATTTTTTCACCCAAACAGGATGATACTTTCAGGTAATGATCAGTACACTAAGGTGACTTGGTTCCCCAAATTTCGTTCTTCTATGTTGAAGCGTTCATTTCCAGTAACTGTTTGAATTTTTAGGTTTCACTCTGTTTTCTCCTATATTGATAGATGTATTTGGAACTCTAAATCCAACACGGTTTGTGCTAGCTTCTTGAAACTTGACACAATAAAGTAGTTTCACGTTCTATCTCTATGTTTTGATTCCTCTTGATGTTGCCCTAAGCAGTGACTGGCGAGAAACACTTTCATGGAAAGGGGTTGCCAGGCTTCCCAAAATTACGAATCTCCGGAAATCTCAGCAAATATTTTTTCACCCAAACAGGATGATACTTTCAGGTAATGAACGGTACACGAAGGCGAATTGGTTTCCCAAATTTCGTTCATCTATGTTGAGGCGTTCCTTTCCAGTAACAGTTTGAATTTTTAGGTTTCACTCTGTTTTCTCCTATATTGATAGATGTATTTGGAACTCTAAATCCAACACGGTTTGTGCTAGCTTTTTGAAAGTTGACACAATAAAGTAGTTTCACGTTCTATCTCTATGTTTTGATTCCTCTTGATGTAGCCCTAAGCAGTGACAGGCGAGAAACACTTCCATGGAAAGGGGTTGCCAGGCTTCCCAAAATTACGAATCTCCAGAAATCTCAGCAAATATTTTTTCACCCAAACAGGATGATACTTTCAGGTAATGATCAGTACACGAAGGTGACTTGGTTCCCCAAATTTCGTTCTTCTATGTTGAAGCGTTCGTTTCCAGTAACAGTTTGAATGTTTAGGTTTCACTCTGTTTTCTCCTATATTGATAGATGTATTTGGAACACTAAATCCAACACGGTTTGTGCTAGCTTCTTGAAACTTGACACAATAAAGTAGTTTCACGTTCTATCTCTATGTTTTGATTCCTCTTGATGTAGCCCTAAGCAGTGACAGGCGAGAAACACTTCCATGGAAAGGGGTTGCCAGGCTTTCCAAAATTACGAATCTCCAGAAATCTCAGCAAATATTTTTTCACCCAAACTGGATGATACTTTCAGATAATGATCAGTACACGAAGGTGACTTGGTTCCCCAAATTTCGTTCTTCTATGTTGAAGCGTTCGTTTCCAGTAACTGTTTGAATTTTTAGGTTTCACTCTGTTTTCTCCTATATTGATAGATGTATTTGGAACTCTAAATCCAACACGGTTTGTGCTAGCTTCTTGAAACTTGACACAATAAAGTAGTTTCACGTTCTGTCTCTATGTTTTGTTTCCTCTTGATGTAGCCCTAAGCAGTGACTGGCGAGAAACACTTTCATGGAAAGGGGTTGCCAGGCTTCCCAAAATTACGAATCTCCAGAAATCTCAGCAAATATTTTTTCACCCAAACAGGATGATACTTTCAGGTAATGATCAGTACACTAAGGTGACTTGGTTCCCCAAATTTCGTTCTTCTATATTGAAGCGTTCGTTTCAAGTAACAGTTTGAATTTTTAGGTTTCACTCTGTTTTCTCCTATATTGATAGATGTATTTGGAACTCTAAATCCAACACGGTTTGTGCTAGCTTCTTGAAACTTCACACAATAAAGTAGATTCAGGTTCTATCTCTATGTTTTGTTTCCTCTTGATGTAGCCCTAAGCAGTGACTGGCGAGAAACACTTTCATGGAAAGGGGTTGCCAGGCTTCCCAAAATTACGAATCACCAGAAATCTCAGCAAATATTTTTTCAGCCAAACTGGATGATACTTTCAGGTAACGATCAGTACACGAAGGCGACTTGGTTCCCCAAATTTCGTTCTTCTATGTTGAAGCATTCGTTTCCAGTAACAGTTTGAATTTTTAGGTTTCACTCTGTTTTCTCCTATATTGATAGATGTATTTGGAACTCTAAATCCAACACGGTTTGTGCTAGCTTCTTGAAACTTGACACAATAAAGTAGTTTCACGTTCTATCTCTGTTTTGTTTCCTCTTGATGTAGCCCTAAGCAGTGACTGGCGAGAATCACTTTCATGGAAAGGGGTTGCCAGGCTTCCCAAAATTACGAATCTCCAGAAATCTCAGCAAATATTTTTTCACCCAAACAGGATGATACTTTCAGGTAATGATCAGTACACGAAGGCGACTTGGTTCCCCAAATTTCGTTCTTCTATGTTGAGGCGTTCGTTTCCAGTAACAGTCTGAATTTTTAGGTTTCACTCTGTTTTCTCCTATATTGATAGATGTATTTGGAACTCTAAATCCAACACGGTTTGTGCTAGCTTCTTGAAACTTGACACAATAAAGTAGTTTCATGTTCTATCTCTACGTTTTGTTTCCTCTTGATGTACCCCTAAGCAGTGACTGGCGAGAAACACTTTCATGGAAAAGGGTTTTCAGGTTTCCCAAAATTACGAATCTCCAGAAATCTCGGCAAATTTTTTTTCACCCAACAGGATGATACTTTCAGGTAATGATCAGTACACGAAGGCGACTTGGTTCCCCAAATTTTGTTCTTCTATGTTGAAGCGTTCGTTTCCAGTAACAGTTTGAAATTTAGGTTTCACTCTGTTTTCTCCTATATTGATAGATGTATTTGGAACTCTAAATCCAACACAGTTTGTGCTAGCTTCTTGAAACTTGACACAATAAAGAAGTTTCACATTCTATCTCTATGTTTTGTTTCCTCTTGATGTAGCCCTAAGCAGTGACAGGCGAGAAACACTTTCATGGAAAGGGGTTGCCAGGCTTCCCAAAATTACGAATCTCCAGAAATCTCAGCAAATATTTTTTCACCCAAACAGGATGATACTTTCAGGTAATGATCAGTACATGAAGGCGACTTGGTTCCCCAAATTTCGTTCTTCTATGTTGAAGCGTTCGTTTCCAGTAACAGTTTGAATTTTTAGGTTTCACTCTGTTTTCTCCTATATTGATAGATGTATTTGGAACTCTAAATCCAACACGGTGTGTGCTAGCTTCTTGAAACTTGACACAATAAATCAGTTTCACGTTCTATCTCTATGTTTTTATTCCTCTTGATGTAGCCCTAAGAAGTGACTGGCGAGAAACACTTTCATGGAAAGGGGTTGCCAGGCTTCCAAAATTACGAATCTCCTGAAATCTCAGCAAATATTTTTTCACCCAAATTGGATGATACTTTCAGGTAATGATCAGCACACGAAGGCGACTTGGTTCCCCAAATTTCGTTCTTCTATGTTGAACCGTTCGTTTCCAGTAACAGTTTGAATTTTTAGGTTTCACTCTGTTTTCTCCTATTTTGATAGATGTATTTGGAACTCTAAATCCAACACGGTTTGTGCTAGCTTCTTGAAACTTGACACAATAAAGTAATTTCACGTTCTATCTCTACGTTTTGTTTCCTCTTGATGTAGCCCTAAGCAGTGACTGGCGAGAAACACTTCCATGGAAAGGGGTTGCCAAGCTTCCCAAAATTACGAATCTCCAGAAATCTCAGCAAATATTTTTTCACCCAAACAGGATGATACTTTCAGGTAATGATCAGTACACGAAGGCGACTTGGTTCCCCAAATTTCATTCTTCTATGTTGAAGCGTTCGTTTCCAGTAACAGTTTGAATTTTTAGGTTTCACTCTGTTTTCTCCTATATTGATAGATGTATTTGGAACTCTAAATCCAACACGGTTTGTGCTACCTTCTTGAAACTTGACACAATAAGGTAGTTTCACGTTCTATCTCTATGTTTTGTTTCCTCTTGATGTAGCCCTAAGAGGTGACTGGCGAGAAACACTTTCATGGAAAGGGGTTGCCAGGCTTCCCAAAATTACGAATCTCCAGAAATCTCAGCAAATATTTTTTCACCCAAACAGGATGATACTTTCAGGTAATGATCAGTACACGAAGGCGACTTGGTTCCCCATATTTCGTTCTTCTATGTTGAGGCGTTCGTTTCCAGTAACACTTTGATATTTTAGGTTTCACTCTGTTTTCCCCTATATTGATAGATGTATTTGGAACTCTAAATCCAACACGGTTTGTGCTAGCTTCTTGAAACTTGGCACAATAAAGTAGTTTCACGTTCTGTCTCTATGTTTTGTTTCCTCTTAATGTAGCCCTAAGCAGTGACAGGCGAGAAACACTTTCATGGAAAGGGGTTGCCAGGCTTCCCAAAATTACGAATCTCCAGAAATCTCAGCAAATATTTTTTCACCCAAACAGGATGATACTTTCAGGTAATGATCAGTACACTAAGGTGACTTGGTTACCCAAATTTCGTTCTTCTATGTTGAGGCGTTCGTTTCCAGGAACAGTTTGAATTTTTAGGTTTCACTCTGTTTTCTCCTATATTGATAGATGTATCTGGAACTCTAAATCCAACACGGTTTGTGCTAGCTTTTTGAAACTTGACACAATAAAGTAGTTTCACGTTCTATCTCTACGTTTTGTTTCCTCTTGATGTACCCCTAAGCAGTGACTGGCGAGAAACACTTTCATGGAAAAGGGTTTCCAGGTTTCCCAAAATTACGAATCTCAAGAAATCTCGGCAAATTTTTTTTCACCCAACAGGATGATACTTTCAGGTAATGATCAGTACATGAAGGCGACTTGGTTCCCCAAATTTTGTTCTTCTATGTTGAAGCGTTCGTTTCCAGTAACAGTTTGAAATTTAGGTTTCACTCTGTTTTCTCCTATATTGATAGATGTATTTGGAACTCTAAATCCAACAGAGTTTGTGCTAGCTTCTTGAAACTTGACACAATAAAGAAGTTTCACGTTCTATCTCTATGTTTTGTTTCCTCTTGATGTAGCCCTAAGCAGTGACAGGCGAGAAACACTTTTATGGAAAGGGGTTGCCAGGCTTCCCAAAATTACGAATCTCCAGAAATCTCAGCAAATATTTTTTCACCCAAACAGGATGATACTTTCAGGTAATGATCAGTACACGAAGGCGACTTGGTTCCCCAAATTTCGATCTTCTATGTTGAAGCGTTCGTTTCCAGTAACAGTTTGAATTTTTAGGTTTCACTCTGTTTTCTCCTATATTGATAGATGTATTTGGAACTCTAAATCCAACACGGTGTGTGCTAGCTTCTTGAAACTTGACACAATAAATCAGTTTCACGTTCTATCTCTATGTTTTTATTCCTCTTGATGTAGCCCTAAGAAGTGACTGGCGAGAAACACTTTCATGGAAAGGGGTTGCCAGGCTTCCAAAATTACGAATCTCCTGAAATCTCAGCAAATATTTTTTCACCCAAATTGGATGATACTTTCAGGTAATGATCAGCACACGAAGGCGACTTGGTTCCCCAAATTTTGTTCTTCTATGTTGAAGCGTTCGTTTCCAGTAACAGTTTGAAATTTAGGTTTCACTCTGTTTTCTCCTATATTGATAGATGTATTTGGAACTCTAAATCCAACACAGTTTGTGCTAGCTTCTTGAAACTTGACACAATAAAGAAGTTTCACATTCTATCTCTATGTTTTGTTTCCTCTTGATGTAGCCCTAAGCAGTGACAGGCGAGAAACATTTTCATGGAAAGGGGTTGCCAGGCTTCCCAAAATTACGAATCTCCAGAAATCTCAGCAAATATTTTTTCACCCAAACAGGATGATACTTTCAGGTAATGATCAGTACATGAAGGCGACTTGGTTCCCCAAATTTCGTTCTTCTATGTTGAAGCGTTCGTTTCCAGTAACAGTTTGAATTTTTAGGTTTCACTCTGTTTTCTCCTATATTGATAGATGTATTTGGAACTCTAAATCCAACACGGTGTGTGCTAGCTTCTTGAAACTTGACACAATAAATCAGTTTCACGTTCTATCTCTATGTTTTTATTCCTCTTGATGTAGCCCTAAGAAGTGACTGGCGAGAAACACTTTCATGGAAAGGGGTTGCCAGGCTTCCAAAATTACGAATCTCCTGAAATCTCAGCAAATATTTTTTCACCCAAATTGGATGATACTTTCAGGTAATGATCAGCACACGAAGGCGACTTGGTTCCCCAAATTTCGTTCTTCTATGTTGAACCGTTCGTTTCCAGTAACAGTTTGAATTTTTAGGTTTCACTCTGTTTTCTCCTATTTTGATAGATGTATTTGGAACTCTAAATCCAACACGGTTTGTGCTAGCTTCTTGAAACTTGACACAATAAAGTAATTTCACGTTCTATCTCTACGTTTTGTTTCCTCTTGATGTAGCCCTAAGCAGTGACTGGCGAGAAACACTTCCATGGAAAGGGGTTGCCAAGCTTCCCAAAATTACGAATCTCCAGAAATCTCAGCAAATATTTTTTCACCCAAACAGGATGATACTTTCAGGTAATGATCAGTACACGAAGGCGACTTGGTTCCCCAAATTTCATTCTTCTATGTTGAAGCGTTCGTTTCCAGTAACAGTTTGAATTTTTAGGTTTCACTCTGTTTTCTCCTATATTGATAGATGTATTTGGAACTCTAAATCCAACACGGTTTGTGCTACCTTCTTGAAACTTGACACAATAAGGTAGTTTCACGTTCTATCTCTATGTTTTGTTTCCTCTTGATGTAGCCCTAAGAGGTGACTGGCGAGAAACACTTTCATGGAAAGGGGT
The DNA here is from genome assembly GCF_964194105.1 of Spermophilus citellus. NCBI lineage: Eukaryota > Metazoa > Chordata > Mammalia > Rodentia > Sciuridae > Spermophilus > Spermophilus citellus. Next base: position 2,702,515 of record NC_138192.1, on the reverse strand, counting down.
TGCCAGGCTTCCCAAAATTACGAATCTCCAGAAATCTCAGCAAATATTTTTTCACCCAAACAGGATGATACTTTCAGGTAATGATCAGTACACGAAGGCGACTTGGTTCCCCATATTTCGTTCTTCTATGTTGAGGCGTTCGTTTCCAGTAACACTTTGATATTTTAGGTTTCACTCTGTTTTCCCCTATATTGATAGATGTATTTGGAACTCTAAATCCAACACGGTTTGTGCTAGCTTCTTGAAACTTGGCACAATAAAGTAGTTTCACGTTCTGTCTCTATGTTTTGTTTCCTCTTAATGTAGCCCTAAGCAGTGACAGGCGAGAAACACTTTCATGGAAAGGGGTTGCCAGGCTTCCCAAAATTACGAATCTCCAGAAATCTCAGCAAATATTTTTTCACCCAAACAGGATGATACTTTCAGGTAATGATCAGTACACTAAGGTGACTTGGTTACCCAAATTTCGTTCTTCTATGTTGAGGCGTTCGTTTCCAGGAACAGTTTGAATTTTTAGGTTTCACTCTGTTTTCTCCTATATTGATAGATGTATCTGGAACTCTAAATCCAACACGGTTTGTGCTAGCTTTTTGAAACTTGACACAATAAAGTAGTTTCACGTTCTATCTCTACGTTTTGTTTCCTCTTGATGTACCCCTAAGCAGTGACTGGCGAGAAACACTTTCATGGAAAAGGGTTTCCAGGTTTCCCAAAATTACGAATCTCAAGAAATCTCGGCAAATTTTTTTTCACCCAACAGGATGATACTTTCAGGTAATGATCAGTACATGAAGGCGACTTGGTTCCCCAAATTTTGTTCTTCTATGTTGAAGCGTTCGTTTCCAGTAACAGTTTGAAATTTAGGTTTCACTCTGTTTTCTCCTATATTGATAGATGTATTTGGAACTCTAAATCCAACAGAGTTTGTGCTAGCTTCTTGAAACTTGACACAATAAAGAAGTTTCACGTTCTATCTCTATGTTTTGTTTCCTCTTGATGTAGCCCTAAGCAGTGACAGGCGAGAAACACTTTTATGGAAAGGGGTTGCCAGGCTTCCCAAAATTACGAATCTCCAGAAATCTCAGCAAATATTTTTTCACCCAAACAGGATGATACTTTCAGGTAATGATCAGTACACGAAGGCGACTTGGTTCCCCAAATTTCGATCTTCTATGTTGAAGCGTTCGTTTCCAGTAACAGTTTGAATTTTTAGGTTTCACTCTGTTTTCTCCTATATTGATAGATGTATTTGGAACTCTAAATCCAACACGGTGTGTGCTAGCTTCTTGAAACTTGACACAAAAATCAGTTTCACGTTCTATCTCTATGTTTTTATTCCTCTTGATGTAGCCCTAAGAAGTGACTGGCGAGAAACACTTTCATGGAAAGGGGTTGCCAGGCTTCCAAAATTACGAATCTCCTGAAATCTCAGCAAATATTTTTTCACCCAAATTGGATGATACTTTCAGGTAATGATCAGCACACGAAGGCGACTTGGTTCCCCAAATTTCGTTCTTCTATGTTGAACCGTTCGTTTCCAGTAACAGTTTGAATTTTTAGGTTTCACTCTGTTTTCTCCTATATTGATAGATGTATTTGGAACTCTAAATCCAACACGGTTTGTGCTAGCTTCTTGAAACTTGGCACAATAAAGTAGTTTCAGGTTCTGTCTCTATGTTTTGTTTCCTCTTAATGTAGCCCTAAGCAGTGACAGGCGAGAAACACTTTCATGGAAAGGGGTTGCCAGGCTTCCCAAAATTACGAATCTCCAGAAATCTCAGCAAATATTTTTTCACCCAAACAGGATGATACTTTCAGGTAATGATCAGTACACTAAGGTGACTTGGTTACCCAAATTTCGTTCTTCTATGTTGAGGCGTTCGTTTCCAGTAACAGTTTGAATTTTTAGGTTTCACTCTGTTTTCTCCTATATTGATAGATGTATTTGGAACTCTAAATCCAACACGGTTTGTGCTAGCTTTTTGAAACTTGACACAATAAAGCAGTTTCACGTTCTATTTCTATGTTTTGTTTCCTCTTGATGTAGCCCTAAGAAGTGACAGGCGAGAAACACTTCCATGGAAAGGGGTTGCCAGGCTTCCCAAAATTACGAATCTCCAGAAATCTCAGCAAATATTTTTTCACCCAAACAGGATGATACTTTCAGGTAATGATCAGTACATGAAGGTGACTTGGTTCCCCAAATTTCGTTCTTCTATGTTGAAGCGTTCGTTTCCAGTAACAGTTTGAATTTTTAGGTTTCACTCTGTTTTCTCCTATATTGATAGATGTATTTGGAACTCTAAATCCAACACGGTTTGTGCTACCTTCTTGAAAATTGACACAATAAAGTAGTTTCACGATCTATCTCTATGTTTTGATTCCTCTTGATGTAGCCCTAAGCAGTGACTGGCGAGAAACACTTTCATGTAAAGGGGTTGCCAGGCTTCCCAAAATTATGAATCTCCAGAAATCTCAGCAAATATTTTTTTAATCCAAACTGGATGATACTTTCAGGTAATGATCAGTACATGAAGGTGACTTGGTTCCCCAAATATCTTTCTTCTATGTTGAAGCGTTCGTTTCCAGTAACAGTTTGAATTTTTAGGTTTCACTCTGTTTTCTCCTATATTGATAGATGTATTTGGAACTCTAAATCCAACACGGTTTGTGCTAGCTTCTTGAAACTTGACACAATAAAGTAGTTTCACGTTCTATCTCTATGTTTGGATTCCTCTTGATGTAGCCCTAAGCAGTGACAGGCGAGAAACACTTTCATGGAAAGGGGTTGCCAAGCTTCCCAAAATTACGAATCTCCAGAAATCTCAGCAAATATTTTTTCACCCAAACAGGATGATACTTTCAGGTAATGATCAGTACACTAAGGCGACTTGGTTCCCCAAATTTCATTCTTCTATGTTGAAGCGTTCGTTTCCAGTAACAGTTTGAATTTTTAGGTTTCACTCTGTTTTCTCCTATATTGATAGATATATTTGGAACTCTAAATCCAACATGGTTTGTGCTAGATTCTTGAAACTTGACACAATAAAGTAGTTTCACGTTCTATCTCTATGTTATGTTTCCTCTTGATGTAGCCCTAAGCAGTGACAGGCGAGAAACACTTTCATGGAAAGGGGTTGCCAGGCTTCCCAAAATTACGAATCTCCAGAAATCTCAGCAAATATTTTTTCAGCCAAACTGGAAGATACTTTCAGGTAACGATCAGTACACGAAGGCGACTTGGTTCCCCAAATTTCGTTCTTCTATGTTGAAGCATTCGTTTCCAGTAACAGTTTGAATTTTTAGGTTTCACTCTGTTTTCTCCTATATTGATAGATGTATTTGGAACTCTAAATCCAACACGGTTTGTGCTAGCTTCTTGAAACTTGACACAATAAAGTAGTTTCACGTTCTATCTCTGTTTTGTTTCCTCTTGATGTAGCCCTAAGCAGTGACTGGCGAGAATCACTTTCATGGAAAGGGGTTGCCAGGCTTCCCAAAATTACGAATCTCCAGAAATCTCAGCAAATATTTTTTCACCCAAACAGGATGATACTTTCAGGTAATGATCAGTACACGAAGGCGACTTGGTTCCCCAAATTTCGTTCTTCTATGTTGAGGCGTTCGTTTCCAGTAACAGTTTGAATTTTTAGGTTTCACTCTGTTTTCTCCTATATTGATAGATGTATTTGGAACTCTAAATCCAACACGGTTTGTGCTAGCTTCTTGAAACTTGACACAATAAAGTAGTTTCATGTTCTATCTCTACGTTTTGTTTCCTCTTGATGTACCCCTAAGCAGTGACTGGCGAGAAACACTTTCATGGAAAAGGGTTTCCAGGTTTCCCAAAATTACGAATCTCCAGAAATCTCGGCAAATTTTTTTTCACCCAACAGGATGATACTTTCAGGTAATGATCAGTACATGAAGGCGACTTGGTTCCCCAAATTTTGTTCTTCTATGTTGAAGCGTTCGTTTCCAGTAACAGTTTGAAATTTAGGTTTCACTCTGTTTTCTCCTATATTGATAGATGTATTTGGAACTCTAAATCCAACACAGTTTGTGCTAGCTTCTTGACACTTGACACAATAAAGAAGTTTCACGTTCTATCTCTATGTTTTGTTTCCTCTTGATGTAGCCCTAAGCAGTGACAGGCGAGAAACACTTTTATGGAAAGGGGTTGCCAGGCTTCCCAAAATTACGAATCTCCAGAAATCTCAGCAAATATTTTTTCACCCAAACAGGATGATACTTTCAGGTAATGATCAGTACATGAAGGTGACTTGGTTCCCCAAATTTCGTTCTTCTATGTTGAAGCGTTCGTTTCCAGTAACAGTTTGAATTTTTAGGTTTCACTCTGTTTTCTCCTATATTGATAGATGTATTTGGAACTCTAAATCCAACACAGTTTGTGCTAGCTTCTTGAAACTTGACACAATAAAGTAGTTTCACATTCTATCTCTATGTTTTGATTCCTCTTGATGTAGCCCTAAGCAGTGACTGGCGAGAAACACTTTCATGGAAAGGGGTTTCCAGGCTTCCCAAAATTACGAATCTCCATAAATCTCAGCAAATATTTTTTCACCCAAACTGGATGATACTTTCAGGTAATGATCAGTACACGAAGGCGACTTGGTTCTCCAAATATCGTTCTTGTATGTTGAAGCGTTCGTTTCCAGTAACAGTTTGAATTTTTAGGTTTCACTCTGTTTTCTCCTATATTGATAGATGTATTTGGAACTCTAAATCCAACACGGTTTGTGCTAGCTTCTTGAAACTTGACACAATAAAGTAGTTTCACGTTCTATCTCTATGTTTTGTTTCCTCTTGATGTAGCCCTAAGCAGTGACAGGCGAGAAACAATTTCATGGAAAGGGGTTGCCTGGCTTCCCAAAATTACGAATCTCCAGAAATCTCAGCAAATATTTTTTCAGCCAAACTGGATGATACTTTCAGGTAATGATCAGTACACGAAGGCGACTTGGTTCCCCAAATTTCGTTCTTCTATGTTGAAGCGTTCGTTTCCAGTAACAGTTTGAATTTTTAGGTTTCACTCTGTTTTCTCCTATATTGATAGATGTATTTGGAACTCTAAATCCAACACGGTTTGGGCTAGCTTTTTGAAACTTCACACAATAAAGTAGTTTCACGTTCTGTCTCTATGTTTTGTTTCCTCTTAATGTAGCCCTAAGCAGTGACAGGCGAGAAACACTTTCATGGAAAGGGGTTGCCAGGCTTCCCAAAATTACGAATCTCCAGAAATCTCAGCAAATATTTTTTCACCCAAACAGGATGATACTTTCAGGTATTGATCAGTACACGAAGGCGACTTGGTTTCCCAAATTTCGTTCTTCTATGTTGAGGCGTTCGTTTCCAGTAACAGTTTGAATTTTTAGGTTTCACTCTGTTTTCTCCTATATTGATAGATGTATTTGGAACTCTAAATCCAACACGGTTTGTGCTAGCTTCTTGAAACTTGACACAATAAAGTAGTTTCATGTTCTATCTCTACGTTTTGTTTCCTCTTGATGTACGCCTAAGCAGTGACTGGCGAGAAACACTTTCATGGAAAAGGGTTGCCAGGTTTCCCAAAATTACGAATCTCCAGAAATCTCAGCAAATATTTTTTCACCCAAACAGGATGATACTTTCAGGTAATGATCAGTACGTGAAGGTGACTTGGTTCCCCAAATTTCGTTCTTCTATGTTGAAGCGTGCGTTTCCAGTAACAGTTTGAATTTTTAGGTTTCACTCTGTTTTCTCCTATATTGATAGATGTATTTGGAACTCTAAATCCAACACGGTTTGTGCTACCTTCTTGAAAATTGACACAATAAAGTAGTTTCACGATCTATCTCTATGTTTTGATTCCTCTTGATGTAGCCCTAAGCAGTGACTGGCGAGAAACACTTTCATGGAAACGGGTTGCCAGGCTTCCCAAAATTACGAATCTCCAGAAATCTCAGCAAATATTTTTTCACCCAAACTGGATGATACTTTCAGGTAATGATCAGTACACGAAGGCGACTTGGTTCCCCAAATTTTTTTCTTCTATGTTGAAGCGTTCTTTTCCAGTAACATTTTGAATTTTTAGGTTTCACTCTGTTTTCTCCTATATTGATAGATGTATTTGGAACTCTAAATCCAACACGGTTTGTGCTAGCTTCTTGAAACTTGACACAATAAAGTAGTTTCACGTTCTATCTCTATGTTTTGTTTCCTCTTGATGTAGCCCTAAGCAGTGACTGGCGAGAAACACTTTCATGGAAAGGGGTTGCCAGGCTTCCCAAAATTACGAATGTCCAGAAATCTCAGCAAATATTATTTCAGCCAAACTGGATGATACTTTCAGGTAATGATCAGTACACGAAGGCGACTTGTTTCCCCAAATTTCGTTCTTCTATGTTGAAGCGTTCGTTTCCAGTAACAGTTTGAATTTTTAGGTTTCACTCTGTTTTCTCCTATATTGATAGATGTATTTGGAACTCTAAATCCAACACGGTTTGTGCTAGCTTCTTGAAACTTGACACAATAAAGTAGTTTCACGTTCTATCTCTATGTTTTGTTTCCTCTTGATGTAGCCCTAAGCAGTGACAGGCGAGAAACAATTTCATGGAAAGGGGTTGCCTGGCTTCCCAAAATTACGAATCTCCAGAAATCTCAGCAAATATTTTTTCAGCCAAACTGGATGATACTTTCAGGTAATGATCAGTACACGAAGGCGACTTGGTTCCCCAAATTTCGTTCTTCTATGTTGAAGCGTTCGTTTCCAGTAACAGTTTGAATTTTTAGGTTTCACTCTGTTTTCTCCTATATTGATAGATGTATTTGGAACTCTAAATCCAACACGGTTTGGGCTAGCTTTTTGAAACTTCACACAATAAAGTAGTTTCACGTTCTGTCTCTATGTTTTGTTTCCTCTTAATGTAGCCCTAAGCAGTGACAGGCGAGAAACACTTTCATGGAAAGGGGTTGCCAGGCTTCCCAAAATTACGAATCTCCAGAAATCTCAGCAAATATTTTTTCACCCAAACAGGATGATACTTTCAGGTATTGATCAGTACACGAAGGCGACTTGGTTTCCCAAATTTCGTTCTTCTATGTTGAGGCGTTCGTTTCCAGTAACAGTTTGAATTTTTAGGTTTCACTCTGTTTTCTCCTATATTGATAGATGTATTTGGAACTCTAAATCCAACACGGTTTGTGCTAGCTTCTTGAAACTTGACACAATAAAGTAGTTTCATGTTCTATCTCTACGTTTTGTTTCCTCTTGATGTACCCCTAAGCAGTGACTGGCGAGAAACACTTTCATGGAAAAGGGTTGCCAGGTTTCCCAAAATTACGAATCTCCAGAAATCTCAGCAAATATTTTTTCACCCAAACAGGATGATACTTTCAGGTCATGATCAGTACCTGAAGGTGACTTGGTTCCCCAAATTTCGTTCTTCTATGTTGAAGCGTGCGTTTCCAGTAACAGTTTGAATTTTTAGGTTTCACTCTGTTTTCTCCTATATTGATAGATGTATTTGGAACTCTAAATCCAACACGGTTTATGCTAGCTTCTTGAAACTTGACACAATAAAATAGTTTCACGTTCTATCCCTATGTTTTGATTCCTCTTGATGTAGCCCTAAGCAGTGACTGGCGAGAAACACTTTCATGGAAACGGGTTGCCAGGCTTCCCAAAATTAGGAATCTCCAGAAATCTCAGCAAATATTTTTTCACCCAAACTGGATGATACTTTCAGGTAATGATCAGTACACGAAGGCGACTTGGTTCCCCAAATTTTTTTCTTCTATGTTGAAGCGTTCTTTTCCAGTAACATTTTGAATTTTTAGGTTTCACTCTGTTTTCTCCTATATTGATAGATGTATTTGGAACTCTAAATCCAACACGGTTTGTGCTAGCTTCTTGAAACTTGACACAATAAAGTAGTTTCAGGTTCTATCTCTATGTTTTGTTTCCTCTTGATGTAGCCCTAAGCAGTGACTGGCGAGAAACACTTTCATGGAAAGGGGTTGCCAGGCTTCCCAAAATTACGAATGTCCAGAAATCTCAGCAAATATTATTTCAGCCAAACTGGATGATACTTTCAGGTAATGATCAGTACACGAAGGCGACTTCGTTCCCCAAATATCGTTCTTCTATGTTGAAGCGTTCTTTTCCAGTAACAGTTTGAATTTTTAGGTTTCACTCTGTTTTCTCCTATATTGATAGATGTATTTGGAACTCTAAATCCAACACGGTTTGTGCTAGCTTCTTGAAACTTGACACAATAAAGCAGTTTCACGTTCTATCTCTATGTTTGGATTCCTCTTGATGTAGCCCTAAGCAGTGACAGGCGAGAAACACTTTCATGGAAAGGGGTTGCCAGGCTTCCCAAAATTACGAATCTCCAGAAATCTCAGCAAATATTTTTTCACACAAACTGGATGATACATTCAGGTAATGATCAGTACACGAAGGCGACTTGGTTCCCCAAATTTCGTTCTTCTATGTTGAAGCGTTCGTTTCCAGTAACAGTTTGAATTTTTAGGTTTCACTCTGTTTTCTCCTATATTGATAGATGTATTTGGAACTCTAAATCCAACACGGTTTGTGCTAGCTTCTTGAAACTTGACACAATAAAGTAGTTTCACGTTTTATCTCTACGTTTCGAATCCTCTTGATGTAGCCCTAAGCTGTGACTGGCGAGAAACACTTTCAAGGAAAGGGGATGCCAGGCTTCCAAAAATTACGAATCTCCAGAAGTCTCAGCAAATATTTTTTCACCCAAACAGGATGATAATTTCAGGTAATGATCAGTACATGAAGGCGACTTGGTTCCCCAAATTTCGTTCTTCTATGTTGAAGCGTTCGTTTCCAGTAACAGTTTGAATTTTTAGGTTTCACTCTGTTTTCTCCTATATTGATAGATGTATTTGGAACTCTAAATCCAACACGGTTTATGCTAGCTTCTTGAAACTTGACACAATAAAATAGTTTCACGTTCTATCCCTATGTTTTGATTCCTCTTGATGTAGCCCTAAGCAGTGACTGGCGAGAAACACTTTCAAGGAAAGGGGATGCCAGGCTTCCAAAAATTACGAATCTCCAGAAATCTCAGCAAATATTTTTTCACCCAAACTGGATGATACTTTCAGGTAATGATCAGTACATGAAGGCGACTTGGTTCCCCAAATTTCGTTCTTCTATGTTGAAGCGTTCGTTTCCAGTAACAGTTTGAATTTTTAGGTTTCACTCTGTTTTCTCCTATATTGATAGATGTATTTGGAACTCTAAATCCAACACGGTTTATGCTAGCTTCTTGAAACTTGACACAATAAAATAGTTTCACGTTCTATCCCTATGTTTTGATTCCTCTTTATGTAGCCCTAAGCAGTGACTGACGAGAAACACTTTCATGGAAAGGGGTTGCCAGGCTTCCCAAAATTACGAATGTCCAGAAATCTCAGCAAATATTATTTCAGCCAAACTGGATGATACTTTCAGGTAATGATCAGTATACGAAGGCGACTTGGTTCCCCAAATATCGTTCTTCTATTTTGAAGCGTTCGTTTCCAGTAACAGTTTGAATTTTTAGGTTTCACTCTGTTTTCTCCTATATTGATAGATGTATTTGGAACTCTAAATCCAACACGGTTTGTGCTCGCTTCTTGAAACTTGACACAATAAAGTAGTTTCACATTCTATCCCTATGTTTTGATTCCTCTTGATGTAGCCCTAAGCAGTGACTGGCGAGAAACACTTTCATGGAAAGGGGTTGCCAGGCTTCCCAAAATTACGAATGTCCAGAAATCTCAGCAAATATTATTTCAGCCAAACTGGATGATACTTTCAGGTAATGATCAGCACATGAAGGCGACTTGGTTCCCCAAATTTCGTTCTTCTATGTTGAAGCGTTCGTTTCCAGTAACAGTTTGAATTTTTAGGTTTCACTCTGTTTTCTCCTATATTGATAGATGTATTTGGAACTCTAAATCCAACACGGTTTGTGCTAGCTTCTTGAAACTTGACACAATAAAGTAGTTTCAAGTTCTATCTCTATGTTTGGATTCCTCTTGATGTAGCCCTAAGCAGTGACAGGCGAGAAACACTTTCATGGAAAAGGGTTGCCAGGCTTCCCAAAATTACGAATCTCCAGAAATCTCAGCAAATATATTTTCACACAAACTGGATGATACTTTCAGGTAATGATCAGTACACGAAGGCGACTTGGCTCCCCAAATTTCGTTCTTCTATGTTGAAGCGTTCGTTTCCCGTAACAGTTTGAATTTTTAGGTTTCACTCTGTTTTCTCCTATATTGATAGATGTATTTGGAACTCTAAATCCAACACGGTTTGTGCTAGCTTCTTGAAACTTGACACAATAAAGTAGTTTCACGTTCTATCTCTATGTTTTGTTTCCTCTTGATGTAGCCCTAAGCAGTGACTGGCGAGAAACACTTTCATTGAAAGGGGTTGCCAGGCTTCCCAAAATTACGAATCTCCAGAAATCTCAGCAAATATTTTTTTCACCCAAACAGGATGATACTTTCAGGTAATGATCAGTACACAAAGGCGACTTGGTTTCCCAAATTTCGTTCTTCTATGTTGAGGCGTTCGTTTCCAGTAACAGTTTGAATTTTTAGGTTTCACTCTGTTTTCTCCTATATTGATAGATGTATTTGGAACTCTAAATCCAACACGGTTTGTGCTAGCTTCTTGAAACTTGACACAATAAAGTAGTTTCACATTCTATCTCTACGTTTTGTTTCCTCTTGATGTAGCCCTAAGCAGTGACTGGCGAGAAACACTTTCAAGGAAAGGGGCTGCCAGGCTACCCAAAATTACGAATCTCCAGAAATCTCAGCAAATATTTTTTCACCCAAACAGGATGATAATTTCAGGTAATGATCAGTACACTAAAGCGACTTGGTTCCCCAAATTTCGTTCTTCTATGTTGAAGCGTTCGTTTCCAGTAACAGTTTGAATTTTTAGGTTTCACTCTGTTTTCTCCTATATTGATAGATGTATTTGGAACTCTAAATCCAACACGGTTTGTGCTAGCTTCTTGAAACTTGACACAATGAAGTAGTTCACGTTCTATCTCTATGTTGTGTTTCCTCTTGATGTAGCCCTAAGCAGTGACAGGCGAGAAATACTTCCATGGAAAGGGGTTGCCAGGCTTCCCAAAATTACGAATCTCCAGAAATCTCAGCAAATATTTTTTCACACAAACTGGATGATACTTTCAGGTAATGATCAGTACACGAAGGCGACTTGTTTCCCCAAATTTCGTTCTTCTATGTTGAAGCGTTCGTTTCCAGTAACAGTTTGAATTTTTAGGTTTCACTCTGTTTTCTCCTATATTGATAGATGTATTTGGAACTCTAAATCCAACACGGTTTGTGCTAGCTTCTTGAAACTTGACACAATAAAGTAGTTTCACGTTATATCTCTATGTTTTGTTTCCTATTGATGTAGCCCTAAGAAGTGACAGGCCAGAAACTCTTCCATGGAAAGGGGTTGCCAGGCTTCCCAAAATTACGAATCTCCAGAAATCTCAGCAAATATTTTTTCACCCAAACAGGATGATACTTTCAGGTAATGATCAGTACACGAAGGCGACTTGGTTCCCCAAATTTCGTTCTTCTATGTTGAAGCGTTCGTTTCCAGTAACAGTTTGAATTTTTAGGTTTCACTCTGTTTTCTCCTATATTGATAGATGTATTTGGAACTCTAAATCCAACACGGTTTGTGCTAGCTTCTTGAAACTTGACACAATAATGTAGTTTCACGTTCTATCTCTATGTTTTGTTTCCTCTTGATGTAGCCCTAAGCAGTGACTGGCGAGAAACACTTTCATTGAAAGGGGTTGCCAGGCTTCCCAAAATTACGAATCTCCAGAAATCTCAGCAAATATTTTTTTCACCCAAACAGGATGATACTTTCAGGTAATGATCAGTACACGAAGGCGACTTGGTTTCCCAAATTTCGTTCTTCTATGTTGAGGCGTTCGTTTCCAGTAACAGTTTGAATTTTTAGGTTTCACTCTGTTTTCTCCTATATTGATAGATGTATTTGGAACTCTAAATCCAACACGGTTTGTGCTAGCTTCTTGAAACTTGACACAATAAAGTAGTTTCACATTCTATCTCTACGTTTTGTTTCCTCTTGATGTAGCCCTAAGCAGTGACTGGCGAGAAACACTTTCAAGGAAAGGGGCTGCCAGGCTACCCAAAATTACGAATCTCCAGAAATCTCAGCAAATATTTTTTCACCCAAACAGGATGATAATTTCAGGTAATGATCAGTACACTAAGGCGACTTGGTTCCCCAAATTTCGTTCTTCTATGTTGAAGCGTTCGTTTCCAGTAACAGTTTGAATTTTTAGGTTTCACTCTGTTTTCTCCTATATTGATAGATGTATTTGGAACTCTAAATCCAACACGGTTTGTGCTAGCTTCTTGAAACTTGACACAATGAAGTAGTTCACGTTCTATCTCTATGTTGTGTTTCCTCTTGATGTAGCCCTAAGCAGTGACAGGCGAGAAACACTTCCATGGAAAGGGGTTGCCAGGCTTCCCAAAATTACGAATCTCCAGAAATCTCAGCAAATATTTTTTCACCCAAACTGGATGATACTTTCAGGTAATGATCAGTACATGAAGGCGACTTTGTTCCCCAAATTTCGTTCTTCTATGTTGAAGCGTTCGTTTCCAGTAACAGTTTGAATTTTTAGGTTTCACTCTGTTTTCTCCTATATTGATAGATGTATTTGGAACTCTAAATCCAACACGGTTTGTGCTAGCTTCTTGAAACTTGACACAATAAAGTAGTTTCACGTTCTATCCCTATGTTTTGATTCCTCTTGATGTAGCCCTAAGCAGTGACTGGCGAGAAACACTTTCATGGAAAGGGGTTCCCAGGCTTCCCAAAATTACGAATGTCCAGAAATCTCAGCAAATATAATTTCAGCCAAACTGGATGATACTTTCAGGTAATGATCAGTACATGAAGGCGACTTGGTTCCCCAAATTTCGTTCTTCTATGTTGAAGCGTTCGTTTCCAGTAACAGTTTGAATTTTTAGGTTTCACTCTGTTTTCTCCTATATTGATAGATGTATTTGGAACTCTAAATCCAACACGGTTTGTGCTAGCTTCTTGAAACTTGACACAATAAAGTAGTTTCAAGTTCTATCTCTATGTTTGGATTCCTCTTGATGTAGCCCTAAGCAGTGACAGGCGAGAAACACTTTCATGGAAAAGGGTTGCCAGGCTTCCCAAAATTACGAATCTCCAGAAATCTCAGCAAATATTTTTTCACACAAACTGGATGATACTTTCAGGTAATGATCAGTACACGAAGGCGACTTGTTTCCCCAAATTTCGTTCTTCTATGTTGAAGCATTCGTTTCCAGTAACAGTTTGAATTTTTAGGTTTCACTCTGTTTTCTCCTATATTGATAGATGTATTTGGATCTCTAAATCCAACTCGGTTTGTGCTAGCTTCTTGAAACTTGACACAATAAAGTAGTTTCACGTTCTATCTCTATGTTTTGTTTCCTCTTGATGTAGCCCTAAGAAGTGACAGGCCAGAAACTCTTCCATGGAAAGGGGTTGCCAGGCTTCCCAAAATTACGAATCTCCAGAAATCTCAGCAAATATTTTTTCACCCAAACAGGATGATACTTTCAGGTAATGATCAGTACACGAAGGCGACTTGGTTCCCCAAATTTCGTTCTTCTATGTTGAAGCGTTCGTTTCCAGTAACAGTTTGAATTTTTAGGTTTCACTCTGTTTTCTCCTATATTGATAGATGTATTTGGAACTCTAAATCCAACACGGTTTGTGCTAGCTTCTTGAAACTTGACACAATAAAGTAGTTTCACGTTATATCTCTATGTTTTGTTTCCTATTGATGTAGCCCTAAGAAGTGACAGGCCAGAAACTCTTCCATGGAAAGGGGTTGCCAGGCTTCCCAAAATTACGAATCTCCAGAAATCTCAGCAAATATTTTTTCACCCAAACAGGATGATACTTTCAGGTAATGATCAGTACACGAAGGCGACTTGGTTCCCCAAATTTCGTTCTTCTATGTTGAAGCGTTCGTTTCCAGTAACAGTTTGAATTTTTAGGTTTCACTCAGTTTTCTCCTATATTGATAGATGTATTTGGAACTCTAAATCCAACACGGTTTGTGCTAGCTTCTTGAAACTTGACACAATAAAGTAGTTTCACGTTCTATCTCTATGTTTTGTTTCCTCTTGATGTAGCCCTAAGCAGTGACTGGCGAGAAACACTTTCATTGAAAGGGGTTGCCAGGCTTCCCAAAATTACGAATCTCCAGAAATCTCAGCAAATATTTTTTTCACCCAAACAGGATGATACTTTCAGGTAATGATCAGTACACGAAGGCGACTTGGTTTCCCAAATTTCGTTCTTCCATGTTGAGGCGTTCGTTTCCAGTAACAGTTTGAATTTTTAGGTTTCACTCTGTTTTCTCCTATATTGATAGATGTATTTGGAACTCTAAATCCAACACGGTTTGTGCTAGCTTCTTGAAACTTGACACAATAAAGTAGTTTCACGTTCTATCCCTATGTTTTGATTCCTCTTGATGTAGCCCTAAGCAGTGACTGGCGAGAAACACTTTCATGGAAAGGGGTTGCCAGGCTTCCCAAAATTACGAATGTCCAGAAATCTCAGCAAATATAATTTCAGCCAAACTGGATGATACTTTCAGGTAATGATCAGTACATGAAGGCGACTTGGTTCCCCAAATTTCGTTCTTCTATGTTGAAGCGTTCGTTTCCAGTAACAGTTTGAATTTTTAGGTTTCACTCTGTTTTCTCCTATATTGATAGATGTATTTGGAACTCTAAATCCAACACGGTTTGTGCTAGCTTCTTGAAACTTGACACAATAAAGTAGTTTCAAGTTCTATCTCTATGTTTGGATTCCTCTTGATGTAGCCCTAAGCAGTGACAGGCGAGAAACACTTTCATGGAAAAGGGTTGCCAGGCTTCCCAAAATTACGAATCTCCAGAAATCTCAGCAAATATTTTTTCACACAAACTGGATGATACTTTCAGGTAATGATCAGTACACGAAGGCGACTTGTTTCCCCAAATTTCGTTCTTCTATGTTGAAGCGTTCGTTTCCAGTAACAGTTTGAATTTTTAGGTTTCACTCTGTTTTCTCCTATATTGATAGATGTATTTGGAACTCTAAATCCAACTCGGTTTGTGCTAGCTTCTTGAAACTTGACACAATAAAGTAGTTTCACGTTCTATCTCTATGTTTTGTTTCCTCTTGATGTAGCCCTAAGAAGTGACAGGCCAGAAACTCTTCCATGGAAAGGGGTTGCCAGGATTCCCCAAATTACGAATCTCCAGAAATCTCAGCAAATATTTTTTCACCCAAACAGGATGATACTTTCAGGTAATGATCAGTACACGAAGGTGACTTGGTTCCCCAAATTTCGTTCTTCTATGTTGAAGCGTTCGTTTCCAGTAACAGTTTGAATTTTTAGGTTTCACTCTGTTTTCTCCTATATTGATAGATGTATTTGGAACTCTAAATCCAACACGGTTTGTGCTAGCTTCTTGAAACTTGACACAATAAAGTAGTTTCACGTTATATCTCTATGTTTTGTTTCCTATTGATGTATCCCTAAGAAGTGACAGGCCAGAAACTCTTCCATGGAAAGGGGTTGCCAGGCTTCCCAAAATTACGAATCTCCAGAAATCTCAGCAAATATTTTTTTCACCCAAACAGGATGATACTTTCAGGTAATGATCAGTACACGAAGGCGACTTGGTTTCCCAAATTTCGTTCTTCTATGTTGAGGCGTTCGTTTCCAGTAACAGTTTGAATTTTTAGGTTTCACTCTGTTTTCTCCTATATTGATAGATGTATTTGGAACTCTAAATCCAACACGGTTTGTGCTAGCTTCTTGAAACTTGACACAATAAAGTAGTTTCACATTCTCTCTCTACGTTTTGTTTCCTCTTGATGTAGCCCTAAGCAGTGACTGGCGAGAAACACTTTCAAGGAAAGGGGCTGCCAGGCTACCCAAAATTACGAATCTCCAGAAATCTCAGCAAATATTTTTTCACCCAAACAGGATGATAATTTCAGGTAATGATCAGTACACTAAGGCGACTTGGTTCCCCAAATTTCGTTCTTCTATGTTGAAGCGTTCGTTTCCAGTAACAGTTTGAATTTTTAGGTTTCACTCTGTTTTCTCCTATATTGATAGATGTATTTGGAACTCTAAATCCAACACGGTTTGTGCTAGCTTCTTGAAACTTGACACAATGAAGTAGTTCACGTTCTATCTCTATGTTGTGTTTCCTCTTGATGTAGCCCTAAGCAGTGACAGGCGAGAAACACTTCCATGGAAAGGGGTTGCCAGGCTTCCCAAAATTACGAATCTCCAGAAATCTCAGCAAATATTTTTTCACCCAAACTGGATGATACTTTCAGGTAATGATCAGTACATGAAGGCGACTTTGTTCCCCAAATTTCGTTCTTCTATGTTGAAGCGTTCGTTTCCAGTAACAGTTTGAATTTTTAGGTTTCACTCTGTTTTCTCCTATATTGATAGATGTATTTGGAACTCTAAATCCAACACGGTTTGTGCTAGCTTCTTGAAACTTGACACAATAAAGTAGTTTCACGTTCTATCCCTATGTTTTGATTCCTCTTGATGTAGCCCTAAGCAGTGACTGGCGAGAAACACTTTCATGGAAAGGGGTTGCCAGGCTTCCCAAAATTACGAATGTCCAGAAATCTCAGCAAATATAATTTCAGCCAAACTGGATGATACTTTCAGGTAATGATCAGTACATGAAGGCGACTTGGTTCCCCAAATTTCGTTCTTCTATGTTGAAGCGTTCGTTTCCAGTAACAGTTTGAATTTTTAGGTTTCACTCTGTTTTCTCCTATATTGATAGATGTATTTGGAACTCTAAATCCAACACAGTTTGTGCTAGCTTCTTGAAACTTGACACAATAAAGTAGTTTCACGTTCTATCTCTATGTTTTGTTTCCTCTTGATGTAGCCCTAAGAAGTGACAGGCCAGAAACTCTTCCATGGAAAGGGGTTGCCAGGCTTCCCAAAATTACGAATCTCCAGAAATCTCAGCAAATATTTTTTCACCCAAACAGGATGATACTTTCAGGTAATGATCAGTACACGAAGGCGACTTGGTTCCCCAAATTTCGTTCTTCTATGTTGAAGCGTTCGTTTCCAGTAACAGTTTGAATTTTTAGGTTTCACTCTGTTTTCTCCTATATTGATAGATGTATTTGGAACTCTAAATCCAACACGGTTTGTGCTAGCTTCTTGAAACTTGACACAATAAAGTAGTTTCACGTTCTATCTCTATGTTTTGTTTCCTCTTGATGTAGCCCTAAGCAGTGACTGGCGAGAAACACTTTCATTGAAAGGGGTTGCCAGGCTTCCCAAAATTACGAATCTCCAGAAATCTCAGCAAATATTTTTTTCACCCAAACATGATGATAATTTCAGGTAATGATCAGTACACTAAGGCGACTTGGTTCCCCAAATTTCGTTCTTCTATGTTGAAGCGTTCGTTTCCAGTAACAGTTTGAATTTTTAGGTTTCACTCTGTTTTCTCCTATATTGATAGATGTATTTGGAACTCTAAATCCAACACGGTTTGTGCTAGCTTCTTGAAACTTGACACAATGAAGTAGTTCACGTTCTATCTCTATGTTGTGTTTCCTCTTGATGTAGCCCTAAGCAGTGACAGGCGAGAAACACTTCCATGGAAAGGGGTTGCCAGGCTTCCCAAAATTACGAATCTCCAGAAATCTCAGCAAATATTTTTTCACCCAAACTGGATGATACTTTCAGGTAATGATCAGTACATGAAGGCGACTTTGTTCCCCAAATTTCGTTCTTCTATGTTGAAGCGTTCGTTTCCAGTAACAGTTTGAATTTTTAGGTTTCACTCTGTTTTCTCCTATATTGAAAGATGTATTTGGAACTCTAAATCCAACACGGTTTGTGCTAGCTTCTTGAAACTTGACACAATAAAGTAGTTTCACGTTCTATCCCTATGTTTTGATTCCTCTTGATGTAGCCCTAAGCAGTGACTGGCGAGAAACACTTTCATGGAAAGGGGTTGCCAGGCTTCCCAAAATTACGAATGTCCAGAAATCTCAGCAAATATTATTTCAGCCAATCTGGATGATACTTTCAGGTAATGATCAGTATATGAAGGCGACTTGGTTCCCCAAATATCGTTCTTCTATTTTGAAGCGTTCGTTTCCAGCAACAGTTTGAATTTTTAGGTTTCACTCTGTTTTCTCCTATATTGACAGATGTATTTGGAACTCTAAATCCAACACGGTTTGTGCTAGATTCTTGAAACTTGACAAAATAAAATAGTTTCACGTTCTATCTCTATGTTTGGATTCCTCTTGATGTAGCCCTAAGCAGTGACAGGCGAGAAACACTTTCATGGAAAGGGGTTGCCAGGCTTCCCAAAATTACGAATCTCCAGAAATCTCAGCAAATATTTTTTCACACAAACTGGATGATAATTTCAGGTAATGATCAGTACACGAAGGCGACTTGGTTCCCCAAATTTCGTTCTTCTATGTTGAAGCGTTCGTTTCCAGTAACAGTTTGAATTTTTAGGTTTCACTCTGTTTTCTCCTATATTGATAGATGTATTTGGAACTCTAAATCCAACACGGCTTGTGCTAGCTTCTTGAAACTTGACACAATAAAGTAGTTTCACGTTCTATCTCTATGTTTTGTTTCCTCTTGATGTAGCCCTAAGAAGTGACAGGCGAGAAACACTTCCATGGAAAGGGGTTGCCAGGATTCCCAAAATTACGAATCTCCAGAAATCTCAGCAAATATTTTTTCACCCAAACTGGATGATACTTTCAGGTAATGATCAGCACACGAAGGCGACTTGGTTCCCCAAATTTCGTTCTTCTATGTTGAAGCGTTCGTTTCCAGTAACAGTTTGAATTTTTAGGTTTCACTCTGTTTTCTCCTATATTGATAGATGTATTTGGAACTCTAAATCCAACACGGTTTGTGCTAGCTTCTTGAAAATTGACACAATAAAGTAGTTTCACGTTCTATCTCTATGTTTTGATTCATCTTGATGTATCCCTAAGCAGTGACTGGCGAGAAACACTTTCATGGAAAGGGGTTGCGAGCCTTCCCAAAATTACGAATCTCTAGAAATCTCAGCAAATATTTTTTCACCCAAACTGGATGATACATTCAGGTAATGATCAGTACATGAAGGCGACTTGGTTCCCCAAATATCGTTCTTCTATGTTGAAGCGTTCGTTTCCAGTAACAGTTTGAATTTTTAGGTTTCACTCTGTTTTCTCCTATATTGATAGATGTATTTGGAACTCTAAATCCAACACGGTTTGTGCTAGCTTCTTGAAACTTGACACAATAAAGTAGTTTCACGTTCTATCTCTACGTTTTGTTTCCTCTTGATGTAGCCCTAAGCAGTGACTGGCGAGAAACACTTTCATGGAAAGGGGCTGCCAGCCTTCCCAAAATTACGAATCTCCAGAAATCTCAGCAAATATTTCTTCACCCAAACAGGATGATACTTTCAGGTAATGATCAGTATACTAAGGCGACTTGGTTCCCCAAATTTCGTTCTTCTATGTTGAAGCGTTCGTTTCCAGTAACAGTTTGAATTTTTAGGTTTCACTCTGTTTTCTCCTATATTGATAGATGTATTTGGAACTCTAAATCCAACACGGTTTGTGCTAGCTTCTTGAAAGTTGACACAATAAAGTAGTTTCACGTACTATCTCTATGTTTGGATTCCTCTTGATGTAGCCCTAAGCAGTGACAGGCGAGAAACACTTTCATGGAAAGGGGTTGGCAGGCTTCCCAAAATTACGAATCTCCAGAAATCTCAGCAAATATTTTTTCAGCCAAACTGGATGATACTTTCAGGTAACGATCAGTACACGAAGGCGACTTGGTTCCCCAAATTTCGTTCTTCTATGTTGAAGCGTTCGTTTCCAGTAACACTTTGAATTTTTAGGTTTCACTCTGTTTTCTCCTATATTGATAGATGTATTTGGAACTCTAAATCCAACACGGTTTGTGCTAGGTTCTTGAAACTTCACACAATAAAGTAGTTTCACGTTCTCTCTCTACGTTTTGTTTCCTCTTGATGTAGCCCTAAGCAGTGACAGGCGAGTAACACTTTCATGGAAAGGGGTTGCCAGGCTTCCCAAAATTACGAATCTCCAGAAATCTCAGCAAATATTTTTTCACCCAAACAGGATGATACTTTCAGGTATTGATCAGTACACGAAGGCGACTTGGTTTCCCAAATTTCGTTCTTCTATGTTGAGGCGTTCGTTTCCAGTAACAGTTTGAATTTTTAGGTTTCACTCTGTTTTCTCCTATATTGATAGATGTATTTGGAACTCTAAATCCAACACGGTTTGTGCTAGCTTCTTGAAACTTGACACAATAAAGTAGTTTCATGTTCTATCTCTACGTTTTGTTTCCTCTTGATGTACCCCTAAGCAGTGACTGGCGAGAAACACTTTCATGGAAAAGGGTTGCCAGGTTTCCCAAAATTACGAATCTCCAGAAATCTCAGCAAATATTTTTTCACCCAAACAGGATGATACTTTCAGGTAATGATCAGTACCTGAAGGTGACTTGGTTCCCCAAATTTCGTTCTTCTATGTTGAAGCGTGCGTTTCCAGTAACAGTTTGAATTTTTAGGTTTCACTCTGTTTTCTCCTATATTGATAGATGTATTTGGAACTCTAAATCCAACACGGTTTGTGCTACCTTCTTGAAAATTGACACAATAAAGTAGTTTCATGATCTATCTCTATGTTTTGATTCCTCTTGATGTAGCCCTAAGCAGTGACTGGCGAGAAACACTTTCATGGAAAGGGGTTGCCAGGCTTCCCAAAATTACGAATCTCCAGAAATCTCAGCAAATATTTTTTCACACAAACTGGATGATACATTCAGGTAATGATCAGTACACGAAGGCGACTTTGTTCCCCAAATTTCGTTCTTCTATGTTGAAGCGTTCGTTTCCAGTAACAGTTTGAATTTTTAGGTTTCACTCTGTTTTCTCCTATATTGATAGATGTATTTGGAACTCTAAATCCAACACGGTTTGTGCTAGCTTCTTGAAACTTGACACAATAAAGTAGTTTCACGTTTTATCTCTACGTTTTGTTTCCTCTTGATGTAGCCCTAAGCAGTGACTGGCGAGAAACACTTTCAAGGAAAGGGGATGCCAGGCTTCCAAAAATTACGAATCTCCAGAAATCTCAGCAAATATTTTTTCACCCAAACTGGATGATACTTTCAGGTAATGATCAGTACATGAAGGCGACTTGGTTCCCCAAATTTCGTTCTTCTATGTTGAAGCGTTCGTTTCCAGTAACAGTTTGAATTTTTAGGTTTCACTCTGTTTTCTCCTATATTGATAGATGTATTTGGAACTCTAAATCCAACACGGTTTATGCTAGCTTCTTGAAACTTGACACAATAAAGTAGTTTCACGTTCTATCCCTATGTTTTGATTCCTCTTGATGTAGCCCTAAGCAGTGACTGACGAGAAACACTTTCATGGAAAGGGGTTGCCAGGCTTCCCAAAATTACGAATGTCCAGAAATCTCAGCAAATATTATTTCAGCCAAACTGGATGATACTTTCAGGTAATGATCAGTATACGAAGGCGACTTGGTTCCCCAAATATCGTTCTTCTATTTTGAAGCGTTCGTTTCCAGTAACAGTTTGAATTTTTAGGTTTCACTCTGTTTTCTCCTATATTGATAGATGTATTTGGAACTCTAAATCCAACACGGTTTGTGCTAGCTTCTTGAAACTTGACACAATAAAGTAGTTTCAAGTTCTATCCCTATGTTTTGATTCCTCTTGATGTAGCCCTAAGCAGTGACAGGCGAGAAACACTTTCATGGAAAGGGGTTGCCAGGCTTCCCAAAATTACGAATGTCCAGAAATCTCAGCAAATATTATTTCAGCCAAACTGGATGATACTTTCAGGTAATGATCAGTACACGAAGGCGACTTGGTTCCCCAAATTTCGTTCTTCTATGTTAAAGCGTTCGTTTCCAGTAACAGTTTGAATTTTTAGGTTTCACTCTGTTTTCTCCTATATTGATAGATGTATTTGGAACTCTAAATCCAACACGGTTTGTGCTAGCTTCTTGAAACTTGACACAATAAAGTAGTTTCACGTTCTATCTCTATGTTTTGTTTCCTCTTGATGTAGCCCTAAGAAGTGACAGGCCAGAAACTCTTCCATGGAAAGGGGTTGCCAGGCTTCCCAAAATTACGAATCTCCAGAAATCTCAGCAAATATTTTTTCACCCAAACAGGATGATACTTTCAGGTAATGATCAGTACACGAAGGCGACTTGGTTCCCCAAATTTCGTTCTTCTATGTTGAAGCGTTCGTTTCCAGTAACAGTTTGAATTTTTAGGTTTCACTCTGTTTTCTCCTATATTGATAGATGTATTTGGAACTCTAAATCCAACACGGTTTGTGCTAGCTTCTTGAAACTTGACACAATAAAGTAGTTTCACGTTCTATCTCTATGTTTTGTTTCCTCTTGATGTAGCCCTAAGCAGTGTCTGGCGAGAAACACTTTAATTGAAAGGGGTTGCCAGGCTTCCCAAAATTACGAATCTCCAGAAATCTCAGCAAATATTTTTTTCACCCAAACAGGATGATACTTTCAGGTAATGATCAGTACATGAAGGCGACTTGTTTCCCCAAATTTCGTTCTTCTATGTTGAAGCGTTCGTTTCCAGTAACAGTTTGAATTTTTAGGTTTCACTCTGTTTTCTCCTATATTGATAGATGTATTTGGAACTCTAAATCCAACACAGTTTGTGCTAGCTTCTTGAAACTTGACACAATAAAGTAGTTTCACGTTCTATCTCTATGTTTTGTTTCCTCTTGATGTAGCCCTAAGAAGTGACAGGCCAGAAACTCTTCCATGGAAAGGGGTTGCCAGGCTTCCCAAAATTACGAATCTCCAGAAATCTCAGCAAATATTTTTTCACCCAAACAGGATGATACTTTCAGGTAATGATCAGTACACGAAGGCGACTTGGTTCCCCAAATTTCGTTCTTCTATGTTGAAGCGTTCGTTTCCAGTAACAGTTTGAATTTTTAGGTTTCACTCTGTTTTCTCCTATATTGATAGATGTATTTGGAACTCTAAATCCAACACGGTTTGTGCTAGCTTCTTGAAACTTGACACAATAAAGTAGTTTCACGTTGTATCTCTATGTTTTGTTTCCTCTTGATGTAGCCCTAAGCAGTGACTGGCGAGAAACACTTTCATTGAAAGGGGTTGCCAGGCTTCCCAAAATTACGAATCTCCATAAATCTCAGCAAATATTTTTTTCACCCAAACAGGATGATACTTTCAGGTAATGATCAGTAGACGAAGGCGACTTGGTTTCCCAAATTTCGTTCTTCTATGTTGAGGCGTTCGTTTCCAGTAACAGTTTGAATTTTTAGGTTTCACTCTGTTTTCTCCTATATTGATAGATGTATTTGGAACTCTAAATCCAACACGGTTTGTGCTAGCTTCTTGAAACTTGACACAATAAAGTAGTTTCACATTCTATCTCTACGTTTTGTTTCCTCTTGATGTAGCCCTAAGCAGTGACTGGCGAGAAACACTTTCAAGGAAAGGGGCTGCCAGGCTACCCAAAATTACGAATCTCCAGAAATCTCAGCAAATATTTTTTCACCCAAACAGGATGATAATTTCAGGTAATGATCAGTACACTAAGGCGACTTGGTTCCCCAAATTTCGTTCTTCTATGTTGAAGCGTTCGTTTCCAGTAACAGTTTGAATTTTTAGGTTTCACTCTGTTTTCTCCTATATTGATAGATGTATTTGGAACTCTAAATCCAACACGGTTTGTGCTAGCTTCTTGAAACTTGACACAATGAAGTAGTTCACGTTCTATCTCTATGTTGTGTTTCCTCTTGATGTAGCCCTAAGCAGTGACAGGCGAGAAACACTTCCATGGAAAGGGGTTGCCAGGCTTCCCAAAATTACGAATCTCCAGAAATCTCAGCAAATATTTTTTCACCCAAACTGGATGATACTTTCAGGTAATGATCAGTACATGAAGGCGACTTTGTTCCCCAAATTTCGTTCTTCTATGTTGAAGCGTTCGTTTCCAGTAACAGTGTGAATTTTTAGGTTTCACTCTGTTTTCTCCTATATTGATAGATGTATTTGGAACTCTAAATCCAACACGGTTTGTGCTAGCTTCTTGAAACTTGACACAATAAAGTAGTTTCACGTTCTATCCCTATGTTTTGATTCCTCTTGATGTAGCCCTAAGCAGTGACTGGCGAGAAACACTTTCATGGAAAGGGGTTGCCAGGCTTCCCAAAATTACGAATATCCAGAAATCTCAGCAAATATTATTTCAGCCAAACTGGATGATACTTTTAGGTAATGATCAGTACACGAAGGCGACTTGGTTCCCCAAATATCGTTCTTCTATGTTGAAGCGTTCGTTTCCAGTAACAGTTTGAATTTTAGGTTTCACTCTGTTTTCTCCTATATTGATAGATGTATTTGGAACTCTAAATCCAACACGGTTTGTGCTAGCTTCTTGAAACTTCACACAATAAAGTAGTTTTACGTTCTATCTCTATGTTTGGATTCCTCTTGATGTAGCCCTAAGCAGTGACAGGCGAAAAACACTTTCAATGAAAGGGGTTGCCAGGCTTCCCAAAATTACGAATCTCCAGAAATCTCAGCAAATATTTTTTCACCCAAACAGGATGATACTTTCAGGTAATGATCAGTACACGAAGGCGACTTGGTTCCCCAAATTTCGTTCTTCTATGTTGAAGCGTTCGTTTCCAGTAACAGTTTGAATTTTTAGGTTTCACTCTGTTTTCTCCTATATTGATAGATGTATTTGGAACTCTAAATCCAACACGGTTTGTGCTAGCTTCTTGAAACTTGACACAATAAAGAAGTTTCACGTTCTATCTCTATGTTTTGTTTCCTCTTGATGTAGCCCTAAGCAGTGACAGGCGAAAAACACTTTCATGGAAAGGGGTTGCCAGGCTTCCCAAAATTACGAATCTCCGGAAATATCAGCAAATATTTTTTAACCCAAACAGGATGATACTTTCAGGTAATGATCAGTACACGAAGGCGACTTGGTTCCCCAAATTTTGTTCTTCTATGTTGAAGCGTTCGTTTCCAGTAACAGTTTGAATTTTTAGGTTTCACTCTGTTTTCTCCTATATTGATAGATGTATTTGGAACTCTAAATCCAACACGGTTTGTGCTAGCTTCTTGAAACTTGACACAATAAAGTAGTTTCACGTTCTATCTCTATGTTTTGTTTCCTCTTGATGTAGCCCTAAGCAGTGACAGGCGAGAAACACTTCCATGGAAAGGGGTTGCCAGGCTTCCCAAAATTACGAATCTCCAGAAATCTCAGCAAATATTTTTTCACCCAAACTGGATGATACTTTCAGGTAATGATCAGTACATGAAGGCGACTTGGTTCCCCAAATTTCGTTCTTCTATGTTGAAGCGTTCGTTTCCAGTAACAGTTTGAATTTTTAGGTTTCACTCTGTTTTCTCCTATATTGATAGATGTATTTGGAACTCTAAATCCAACACGGTTTGTGCTAGCTTCTTGAAACTTGACACAATAAAGTAGTTTCATGTTCTATCCCTATGTTTTGATTCCTCTTTATGTATCCCTAAGCAGTGACTGGCGAGAAACACTTTCATGGAAAGGGGTTGCCAGGCTTCCCAAAATTACGAATGTCCAGAAATCTCAGCAAATATTATTTCAGCCAATCTGGATGATACTTTCAGGTAATGATCAGTATATGAAGGCGACTTGGTTCCCCAAATATCGTTCTTCTATTTTGAAGCGTTCGTTTCCAGTAACAGTTTGAATTTTTAGGTTTCACTCTGTTTTCTCCTATATTGACAGATGTATTTGGAACTCTAAATCCAACACGGTTTGTGCTAGATTCTTGAAACTTGACAAAATAAAATAGTTTCACGTTCTATCTCTATGTTTGGATTCCTCTTGATGTAGCCCTAAGCAGTGACAGGCGAGAAACACTTTCAAGGAAAGGGGTTGCCAGGCTTCCCAAAATTACGAATCTCCAGAAATCTCAGCAAATATTTTTTCACACAAACTGGATGATAATTTCAGGTAATGATCAGTACACGAAGGCGACTTGGTTCCCCAAATTTCGTTCTTCTATGTTGAAGCGTTCGTTTCCAGTAACAGTTTGAATTTTTAGGTTTCACTCTGTTTTCTCCTATATTGATAGATGTATTTGGAACTCTAAATCCAACACGGCTTGTGCTAGCTTCTTGAAACTTGACACAATAAAGTAGTTTCACGTTCTATCTCTATGTTTTGTTTCCTCTTGATGTAGCCCTAAGAAGTGACAGGCGAGAAACACTTCCATGGAAAGGGGTTGCCAGGATTCCCAAAATTACGAATCTCCAGAAATCTCAGCAAATATTTTTTCACCCAAACTGGATGATACTTTCAGGTAATGATCAGCACACGAAGGAGACTTGGTTCCCCAAATTTCGTTCTTCTATGTTGAAGCGTTCGTTTCCAGTAACAGTTTGAATTTTTAGGTTTCACTCTGTTTTCTCCTATATTGATAGATGTATTTGGAACTCTAAATCCAACACGGTTTGTGCTAGCTTCTTGAAAATTGACACAATAAAGTAGTTTCACGTTCTATCTCTATGTTTTGATTCCTCTTGATGTATCCCTAAGCAGTGACTGGCGAGAAACACTTTCATGGAAAATGGTTGCCAGCCTTCCCAAAATTACGAATCTCTAGAAAAATCAGCAAATATTTTTTCACCCAAACTGGATGATACATTCAGGTAATGATCAGTACATGAAGGCGACTTGGTTCCCAAAATATCGTTCTTCTATGTTGAAGCGTTCGTTTCCAGTAACAGTTTGAATTTTTAGGTTTCACTCTGTTTTCTCCTATATTGATAGATGTATTTGGAACTCTAAATCCAACACGGTTTGTGCTAGCTTCTTGAAACTTGACACAATAAAGTAGTTTCACGTTCTATCTCTACGTTTTGTTTCCTCTTGATGTAGCCCTAAGCAGTGACTGGCGAGAAACACTTTCATGGAAAGGGGCTGCCAGCCTTCCCAAAATTACGAATCTCCAGAAATCACAGCAAATATTTCTTCACCCAAACAGGATGATACTTTCAGGTAATGATCAGTATACTAAGGCGACTTGGTTCCCCAAATTTCGTTCTTCTATGTTGAAGCGTTCGTTTCCAGTAACAGTTTGAATTTTTAGGTTTCACTCTGTTTTCTCCTATATTGATAGATGTATTTGGAACTCTAAATCTAACACGGTTTGTGCTAGCTTCTTGAAAGTTGACACAATAAAGTAGTTTCACGTACTATCTCTATGTTTGGATTCCTCTTGATGTAGCCCTAAGCAGTGACAGGCGAGAAACACTTTCATGGAAAGGGGTTGGCAGGCTTCCCAAAATTACGAATCTCCAGAAATCTCAGCAAATATTTTTTCAGCCAAACTGGATGATACTTTCAGGTAACGATCAGTACACGAAGGCGACTTGGTTCCCCAAATTTCGTTCTTCTATGTTGAAGCGTTCGTTTCCAGTAACACTTTGAATTTTTAGGTTTCACTCTGTTTTCTCCTATATTGATAGATGTATTTGGAACTCTAAATCCAACACGGTTTGTGCTAGGTTCTTGAAACTTCACACAATAAAGTAGTTTCACGTTCTCTCTCTATGTTTTGTTTCCTCTTGATGTAGCCCTAAGCAGTGACAGGCGAGTAACACTTTCATGGAAAGGGGTTGCCAGGCTTCCCAAAATTACGTATCTCCAGAAATCTCAGCAAATATTTTTTCAGCCAAACTGGATGATACTTTCAGGTAACGATCAGTACACGAAGGCGACTTGGTTCCCCAAATTTCGTTCTTCTATGTTGAAGCGTTCGTTTCCAGTAACAGTTTGAATTTTTAGGTTTCACTCTGTTTTCTCCTATATTTATAGATGTATTTGGAACTCTAAATCCAACACGGTTTGTGCTAGCTTCTTGAAACTTGACACAATAAAGTAGTTTCACGTTCTGTCTCTATGTTTTGTTTCCTCTTAATGTAGCCCTAAGCAGTGACAGGCGAGAAACACTTTCATGGAAAGGGGTTGCCAGGCTTCCCAAAATTACGAATCTCCAGAAATCTCAGCAAATATTTTTTCACCCAAACAGGATGATACTTTCAGGTAATGATCAGTACACTAAGGTGACTTGGTTCCCCAAATTTCGTTCTTCTATGTTGAGGCGTTCGTTTCCAGTAACAGTTTGAATTTTTAGGTTTCACTCTGTTTTCTCCTATATTGATAGATGTATTTGGAACTCTAAATCCAAGACGGTTTGTGCTAGCTTTTTGAAACTTGACACAATAAAGCAGTTTCACGTTCTATCTCTACGTTTTGTTTCCTCTTGATGTAGCCCTAAGCAGTGACTGGCGAGAAACACTTTCATGGAAAGGGGTTGCCAGGCATCCCAAAATTACGAATCTCCAGAAATCTCAGCAAATATTTTTTTCACCCAAACAGGATGATACTTTCAGGTAATGATCAGTACACGAAGGCGACTTGGTTCCCCAAATTTCGTTCTTTTATGTTGAAGCGTTCGTTTCCAGTAACAGTTTGAATTTTTAGGTTTCACTCTGTTTTCTCCTATATTGATAGATGTATTTGGAACTCTAAATCCAACACGGTTTGTGCTAGCTTCTTGAAACTTGACACAATAAAGTAGTTTCACGTTCTATCTCTACGTTTTGTTTCCTCTTGATGTAGCCCTAAGCAGTGACTGGCGAGAAACACTTTCATGGAAACGGGCTGTCAGGCTTCCCAAAATTACGAATCTCCAGAAATCTCAGCAAATATTTCTTCACCCAAACAGGATGATACTTTCAGGTAATGATCAGTATACTAAGGCGACTTGGTTCCCAAATTTTGTTCTTCTATGTTGAAGCGTTCGTTTCCAGTAACAGTTTGAATTTTTAGGTTTCACTCTGTTTTCTCCTATATTGATAGATGTATTTGGAACTCTAAATCCAACACGGTTTGTGCTAGCTTCTTGAATGTTGACACAATAAAGTAGTTTCACGTTCTATCTCTATGTTTTGATTCCCCTTGATGTAGCCCTAAGCAGTGACAGGCGAGAAACACTTCCATGGAAAGGGGTTGCCAGGCTTCCCAAAATTACGAATCTCCAGAAATCTCAGCAAATATTTTTTCACCCAAACTGGATGATACTTTCAGGTAATGAT
Source organism: Spermophilus citellus (assembly GCF_964194105.1). Classification (NCBI taxonomy): domain Eukaryota; kingdom Metazoa; phylum Chordata; class Mammalia; order Rodentia; family Sciuridae; genus Spermophilus; species Spermophilus citellus. Next base: position 2,673,120 of record NC_138192.1, on the reverse strand, counting down.
CAGTACACGAAGGCGACTTGGTTCCCCAAATTTCGTTCTTCTATGTTGAAGCGTTCGTTTCCAGTAACAGTTTGAATTTTTAGGTTTCACTCTGTTTTCTCCTATATTGATAGATGTATTTGGAACTCTAAATCCAACACGGTTTGTGCTAGCTTCTTGAAACTTGACACAATAAAGTAGTTTCACGTTCTGTCTCTATGTTTTGTTTCCTCTTGATGTAGCCTTAAGCAGTGACAGGCGAGAAACACTTTCATGGAAAGAGGTTGCCAGGCTTCCCAAAATGACAAATCTCCAGAAATATCAGCAAATATTTTTTCACCCAAACAGGATGATACTTTCAGGTAATGATCAGTACACTAAGGTGACTTGGTTCCCCAAATTTCATTCTTCTGTGTTGAAGCGTTCGTTTCCAGTAACAGTTTGAATTTTTAGGTTTCACTCTGTTTTCTCCTATATTGATAGATGTATTTGGAACTCTAAATCCAACACGGTTTGTGCTAGCTTCTTGAAACTTGACACAATAAAGTAGTTTCACGTTCTATCTCTACGTTTTGTTTCCTCTTGATGTAGCCCTAAGCAGTGACTGGCGAGAAACACTTTCATGGAAACGGGCTGCCAGGCTTCCCAAAATTACGAATCTCCAGAAATCTCAGCAAATATTTCTTCACCCAAACAGGATGATACTTTCAGGTAATGATCAGTACACTAAGGTGACTTGGTTCCCCAAATTTCGTTCTTCTATGTTGAGGCATTCGTTTCCAGTAACAGTTTGAATTTTTAGGTTTCACTCTGTTTTCTCCTATATTGATAGATGTATTTGGAACTCTAAATCAAACACGGTTTGTGCTAGCTTCTTGAATGTTGACACAATAAAGTAGTTTCACGTTCTATCTCTATGTTTTGATTCCCCTTGATGTAGCCCTAAGCAGTGACAGGCGAGAAACACTTCCATGGAAAGGGGTTGCCAGGCTTCCCAAAATTACGAATCTCCAGAAATCTCAGCAAATATTTTTTCACCCAAACTGGATGATACTTTCAGGTAATGATCAGTACACGAAGGCGACTTGGTTCCCCAAATTTCGTTCTTCTATGTTGAAGCGTTCGTTTCCAGTAACAGTTTGAATTTTTAGGTTTCACTCTGTTTTCTCCTATATTGATAGATGTATTTGGAACTCTAAATCCAACACGGTTTGTGCTAGCTTCTTGAAACTTGACACAATAAAGTAGTTTCACGTTCTGTCTCTATGTTTTGTTTCCTCTTGATGTAGCCTTAAGCAGTGACAGGCGAGAAACACTTTCATGGAAAGAGGTTGCCAGGCTTCCCAAAATGACAAATCTCCAGAAATATCAGCAAATATTTTTTCACCCAAACAGGATGATACTTTCAGGTAATGATCAGTACACTAAGGTGACTTGGTTCCCCAAATTTCATTCTTCTGTGTTGAAGCGTTCGTTTCCAGTAACAGTTTGAATTTTTAGGTTTCACTCTGTTTTCTCCTATATTGATAGATGTATTTGGAACTCTAAATCCAACACGGTTTGTGCTAGCTTCTTGAAACTTGACACAATAAAGTAGTTTCACGTTCTGTCTCTATGTTTTGTTTCCTCTTGATGTAGCCCTAAGCAGTGACTGGCGAGAAACACTTTCATGGAAAGGGGTTGCCAGGCTTCCCAAAATTACGAATCTCCAGAAATCTCAGCAAATATTTTTTCACCCAAACAGGATGATACTTTCAGGTAATGATCAGTACACGAAGGCGACTTGGTTCCCCAAATTTCGTTCTTCTATGTTGAAGCGTTCGTTTCCAGTAACAGTTTGAATTTTTAGGTTTCACTCTGTTTTCTCCTATATTGATAGATGTATTTGGAACTCTAAATCCAACACGGTTTGTGCTAGCTTCTTGACACTTGACACAATAAAGTAGTTTCACGTTCTATCTCTATGTTTTGTTTCCTCTTGATGTAGCCCTAAGCAGTTACTGGCGAGAAACACTTTCATGGAAAGGGGTTGCCAGGCTTCCCAAAATTACGAATCTCCAGAAATCTCAGCAAATATTTTTTCACCCAAACAGGATGATAATTTCAGGTAATGATCAGTACACTAAGGTGACTTGGTTCCCCATATTTCGTTCTTCTATGTTGAAGCGTTCGTTTCCAGTAACAGTTTGAATGTTTAGGTTACACTCTGTTTTCTCCTATATTGATAGATGTATTTGGAACACTAAATCCAACACGGTTTGTGCTAGCTTCTTGAAACTTGACACAATAAAGTAGTTTCACGTTCTATCTCTATGTTTTGATTCCTCTTGATGTAGCCCTAAGCAGTGACAGGCGAGAAACACTTCCATGGAAAGGGGTTGCCAGGCTTCCCAAAATTACGAATCTCCAGAAATCTCAGCAAATATTTTTTCACCCAAACTGGATGATACTTTCAGGTAATGATCAGTACACGAAGGCGACTTGGTTCCCCAAATTTCGTTCTTCTATGTTGAACCGTTCGTTTCCAGTAACAGTTTGAATTTTTAGGTTTCACTCTGTTTTCACCTATATTGATAGATGTATTTGAAACTCTAAATCCAACACGGTTTGTGCTAGCTTCTTGAAACTTGACACAATAAAGTAGTTTCACGTTCTGTCTCTATGTTTTGTTTCCTCTTGATGTAGCCCTAAGCAGTGACTGGCGAGAAACACTTTCATGGAAAGGGGTTGCCAGGCTTCCCAAAATTACGAATCTCCAGAAATCTCAGCAAATATTTTTTCACCCAAACAGGATGATACTTTCAGGTAATGATCAGTACACTAAGGTGACTTGGTTCCCCAAATTTCGTTCTTCTATGTTGAAGCGTTCGTTTCCAGTAACAGTTTGAATTTTTAGGTTTCACTCTGTTTTCTCCTATATTGATAGATGTATTTGGAACTCTAAATCCAACACGGTTTCTGCTAGCTTCTTGAAACTTGACACAATAAAGTAGTTTCACGTTCTGTCTCTATGTTTTGTTTCCTCTTAATGTAGCCCTAAGCAGTGACAGGCGAGAAACACTTTCATGGAAAGGGGTTGCCAGGCTTCCCAAAATTACGAATCTCCAGAAATCTCAGCAAATATTTTTTCACCCAAACAGGATGATACTTTCAGGTAATGATCAGTACACTAAGGTGACTTGGTTCCCCAAATTTCGTTCTTCAATGTTGAGGCGTTCGTTTCCAGTAACAGTTTGAATTTTTAGGTTTCACTCTGTTTTCTCCTATATTGATAGATGTATTTGGAACTCTACATCCAAGACGGTTTGTGCTAGCTTTTTGAAACTTGACACAATAAAGCAGTTTCACGTTCTATCTCTATGTTTTGTTTCCTCTTGATGTAGCCCTAAGCAGTGACTGGCGAGAAACACTTTCATGGAAAGGGGTTGCCAGGGTTCCCAAAATTACGAATCTCCAGAAATCTCAGCAAATATTTTTTTCACCCAAACAGGATGATACTTTCAGGTAATGATCAGTACACGAAGGCGACTTGGTTCCCCAAATTTCGTTCTTCTATGTTGAAGCGTTCGTTTCCAGTAAGAGTTTGAATTTTTAGGTTTCACTCTGTTTTCTCCTATATTGATAGATGTATTTGGAACTCTAAATCCAACACGGTTTGTGCTAGCTTCTTGAAACTTGACACAATAAAGTAGTTTCACGTTCTATCTCTACGTTTTGTTTCCTCTTGATGTAGCCCTAAGCAGTGAATGGCGAGAAACACTTTCATGGAAAGGGGCTGCCAGGCTTCCCAAAATTACGAATCTCCAGAAATCTCAGCAAATATTTCTTCACCCAAACAGGATGATACTTTCAGGTAATGATCAGTATACTAAGGCGACTTGGTTCCCCAAATTTCGTTCTTCTATGTTGAAGCGTTCGTTTCCAGTAACAGTTTGAATTTTTAGGTTTCACTCTGTTTTCTCCTATATTGATAGATGTATTTGGAACTCTAAATCCAACACGGTTTGTGCTAGCTTCTTGAAAGTTGACACAATAAAGTAGTTTCACGTTCTCTCTCTATGTTTGGATTCCTCTTGATGTAGCCCTAAGCAGTGACAGGCGAGAAACACTTTTATGGAAAGGGGTTGCCAGGCTTCCCAAAATTACGAATCTCCAGAAATCTCAGCAAATATTTTTTCAGCCAAACTGGATGATACTTTCAGGTAACGATCAGTACACGAAGGCAAATTGGTTCCCCAAATTTCGTTCTTCTATGTTGAAGCGTTCGTTTCCAGTAACAGTTTGAATTTTTAGGTTTCACTCTGTTTTCTCCTATATTGATAGATGTATTTGGAACTCTAAATCCAACACGGTTTGTGCTAGCTTCTTGAAACTTGACACAATAAAGTAGTTTCACGTTCTGTCTCTATGTTTTGTTTCCTCTTAATGTAGCCCTAAGCAGTGACAGGCGAGAAACACTTTCATGGAAAGGGGTTGCCAGGCTTCCCAAAATTACGAATCTCCAGAAATCTCAGCAAATATTTTTTCACCCAAACAGGATGATACTTTCAGGTAATGATCAGTACACTAAGGTGACTTGGTTCCCCAAATTTCGTTCTTCTATGTTGAGGCGTTCGTTTCCAGTAACAGTTTGAATTTTTAGGTTTCACTCTGTTTTCTCCTATATTGATAGATGTATTTGGAACTCTAAATCCAAGACGGTTTGTGCTAGCTTTTTGAAACTTGACACAATGAAGCAGTTTCACGTTCTATCTCTATGTTTTGTTTCCTCTTGATGTAGCCCTAAGAAGTGACTGGCGAGAAACACTTTCATGGAAAGGGGTTGCCAGGCTTCCCAAAATTACGAATCTCCAGAAATCTCAGCAAATATTTTTTTCACCCAAACCGGATGATACTTTCAGGTAATGATCAGTACACGAAGGCGACTTGGTTCCCCAAATTTCGTTCTTCTATGTTGAAGCGTTCGTTTCCAGTAACAGTTTGAATTTTTAGGTTTCACTCTGTTTTCTCCTATATTGATAGATGTATTTGGAACTCTAAATCCAACACGGTTTGTGCTAGCTTCTTGAAACTTGACACAATAAAGTAGTTTCACGTTCTGTCTCTATGTTTTGTTTCCTCTTGATGTAGCCCTAAGCAGTGACAGGTGAGAAACACTTTCATGGAAAGGGGTTGCCAGGCTTCCCAAAATTACGAATCTCCAGAAATCTCAGCAAATATTTTTTCACCCAAACAGGATGATACTTTCAGGTAATGATCAGTACATGAAAGCGACTTGGTTCCCCAAATTTCGTTCTTCTATGTTGAAGCGTTCGTTTCCAGTAACAGTTTGAATTTTTAGGTTTCACTCTGTTTTCTCCTATATTGATAGATGTATTTGGAACTCTAAATCCAACACGGTTTGTGCTAGCTTCTTGAAACTTGACACAATAAAGTAGTTTCACGTTCTATCTCTACGTTTTGTTTCCTCTTGATGTAGCCCTAAGCAGTGACTGGCGAGAAACACTTTCATGGAAAGGGGTTGCCAGGCTTCCCAAAATTACGAATCTCCAGAAATCTCAGCAAATATTTTTTTCACCCAAACAGGATGATTCTTTCAGGTAATGATCAGTACATGAAGGCGACTTGGTTCCCCAAATTTCGTTCTTCTATGTTGAAGCGTTCGTTTCCAGTAACAGTTTGAATTTTTAGGTTTCACTCTGTTTTCTCCTATATTGATAGATGTATTTGGAACTCTAAATCCAACACGGTTTGTGCTAGCTTCTTGAAACTTGACACAATAAAGTAGTTTCACGTTCTATCTCTATGTTTTGTTTCCTCTTGATGTAGCCCTAAGCAGTGACTGGCGAGAAACACTTTCATGGAAACGGGCTGCCAGGCTTCCCAAAATTACGAATCTCCAGAAATCTCAGCAAATATTTCTTCACCCAAACAGGATGATACTTTCAGGTAATGATCAGTATACTAAGGCGACTTGGTTCCCAAATTTTGTTCTTCTATGTTGAAGCGTTCGTTTCCAGTAACAGTTTGAATTTTTAGGTTTCACTCTGTTTTCTCCTATATTGATAGATGTATTTGGAACTCTAAATCCAACACGGTTTGTGCTAGCTTCTTGAATGTTGACACAATAAAGTAGTTTCACGTTCTATCTTTATGTTTTGATTCCCCTTGATGTAGCCCTAAGCAGTGACAGGCGAGAAACACTTCCATGGAAAGGGGTTGCCAGGCTTCCCAAAATTACGAATCTCCAGAAATCTCAGCAAATATTTTTTCACCCAAACTGGATGATACTTTCAGGTAATGATCAGTACACGAAGGCGACTTGGTTCCCCAAATTTCGTTCTTCTATGTTGAAGCGTTCGTTTCCAGTAACAGTTTGAATTTTTAGGTTTCACTCTGTTTTCTCCTATATTGATAGATGTATTTGGAACTCTAAATCCAACACGGTTTGTGCTAGCTTCTTGAAACTTGACACAATAAAGTAGTTTCACGTTCTGTCTCTATGTTTTGTTTCCTCTTGATGTAGCCCTAAGCAGTGACAGGTGAGAAACACTTTCATGGAAAGGGGTTGCCAGGCTTCCCAAAATGACGAATCTCCAGAAATCTCAGCAAATATTTTTTCACCCAAACAGGATGATACTTTCAGGTAATGATCAGTACATGAAGGCGACTTGGTTCCCCAAATTTCGTTCTTCTATGTTGAAGCGTTCGTTTCCAGTAACAGTTTGAATTTTTAGGTTTCACTCTGTTTTCTCCTATATTGATAGATGTATTTGGAACTCTAAATCCAACACGGTTTGTGCTAGCTTCTTGAAACTTGACACAATAAAGTAGTTTCACGTTCTGTCTCTATGTTTTGTTTCCTCTTGATGTAGCCCTAAGCAGTGACTGGCGAGAAACACTTTCATGGAAAGGGGTTGCCAGGCTTCCCAAAATTACGAATCTCCAGAAATCTCAGCAAATATTTTTTCACCCAAACAGGATGATACTTTCAGGTAATGATCACTACACGAAGGCGACTTGGTTCCCCAAATTTCGTTCTTCTATGTTGAAGCGTTCGTTTCCAGTAACAGTTTGAATTTTTAGGTTTCACTCTGTTTTCTCCTATATTGATAGATGTATTTGGAACTCTAAATCCAAGACGGTTTGTGCTAGCTTTTTGAAACTTGACACAATAAAGCAGTTTCACGTTCTATCTCTATGTTTTGTTTCCTCTTGATGTAGCCCTAAGCAGTGACTGGCGAGAAACACTTTCATGGAAAGGGGTTGCCAGGCTTCCCAAAATTACGAATCTCCAGAAATCTCAGCAAATATTTTTTTCACCCAAACAGGATGATACTTTCAGGTAATGATCAGTACATGAAGGCGACTTGGTTCCCCAAATTTCGTTCTTCTATGTTGAAGCGTTCGTTTCCAGTAAGAGTTTGAATTTTTAGGTTTCACTCTGTTTTCTCCTATATTGATAGATGTATTTGGAACTCTAAATCCAACACGGTTTGTGCTAGCTTCTTGAAACTTGACACAATAAAGTAGTTTCACGTTCTATCTCTACGTTTTGTTTCCTCTTGATGTAGCCCTAAGCAGTGAATGGCGAGAAACACTTTCATGGAAAGGGGCTGCCAGGCTTCCCAAAATTACGAATCTCCAGAAATCTCAGCAAATATTTCTTCACCCAAACAGGATGATACTTTCAGGTATTGATCAGTATACTAAGGTGACTTGGTTCCCCAAATTTCGTTCTTCTATGTTGAAGCGTTCGTTTCCAGTAACAGTTTGAATGTTTAGGTTACACTCTGTTTTCTCCTATATTGATAGATGTATTTGGAACACTAAATCCAACACGGTTTGTGCTAGCTTCTTGAAACTTGACACAATAAAGTAGTTTCACGTTCTATCTCTATGTTTTGATTCCTCTTGATGTAGCCCTAAGCAGTGACAGGCGAGAAACACTTCCATGGAAAGGGGTTGCCAGGCTTCCCAAAATTACGAATCTCCAGAAATCTCAGCAAATATTTTTTCACCCAAACTGGATGATACTTTCAGATAATGATCAGTACACTAAGGCCACTTGGTTCCCCAAATTTCGTTCTTCTATGTTGAAGCGTTCGTTTCCAGTAACAGTTTGAATTTTTAGGTTTCACTCTGTTTTCTCCTATATTGATAGATGTATTTGGAACTCTAAATCCAACACGGTTTGTGCTAGCTTCTTGAAACTTGACACAATAAAGTAGTTTCACGTTCTGTCTCTATGTTTTGTTTCCTCTTGATGTAGCCCTAAGCAGTGACTGGCGAGAAACACTTTCATGGAAAGGGGTTGCCAGGCTTCCCAAAATTACGAATCTCCAGAAATCTCAGCAAATATTTTTTCACCCAAACAGGATGATACTTTCAGGTAATGATCAGTACACTAAGGTGACTTGGTTCCCCAAATTTCGTTCTTCTATGTTGAAGCGTTCGTTTCCAGTAACAGTTTGAAATTTTAGGTTTCACTCTGTTTTCTCCTATATTGAAAGATATATTTAGAACTCTAAATCCAACACGGTTTGTGCTAGCTTCTTGAAACTTCACACAATAAAGTAGATTCAGGTTCTATCTCTATGTTTTGTTTCCTCTTGATGTAGCCCTAAGCAGTGACTGGCGAGAAACACTTTCATGGAAAGGGGTTGCCAGGCTTCCCAAAATTACGAATCTCCAGAAATCTCAGCAAATATTTTTTCACCCAAACAGGATGATACTTTCAGGTAATGAACGGTACACGAAGGCGACTTGGTTTCCCAAATTTCGTTCATCTATGTTGAGGCGTTCGTTTCCAGTAACAGTTTGAATTTTTAGGTTTCACTCTGTTTTCTCCTATATTGATAGATGTATTTGGAACTCTAAATCCAACACGGTTTGTGCTAGCTTCTTGAAAGTTGACACAATAAAGTAGTTTCACGTTCTATCTCTATGTTTTGATTCCTCTTGATGTAGCCCTAAGCAGTTACAGGCGAGAAACACTTCCATGGAAAGGGGTTGCCAGGCTTCCCAAAATTACGAATCTCCAGAAATCTCAGCAAATATTTTTTCACCCAAACAGGATGATACTTTCAGGTAATGATCAGTACACGAAGGCGACTTGGTTCCCCAAATTTCGTTCTTCTATGTTGAAGCGTTCGTTTCCAGTAACAGTTTGAATTTTTAGGTTTCACTCTGTTTTCTCCTATATTGATAGATGTATTTGGAACTCTAAATCCAACACGGTGTGTGCTAGCTTCTTGAAAGTTGACACAATAAAGTAGTTTCACGTTCTATCTCTACGTTTTGTTTCCTCTTGATGTAGCCCTAAGCAGTGAATGGCGAGAAACACTTTCATGGAAAGGGGCTGCCAGGCTTCCCAAAATTACGAATCTCCAGAAATCTCAGCAAATATTTCTTCACCCAAACAGGATGATACTTTCAGGTAATGATCAGTATACGAAGGCGACTTGGTTCCCCAAATTTCGTTCTTCTATGTTGAAGCGTTCGTTTCCAGTAACAGTTTGAATTTTTAGGTTTCACTCTGTTTTCTCCTATATTGATAGATGTATTTGGAACTCTAAATCCAACACGGTTTGTGCTAGCTTCTTGAAACTTGACACAATAAAGTAGTTTCACGTTCTGTCTCTATGTTTTGTTTCCTCTTGATGTAGCCTTAAGCAGTGACAGGCGAGAAACACTTTCATGGAAAGAGGTTGCCAGGCTTCCCAAAATGACGAATCTCCAGAAATATCAGCAAATATTTTTTCACCCAAACAGGATGATACTTTCAGGTAATGATCAGTACACTAAGGTGACTTGGTTCCCCAAATTTCATTCTTCTATGTTGAAGCGTTCGTTTCCAGTAACAGTTTGAATTTTTAGGTTTCACTCTGTTTTCTCCTATATTGATAGATGTATTTGGAACTCTAAATCCAACACGGTTTGTGCTAGCTTCTTGAAACTTGACACAATAAAGTAGTTTCACGTTCTGTCTCTATGTTTTGTTTCCTCTTGATGTAGCCCTAAGCAGTGACAGGTGAGAAACACTTTCATGGAAAGGGGTTGCCAGGCTTCCCAAAATTACGAATCTCCAGAAATCTCAGCAAATATTTTTTCACCCAAACAGGATGATACTTTCAGGTAATGATCAGTACATGAAGGCGACTTGGTTCCCCAAATTTCGTTCTTCTATGTTGAAGCGTTCGTTTCCAGTAAGAGTTTGAATTTTTAGGTTTCACTCTGTTTTCTCCTATATTGATAGATGTATTTGGAACTCTAAATCCAACACGGTTTGTGCTAGCTTCTTGAAACTTACACAATAAAGTAGTTTCACGTTCTATCTCTACGTTTTGTTTCCTCTTGATGTAGCCCTAAGCAGTGAATGGCGAGAAACACTTTCATGGAAAGGGGTGCCAGGCTTCCCAAAATTACGAATCTCCAGAAATCTCAGCAAATATTTCTTCACCCAAACAGGATGATACTTTCAGGTAATGATCAGTATACTAAGGCGACTTGGTTCCCCAAATTTCGTTCTTCTATGTTGAAGCGTTCGTTTCCAGTAACAGTTTGAATTTTTAGGTTTCACTCTGTTTTCTCCTATATTGATAGATGTATTTGGAACTCTAAATCCAACACGGTTTGTGCTAGCTTCTTGAAAGTTGACACAATAAAGTAGTTTTACGTTCTATCTCTATGTTTGGATTCCTCTTGATGTAGCCCTAAGCAGTGACAGGCGAGAAACACTTTTATGGAAAGGGGTTGCCAGGCTTCCCAAAATTACGAATCTCCAGAAATCTCAGCAAATATTTTTTCAGCCAAACTGGATGATACTTTCAGGTAACGATCAGTACACGAAGGCAAATTGGTTCCCCAAATTTCGTTCTTCTATGTTGAAGCGTTCGTTTCCAGTAACAGTTTGAATTTTTAGGTTTCACTCTGTTTTCTCCTATATTGATAGATGTATTTGGAACTCTAAATCCAACACGGTTTGTGCTAGCTTCTTGAAACTTGACACAATAAAGTAGTTTCACGTTCTGTCTCTATATTTTGTTTCCTCTTAATGTAGCCCTAAGCAGTGACAGGCGAGAAACACTTTCATGGAAAGGGGTTGCCAGGCTTCCCAAAATTACGAATCTCCAGAAATCTCAGCAAATATTTTTTTCACCCAAACAGGATGATACTTTCAGGTAATGATCAGTACACTAAGGTGACTTGGTTCCCCAAATTTCGTTCTTCTATGTTGAGGCGTTCGTTTCCAGTAACAGTTTGAATTTTTAGGTTTCACTCTGTTTTCTCCTATATTGATAGATGTATTTGGAACTCTAAATCCAAGACGGTTTGTGCTAGCTTTTTGAAACTTGACACAATGAAGCAGTTTCACGTTCTATCTCTATGTTTTGTTTCCTCTTGATGTAGCCCTAAGAAGTGACTGGCGAGAAACACTTTCATGGAAAGGGGTTGCCAGGCTTCCTAAAATTACGAATCTCCAGAAATCTCAGCAAATATTTTTTTCACCCAAACCGGATGATACTTTCAGGTAATGATCAGTACACGAAGGCGACTTGGTTCCCCAAATTTCGTTCTTCTATGTTGAAGCGTTCGTTTCCAGTAACAGTTTGAATTTTTAGGTTTCACTCTGTTTTCTCCTATATTGATAGATGTATTTGGAACTCTAAATCCAACACGGTTTGTGCTAGCTTCTGAAACTTGACACAATAAAGTAGTTTCACGTTCTATCTCTACGTTTTGTTTCCTCTTGATGTAGCCCTAAGCAGTGACTGGCGAGAAACACTTTCATGGAAAGGGGTTGCCAGGCTTCCCAAAATTACGAATCTCCAGAAATCTCAGCAAATATTTTTTTCACCCAAACAGGATGATACTTTCAGGTAATGATCAGTACATGAAGGCGACTTGGTTCCCCAAATTTCGTTCTTCTATGTTGAAGCGTTCGTTTCCAGTAACAGTTTGAATTTTTAGGTTTCACTCTGTTTTCTCCTATATTGATAGATGTATTTGGAACTCTAAATCCAACACGGTTTGTGCTAGCTTCTTGAAACTTGACACAATAAAGTAGTTTCACGTTCTATCTCTACGTTTTGTTTCCTCTTGATGTAGCCCTAAGCAGTGACTGGCGAGAAACACTTTCATGGAAACGGGCTGCCAGGCTTCCCAAAATTACGAATCTCCAGAAATCTCAGCAAATATTTCTTCACCCAAACAGGATGATACTTTCAGGTAATGATCAGTATACTAAGGCGACTTGGTTCCCAAATTTTGTTCTTCTATGTTGAAGCGTTCGTTTCCAGTAACAGTTTGAATTTTTAGGTTTCACTCTGTTTTCTCCTATATTGATAGATGTATTTGGAACTCTAAATCCAACACGGTTTGTGCTAGCTTCTTGAATGTTGACACAATAAAGTAGTTTCACGTTCTATCTTTATGTTTTGATTCCCCTTGATGTAGCCCTAAGCAGTGACAGGCGAGAAACACTTCCATGGAAAGGGGTTGCCAGGCTTCCCAAAATTACGAATCTCCAGAAATCTCAGCAAATATTTTTTCACCCAAACTGGATGATACTTTCAGGTAATGATCAGTACACGAAGGCGACTTGGTTCCCCAAATTTCGTTCTTCTATGTTGAAGCGTTCGTTTCCAGTAACAGTTTGAATTTTTAGGTTTCACTCTGTTTTCTCCTATATTGATAGATGTATTTGGAACTCTAAATCCAACACGGTTTGTGCTAGCTTCTTGAAACTTGACACAATAAAGTAGTTTCACGTTCTGTCTCTATGTTTTGTTTCCTCTTGATGTAGCCTTAAGCAGTGACAGGCGAGAAACACTTTCATGGAAAGAGGTTGCCAGGCTTCCCAAAATGACGAATCTCCAGAAATATCAGCAAATATTTTTTCACCCAAACAGGATGATACTTTCAGGTAACGATCAGTACACTAAGGTGACTTGGTTCCCCAAATTTCATTCTTCTATGTTGAAGCGTTCGTTTCCAGTAACAGTTTGAATTTTTAGGTTTCACTCTGTTTTCTCCTATATTGATAGATGTATTTGGAACTCTAAATCCAACACGGTTTGTGCTAGCTTCTTGAAACTTGACACAATAAAGTAGTTTCACGTTCTGTCTCTATGTTTTGTTTCCTCTTGATGTAGCCCTAAGCAGTGACAGGTGAGAAACACTTTCATGGAAAGGGGTTGCCAGGCTTCCCAAAATTACGAATCTCCAGAAATCTCAGCAAATATTTTTTCACCCAAACAGGATGATACTTTCAGGTAATGATCAGTACATGAAGGCGACTTGGTTCCCCAAATTTCGTTCTTCTATGTTGAAGCGTTCGTTTCCAGTAACAGTTTGAATTTTTAGGTTTCACTCTGTTTTCTCCTATATTGATAGATGTATTTGGAACTCTAAATCCAACACGGTTTGTGCTAGCTTCTTGAAACTTGACACAATAAAGTAGTTTCACGTTCTGTCTCTATGTTTTGTTTCCTCTTGATGTAGCCCTCAGCAGTGACTGGCGAGAAACACTTTCATGGAAAGGGGTTGCCAGGATTCCCAAAATTACGAATCTCCAGAAATCTCAGCAAATATTTTTTCACCCAAACAGGATGATACTTTCAGGTAATGATCACTACACGAAGGCGACTTGGTTCCCCAAATTTCGTTCTTCTATGTTGAAGCGTTCGTTTCCAGTAACAGTTTGAATTTTTAGGTTTCACTCTGTTTTCTCCTATATTGATAGATGTATTTGGAACTCTAAATCCAAGACGGTTTGTGCTAGCTTTTTGAAACTTGACACAATAAAGCAGTTTCACGTTCTATCTCTATGTTTTGTTTCCTCTTGATGTAGCCCTAAGCAGTGACTGGCGAGAAACACTTTCATGGAAAGGGGTTGCCAGGCTTCCCAAAATTACGAATCTCCAGAAATCTCAGCAAATATTTTTTTCACCCAAACAGGATGATACTTTCAGGTAATGATCAGTACATGAAGGCGACTTGGTTCCCCAAATTTCGTTCTTCTATGTTGAAGCGTTCGTTTCCAGTAAGAGTTTGAATTTTTAGGTTTCACTCTGTTTTCTCCTATATTGATAGATGTATTTGGAACTCTAAATCCAACACGGTTTGTGCTAGCTTCTTGAAACTTGACACAATAAAGTAGTTTCACGTTCTATCTCTACGTTTTGTTTCCTCTTGATGTAGCCCTAAGCAGTGAATGGCGAGAAACACTTTCATGGAAAGGGGCTGCCAGGCTTCCCAAAATTACGAATCTCCAGAAATCTCAGCAAATATTTCTTCACCCAAACAGGATGATACTTTCAGGTAATGATCAGTATACTAAGGTGACTTGGTTCCCCAAATTTCGTTCTTCTATGTTGAAGCGTTCGTTTCCAGTAACAGTTTGAATGTTTAGGTTACACTCTGTTTTCTCCTATATTGATAGATGTATTTGGAACACTAAATCCAACACGGTTTGTGCTAGCTTCTTGAAACTTGACACAATAAAGTAGTTTCACGTTCTATCTCTATGTTTTGATTCCTCTTGATGTAGCCCTAAGCAGTGACAGGCGAGAAACACTTCCATGGAAAGGGGTTGCCAGGCTTCCCAAAATTACGAATCTCCAGAAATCTCAGCAAATATTTTTTCACCCAAACTGGATGATACTTTCAGATAATGATCAGTACACTAAGGCCACTTGGTTCCCCAAATTTCGTTCTTCTATGTTGAAGCGTTCGTTTCCAGTAACAGTTTGAATTTTTAGGTTTCACTCTGTTTTCTCCTATATTGATAGATGTATTTGGAACTCTAAATCCAACACGGTTTGTGCTAGCTTCTTGAAACTTGACACAATAAAGTAGTTTCACGTTCTGTCTCTATGTTTTGTTTCCTCTTGATGTAGCCCTAAGCAGTGACTGGCGAGAAACACTTTCATGGAAAGGGGTTGCCAGGCTTCCCAAAATTACGAATCTCCAGAAATCTCAGCAAATATTTTTTCACCCAAACAGGATGATACTTTCAGGTAATGATCAGTACACTAAGGTGACTTGGTTCCCCAAATTTCGTTCTTCTATGTTGAAGCGTTCGTTTCCAGTAACAGTTTGAATTTTTAGGTTTCACTCTGTTTTCTCCTATATTGAAAGATATATTTAGAACTCTAAATCCAACACGGTTTGTGCTAGCTTCTTGAAACTTCACACAATAAAGTAGATTCAGGTTCTATCTCTATGTTTTGTTTCCTCTTGATGTAGCCCTAAGCAGTGACTGGCGAGAAACACTTTCATGGAAAGGGGTTGCCAGGCTTCCCAAAATTACGAATCTCCAGAAATCTCAGCAAATATTTTTTCACCCAAACAGGATGATACTTTCAGGTAATGAACGGTACACGAAGGCGACTTGGTTTCCCAAATTTCGTTCATCTATGCTGAGGCGTTCGTTTCCAGTAACAGTTTGAATTTTTAGGTTTCACTCTGTTTTCTCCTATATTGATAGATGTATTTGGAACTCTAAATCCAACACGGTTTGTGCTAGCTTCTTGAAAGTTGACACAATAAAGTAGTTTCACGTTCTATCTCTATGTTTTGATTCCTCTTGATGTAGCCCTAAGCAGTTACAGGCGAGAAACACTTCCATGGAAAGGGGTTGCCAGGCTTCCCAAAATTACGAATCTCCAGAAATCTCAGCAAATATTTTTTCACCCAAACTGGATGATACTTTCAGGTAATGATCAGTACACGAAGGCGACTTGGTTCCCCAAATTTCGTTCTTCTATGTTGAAGCGTTCGTTTCCAGTAACAGTTTGAATTTTTAGGTTTCACTCTGTTTTCTCCTATATTGATAGATGTATTTGGAACTCTAAATCCAACACGGTGTGTGCTAGCTTCTTGAAAGTTGACACAATAAAGTAGTTTCACGTTCTATCTCTACGTTTTGTTTCCTCTTGATGTAGCCCTAAGCAGTGAATGGCGAGAAACACTTTCATGGAAAGGGGCTGCCAGGCTTCCCAAAATTACGAATCTCCAGAAATCTCAGCAAATATTTCTTCACCCAAACAGGATGATACTTTCAGGTAATGATCAGTATACGAAGGCGACTTGGTTCCCCAAATTTCGTTCTTCTATGTTGAAGCGTTCGTTTCCAGTAACAGTTTGAATTTTTAGGTTTCACTCTGTTTTCTCCTATATTGATAGATGTATTTGGAACTCTAAATCCAACACGGTTTGTGCTAGCTTCTTGAAAGTTGACACAATAAAGTGGTTTCACGTTCTGTCTCTATATTTTGTTTCCTCTTAATGTAGCCCTAAGCAGTGACAGGCGAGAAACACTTTCATGGAAAGGGGTTGCCAGTCTTCCCAAAATTACGAATCTCCAGAAATCTCAGCAAATATTTTTTCACCCAAACAGGATGATACTTTCAGGTAATGATCAGTACACTAAGGTGACTTGGTTCCCCAAATTTCGTTCTTCTATGTTGAGGCGTTCGTTTCCAGTAACAGTTTGAATTTTTAGGTTTCACTCTGTTTTCTCCTATATTGATAGATGTATTTGGAACTCTAAATCCAAGACGGTTTGTGCTAGCTTTTTGAAACTTGACACAATGAAGCAGTTTCACGTTCTATCTCTATGTTTTGTTTCCTCTTGATGTAGCCCTAAGAAGTGACTGGCGAGAAACACTTTCATGGAAAGGGGTTGCCAGGCTTCCTAAAATTACGAATCTCCAGAAATCTCAGCAAATATTTTTTTCACCCAAACCGGATGATACTTTCAGGTAATGATCAGTACACGAAGGCGACTTGGTTCCCCAAATTTCGTTCTTCTATGTTGAAGCGTTCGTTTCCAGTAACAGTTTGAATTTTTAGGTTTCACTCTGTTTTCTCCTATATTGATAGATGTATTTGGAACTCTAAATCCAACACGGTTTGTGCTAGCTTCTTGAAACTTGACACAATAAAGTAGTTTCACGTTCTATCTCTACGTTTTGTTTCCTCTTGATGTAGCCCTAAGCAGTGACTGGCGAGAAACACTTTCATGGAAAGGGGTTGCCAGGCTTCCCAAAATTACGAATCTCCAGAAATCTCAGCAAATATTTTTTTCACCCAAACAGGATGATACTTTCAGGTAATGATCAGTACATGAAGGCGACTTGGTTCCCCAAATTTCGTTCTTCTATGTTGAAGCGTTCGTTTCCAGTAACAGTTTGAATTTTTAGGTTTCACTCTGTTTTCTCCTATATTGATAGATGTATTTGGAACTCTAAATCCAACACGGTTTGTGCTAGCTTCTTGAAACTTGACACAATAAAGTAGTTTCACGTTCTATCTCTACGTTTTGTTTCCTCTTGATGTAGCCCTAAGCAGTGACTGGCGAGAAACACTTTCATGGAAACGGGCTGCCAGGCTTCCCAAAATTACGAATCTCCAGAAATCTCAGCAAATATTTCTTCACCCAAACAGGATGATACTTTCAGGTAATGATCAGTATACTAAGGCGACTTGGTTCCCAAATTTTGTTCTTCTATGTTGAAGCGTTCGTTTCCAGTAACAGTTTGAATTTTTAGGTTTCACTCTGTTTTCTCCTATATTGATAGATGTATTTGGAACTCTAAATCCAACACGGTTTGTGCTAGCTTCTTGAATGTTGACACAATAAAGTAGTTTCACGTTCTATCTTTATGTTTTGATTCCCCTTGATGTAGCCCTAAGCAGTGACAGGCGAGAAACACTTCCATGGAAAGGGGTTGCCAGGCTTCCCAAAATTACGAATCTCCAGAAATCTCAGCAAATATTTTTTCACCCAAACTGGATGATACTTTCAGGTAATGATCAGTACACGAAGGCGACTTGGTTCCCCAAATTTCGTTCTTCTATGTTGAAGCGTTCGTTTCCAGTAACAGTTTGAATTTTTAGGTTTCACTCTGTTTTCTCCTATATTGATAGATGTATTTGGAACTCTAAATCCAACACGGTTTGTGCTAGCTTCTTGAAACTTGACACAATAAAGTAGTTTCACGTTCTGTCTCTATGTTTTGTTTCCTCTTGATGTAGCCTTAAGCAGTGACAGGCGAGAAACACTTTCATGGAAAGAGGTTGCCAGGCTTCCCAAAATGACGAATCTCCAGAAATATCAGCAAATATTTTTTCACCCAAACAGGATGATACTTTCAGGTAATGATCAGTACACTAAGGTGACTTGGTTCCCCAAATTTCATTCTTCTATGTTGAAGCGTTCGTTTCCAGTAACAGTTTGAATTTTTAGGTTTCACTCTGTTTTCTCCTATATTGATAGATGTATTTGGAACTCTAAATCCAACACGGTTTGTGCTAGCTTCTTGAAACTTGACACAATAAAGTAGTTTCACGTTCTGTCTCTATGTTTTGTTTCCTCTTGATGTAGCCCTAAGCAGTGACTGGCGAGAAACACTTTCATGGAAAGGGGTTGCCAGGCTTCCCAAAATTACGAATCTCCAGAAATCTCAGCAAATATTTTTTCACCCAAACAGGATGATACTTTCAGGTAATGATCACTACACGAAGGCGACTTGGTTCCCCAAATTTCGTTCTTCTATGTTGAAGCGTTCGTTTCCAGTAACAGTTTGAATTTTTAGGTTTCACTCTGTTTTCTCCTATATTGATAGATGTATTTGGAACTCTAAATCCAAGACGGTTTGTGCTAGCTTTTTGAAACTTGACACAATAAAGCAGTTTCACGTTCTATCTCTATGTTTTGTTTCCTCTTGATGTAGCCCTAAGCAGTGACTGGCGAGAAACACTTTCATGGAAAGGGGTTGCCAGGCTTCCCAAAATTACGAATCTCCAGAAATCTCAGCAAATATTTTTTTCACCCAAACAGGATGATACTTTCAGGTAATGATCAGTACATGAAGGCGACTTGGTTCCCCAAATTTCGTTCTTCTATGTTGAAGCGTTCGTTTCCAGTAAGAGTTTGAATTTTTAGGTTTCACTCTGTTTTCTCCTATATTGATAGATGTATTTGGAACTCTAAATCCAACACGGTTTGTGCTAGCTTCTTGAAACTTGACACAATAAAGTAGTTTCACGTTCTATCTCTACGTTTTGTTTCCTCTTGATGTAGCCCTAAGCAGTGAATGGCGAGAAACACTTTCATGGAAAGGGGCTGCCAGGCTTCCCAAAATTACGAATCTCCAGAAATCTCAGCAAATATTTCTTCACCCAAACAGGATGATACTTTCAGGTAATGATCAGTATACTAAGGTGACTTGGTTCCCCAAATTTCGTTCTTCTATGTTGAAGCGTTCGTTTCCAGTAACAGTTTGAATGTTTAGGTTACACTCTGTTTTCTCCTATATTGATAGATGTATTTGGAACACTAAATCCAACACGGTTTGTGCTAGCTTCTTGAAACTTGACACAATAAAGTAGTTTCACGTTCTATCTCTATGTTTTGATTCCTCTTGATGTAGCCCTAAGCAGTGACAGGCGAGAAACACTTCCATGGAAAGGGGTTGCCAGGCTTCCCAAAATTACGAATCTCCAGAAATCTCAGCAAATATTTTTTCACCCAAACTGGATGATACTTTCAGATAATGATCAGTACACTAAGGCCACTTGGTTCCCCAAATTTCGTTCTTCTATGTTGAAGCGTTCGTTTCCAGTAACAGTTTGAATTTTTAGGTTTCACTCTGTTTTCTCCTATATTGATAGATGTATTTGGAACTCTAAATCCAACACGGTTTGTGCTAGCTTCTTGAAACTTGACACAATAAAGTAGTTTCACGTTCTGTCTCTATGTTTTGTTTCCTCTTGATGTAGCCCTAAGCAGTGACTGGCGAGAAACACTTTCATGGAAAGGGGTTGCCAGGCTTCCCAAAATTACGAATCTCCAGAAATCTCAGCAAATATTTTTTCACCCAAACAGGATGATACTTTCAGGTAATGATCAGTACACTAAGGTGACTTGGTTCCCCAAATTTCGTTCTTCTATGTTGAAGCGTTCGTTTCCAGTAACAGTTTGAATTTTTAGGTTTCACTCTGTTTTCTCCTATATTGAAAGATATATTTAGAACTCTAAATCCAACACGGTTTGTGCTAGCTTCTTGAAACTTCACACAATAAAGTAGATTCAGGTTCTATCTCTATGTTTTGTTTCCTCTTGATGTAGCCCTAAGCAGTGACTGGCGAGAAACACTTTCATGGAAAGTGGTTGCCAGGCTTCCCAAAATTACGAATCTCCAGAAATCTCAGCAAATATTTTTTCACCCAAACAGGATGATACTTTCAGGTAATGAACGGTACACGAAGGCGACTTGGTTTCCCAAATTTCGTTCATCTATGTTGAGGCGTTCGTTTCCAGTAACAGTTTGAATTTTTAGGTTTCACTCTGTTTTCTCCTATATTGATAGATGTATTTGGAACTCTAAATCCAACACGGTTTGTGCTAGCTTCTTGAAAGTTGACACAATAAAGTAGTTTCACGTTCTATCTCTATGTTTTGATTCCTCTTGATGTAGCCCTAAGCAGTTACAGGCGAGAAACACTTCCATGGAAAGGGGTTGCCAGGCTTCCCAAAATTACGAGTCTCCAGAAATCTCAGCAAATATTTTTTCACCCAAACTGGATGACACTTTCAGGTAATGATCAGTACACGAAGGCGACTTGGTTCCCCAAATTTCGTTCTTCTATGTTGAAGCGTTCGTTTCCAGTAACAGTTTGAATTTTTAGGTTTCACTCTGTTTTCTCCTATATTGATAGATGTATTTGGAACTCTAAATCCAACACGGTTTGTGCTATCTTCTTGACACTTGACCCAATAAAGTAGTTTCACGTTCTATCTCTATGTTTTGTTTCCTCTTGATGTAGCCCTAAGCAGTTACTGGAGAGAAACACTTTCATGGAAAGTGGTTGCCAGGCTTCCCAAAATTACGAATCTCCAGAAATCTCAGCAAATATTTTTTCACCCAAACAGGATGATACTTTCAGGTAATGATCAGTACACTAAGGTGACTTGGTTCCCCAAATTTCGTTCTTCTATGTTGAAGCGTTCGTTTCCAGTAACAGTTTGAATGTTTAGGTTTCACTCTGTTTTCTCCTATGTTGATAGATGTATTTGGAACACTAAATCCAACACGGTTTGTGCTAGCTTCTTGAAACTTGACACAATAAAGTAGTTTCACGTTCTATCTCTATGTTTTGATTCCTCTTGATGTAGCCCTAAGCAGTGAAAGGCGAGAAACACTTCCATGGAAAGGAGTTTCCAGGCTTCCCAAAATTACGAATCTAAAGAAATCTCAGCAAATATTTTTTTCACCCAAACTGGATGATACTTTCAGATAATGATCAGTACACTAAGGCGACTTGGTTCCCCAAATTTCGTTTTTCTATGTTGAAGCGTTCGTTTCCAGTAACAGTTTGAATTTTTAGGTTTCACTGTTTTCTCCTATATTGATAGATGTAATTGGAATTCTAAATCCAACACGGTTTGTGCTAGCTTCTTGAAACTTGACACAATAAAGTAGTTTCACGTTCTGTCTCTATGTTTTGTTTCCTCTTGATGTAGCCCTAAGCAGTGACTGGCGAGAAACACTTTCATGGAAAGGGGTTGCCAGGCTTCCCAAAATTACGAATCTCCAGAAATCTCAGCAAATATTTTTTCACCCAAACAGGATGATACTTTCAGGTAATGATCAGTACACTAAGGTGACTTGGTTCCCCAAATTTCGTTCTTCTATGTTGAAGCGTTCGTTTCCAGTAACAGTTTGAATTTTTAGGTTTCACTCTGTTTTCTCCTATATTGATAGATGTATTTGGAACTCTAAATCCAACACGGTTTGTGCTAGCTTCTTGAAACTTCACACAATAAAGTAGATTCAGGTTCTATCTCTATGTTTTGTTTCCTCTTGATGTAGCCCTAAGCAGTGACTGGCGAGAAACACTTTCATGGAAAGGGGTTGCCAGGCTTCCCAAAATTACGAATCTCCAGAAATCTCAGCAAATATTTTTTCACCCAAACAGGATGATACTTTCAGGTAATGATCAGTACACTAAGGTGACTTGGTTCCCCAAATTTCGTTCTTCTATGTTGAAGCGTTCATTTCCAGTAACAGTTTGAATTTTTAGGTTTCACTCTGTTTTCTCCTATATTGATAGATGTATTTGGAACTCTAAATCCAACACGGTTTGTGCTAGCTTCTTGAAACTTGACACAATAAAGTAGTTTCACATTCTATCTCTACATTTTGTTTCCTCTTGATGTAGCCCTAAGCAGTGACTGGCGAGAAACACTTTCATTGAAAGGGGTTGCCAGGCTTCCCAAAATTACGAATCTGCAGAAATCTCAACAAATATTTTTTCACCCAAACAGGATGATACTTTCAGGTAATGATTGGTACACGAAGGCGACTTGGTTTCCCAAATTTCATTCATCTATGTTGAGGCGTTCGTTTCCAGTAACAGTTTGAATTTTTAGGTTTCACTCTGTTTTCTCCTATATTGATAGATGTATTTGGAACTCTAAATCCAACACGGTTTGTGCTAGCTTCTTGAAAGTTGACACAATAAAGTAGTTTCACGTTCTATCTCTATGTTTGGATTCCTCTTGATGTAGCCCTAAGCAGTGACAGGCGAGAAACACTTTTATGGAAAGGGGTTGCCAGGCTTCCCAAAATTACGAATCTCCAGAAATCTCAGCAAATATTTTTTCAGCCAAACTGGATGATACTTTCAGGTAACGATCAGTACACGAAGGCAAATTGGTTCCCCAAATTTCGTTCTTCTATGTTGAAGCGTTCGTTTCCAGTAACAGTTTGAATTTTTAGGTTTCACTCTGTTTTCTCCTATATTGATAGATGTATTTGGAACTCTAAATCCAACACGGTTTGTGCTAGCTTCTTGAAACTTGACACAATAAAGTAGTTTCACTTTCTGTCTCTATGTTTTGTTTCCTCTTAATGTAGCCCTAAGCAGTGACAGGCGAGAAACACTTCCATGGAAAGGGGTTGCCAGGCTTCCCAAAATTACGAGTCTCCAGAAATCTCAGCAAATATTTTTTCACCCAAACTGGATGATACTTTCAGGTAATGATCAGTACACGAAGGCGACTTGGTTCCCCAAATTTCGTTCTTCTATGTTGAAGCGTTCGTTTCCAGTAACAGTTTGAATTTTTAGGTTTCACTCTGTTTTCTCCTATATTGATAGATGTATTTGGAACTCTAAATCCAACACGGTTTGTGCTATCTTCTTGACACTTGACCCAATAAAGTAGTTTCACGTTCTATCTCTATGTTTTGTTTCCTCTTGATGTAGCCCTAAGCAGTTACTGGCGAGAAACACTTTCATGGAAAGTGGTTGCCAGGCTTCCCAAAATTACGAATCTCCAGAAATCTCAGCAAATATTTTTTCACCCAAACAGGATGATACTTTCAGGTAATGATCAGTACACTAAGGTGACTTGGTTCCCCAAATTTCGTTCTTCTATGTTGAAGCGTTCGTTTCCAGTAACAGTTTGAATGTTTAGGTTTCACTCTGTTTTCTCCTATATTGATAGATGTATTTGGAACACTAAATCCAACACGGTTTGTGCTAGCTTCTTGAAACTTGACACAATAAAGTAGTTTCACGTTCTATCTCTATGTTTTGATTCCTCTTGATGTAGCCCTAAGCAGTGAAAGGCGAGAAACACTTCCATGGAAAGGAGTTTCCAGGCTTCCCAAAATTACGAATCTAAAGAAATCTCAGCAAATATTTTTTTCACCCAAACTGGATGATACTTTCAGATAATGATCAGTACACTAAGGCGACTTGGTTCCCCAAATTTCGTTTTTCTATGTTGAAGCGTTCGTTTCCAGTAACAGTTTGAATTTTTAGGTTTCACTCTGTTTTCTCCTATATTGATAGATGTATTTGGAATTCTAAATCCAACACGGTTTGTGCTAGCTTCTTGAAACTTGACACAATAAAGTAGTTTCACGTTCTGTCTCTATGTTTTGTTTCCTCTTGATGTAGCCCTAAGCAGTGACTGGCGAGAAACACTTTCATGGAAAGGGGTTGCCAGGCTTCCCAAAATTACGAATCTCCAGAAATCTCAGCAAATATTTTTTCACCCAAACAGGATGATACTTTCAGGTAATGATCAGTACACTAAGGTGACTTGGTTCCCCAAATTTCGTTCTTCTATGTTGAAGCGTTCGTTTCCAGTAACAGTTTGAATTTTTAGGTTTCACTCTGTTTTCTCCTATATTGATAGATGTATTTGGAACTCTAAATCCAACACGGTTTGTGCTAGCTTCTTGAAACTTCACACAATAAAGTAGATTCAGGTTCTATCTCTATGTTTTGTTTCCTCTTGATGTAGCCCTAAGCAGTGACTGGCGAGAAACACTTTCATGGAAAGGGGTTGCCAGGCTTCCCAAAATTACGAATCTCCAGAAATCTCAGCAAATATTTTTTCACCCAAACAGGATGATACTTTCAGGTAATGATCAGTACACTAAGGTGACTTGGTTCCCCAAATTTCGTTCTTCTATGTTGAAGCGTTCATTTCCAGTAACAGTTTGAATTTTTAGGTTTCACTCTGTTTTCTCCTATATTGATAGATGTATTTGGAACTCTAAATCCAACACGGTTTGTGCTAGCTTCTTGAAACTTGACACAATAAAGTAGTTTCACATTCTATCTCTACATTTTGTTTCCTCTTGATGTAGCCCTAAGCAGTGACTGGCGAGAAACACTTTCATTGAAAGGGGTTGCCAGGCTTCCCAAAATTACGAATCTGCAGAAATCTCAGCAAATATTTTTTCACCCAAACAGGATGATACTTTCAGGTAATGATTGGTACACGAAGGCGACTTGGTTTCCCAAATTTCATTCATCTATGTTGAGGCGTTCGTTTCCAGTAACAGTTTGAATTTTTAGGTTTCACTCTGTTTTCTCCTATATTGATAGATGTATTTGGAACTCTAAATCCAACACGGTTTGTGCTAGCTTCTTGAAAGTTGACACAATAAAGTAGTTTCACGTTCTATCTCTATGTTTGGATTCCTCTTGATGTAGCCCTAAGCAGTGACAGGCGAGAAACACTTTTATGGAAAGGGGTTGCCAGGCTTCCCAAAATTACGAATCTCCAGAAATCTCAGCAAATATTTTTTCAGCCAAACTGGATGATACTTTCAGGTAACGATCAGTACACGAAGGCAAATTGGTTCCCCAAATTTCGTTCTTCTATGTTGAAGCGTTCGTTTCCAGTAACAGTTTGAATTTTTAGGTTTCACTCTGTTTTCTCCTATATTGATAGATGTATTTGGAACTCTAAATCCAACACGGTTTGTGCTAGCTTCTTGAAACTTGACACAATAAAGTAGTTTCACGTTCTGTCTCTATGTTTTGTTTCCTCTTAATGTAGCCCTAAGCAGTGACAGGCGAGAAACACTTTCATGGAAAGGGGTTGCCAGGCTTCCCAAAATTACGAATCTCCAGAAATCTCAGCAAATATTTTTTCACCCAAACAGGATGATACTTTCAGGTAATGATCAGTACACTAAGGTGACTTGTTTCCCCAAATTTCGTTCTTCTATGTTGAGGCGTTCGTTTCCAGTAACAGTTTGAATTTTTAGGTTTCACTCTGTTTTCTCCTATATTGATAGATGTATTTGGAACTCTAAATCCAAGACGGTTTGTGCTAGCTTTTTGAAACTTGACACAATGAAGCAGTTTCACGTTCTATCTCTATGTTTTGTTTCCTCTTGATGTAGCCCTAAGAAGTGACTGGCGAGAAACACTTTCATGGAAAGGGGTTGCCAGGCTTCCCAAAATTACGAATCTCCAGAAATCTCAGCAAATATTTTTTTCACCCAAACCGGATGATACTTTCAGGTAATGATCAGTACACGAAGGCGACTTGGTTCCCCAAATTTCGTTCTTCTATGTTGAAGCGTTCGTTTCCAGTAACAGTTTGAATTTTTAGGTTTCACTCTGTTTTCTCCTATATTGATAGATGTATTTGGAACTCTAAATCCAACACGGTTTGTGCTAGCTTCTTGAAACTTGACACAATAAAGTAGTTTCACGTTCTATCTCTACGTTTTGTTTCCTCTTGATGTAGCCCTAAGCAGTGACTGGCGAGAAACACTTTCATGGAAAGGGGTTGCCAGGCTTCCCAAAATTACGAATCTCCAGAAATCTCAGCAAATATTTTTTTCACCCAAACAGGATGATACTTTCAGGTAATGATCAGTACACGAAGGCGACTTGGTTCCCCAAATTTCATTCTTCTATGTTGAAGCGTTCGTTTCCAGTAACAGTTTGAATTTTTAGGTTTCACTCTGTTTTCTCCTATATTGATAGATGTATTTGGAACTCTAAATCCAACAAGGTTTGTGCTAGCTTCTTGAAACTTGACACAATAAAGTAGTTTCACGTTCTATCTCTACGTTTTGTTTCCTCTTGATGTAGCCCTAAGCAGTGACTGGCGAGAAACACTTTCATGGAAACGGGCTGCCAGGCTTCCCAAAATTACGAATCTCCAGAAATCTCAGCAAATATTTCTTCACCCAAACAGGATGATACTTTCAGGTAATGATCAGTACACTAAGCCAACTTGATTCCCCAAATTTTGTTCTTCTATGTTGAAGCGTTCGATTCCAGTAACAGTTTGAATTTTTAGGTTTCACTCTGTTTTCTCCTATATTGATACATGTATTTGGAACTCTAAATCCAACACGGTTTGTGCTAGCTTCTTGAAACTTGACACAATAAAGTAGTTTCACGTTCTATCTCTATGTTATGTTTCCTCTTGATGTAGCCCTAAGCATTGACTGGCGAGAAACACTTTCATTTAAAGGGGTTGCCAAGCTTCCAAAAATTACGAATCTCCAGAAATCTCAGCAAATATTTTTTCACCCAAACTGAATGATAATTTCAGGTAATGATCAGTATACTAAGCCGACTTGGTTCCCCAAATTTCATTCTTCTATGTTGAAGCGTTCGTTTCCAGTAACAGTTTGAATTTTTAGGTGTCACTCTGTTTTCTCCTATATTGATAGATGTATTTAGAACTCTAAATCCAAAACGGTTTGGGCTAGCTTCTTGAAACGTGACACAATAAAGTAGTTTCATGTTCTATCACTATGTTTTGTTTCCTCTTGATGTACCCATAAGCAGTGACTGGCGAGAAACACTTTCATGGAAAGGGTTTGCCAAGATTCCAAAACTTACGAATCTCCAGAAATCACAGCAAATATTTTTTCACCCAAACTGGATGATACGTTCAGGTAATGATCAGTACACTAAGCCGTCTTGGTTCCCCAAATTTCGTTCTTCTATGTTGAAGTGTTCATTTCCCGTAAGAGTTTGAATTTTTAGGTTTCACTCTGTTTTCTCCTATATTGATAGATGTATTTGGAACTCTAAATCCAACACAGTTTGTGCTAGCTTCTTGAAACTTGCCACAATAAAGTAGTTTCATGTTCCATCTCTGTGTTTTGTTTCCTCTTGATGTAGCCCTAAGCAGTGACTGGCGAGAAACACTTTCATGGAAAGGGGTTGCCAAGCTTCCAAAAAGTAGGAATCTGCAGAAATCTCAGCAAAAATTTTTTCACCCAAACTGGATGATACTTTCAGGTAATTATCACTACACTAAGCTGACTTGGTTCCCCAAATTTCATTCTTCTATGTTGAAGCGTTCGTTTCTAGTAACAGTTTGAATTTTTAGGTTTCACTCTGTTTTCTCCTATATTGATAGATGTATTTGGAACTCTAAATCCAACACGGTTTGTGCTACCTTCTTGAAACTTGCCACAATAAAGTAGTTTCATGTTCCATCTCTATGTTTTGTTTCCTCTTGATGTAGCCCTAAGCAGTGACTGGCAAGAAACACTTTCATGGAAAGCGGTTGCCAGGCTTCCCAAAATTACGAATCTCCAGAAATCTCAGCAAATATTTTTTCACCCAAACTGGATGATACTTTCAGGTAATGATCAGTACACCAAGGCGACTTGGTTCCCCAAATTTCGTTCTTCTATGTTGAAGCGTTCGTTTCCAGTAACAGTTTGAATTTTTAGGTTTCACTCTGTTTTCTCCTATATTGATAGATGTATTTGGAACTCTAAATCCAACACGGTTTGTGCTACCTTCTTGAAACTTGCCACAATAAAGTAGTTTCATGTTCCATCTCTATGTTTTGTTTCCTCTTGATGTAGCCCTAAGCAGTGACTGGCGAGAAAAACTTTCATGGAAAGGGGTTGCCAAGCTTCCAAAAAGTAGGAATCTGCAGAAATCTCAGCAAATATTTTTTCACCCAAGCTGGATGATACTTTCAGGTAATGATCAGTACACTAAGCCAACTTGATTCCCCAAATTTTGTTCTTCTATGTTGAAGCGTTCGATTCCAGTAACAGTTTGAATTTTTAGGTTTCACTCTGTTTTCTCCTATATTGATACATGTATTTGGAACTCTAAATTCAACACGGTTTTTGCTAGCTTCTTGAAACTTGACACAATAAAGTAGTTTCATGTTCTGTCTCTATGTTTTGTTTCCTCTTGATGAAGCCCTAAGCAGTGACTGGCGAGAAACACTTTCATAGAAAGGGGTTGCCAAGCTTCCAAAAATTACGAATCTCCAGAAATCTCAGCAAATATTTTTTCACCCAAATTCTATGATACTTTCACGTAATGATCAGTACACTAAGCCGACTTGGTTCGCCAAATTTCGTTTTTCTATGTTGAAGCGCTGGTTTCCAGTAACAGTTTGAATTTTTAGGTTTCACTCTGTTTTCTCCTGTATTGATACATGTATTTGGAACTCTAAATCCAACACGGTTTGTGCTAGCTTCTTGAAACTTGACACAATAAAGTAGTTTCACGTTCTATCTCTATGTTATGTTTCCTCTTGATGTAGCCCTAAGCATTGACTGGCGAGAAACACTTTCATTTAAAGGGGTTGCCAAGCTTCCAAAAATTACGAATCTCCAGAAATCTCAGCAAATATTTTTTCACCCAAACTGAATGATAATTTCAGGTAATGATCAGTATACTAAGCCGACTTGGTTCCCCAAATTTCATTCTTCTATGTTGAAGCGTTCGTTTCCAGTAACAGTTTGAATTTTTAGGTGTCACTCTGTTTTCTCCTATATTGATAGATGTATTTAGAACTCTAAATCCAAAACGGTTTGGGCTAGCTTCTTGAAACGTGACACAATAAAGTAGTTTCATGTTCTATCACTATGTTTTGTTTCCTCTTGATGTACCCATAAGCAGTGACTGGCGAGAAACACTTTCATGGAAAGGGGTTGCCAAGATTCCAAAACTTACGAATCTCCAGAAATCACAGCAAATATTTTTTCACCCAAACTGGATGATACGTTCAGGTAATGATCAGTACACTAAGCCGTCTTGGTTCCCCAAATTTCGTTCTTCTATGTTGAAGTGTTCATTTCCCGTAAGAGTTTGAATTTTTAGGTTTCACTCTGTTTTCTCCTATATTGATAGATGTATTTGGAACTCTAAATCCAACACAGTTTGTGCTAGCTTCTTGAAACTTGCCACAATAAAGTAGTTTCATGTTCCATCTCTGTGTTTTGTTTCCTCTTGATGTAGCCCTAAGCAGTGACTGGCGAGAAACACTTTCATGGAAAGGGGTTGCCAAGCTTCCAAAAAGTAGGAATCTGCAGAAATCTCAGCAAAAATTTTTTCACCCAAACTGGATGATACTTTCAGGTAATTATCACTACACTAAGCTGACTTGGTTCCCCAAATTTCATTCTTCTATGTTGAAGCGTTCGTTTCTAGTAACAGTTTGAATTTTTAGGTTTCACTCTGTTTTCTCCTATATTGATAGATGTATTTGGAACTCTAAATCCAACACGGTTTGTGCTACCTTCTTGAAACTTGCCACAATAAAGTAGTTTCATGTTCCATCTCTATGTTTTGTTTCCTCTTGATGTAGCCCTAAGCAGTGACTGGCAAGAAACACTTTCATGGAAAGCGGTTGCCAGGCTTCCCAAAATTACGAATCTCCAGAAATCTCAGCAAATATTTTTTCACCCAAACTGGATGATACTTTCAGGTAATGATCAGTACACCAAGGCGACTTGGTTCCCCAAATTTCGTTCTTCTATGTTGAAGCGTTCGTTTCCAGTAACAGTTTGAATTTTTAGGTTTCACTCTGTTTTCTCCTATATTGATAGATGTATTTGGAACTCTAAATCCAACACGGTTTGTGCTACCTTCTTGAAACTTGCCACAATAAAGTAGTTTCATGTTCCATCTCTATGTTTTGTTTCCTCTTGATGTAGCCCTAAGCAGTGACTGGCGAGAAAAACTTTCATGGAAAGGGGTTGCCAAGCTTCCAAAAAGTAGGAATCTGCAGAAATCTCAGCAAATATTTTTTCACCCAAGCTGGATGATACTTTCAGGTAATGATCAGTACACTAAGCCAACTTGATTCCCCAAATTTTGTTCTTCTATGTTGAAGCGTTCGATTCCAGTAACAGTTTGAATTTTTAGGTTTCACTCTGTTTTCTCCTATATTGATACATGTATTTGGAACTCTAAATTCAACACGGTTTTTGCTAGCTTCTTGAAACTTGACACAATAAAGTAGTTTCATGTTCTGTCTCTATGTTTTGTTTCCTCTTGATGAAGCCCTAAGCAGTGACTGGCGAGAAACACTTTCATAGAAAGGGGTTGCCAAGCTTCCAAAAATTACGAATCTCCAGAAATCTCAGCAAATATTTTTTCACCCAAATTCTATGATACTTTCACGTAATGATCAGTACACTAAGCCGACTTGGTTCGCCAAATTTCGTTTTTCTATGTTGAAGCGCTGGTTTCCAGTAACAGTTTGAATTTTTAGGTTTCACTCTGTTTTCTCCTGTATTGATACATGTATTTGGAACTCTAAATCCAACACGGTTTGTGCTAGCTTCTTGAAACTTGACACAATAAAGTAGTTTCACGTTCTATCTCTATGTTATGTTTCCTCTTGATGTAGCCCTAAGCATTGACTGGCGAGAAACACTTTCATTTAAAGGGGTTGCCAAGCTTCCAAAAATTACGAATCTCCAGAAATCTCAGCAAATATTTTTTCACCCAAACTGAATGATAATTTCAGGTAATGATCAGTATACTAAGCCGACTTGGTTCCCCAAATTTCATTCTTCTATGTTGAAGCGTTCGTTTCCAGTAACAGTTTGAATTTTTAGGTGTCACTCTGTTTTCTCCTATATTGATAGATGTATTTAGAACTCTAAATCCAAAACGGTTTGGGCTAGCTTCTTGAAACGTGACACAATAAAGTAGTTTCATGTTCTATCACTATGTTTTGTTTCCTCTTGATGTACCCATAAGCAGTGACTGGCGAGAAACACTTTCATGGAAAGGGGTTGCCAAGATTCCAAAACTTACGAATCTCCAGAAATCACAGCAAATATTTTTTCACCCAAACTGGATGATACGTTCAGGTAATGATCAGTACACTAAGCCGTCTTGGTTCCCCAAATTTCGTTCTTCTATGTTGAAGTGTTCATTTCCCGTAAGAGTTTGAATTTTTAGGTTTCACTCTGTTTTCTCCTATATTGATAGATGTATTTGGAACTCTAAATCCAACACAGTTTGTGCTAGCTTCTTGAAACTTGCCACAATAAAGTAGTTTCATGTTCCATCTCTGTGTTTTGTTTCCTCTTGATGTAGCCCTAAGCAGTGACTGGCGAGAAACACTTTCATGGAAAGGGGTTGCCAAGCTTCCAAAAAGTAGGAATCTGCAGAAATCTCAGCAAAAATTTTTTCACCCAAACTGGATGATACTTTCAGGTAATTATCACTACACTAAGCTGACTTGGTTCCCCAAATTTCATTCTTCTATGTTGAAGCGTTCGTTTCTAGTAACAGTTTGAATTTTTAGGTTTCACTCTGTTTTCTCCTATATTGATAGATGTATTTGGAACTCTAAATCCAACACGGTTTGTACTACCTTCTTGAAACTTGCCACAATAAAGTAGTTTCATGTTCCATCTCTATGTTTTGTTTCCTCTTGATGTAGCCCTAAGCAGTGACTGGCAAGAAACACTTTCATGGAAAGCGGTTGCCAAGCTTCCAAAAAGTAGGAATCTGCAGAAATCTCAGCAAATATTTTTTCACCCAAACTGGATGATACTTTCAGGTAATGATCAGTACACTAAGACGACTTGGTTCCCCAAATTTCATTCTTCTATGTTGAAGCGTTCGTTTCCAGTAACAGTTTGAATTTTTAGGTTTCACTCTGTTTTCTAATATATTGATAGTTGTATTTGGAACTCTAAATCCAAAACGGTTTTTGCTAGCTTCTTGAAACCTGACAAAAAAAAGTAGTTTCACGTTCTGTCTCTATGTATTTTTTCCTATTGATGTAGCCTTAAGCATTAACTGGCGAGAAACACTTTCATAGAAAGGGGTTGCCAAGCTTCCAAAAATTACGAATCTCTAGAAATCTCAGCAAATATTTTTTCACCCATACTGGATGATACATTCAGGTAATGATCAGTACACTAAGCCGACTTGGATCCCCAAATTTCGTTCTTCTATGTTGAAGCGTTCGTTTCCAGTAATAGTTTGAATTTTAAGGTTTCACTCTGTTTTCTCCTATATTCATACATGTATTTGGAACTCTAAATCCAACACGGTTTGTGCTAGCTTCTTGAAACATGACACAATAAAGTAGTTTCACGTTCTATCTGTATGTTATGCTTCCACTTGATGTAGCCCTAAGCAGTGACTGGCGAGAAACACTTTCATGGAAAGGGGTTGCCAAGCTTCCAAAAATTACGAATCTCCAGAAATCTCAGCAAATATTTTTTCACCCAAATTCTATGATACTTTCACGTAATGATCAGTACACTAAGCTGACTTGGTTCCCCAAATTTTGTTCTTCTATGTTGAAGCGTTCATTTGCAGTAACAGTTTGAATTTTTAGGTGTCACTCTGTTTTCTCTTATAATGATAGATATATTTGGAACTCTAAATCCAGCACGGTTTGTACTAGCTTCTTGAAACCTGACACAATAAAGTAGTTTCATGTTCCATCTCTGTATTTTGTTTCCTCTTGATGTAGCCCTAAGCAGTGACTGGCGAGAAACACTTTCATGGAATGGGGTTGCCAAGCTTCCAAAAAGTAGGAATCTGCAGAAATCTCAGCAAATATTTTTTCACCGAAACTGGATGATACTTTCAGGTAATGATCAGTACACTAAGCTGACTTGGTTCCCCAAATTTCATTCTTCTATGTTGAAGCGTTCGTTTCTAGTAACTGTTTGAATTTTTAGGTTTCACTCTGTTTTCTCCTATATTGATAGATGTATTTGGAACTCTAAATCCAACACGGTTTTTGCTAGCTTCTTGAAACCTGACACAATAAAGTAGTTTCACGTTCTATCTCTAAGTTTTGTTTCCTCTTGATTTAGCCCTAAGCAGTTACTGGCGATAAAGACTTTCATGTAAAGGGTTTGCCAAGCTTCCAAAAATTACTAATCTCCAGGAATCTCAGCAAATATTTTTTCACCCAAACTCTATGATACTTTCACGTAATGATCCGTACACTAAGGCGACTTGGTTTCCCAAATTTTGTTCTTCTATGTTGAAGCGTTTATTTGCAGTAACAGTTTGAATTTTTAGGTTTCACTCGGTTTTCGCCTATATTGATAGATGTATTTGGAACTCTAAATCCAACACGGTTTGTGCTAGCTTCTTGAAACTTGCCACAATAAAGTAGTTTCATGTTCCATCTCTGTGTTTTGTTTCCTCTTGATGTAGCCCTAAGCAGTGACTGGCGAGAAACACTTTCATGGAAAGGGGTTACCAAGCTTCCAAAAAGTAGGAATCTGCAGAAATCTCAGCAAATATTTTTTCACCCAAACTGGATGATACTTTCAGGTAATTATCAGTACACTAAGCCGACTTGGTTCCCCAAATTTCATTCTTCTATGTTGAAGCGTTCGTTTCTAGTAACAATTTGAATTTTTAGGTTTCACTCTGTTTTCTCCTATATTGATAGATGTGTTTGGAACTCTAAATCCAACACCGTTTGTGCTACCTTCTTGAAACTTGCCACAATAAAGTAGTTTCATGTTCCATCTCTATGTTTTGTTTCCTCTTGATGAAGCCCTAAGCAGTGACTGGCGAGAAACACTTTCATGGAAAGGGGTTGCCAAGCTTCCAAAAAGAAGGAATCTGCAGAAATCTCAGCAAATATTTTTTCACCCAAACTGGATGACACTTTCAGGTAATGATCAGTACACTAAGACGACTTGTTTCCCAAATTTCATTCTTCTATGTTGAAGCGTTCGTTTCCAGTAACAGTTTGAATTTTTAGGTTTCACTCTGTTTTCTCCTATATTGATAGATGTATTTGGAACCCTAAATCCAACACGATTTTTGCTAGATTCTTGAAACCTGACACAATAGTTTCACGTTCTATCTCTATGTTTTGTTTACTCTTGATGTAGCCCTAAGCAGTGACTGGAGAGAAACACTTTCATGGAAAGGGGTTGCCAAGCTTCCAAAAATTACGAATCTACAGAAATCTCAGCAAATATTTTTTCACCCAAACTGGATGATACTTTCAGGTAATGATAAGTACACTAAGCCCACTTGGTTCCCCAAATTTCGTTCTTCTATGTTGAAGCGTTCATTTCCAGTAACAGTTTGAATTTTTAGGTTTCACTCTGTTTTCTCCTATTTTGATAGATGTATTTGGAAACCTAAATTCAACACGATTTTTGCTAGCTTCTTGAAACCTGACACAATAGTTTCACTTTCTATCTCTATGTTTTGATTCCTCTTGATGTACCGCTAAGCAGTGACTGGCGAGAAACACTTCCATGGAAAGGGGATGCCAAGCTTCCAAAAATTATCAATCTCCAGAAATCTCAGCAAATATTTTTTCACCCAAACTGGATACTTTCAGGAAATGATCAGTACACTAAGCTGACTTGGTTCCCCAAATTTCGTTCTTCTATGTTGAAGCGTTCGTTTCCAGTAACAGTTTGAATTTTTAGGTTTCACTCTGTTTTCTCCTATATTGATACATGTATTTGGAACTCTAAATCCAACAAGGTTTGTGCTAGCTTCTTGAAACTTGACACAATAAAGTAGTTTCACGTTCTATCTCTCTGTTTTGTTTCCTCTTGATATAGCCCTAAGCAGTGACTGGCGAGAAACACTTTCATGGAAAGGGATTGCCAAGCTTAAAATAATTACGAATCTCCAGAAATCCAGCAAATATTTTTTCACCCAAACTGGATACTTTCAGGTAATGATCCATACACTAATCTGACTTGATTCCCCAAATTTCGTTCTTCTATGTTGAAGCGTTCGTTTCCAGTAACAGTTTGAAATTTTAGGTTTCAATCTGTTTTCTCCTATACTGATACATGTATTTGGAACTCTAAATCCAGCACGGTTTGTGCTAGCTTCTTGAAACTTGACACAATAAAGTAGTTTCAAGTTCTATCTCTATGTTTTGTTTCCTCTTGATGTAGCCCTATGCAGTGACTGGCGAGAAACACTTTCATTGAAATGGGTTGCCAAGTAAATCAAAATTACGAATCTCCAGAAATCTCAGCAAATATTTTTGTCCCCAAACTGGATGATACTTTCAGGTAATGATAAGTACACTAAGCCCACTTGGTTCCCCAAATTTCGTTCTTCTATGTTGAAGTGTTCCTTTCCAGTAACACTTTGAATTTTGGCGTTTCACACTGTTTTCTCCTATATTGATAGATGTATTTGGAACTCTAAATCCAACACGGTTTGTGCTAGCTTCTTGAAACTTGACACAATAAAGTAGTTTCAAGTTCTATCTCTATGTTTTGTTTCCTCTTGATGTAGCCCTAAACAGTGACTGGCGAGTAACACTTTCATTGAAAGGGGTTGCCAAGTAAACAAAAATTACGAATCTCCAGAAGTCTCAACAAATATTTTTGCACCAAAACTGGAGATACTTTCAGGTAATGATCAGTACACTAAGCCCACTTGGTTCCCCAAATTTCGTTCTTCTATGTTGAAGCGTTCGTTTCCAGCAACAGTTTGAATTTTGGCGTTTCACACTGTTTTCTCCTATATTGATAGATGTATTTGGAACTCTAAATCCAACACGGTTTGTGCTAGCTTCTTGAAAATTGACACAATAAAGGAGTTTCAAGTTCTATCTCTATGTTTTGTTTCCTCTTGATGTACCCCTAAGCAGTGACTGGCGAGTCACACTTTAATTGAAAGGTGTTGCCAAGTAAACAAAAATTACGAATCTCCAGAAATCTCAGCAAATATTTTTATACCGAAACTGGATGATACTTTCAGGTAATGATCAGTACACTAAGCCCACTTGGTTCCCCAAATTTCGTTCTTCTATGTTGAAGCGTTCGTTTCCAGCAACAGTGTGAATTTTGGCGTTTCACATTGTTTTCTCCTATATTGATAGATGTATTTGGAACTCTAAATCCAACACGGTTCGTGCTAGCTTCTTGAAACTTGACACAATAAAGGAGTTTCAAGTTCTATCTCTATGTTTGGTTTACTATGGTGTAGCCCTATGCAGTGACTGGCGAGAAACACTTTCATTGAAAGGGATTGCCAAGTAAACAAAAATTACGAATCTCCAGAAATCTCAGCAAATATTTTTATACCGAAACTGGATGATACTTTCAGGTAATGATCAGTACACTAAGCCGACTTGGTTCCCCAAATTTTGTTCTTCTATGTTGAAGCGTTCATTTCCAGTAACAGTTTTAATTTTTGGGTTTCACTCTGTTTTCTCCTATATTGATAGATGTATTTGGAACTCTAAATCCAACACGGTTTTGGCTAGCTTCTTGAAACCTTACACAATATAGTAGTTTCACGTTCTATCTCTATGTTTTGTTTCCTCTTGATGTAGCCCTAAGCAGTAACTGGCGAGAAACACTTTCATGTAAAGGGGTTGCCAAGCTTCCAAAAATTACGAATCTCCAGAAATCTCAGCAAATATTTTTTCACCCAAACTGGATGATACTTTCAGGTAATGATCAGTACACTAAGCCGACTTGGATCCCTAAATTTCGTTCTTCTATGTTGAAGCGTTCGTTTCCAGTAACAGTTTGAATTTTTAGGTTTCACTCCGTTTTCTCCTATATTGATACATGTATTTGGAATTCTAAATCCAACACGGTTTGTGCTAGCTTCTTGAAACGTGACACAATAAATTAGTTTCACGTTCTATCTCTCTGTTATGCTTCCTCTTGATGTAGCCCTAAGCAGTGACTGGCGAGAAACACTTTCATGGAAAGGGGTTGCCAAGCTTCCAAAAAGTAGGAATCTGCAGAAATCTCAGCAAATATTTTTTCACCGAAACTGGATGATGCTTTCAGGTAATGATCAGTACACTAAGCTGACTTGGTTCCCCAAATTTCATTCTTCGATGTTGAAGCGTTCGTTTCTAGTAACAGTTTGAATTTTTAGGTTTCACTCTGTTTTCTCCTATAATGATAGATGTATTTGGAACTCTAAATCCAACACGGTTTTTGCTACTTTCTTGAAACTTGCCACAATAAAGTAGTTTCATATTCCATCTCTATGTTTTGTTTCCTCTTGATATAGCCCTAAGCAGTGACTGGCGAGAAACACTTTCATGGAAAGGGGTTGCCAAGCTTCCAAAAAGTAGGAATCTGCAGAAATCTCAGCAAATATTTTTTCACCGAAACTGGATGATGCTTTCAGGTAATGATCAGTACAGTAAGCTGACTTGGTTCCCCAAATTTCATTCTTCGATGTTGAAGCGTTCGTTTCTAGTAACAGTTTGAATTTTTAGGTTTTACTCTGTTTTCTCCTATATTGATAGATGTATTTGTAACTCTAATCCAACACGGTTTTTGCTAGCTTCTTGAAACCTGACACAATAAAGTAGTTTCACATTCTATCTCTATGTTTTGTTTCCTCTTGATGTAGCCCTAAGCAGTGACTGGCGAGAAACACTTTCATGGAAAGGGATTGCCAACCTTCCAAAAAGTAGGAATCTGCAGAAATCTCAGCAAATATTTTTTCACCCAAACTGGATGATACTTTCAGGTAATGATCAGTACACTAAGCCTACTTGGTTGCCCAAATTTAGTTCTTCTATGTTGAAGCGTTGATTTCCAGTAACAGTTTGAATTTTTAGGTTTCACTCTGTTTTCTCCTATATTGATACATGTATTTGGAACTCTAAATCCAACACGGTTTGTGCTAGCTTCTTGAAACGTGACACAATAAATTAGTTTCACGTTCTGTCTCTAAGTTTTGTTTCCTCTTGATGTAGCCCTAAACAGTGACTGGCGAGAAACACTTTCATGGAAAGGGGTTGCCAAGCTTCCAAAAATTACGAAACTCCAGAAATCCTAGCAAATATTTTTTCACCCAAACTGGATGATACTTTCAGGTAATGATCAGTACCCTAAGCTGACTTGGTTCCCCAAATATCATTCTTCTATGTTGAAGCGTTCGTTTCCAGTAACAGTTTGAATTTTTAGGTTTCACTCTGTTTTCTCCTGTATTGATAGATGTATTTGGAACTCTAAATCCAAAATGGTTAGGCCTAGCTTCTTGAAACTTGACACAATAAAGTAGTTTCATGTTCTATCTCTATGTTTTGTTTCCTCTTGATGTACCCCTAAGCAGTGACTGGCTAGAAAACTTTCATGGAAAGGGGTTGCCAAGATTCCAAAACTTACAAATCTCCAGAAATCTCAGCAAATATTTTTTCACCCAAACTGGATGATACTTTCAGGTAATGATAAGTACACAAAGCCGTCTTGGTTCCCCAAATTTCGTTCTTCTATGGTGAAGTGTTCATTTCCCGTAAGTGTTTGAATTTTTAGGTTTCACTCTGTTTTCTCCTATAATGATAGATGTATTTGGAACTCTAAATCCAACACGGTTTGTGCTAGTTTCTTGAAACTTGCCACAATAAAGTAGTTTCATGTTCCATCTCTATGTTTTGTTTCCTCTTGATGTAGCCGTAAGCAGTGACTGGCGAGAAACACTTTCATGGAAAGGGGTTGCCAAGCTTCCAAAAAGTAGGAATCTGCAGAAATCTCAGCAAATATTTTTTCACCGAAACTGGATGATGCTTTCAGGTAATGATCAGTACACTAAGCTGACTTGGTTCCCCAAATTTCATTCTTCGATGTTGAAGCGTTCGTTTCTAGTAACAGTTTGAATTTTTAGGTTTCACTCTGTTTTCTCCTATAATGATAGATGTATTTGGAACTCTAAATCCAACACGGTTTTTGCTAGTTTCTTGAAACTTGCCACAATAAAGTAGTTTCATGTTCCATCTCTATGTTTTGTTTCCTCTTGATATAGCCCTAAGCAGTGACTGGCGAGAAACACTTTCATGGAAAGGGGTTGCCAAGCTTCCAAAAAGTAGGAATCTGCAGAAATCTCAGCAAATATTTTTTCACCCAAACTGGATGATGCTTTCAGGTAATGATCAGTACAGTAAGCTGACTTGGTTCCCCAAATTTCATTCTTCGATGTTGAAGCGTTCGTTTCTAGTAACAGTTTGAATTTTTAGGTTTCACTCTGTTTTCTCCAATATTGATACATGTATTTGGAACTCTAAATCCAACACGGTTTTTGCTAGCTTCTTGAAACTTGACACAATAAAGTAGTTTCATGTTCTGTCTCTATGTTTTGTTTCCTCTTGATGTAGCTCTAAGCAGTGACTGGCGAGAAACACTTTCATGGAAAGCGGTTGCCAATCTTCCAAAAATTACGAATCTCCAGAAATCTCAGCAAATATTTTTTCACCCAAACTGGATGATACTTTCAGGTAATGATCAGTACACTAAGTCGACTTGGTTCCCCAAATTTCATTCTTCTATGTTG
This sequence comes from Spermophilus citellus, assembly GCF_964194105.1. NCBI lineage: Eukaryota > Metazoa > Chordata > Mammalia > Rodentia > Sciuridae > Spermophilus > Spermophilus citellus. Next base: position 2,633,301 of record NC_138192.1, on the reverse strand, counting down.
AAGCGTTCGTTTCCAATAACAGTTTGAATTTTTAGGTTTCACTCTGTTTTCTAATATATTGATAGTTGTATTTGGAACTCTAAATCCAAAACGGTTTTTGCTAGCTTCTTGAAACCAGACACAATAAAGTAGTTTCACATTCTATCTCTATGTTTTGTTTCCTCTTGATGTAGCCCTAAGCAGTGACTGGCGAGAAACATTTTCACGCAAAGGGGTTGCCAAGCTTCCAAAAATTACGATTCTCCAGAAATCTCAGCAAATATTTTTTCACCCAAACTGGATGATACTTTCAGGTAATGATCAGTACACTAAGGCGACTTGGTCCCCCAAATTTCGTTCTTCTATGTTGAAGCGTTCGTTTCCAGTAACAGTTTGAATTTTTAGGTTTCACTCTGTTTTCTCCTATATTGATACATGTATTTGGAACTCTAAATCCAACACGGTTTGTGCTAGCTTCTTGAAACGTGACACAATAAATTAGTTTCACGTTCTATCTCTCTGTTATGCTTCCTCTTGATGTATGCCTAAGCACTGACGGGCGAGAAACACTTTCATGTAAAGGGGTAGCCAAGATTCCAAAAATTACGAATCTCTAGAAATCTCAGCAAATATTTTTTCACCCAAACTGGATGATACTTTCAGGTAATGATCAGTACACTAAGCCGACTTGGATCCCCAAATTTCGTTCTTCTATGTGGAAGCGTTCGTTTCCAGTAACAGTTTGAATTTTTAGGTTTCATTCTGTTTTCTCCTATATTGATACATGTATTTGGAACTCTAAATCCAACACGGTTTGTGCTAGCTTCTTGAAACTTGACACAATAAAGTAGTTTCACGTTCTATCTTCGGTTATGTTTCCTCTTGATGTAGCCCTAAGCAGTGACTGGCGAGAAACACTTTTATGGAAAGGGGTTGCCAAGCTTCCAAAAAGTAGGAATCTGCAGAAATCTCAGCAAATATTTTTTCACCCAAACTGGATGATACTTTCAGGTAATTATCAGTACACTAAGCCGACTTGGTTCCCCAAATTTCATTCTTCTATGTTGAAGCGTTCGTTTCTAGTAACAGTTTGAATTTTTAGGTTTCACTCTGTTTTCTCCTATATTGATAGATGTATTTGGAACTCTAAATCCAACACGGTTTGTGCTAGCTTCTTGATACTTGCCAAAATAAAGTAGTTTCATGTTCCATCTCTGTGTTTTGTTTCCTCTTGATGTAGCCCTAAGCAGTGACTGGCGAGAAACACTATCATGGAAAGGGGTTGCCAAGCTTCCAAAAAGTAGGAATCTGCAGAAATCTCAGCAAATATTTTTTCACCCAAACTGGAGGATACTTTCAGGTAATGATCAGTACAATAAGCCGACTTGGTTCCCCAAATTTCATTCTGCTATGTTGAAGCCTTCGTTTCTAGTAACAGTTTGAATTTTTAGGTTTCAGTCTGTTTTCTCCTTTATTGATAGATGTATTTGGAACTCTAAATCCAACACGGTTTGTGCTACCTTCTTGAAACTTGCCACATTAAAGTAGGTTCATGTTCCATCTCTATGTTTTGTTTCCTCTTGATGTACCCCTAAGCAGTGACTGGCGAGAAACACTTTCATGGAAAGGGGTTGCCAAACTTACAAAAAGTATGAATCTGCAGAAATCTCAGCAAATATTTTTTCACCGAAACTGGATGATACTTTCAGGTAATGATCACTACACTAAGCCGACTTGGTTCCCCAAATTTCATTCTTCTATGTTGAAGCGTTCGTTTCTAGTAACAGTTTGAATTTTTAGGTTTCACTCTGTTTTCTCCTATATTGATAGATGTATTTGGAACTCTAAATCCAACACGGTTTTTGCTAGCTTCTTGAAACCTGACACAATAAAGTAGTTTCACGTTCTATCTCTATGTTTTGTTACCTCTTGATGTAACAATATGCCGTGACTGGCGAGAAACACTTTCATGGAAAGCGGTTGCCAAGCTTCCAAAAATTACGAATCTCCAGAAATCTCAGCAAATATTTTTTCACCCAAACTGGATAATACTTTCAGATAATGATCAGTACACTAAGCCGACTTGGTTCCCCAATTTTCGTTCTTCTATGTTGAAGCGTTCGATTCCAGTAACAGTTTGAATTTTTAGGTTTCACTCTGTTTTCTCCTATATTGATAGATGTATTTGGAACTCTAAATCCAACACGGTTTTTGCTAGCTTCTTGAAACCTGACACAATAAAGTAGTTTCACCTTCTATCTCTATGTTTTGTTTCCTCTTGATGTAGCCCTAAGCAGTGACTGGCGAGAAACACTTTCATGGAAAGGCATTGCCAAGGTTTTTAAAATTACGAATCTCCAGAAATTTCAGCAAATATTTTTTCACCCAAACTGGATGATACTTTCAGGTAATGATCTGTTCACTAAGTCGACTTGGTTCCCCAAATTTCATTCTTCTATGTTGAAGTGTTCGTTTCCAGTAACAGTTTGAATTTTTAGGTTTCACTCTGTTTTCTCCTATATTGATACATGTATTTGGAACTCTAAATCCAAAACGGTTTTTGCTAGCTTCTTGAATCCTGACACAATAAAGTAGTTTCACGTTCTATCTCTATGTTTTGTTTCCTCTTGATGTAGCCCTAAGCAGTAACTGGCGAGAAACATTTTCACCGAAAGGGGTTGCCAAGTTTCCAAAAATTACGATTCTCCAAAAATCTCAGCAAATATTTTTTCACCCAAACTGGATGATACTTTCAGGTAATGATCAGTACACTAAGGCGACTTGGTTCCCCAAATTTCGTTCTTCTATGTTGAAGTGTTCGTTTCCAGTAACAGTTTGAATTTTTAGGTTTCACTCTGTTTTCTCCTATATTGATACATGTATTTGGAACTCTAAATGCAAAACGGTTTTTGCTAGCTTCTTGAAACCTGACACAATAAAGTACTTTCACCTTCTATCTCTATGTTTTGTTTCCACTTGATGTAGCCCTAAGCAGTTACTGGCGAGAAACACTTTCATGGAAAGGGGTTGCCAAGCTTCCAAAAATTACGAATCTACAGAAATCTCAGCAAATATTTTTTCACCCAAAATGGATGATACTCTCATGTAATGATCAGTACACTAAGCCGACTCGGTTCACCAAATTTCGTTCTTCTATGTTGAAGCGCTCGTTTCCAGTAACAGTTTGAATTTTAAGTTTCACTCTGTTTTCTCCTATATTGATACATGTATTTGGAACTCAAAATCCAACACCGTTTGTGCTAGCTTCTTGAAACTTGACACAATAAAGTAGTTTCACTTTCTATCCCTATGTTTTGTTTCCTCTTGATGTAGCCCTAAGCAGTGACTGGCGAGAAACACTTTCATGGAAAGGGGTTGCCAAACTTCCAAAAATTACGAATCTCCAGAAATCTCAGCAAATATTTTTTCACCCAAACTGGATGATCCTTTCAGGTCATGATCAGTACACTAAGCCGACTTGGTTCCCCAAATTTCATTCTTCTATGTTGAAGCGTTCGTTTCCAGTAACAGTTTGAATTTTTAGGTTTCACTCTGTTTTCTCCTATATTGATACATGTATTTGGAACTCTAAATCCAAAACGGTTTGGGCTAGCTTCTTGAAACTTGACACAATAAAGTAGTTTCATGTTCTATCTCTATGTTTTGTTTCCTCTTGATGTACCCATAAGCAGTGACTGGCGAGAAACACTTTCATGGAAAGGGGTTGCCAAGCTTCCGAAAATTACGAATCTCCAGAAATCTCAGCAAATATTTTTTCACCCAAACTGGAGGATACTTTCAGGTAATGATCAGTACACTAAGCCGACTTGGTTCCCCAAATTTTGTTCTTCTATGTTGAAGCGTTCGATTCCAGTAACAGTTTGAATTTTTAGGTTTCACTCTGTTTTCTCCTATATTGATACATGTATTTGGAACTCTAAATCCAACACGGTTTGTGCTACCTTCTTGAAACTTGACACAATAAAGTAGTTTTATGTTCTGTCTCTATGTTTTGTTTCCTCTTGATGTAGCCCTAAGCAGTGACTGGCGAGAAACACTTTCATGGAAAGGGGTTGCCAAGGTTTCAAAAATTACGAATCTCCAGAAATCTCAGCAAATATTTTTTCACCCAAACTGGATGATACTTTCAGGTAATGATCTGTTCACTATGTCGACTTGGTTCACCAAATTTCATTCTTCTATTTTGACGCGTTCCTTTCCAGTAACAGTTTGAATTTTTAGGTTTCACTCTGTTTTCTCCTATATTGATACATGTATTTGGAACTCTAAATCCAAAACGGTTTTTGCTAGCTTCTTGAAAACTGACACAATAAAGTAGTTTCACGTTCTATCTCTATGTTTTGTATCCTCTTGATGTAGCCCTAAGCAGTAACTGGCGGAAACATTTTGACGGAAAGCGATTGCCAAGTTTCCAAAAAGTACGATTCTCCAGAAATCTCAGCAAATATTTTTTCACCCAAACTGGATGATACTTTCAGGTAATGATCAGTGCACTAAGGCGACTTGGTTCCCCATATTTTGTTCTTCTATGTTGAAGCGTTCGTTTCCAGTAACAGTTTGAATTTTTAGGTTTCACTCTGTTTTCTCCTATATTGATACACGTATTTGGAACTCTAAATTCAAAACGGTTTTTGCTAGCTTCTTGAAACCTGACACAATAAAGTAGTTTCACCTTATATCTCTATGTTTTGTTTCCCCTTGATGTAGCCCTAAGCAGTGACTGGCGAGAAACACTTTCATGGAAATGGGTTGCCAAGCTTCCAAAAATTACGAATCTCCAGAAATCTCAGCAAATATTTTTTCACCCAAAATGGATGATACTCTCAGGTAATGATCAGTTCACTAAGCCGACTTGGTTCCCCAAATTTTGTTCTTCTATGTTCAAGTGTTCGTTTCCAGTAACAGTTTGAATTTTTAGGTTTCACTCTGTTTTCTCCTATATTGATACCTATATTTGGAACGCTAAATCCAACACGGTTTGTGCTAGCTTCTTGAAACTTGACACAATAAAGTAGTTTCACCTTCTATCTCTATGTTTTGTTTCCTCTTGATGTAGCCCTAAGCAGTGACTGGCGAGAAACACTTTAATGGAAAGGGGTTGCCAAACTTCCAAAAATTACGAATCTCCAGAAATCTCAGCAAATATTTTTTCACCCAAACTGGATGATACTTTCAGGTAATGATCAGTACACTAAGCCGACTTGGTTCCCCAAATTTCATTCTTCTATGTTGAAGCGTTCGTTTCCAGTAACAGTTTGAATTTTTAGGTTTCTCTCTGTTTTCTCCTATATTGATACATGTATTTGGAACTCTAAATCCAAAACGGTTTGGGCTAGCTTCTTGAAACTTGATACAATAAAGTAGTTTCATGTTCTCTCTCTATGTTTTGTTTCCTCTTGATGTACCCATAAGCAGTGACTGGCGAGAAACACTTTCATGGAAAGGGGTTGCCAAGATTCCAAAACTTACGAATCTCCAGAAATCTCAGCAAATATTTTTTCACCCAAACTGGATGATACTTTCAGGTAATGATCAGTACACTAATCCTACTTGGTTCCCCAAATTTCATTCTTCTATGTTGAAGCGTTCGATTCCAGTAACAGTTTGAATTTTTAGGTTTCACTCTGTTTTCTCCTATATTGATACATGTATTTGGAACTCTAAATCCAACACGGTTTTTGCTAGCTTCTTGAAACTTGACACAATAAAGTAGTTTCATGTTCTGTCTCTATGTTTTGTTTCCTCTTGATGTAGCCCTAAGCAGTGACTGGCGAGAAACACTTTCATAGAAAGGGGATGCCAAGGTTTCAAAAATTACGAATCTCCAGAAATTTCAGCAAATATTTTTTCACCCAAACTGGATGATACTTTCAGGTAATGATCTGTTCACTAAGTCGACTTGGATCCCCAAATTTCATTCTTCTATGTTGACGCGTTCGTTTCCAGTAACAGTTTGATTTTTTAGGTTTCACTCTGTTTTCTCCTATATTGATACATGTATTTGGAACTATAAATCCAAAACGGTTTTTGCTAGCTTCTTGAAAACTGACACAATAAAGTAGTTTCACGTTCTATCTCTATGTTTTGTATCCTCTTGATGTAGCCCTAAGCAGTAACTGGCGAGAAACATTTTCACGGAAAGCGGTTGCCAAGTTTCCAAAAATTACGATTCTCCAGAAATCTCAGCAAATATTTTTTCACCCAAACTGGATGATACTTTCAGGTAATGATCAGTACACTAAGGCGACTTGGTTCCCCTAATTTTGTTCCTCTATATTGAAGCATTCGTTTAAGCAACAGTTTGAATTTTGGCGTTTCACACTGTTTTTTCCTATATTGATAGATATATTTGGAACTCTAAATCCAACACGGTTTTTGCTAGCTTCTTGAAACTTGACACAATAAAGCAGTTTCAAGTTCTATCTCTATGTTTTGTTTCCTCTTGTTGTAGCCCTAAACAGTGACTGGCGAGTAACACTTTCATTGAAAGGGGTTGCCAAGTAAACAAAAATTACGAATCTCCAGAAATCTCAACAAATATTTTTGCACCCAAACTGGATGATACTTTCAGGTAATGATCAGTACACTAAGCCCACTTGGTTCCCCTAATTTTGTTCCTCTATGTTGAAGCATTCGTTTAAGCAACAGTTTGAATTTTGGCGTTTCACACTGTTTTTTCCTATATTGATTGATGTATTTGGAACTCTAAATCCAACACGGTTTTTGCTCGCTTCTTGAAACTTGACACAATAAAGTAGTTTCAAGTTCTATCTCTATGTTTTGTTTCCTCTTGATGTAGCCCTATGCAGAGACTGGCGAGAAACTCTTTCATTGAAAGGGGTTGACAAGTAAACCAAAATTACGAATCTCCAGAAATCTCAGCAAATATTTTTGTAACAAAACTGGATGATACTTTCAGGTAATGATCAGTACACTAAGCCCACTTGGTTCCCCAAATTTTGTTCTTCTATGTTGAAGCGTTCGTTTCCAGCAACAGTTTGAATTTTGGCGTTTCACACTGTTTTCTCCTATCTTGATAGATGTATTTGGAACTCTAAATCCAACACGGTTTGTGCTAGCTTCTTGAAACTTGACACAATAAAGGAGTTTCAAGTTCTATCTCTATGTTTGGTTTATTATGGTGTAGCCCTATGCAGTGACTGGCGAGAAACACTTTCATTGAAAGGGATTGCCAAGTAAACAAAAATTACGAATCTCCAAAAATCTCAGCAAATATTTTTATACAGGAACTGGATGATACTTTCAGGTAATGATCAGTAGACTAAGCCGACTTGGTTCCCCAAATTTTGTTCTTCTATGTTGAAGCGTTCATTTCCAGTAACAGTTTGAATTTTTGGGTTTCACTCTGTTTTCTCCTATATTGATAGATGTATTTGGAACTCTAAATCCAAAACGGTTTTGGCTAGCTTCTTGAAACCTGACACAATATAGTACTTTCACGTTCTATCTCTATGTTTTGTTTCCTCTTGATGTAGCCCTAAGCAGTAACTGGCGAGAAACACTTTCATGTAAAGGGGTTGCCAAGCTTCCAAAAATTACGAATCTCCAGAAATCTCAGCAAATATTTTTTCACCCAAACTGGATGATACTTTCAGGTAATGATCAGTACACTAAGCCGACTTGGATCCCCAAATTTCGTTCTTCTATGTTGAAGCGTTCGTTTCCAGTAACAGTTTGAATTTTTAGGTTTCACTCCGTTTTCTCCTATATTGATACATGTATTTGGAACTCTAAATCCAACACGGTTTGTGCTAGCTTCTTGAAACGTGACACAATAAATTAGTTTCAGGTTCTATCTCTCTGTTATTCTTCCTCTTGATGTAGCCCTAAGCAGTGACTGGCGAGAAACACTTTCATGTAAAGGGGTTGCCAAGCTTCCAAAAATTACGAATCTCCAGAAATCTCAGCAAATATTTTTTTCACCCAAACTCTATGATACTTTCACGTAATGATCAGTACACTAAGCCGACTTGGTTCCCCAAATTTTGTTTTTCTATGTTGATGCGTTCATTTGCAGTAACAGTTTGAATTTTAAGGTTTCACTCTGTTTTCTCCTATATTGATAGATGTATTTGGAACTCTAAATCCAACACGGTTTGTGCTAGCTTCTTGAAACTTGCCACAATAAAGTAGTTTCATGTTCCATCTCTATGTTTTGTTTCCTCTTGATGTAGCCCTAAGCAGTGACTGGCGAGAAACACTTTCATGGAAAGGGGTTGCCAAGCTTCCAAAAAGTAGGAATCTGCAGATATCTCAGCAAATATTTTTTCACCCAAACTGGATGATAATTTCAGGTAATGATCAGTACACTAAGACGACTTGGTTCCCCAAATTTCGTTCTTCTATGTTGAAGCATTCGTTTCCAGTAACAGTTTGAATTTTTAGGTTTCACTCTAAATCCAACACGGTTTTTGCTAGCTTCTTGAAACCTGACACAATAAAGTAGTTTCACGTTCTATCTCTATGTTTGTTTCCTCTTGATGTAGCCCTAAGCAGTGACTGGCGAGAAACACTTTCATGGAAAGGGGTTGCCAAGCTTCCAAAAATTACGAATCTCCAGAAATCTCAGCAAATATTTTTTCACCCAAACTGGATGATACTTTCAGGTAATGATCAGTACACTAAGCCGACTTGGTTCCCCAAATTTCGTTCTTCTATGGTGAAGTGTTCATTTCCCGTAAGTGTTTGAATTTGTAGGTTTCACTCTGTTTTCTCCTATAATGATAGATGTATTTGGAACTCTAAATCCAACACGGTTTGTGCTAGTTTCTTGAAACTTGCCACAATAAAGTAGTTTCATATTCCATCTCTATGTTTTGTTTTCTCTTGATGTAGCCCTAAGCAGTGACTGGCGAGAAACACTTTCATGGAAAGGGGTTGCCAAGCTTCCAAAAAGTAGGAATCTGCAGAAATCTCAGCAAATATTGTTTCACCAAAACTGGATGATGCTTTCAGGTAATGATCAGTACACTAAGCTGACTTGGTTCCCCAAATTTCATTCTTCGATGTTGAAGCGTTCGTTTCTAGTAACAGTTTGAATTTTTAGGTTTTACTCTGTTTTCTCCTATATTGATAGATGTATTTGTAACTCTAATCCAACACGGTTTTTGCTAGCTTCTTGAAACCTGACACAATAAAGTAGTTTCACATTCTATCTCTATGTTTTGTTTCCTCTTGATGTAGCCCTAAGCAGTGACTGGCGAGAAACACTTTCATGGAAAGGGATTGCCAACCTTCCAAAAAGTAGGAATCTGCAGAAATCTCAGCAAATATTTTTTCACCGAAACTGGATGATGCTTTCAGGTAATGATCAGTACACTAAGCTGACTTGGTTCCCCAAATTTCATTCTTCGATGTTGAAGCGTTCGTTTCTAGTAACAGTTTGAAATTTTAGGTTTTACTCTGTTTTCTCCTATATTGATAGATGTATTTGGAACTCTAATCCAACACGCTTTTTGCTAGCTTCTTGAAACCTGACACAATAAAGTAGTTTCACGTTCTATCTCTATGTTTTGTTTCCTCTTTATGTAGCCCTAAGCAGTAACTGGCGAGAAACACTTTCATGTAAAGGGGTTGCCAAGCTTCCAAAAATTACGAATCTCCAGAAATCTCAGCAAATATTTTTTCACCCAAACTGGATGATACTTTCAGGTAATGATCAGTACACTAAGCCTACTTGGTTGCCCAAATTTAGTTCTTCTATGTTGAAGCGTTGATTTCCAGTAACAGTTTGAATTTTTAGGTTTCACTCTGTTTTCTCCTATATTGATACATGTATTTGGAACTCTATATCCAACACGGTTTGTGCTAGCTTCTTGAAACGTGACACAATAAATTAGTTTCACGTTCTGTCTCTAAGTTTTGTTTCCTCTTGATGTAGCCCTAAACAGTGACTGGCGAGAAACACTTTCATGGAAAGGGGTTGCCAAGCTTCCAAAAATTACGAAACTCCAGAAATCCTAGCAAATATTTTTTCACCCAAACTGGATGAAACTTTCAGGTAATGATCAGTACCCAAAGCTGACTTGGTTCCCCAAATATCATTCTTCTATGTTGAAGCGTTCGTTTCCAGTAACAGTTTGAATTTTTAGGTTTCACTCTGTTTTCTCCTGTATTGATAGATGTATTTGGAACTCTAAATCCAAAATGGTTAGGCCTAGCTTCTTGAAACTTGACACAATAAAGTAGTTTCATGTTCTATCTCTATGTTTTGTTTCCTCTTGATGTACCCCTAAGCAGTGACTGGCTAGAAAACTTTCATGGAAAGGGGTTGCCAAGATTCCAAAACTTACAAATCTCCAGAAATCTCAGCAAATATTTTTTCACCCAAACTGGATGATACTTTCAGGTAATGATAAGTACACAAAGCCGTCTTGGTTCCCCAAATTTCGTTCTTCTATGGTGAAGTGTTCATTTCCCGTAAGTGTTTGAATTTTTAGGTTTCACTCTGTTTTCTCCTATAATGATAGATGTATTTGGAACTCTAAATCCAACACGGTTTGTGCTAGTTTCTTGAAACTTGCCACAATAAAGTAGTTTCATGTTCCATCTCTATGTTTTGTTTCCTCTTGATGTAGCCCTAAGCAGTGACTGGCGAGAAACACTTTCATGGAAAGGGGTTGCCAAGCTTCCAAAAAGTAGGAATCTGCAGAAATCTCAGCAAATATTTTTTCACCGAAACTGGATGATGCTTTCAGGTAATGATCAGTACACTAAGCTGACTTGGTTCCCCAAATTTCATTCTTCGATGTTGAAGCGTTCGTTTCTAGTAACAGTTTGAATTTTTAGGTTTCACTCTGTTTTCTCCTATAATGATAGATGTATTTGGAACTCTAAATCCAACACGGTTTTTGCTAGTTTCTTGAAACTTGCCACAATAAAGTAGTTTCATGTTCCATCTCTATGTTTTGTTTCCTCTTGATATAGCCCTAAGCAGTGACTGGCGAGAAACACTTTCATGGAAAGGGGTTGCCAAGCTTCCAAAAAGTAGGAATCTGCAGAAATCTCAGCAAATATTTTTTCACCGAAACTGGATGATGCTTTCAGGTAATGATCAGTACAGTAAGCTGACTTGGTTCCCCAAATTTCATTCTTCGATGTTGAAGCGTTCGTTTCTAGTAACAGTTTGAATTTTTAGGTTTTACTCTGTTTTCTCCTATATTGATAGATGTATTTGTAACTCTAATCCAACACGGTTTTTGCTAGCTTCTTGAAACCTGACACAATAAAGTAGTTTCACATTCTATCTCTATGTTTTGTTTCCTCTTGATGTAGCCCTAAGCAGTGACTGGCGAGAAACACTTTCATGGAAAGGGATTGCCAACCTTCCAAAAAGTAGGAATCTGCAGAAATCTCAGCAAATATTTTTTCACCCAAACTGGATGATACTTTCAGGTAATGATCAGTACACTAAGCCTACTTGGTTGCCCAAATTTAGTTCTTCTATGTTGAAGCGTTGATTTCCAGTAACAGTTTGAATTTTTAGGTTTCACTCTGTTTTCTCCTATATTGATACATGTATTTGGAACTCTAAATCCAACACGGTTTGTGCTAGCTTCTTGAAACGTGACACAATAAATTAGTTTCACGTTCTATCTCTATGTTTTGTTTCCTCTTGATGTAGCCCTAAGCAGTAACTGGCGAGAAACACTTTCATGGAAAGGGGTTGCCAAGCTTCCAAAAATTGCGAAACTCCAGAAATCCTAGCAAATATTTTTTCACCCAAACTGGATGAAACTTTCAGGTAATGATCAGTACCCTAAGCTGACTTGGTTCCCCAAATATCATTCTTCTATGTTGAAGCGTTCATTTCCAGTAACAGTTTGAATTTTTAGGTTTCACTCTGTTTTCTCCTGTATTGATAGGTGTATTTGGAACTCTAAATCCAAAATGGTTAGGCCTAGCTTCTTGAAACTTGACACAATAAAGTAGTTTCATGTTCTATCTCTATGTTTTGTTTCCTCTTGATGTACCCCTAAGCAGTGACTGGCTAGAAAACTTTCATGGAAAGGGGTTGCCAAGATTCCAAAACTTACAAATCTCCAGAAATCTCAGCAAATATTTTTTCACCCAAACTGGATGATACTTTCAGGTAATGATAAGTACACAAAGCCGTCTTGGTTCCCCAAATTTCGTTCTTCTATGGTGAAGTGTTCATTTCCCGTAAGTGTTTGAATTTTTAGGTTTCACTCTGTTTTCTCCTATAATGATAGATGTATTTGGAACTCTAAATCCAACACGGTTTGTGCTAGTTTCTTGAAACTTGCCACAATAAAGTAGTTTCATGTTCCATCTCTATGTTTTGTTTCCTCTTGATGTAGCCCTAAGCAGTGACTGGCGAGAAACACTTTCATGGAAAGGGGTTGCCAAGCTTCCAAAAAGTAGGAATCTGCAGAAATCTCAGCAAATATTTTTTCACCCAAACTGGATGATGCTTTCAGGTAATGATCAGTACAGTAAGCTGACTTGGTTCCCCAAATTTCATTCTTCGATGTTGAAGCGTTCGTTTCTAGTAACAGTTTGAATTTTTAGGTTTTACTGTGTTTTCTCCTATATTGATAGATGTATTTGTAACTCTAATCCAACACGGTTTTTGCTAGCTTCTTGAAACCTGACACAATAAAGTAGTTTCACATTCTATATCTATGTTTTGTTTCCTCTTGATGTAGCCCTAAGCAGTGACTGGCGAGAAACACTTTCATGGAAAGGGATTGCCAACCTTCAAAAAAGTAGGAATCTGCAGAAATCTCAGCAAATATTTTTTCACCGAAACTGGATGATGCTTTCAGGTAATGATCAGTACACTAAGCTGACTTGGTTCCCCAAATTTCATTCTTCAATGTTGAAGCGTTCGTTTCTAGTAACAGTTTGAATTTTTAGGTTTTACTCTGTTTTCTTCTATACTGATAGATGTATTTGGAACTCTAATCCAACACGCTTTTTGCTAGCTTCTTGAAACCTGACACAATAAAGTAGTTTCACGTTCTATCTCTATGTTTTGTTTCCTCTTGATGTAGCCCTAAGCAGTAACTGGCGAGAAACACTTTCATGTAAAGGGGTTGCCAAGCTTCCAAAAATTACGAATCTTCAGAAATCTCAGCAAATATTTTTTCACCCAAACTGGATGATACTTTCAGGTAATGATCAGTACACTAAGCCGACTTGGATCCCCAAATTTCGGTCTTCTATGTTGAAGCGTTCGTTTCCAGTAACAGTTTGAATTTTTAGGTTTCACTCCGTTTTCTCCTATATTGATACATGTATTTGGAACTCTAAATCCAACACGGTTTGTGCTAGCTTCTTGAAACGTGACACAATAAATTAGTTTCACGTTCTATCTCTCTGTTATGCTTCCTCTTGATGTAGCCCTAAGCAGTGACTGGCGAGAAACACTTTCATGGAAGGGGTTGCCAAGCTTCCAAAAATTACGAATCCCCAGAAATCTCAGCAAATATTTTTTCACCCAAACTCTATGATACTTTCACGTAATGATCAGTACACTAAGCCGACTTGGTTCCCCAAATTTTGTTTTTCTATGTTGATGCGTTCATTTGCAGTAACAGTTTGAATTTTAAGGTTTCACTCTGTTTTCTCCTATATTGATAGATGTATTTGGAACTCTAAATCCAACACGGTTTGTGCTAGCTTCTTGAAACTTGCCACAATAAAGTAGTTTCATGTTCCATCTCTATGTTTTGTTTCCTCTTGATGTAGCCCTAAGCAGTGACTGGCGAGAAACACTTTCATGGAAAGGGGTTGCCAAGCTTCCAAAAAGTAGTAATCTGCAGAAATCTCAGCAAATATTTTTTCACCCAAACTGGATGATAATTTCAGGTAATGATCAGTACACTAAGATGACTTGGTTCCCCAAATTTCGTTCTTCTATGTTGAAGCATTCGTTTCCAGTAACAGTTTGAATTTTTAGGTTTCACTCTAAATCCAACACGGTTTTTGCTAGCTTCTTGAAACCTGACACAATAAAGTAGTTTCACGTTCTATCTCTATGTTTTGTTTCCTCTTGATGTAGCGCTAAGCAGTGACTGGCGAGAAACACTTTCATGGAAAGGGGTTGCCAGCTTCCAAAAATTACGAATCTCCAGAAATCTCAGCAAATATTTTTTCACCCAAACTGGATGATACTTTCAGGTAATGATCAGTACACTAAGCCGACTTGGTTCCCGAAATTTCTTTCTTCTATGTTGAAGCATTCGTTTCCAGTAACAGTTTGAATTTTTAGGTTTCACTCCGTTTTCTCCAATATTGATACATGTATTTGGAACTCTAAATCCAACACGGTTTTTGCTAGCTTCTTGAAACTTGACACAATAAAGTAGTTTCATGTTCTGTCTCTATGTTTTGTTTCCTCTTGATGTAGCCCTAAGCAGTGACTGGCGAGAAACACTTTCATGGAAAGGGGTTGCCAATCTTCCAAAAATTACGAATCTCCAGAAATCTCAGCAAATATTTTTTCACCCAAACTGGATGATACTTTCAGGTAATGATCAGTACACTAAGTCGACTTGGTTCCCCAAATTTCATTCTTCTATGTTGAAGCGTTCGTTTCCACTAACAGTTTGAATTTTTAGGTTTCACTCTGTTTTCTAATATATTGATAGTTGTATTTGGAACTCTAAATCCAAAACGGTTTTTGCTAGCTTCTTGAAACCAGACACAATAAAGTAGTTTCACATTCTATCTCTATGTTTTGTTTCCTCTTGATGTAGCCCTAAGCAGTGACTGTCGAGAAACATTTTCACGGAAAGGGGTTGCCAAGCATCCAAAAATTACGATTCTCCAGAAATCTCAGCAAATATTTTTTCACCCAAACTGGATGATACTTTCAGGTAATGATCAGTACACTAAGGCGACTTGGTCCCCCAAATTTCGTTCTTCTATGTTGAAGCGTTCGTTTCCAGTAACAGTTTGAATTTTTAGGTTTCACTCTGTTTTCTCCTATATTGATACATGTATTTGGAACTCTAAATCCAACACGGTTTGTGCTAGCTTCTTGAAACGTGACACAATAAATTAGTTTCACGTTCTATCTCTCTGTTATGCTTCCTCTTGATGTATGCCTAAGCACTGACGGGCGAGAAACACTTTCATGTAAAGGGGTAGCCAAGATTCCAAAAATTACGAATCTCTAGAAATCTCAGCAAATATTTTTTCACCCAAACTGGATGATACTTTCAGGTAATGATCAGTACACTAAGCCGACTTGGATCCCCAAATTTCGTTCTTCTATGTTGAAGCGTTCATTTCCAGTAACAGTTTGAATTTTTAGGTTTCACTCTGTTTTCTCCTATATTGATACATGTATTTGGAACTCTAAATCCAACACGGTTTGTGCTAGCTTCTTGAAACTTGACACAATAAAGTAGTTTCACGTTCTATCTCTAGGTTATGTTTCCTCTTGATGTAGCCCTAAGCAGTAACTGGCGAGAAACACTTTCATGGAAAGGGGTTGCCAAGCTTCCAAAAATTACGAATCTCCAGAAATCTCAGCAAGTATTTTTTCACCCAAACTCTATGATACATTCACGTAATGATCAGTACACTGAGCCAACTTGGTTCCCCAAATTTTGTTCTTCTATGTTGAAGCGTTCATTTGCAGTAACAGTTTGAATTTTTAGGTTTCACTCTGTTTTCTCCTATATTGATAGATGTATTTGGAACTCTAAATCCAACACGGTTTTTGCTAGCTTCTTGAAATCTGACACAATAAAGTAGTTTCACCTTCTATCTCTATGTTTTGTTTCCTCTTGATGTAGCCCTAAGCAGTGACTGGCGAGAAACACTTTCATGGAAAGGGATTGCCAAGGTTTTTAAAATTACGAATCTCCAGAAATTTCAGCAAATATTTTTTCACCCAAACTGGATGATACTTTCAGGTAATGATCTGTTCACTAAGTCGACTTGGTTCCCCAAATTTCATTCTTCTATGTTGAAGCGTTCGTTTCCAGTAACAGTTTGAATTTTTAGGTTTCACTCTGTTTTCTCCTATATTGATACATGTATTTGGAACTCTAAATCCAAAACGGTTTTTGCTAGCTTCTTGAAACCTGACACAATAAAGTAGTTTCACGTTCTATCTCTATGTTTTGTTTCCTCTTGATGTAGCCCTAAGCAGTAACTGGCGAGAAACATTTTCACCGAAAGGGGTTGCCAAGTTTCCAAAAATTACGATTCTCCAGAAATCTCAGCAGATATTTTTTCACCCAAACTGGATGATACTTTCAGGTAATGATCAGTACACTAAGGCGACTTGGTTCCCCAAATTTCGTTCTTCTATGTTGAAGTGTTCGTTTCCAGTAACAGTTTGAATTTTTAGGTTTCACTCTGTTTTCTCCTATATTGATACATGTATTTGGAACTAGAAATGCAAAACGGTTTTTGCTAGCTTCTTGAAACCTGACACAATAAAGTAGTTTCACCTTCTATCTCTATGTTTTGTTTCCCCTTGATGTAGCCCTAAGCAGTGACTGGCGAGAAACACTTTCATGGAAAGGGGTTGCCAAGCTTCCAAAAATTACGAATCTCCAGAAATCTCAGCAAATATTTTTTCACCCAAAATGGATGATACTCTCAGGTAATGATCAGTACACGAAGCCGACTTGGTTCCCCAAATTTCGTTCTTCTATGTTGAAGCGCTCGTTTCCAGTAACAGTTTGAATTTTTAGGTTTCACTCTGTTTTCTCCTATATTGATACATGTATTTGGAACTCTAAATCCAACACGGTTTGTGCTAGCTTCTTGAAACTTGTCACAATAAAGTAGTTTCACCTTCTATCTCTATGTTTTGTTTCCTCTTGATGTAGCCCTAAGCAGTGACTGGCGAGAAACACTTTCATGGAAAGGGGTTGCCAAGCTTTCAAAAATTACGAATCTCCAGAAATCTCAGCAAATATTTTTTCACCCAAACTCGATGATACTTGCAGGTAATGATCAGTACACTAAGCCGACTTGGTTCCCCAAATTTTGTTCTTCTATGTTGAAGCGTTCATTCCCAGTAACAGTTTGAATTTTTAGGTTTCACTCTGTTTTCTCCTATATTGATAGATGTATTTGGAACTCTAAATCCAACACGGTTTTTGCTAGCTTCTTGAAACCAGACACAATAAAGTAGTTTCATGTTCTATCTCTATGTTTTTTTTCCTCTTGATGTAGCCCTAAGCAGTAACTGGAGAGAAACACTTTCATGTAAAGGGGTAGCCAAGCTTCCATAAATTACGAATCTCTAGAAATCTCAGCAAATATTTTTTCACCCAAACTGGATGATACTTTCAGGTAATGATCAGTACACTAAGCCGACTTGGATCCCCAAATTTCGTTCTTCTATGTTGAAGCGTTCATTTCCAGTAACAGTTTGAATTTTTAGGTTTCACTCTGTTTTCTCCTATATTGATACATGTATTTGGAACTCTAAATCCAACACGGTTTGTGCTAGCTTCTTGAAACTTGACACAATAAAGTAGTTTCACGTTCTATCTCTAGGTTATGTTTCCTCTTGATGTAGCCCTAAGCAGTAACTGGCGAGAAACATTTTCACCGAAAGGGGTTGCCAAGTTTCCAAAAATTACGATTCTCCAGAAATCTCAGCAAATATTTTTTCACCCAAAATGGATGATACTTTCAGGTAATGATCAGTACACTAAGGCGACTTGGTTCCCCAAATTTCGTTCTTCTATGTTGAAGTGTTCGTTTCCAGTAACAGTTTGAATTTTTAGGTTTCACTCTGTTTTCTCCTATATTGATACATGTATTTGGAACTCTAAATGCAAAACGGTTTTTGCTAGCTTCTTGAAACCTGACACAATAAAGTAGTTTCACCTTCTATCTCTATGTTTTGTTTCCACTTGATGTAGCCCTAAGCAGTGACTGGCGAGAAACACTTTCATGGAAAGGGGTTGCCAAGCTTCCAAAAATTACGAATCTACAGAAATCTCAGCAAATATTTTTTCACCCAAAATGGATGATACTCTCAGGTAATGATCAGTACACTAAGCCGACTCGGTTCCCCAAATTTCGTTCTTCTATGTTGAAGCGCTCGTTTCCAGTAACAGTTTGAATTTTTAGGTTTCACTCTGTTTTCTCCTATATTGATACATGTATTTGGAACTCAAAATCCAACACCGCTTGTGCTAGCTTCTTGAAACATGACACAATAAAGTAGTTTCACCTTCTATCTCTATGTTTTGTTTCCTCTTGATGTAGCCCTAAGCAGTGACTGGCGAGAAACACTTTCATGGAAAGGGGTTGCCAAACTTCCAAAAATAACGAATCTCCAGAAATCTCAGCAAATATTTTTTCACCCAAACTGGATGATACTTTCAGGTCATGATCAGTACACTAAGCCGAATTGGTTCCCCAAATTTCATTCTTCTATGTTGAAGCGTTCGTTTCCAGTAACAGTTTGAATTTTTAGATTTCACTCTGTTTTCTCCTATATTGATACATGTATTTTGAACTCTAAATCCAAAACGGTTTGGGCTAGCTTCTTGAAACCTGACACAATAAAGTAGTTTCACCTTCTATCTCTATGTTTTGTTTCCCCTTGATGTAGCCCTAAGCAGTGACTGGCGAGAAACACTTTCATGGAAAGGGGTTGCCAAGCTTCCAAAAATTACGAATCTCCAGAAATCTCAGCAAATATTTTTTCACCCAAAATGGATGATACTCTCAGGTAATGATCAGTACACGAAGCCGACTTGGTTCCCCAAATTTCGTTCTTCTATGTTGAAGCGCTCGTTTCCAGTAACAGTTTGAATTTTTAGGTTTCACTCTGTTTTCTCCTATATTGATACATGTATTTGGAACTCTAAATCCAACACGGTTTGTGCTAGCTTCTTGAAACTTGACACAATAAAGTAGTTTCACCTTCTATCTCTATGTTTTGTTTCCTCTTGATGTAGCCCTAAGCAGTGACTGGCGAGAAACACTTTCATGGAAAGGGGTTGCCAAGCTTTCAAAAATTACGAATCTCCAGAAATCTCAGCAAATATTTTTTCACCCAAACTCGATGATACTTGCAGGTAATGATCAGTACACTAAGCCGACTTGGTTCCCCAAATTTTGTTCTTCTATGTTGAAGCGTTCATTCCCAGTAACAGTTTGAATTTTTAGGTTTCACTGTGTTTTCTCCTATATTGATAGATGTATTTGGAACTCTAAATCCAACACGGTTTCTGCTAGCTTCTTGAAACCAGACACAATAAAGTAGTTTCAAGTTCTATCTCTATGTTTTTTTTGCTCTTGATGTAGCCCTAAGCAGTAACTGGAGAGAAACACTTTCATGTAAAGGGGTAGCCAAGCTTCCATAAATTACGAATCTCTAGAAATCTCAGCAAATATTTTTTCACCCAAACTGGATGATACTTTCAGGTAATGATCAGTACACTAAGCCGACTTGGATCCCCAAATTTCGTTCTTCTATGTTGAAGCGTTCATTTCCAGTAACAGTTTGAATTTTTAGGTTTCACTCTGTTTTCTCCTATATTGATACATGTATTTGGAACTCTAAATCCAACACGGTTTGTGCTAGCTTCTTGAAACTTGACACAATAAAGTAGTTTCACGTTCTATCTCTAGGTTATGTTTCCTCTTGATGTAGCCCTAAGCAGTGACTGGCGAGAAACACTTTCATGGAAAGGGGTTGCCAAGCTTCCAAAAATTACGAATCTCCAGAAATCTCAGCAAGTATTTTTTCACCCAAACTCTATGATACTTTCACGTAATGATCAGTACACTGAGCCAACTTGGTTCCCCAAATTTTGTTCTTCTATGTTGAAGCGTTCATTTGCAGTAACAGTTTGAATTTTTAGGTTTCACTCTGTTTTCTCCTATATTGATAGATGTATTTGGAACTCTAAATCCAACACGGTTTTTGCTAGCTTCTTGAAACCTGACACAATAAAGTAGTTTCACCTTCTATCTCTATGTTTTGTTTCCTCTTGATGTAGCCCTAAGCAGTGACTGGCGAGAAACACTTTCATGGAAAGGGATTGCCAAGGTTTTTAAAATTACGAATCTCCAGAAATTTCAGCAAATATTTTTTCACCCAAACTGGATGATACTTTCAGGTAATGATCTGTTCACTAAGTCGACTTGGTTCCCCAAATTTCATTCTTCTATGTTGAAGCGTTCGTTTCCAGTAACAGTTTGAATTTTTAGGTTTCACTCTGTTTTCTCCTATATTGATACATGTATTTGGAACTCTAAATCCAAAACGGTTTTTGCTAGCTTCTTAAAACCTGACACAATAAAGTAGTTTCACGTTCTATCTCTATGTTTTGTTTCCTCTTGATGTAGCCCTAAGCAGTAACTGGCGAGAAACATTTTCACCGAAAGGGGTTGCCAAGTTTCCAAAAATTACGATTCTCCAGAAATCTCAGCAAATATTTTTTCACCCAAAATGGATGATACTTTCAGGTAATGAGCAGTACACTAAGGCGACTTGGTTCCCCAAATTTCGTTCTTCTATGTTGAAGTGTTCGTTTCCAGTAACAGTTTGAATTTTTAGGTTTCACTCTGTTTTCTCCTATATTGATACATGTATTTGGAACTCTAAATGCAAAACGGTTTTTGCTAGCTTCTTGAAACCTGACACAATAAAGTAGTTTCACCTTCTATCTCTATGTTTTGTTTCCACTTGATGTAGCCCTAAGCAGTGACTGGCGAGAAACACTTTCATGGAAAGGGGTTGCCAAGCTTCCAAAAATTACGAATCTACAGAAATCTCAGCAAATATTTTTTCACCCAAAATGGATGATACTCTCAGGTAAAGATCAGTACACTAAGCCGACTCGGTTCCCCAAATTTCGTTCTTCTATGTTGAAGCGCTCGTTTCCAGTAACAGTTTGAATTTTTAGGTTTCACTCTGTTTTCTCCTATATTGATACATGTATTTGGAACTCAAAATCCAACACCGTTTGTGCTAGCTTCTTGAAACGTGACACAATAAAGTAGTTTCACCTTCTATCTCTATGTTTTGTTTCCTCTTGATGTAGCCCTAAGCAGTGACTGGCGAGAAACACTTTCATGGAAAGGGGTTGCCAAACTTCCAAAAATAACGAATCTCCAGAAATCTCAGCAAATATTTTTTCACCCAAACTGGATGATACTTTCAGGTCATGATCAGTACACTAAGCCGAATTGGTTCCCCAAATTTCATTCTTCTATGTTGAAGCGTTCGTTTCCAGTAACAGTTTGAATTTTTAGGTTTCACTCTGTTTTCTCCTATATTGATACATGTATTTGGAACTCTAAATCCAAAACGGTTTGGGCTAGCTTCTTGAAACTTGACACAATAAAGTAGTTTCATGTTCTATCTCTATGTTTTGTTTCCTCTTGATGTACCCATAAGCAGTGACTGGCGAGAAACACTTTCATGGAAAGGGGTTGCCAAGCTTCCAAAAATTACGAATCTCCAGAAATCTCAGCAAATATTTTTTCACCCAAACTGGAGGATACTTTCAGGTAATGATCAGTACACTAAGCCGACTTGGTTCCCCAAATTTTGTTCTTCTATGTTGAAGCGTTCGATTCCATTAACAGTTTGAATTTTTAGGTTTCACTCTGTTTTCTCCTATATTGATACATGTATTTGGAACTCTAAATCCAACACAGTTTTTGCTAGCTTCTTGAAACTTGACACAATAAAGTAGTTTTATGTTCTCTCTCTATGTTTTGTTTCCTCTTGATGTAGCCCTAAGCAGTGACTGGCGAGAAACACTTTCATAGAAAGGGGTTGCCAAGGTTTCAAAAATTACGAATCTCCAGAAATTTCAGCAAATATTTTTTCAACCAAACTGTATGATACTTTCAGGTAATGATCTGTTCACTAAGTTGACTTGGTTCCCCAAATTTCGTTCTTCTATGTTGACGCGTTCGTTTCCAGTAACAGTTTGAATTTTTAGGTTTCACTCTGTTTTCTCCTATATTGATACATGTATTTGGAACTCTAAATCCAAAACGGTTTTTGCTAGCTTCTTGAAAACTGACACAATAAAGTAGTTTCACGTTCTATCTCAATGTTTTGTATCCTCTTGATGTAGCCCTAAGCAGTAACTGGCGGAAACATTTTCACGGAAAGCGGTTGCCAAGTTTCAATAATTACGATTCTCCAGAAATCTCAGCAAATATTTTTTCACCCAAACTGGATGATACTTTCAGGTAATGATCAGTACACTAAGGCGACTTGGTTCCCCAAATTTCGTTCTTCTATGTTGAAGCGTTCGTTTCCAGTAACAGTTTGAATTTTTAGGTTTCACTCTGTTTTCTCCTATATTGATACATGTATTTGGAACTCTAAATGCAAAACGGTTTTTGCTAGCTTCTTGAAACCTGACACAATAAAGTAGTTTCATCTTATATCTCTATGTTTTGTTTCCCCTTGATGTAGCCCTAAGCAGTGACTGGCGAGAAACACTTTCATGGAAAGGGGTTGCCAAACTTCCAAAAATTACGAATCTCCAGAAATCTCAGCAAATATTTTTTCACCCAAAATGGATGATACTCTCAGGTAATGATCAGTACACTAAGCCAACTTGGTTCCCCAAATTTTGTTCTTCTATGTTGAAGCGTTCGTTTCCAGTAACAGTTTGAATTTTTAGGTTTCACTCTGTTTTCTCCTATATTGATACATGTATTTGGAACTCTAAATCCAAAACGGTTTTTGCTAGCTTCTTGAAACCTGACACAGTAAAGTAGTTTCACGTTCTATATCTATGTTTTGTTTCCTCTTGATGTATCCCTAAGCAGTGACGGGCGAGAAACACTTTCATGGAAAGGGGTTGCCAAGCTTCCAAAAATTACGTATCTCCAGAAATCTCAGCAAATATTTTTTCACCCAAACTGGATGATACTTTCAAGTAATGATCAGTACACTAAGCCGACTTGGTTCCCCAAATTTAGTTCTTCTATGTTGAAGCGTTCGTTTCCAGTAACAGTTTGAATTTTTAGGTTTCACTCTGTTTTCTCCTATAGTGATACATGTATTTGGAACTCTAAATCCAACACGGTTTGTGCTAGCTTCTTGAAACTTGACACAATAAAGTAGTTTCACCTTCTATCTCTATGTTATGTTTCATCTTGATGTAGCCCTAAGCAGTGACTGGCGAGAAACACTTTCATGGAATGGGGTTGCCAAGTTTCCAAAATGTAGGAATCTGCAGAAATCTCAGCAAATATTTTTTCACCGAAACTGGATGATACTTTCAGGTAATGATCAGTACACTAAGCTGACTTGGTTCCCCAAATTTTGTTCTTCTATGTTGAAGCGTTCATTTGCAGTAACAGTTTGAATTTTTAGGTTTCACTCGGTTTTCGCCTATATTGATAGATGTATTTGGAACTCTAAATCCTACGCGGTTTGTGCTAGCTTCTTGAAACTTGACACATTAAAGTAGTTTCACCTTCTATCTCTATGTTTTTTTTTTTTTTTCGTCTTGATATACCCCTAAGCAGTGACTGGCGAGAAACACTTTCATGGAAAGGGGTTGCCAAGCTTCCAAAAAGTAGGAATATGCAGAAATCTCAGCAAATATTTTGTCACCCAAACTGGATGATACTTTCAGGTAATGATCAGTACACTAAGCCGACTTGGTTCCCCAAATTTCGTTCTTCTATGTTGAAGTGTTCATTTCCAATAACAGTTTGAATTTTTAGGTTTCACTCTGTTTTCTAATATATTGATAGATGTATTTGGAACTCTAAATCCAAAATGGTTTTTGCTAGCTTCTTGAAACCTGACACAATAAAGTAGTTTCACGTTCTATCTCTATGTTTTGTTTCCTCTTGATGTAGCCCTAAGCAGTAACTGGCGAGAAACACTTTCATGGAAAGGTGTTGCCAAGCTTCCAAAAATTACGAATCTCCAGAAATCTCAGCAAATATTTTTTCACCCAAACTGGATGATACTTTCAGGTAATGATCAGTACACTAAGCCGACTTGGTTCCCCAAATTTCGTTCTTCTATGTTGAAGCGTTCGTTTCCAGTAACAGTTTGAATTTTTAGGTTTCACTCTGTTTTCTCCTATATTGATAGATGTATTTGGAACTCTAAATCCAACACAATTTGTGCTAGCTTCTAGAAACTTGACACAATAAAGTAGTTTCACCTTCTATCACTATGTTTTGTTTCCCCTTGATGTAGCCCTAAGCAGTGACTGGCGAGAAACACTTTCATGGAAAGGGGTTGCCAAGCTTTCAAAAATTACGAATCTCCAGAAATCTCAGCAAATACTTTTTCACCCAAACTGGATGATACTCTCAGGTAATGATCAGTACACTAAGCCGACTTGGTTCAACAAATTTCGTTCTTCTATGTTGAAGCGTTCGTTTCCAGTAACAGTTTGAATTTTTAGGTTTCACTCTGTTTTCTCCTATATTGATAGATGTATTTGGAACTCTAAATCCAACACGGTTTTTGCTAGCTTCTTGAATCCTGATACAATAAATTAGTTTCATGTTCCATCTCTGTGTTTTGTTTCCTCTTGATCTAGCCCTAAGCTGTGACTGGCGAGAAACACTTTCATGGAAAGGGGTTGCCAAGCTTCCAAAAAGTAGGAATCTGCAGAAATCTCAGCAAATATTTTTTCACCCAAACTGGATGATACTTTCAGGTAATTATCAGTACACTAAGCCGACTTGGTTCCCAAATTTCATTCTTCTATGTTGAAGCGTTCGTTTTTAGTAACAGTTTGAATTTTTCGGTTTCACTCTGTTTTCTCCTATATTGATACATGTATTTGGAACTCTAAATCCAACACGGTTTGTGCTAGCTTCTTGAAACTTGCCACAATAAAGTAGTTTCATGTTCCATCTCTATGTTTTGTTTCCTCTAGATGTAGCCCTAAGCAGTGACTGGCGAGAAAGACTTTCATGGAAAGGTGTTGCCAAGCTTCCAAAAATTACGAATCTCCAGAAATCCCAGCAAATATTTTTTCACCCAAACTGGATGATACTTTCAGGTAATGATCAGTACACTAAGCCGACTTGGTTCCCCAAATTTCATTCTTCTATGTTGAAGCGTTCGTTTCCAGTAACAGTTTGAATTTTTAGGTTTCACTCTGTTTTCTAATATATTGATAGTTGTATTTGGAACTCTAAATACAAAACGGTTTTTGCTAGCTTCTTGAAAACTGACACAATAAAGTAGTTTCATGTTCTATCTCTATGTTTTGTTTCCTCTTGATGTAGCCCTAAGCAGTAACTGGCGAGAAACACTTTCATGTAAGGGGTTGCCCAGCTTCCAAAAATTACGAATCTCTAGAAATCTCAGCAAATATTTTTTCACCCAAACTGGATGATACTTTCAGGTAATGATCAGTACACTAAGCCGACTTGGATCCCCAAATTTCGTTCTTCTATGTTGAAGCGTTCGTTTCCAGTAACAGTTTGAATTTTTAGGTTTCACTCTGTATTCTCCTATAATGATAGATGTATTTGGAACTCTAAATCCAACACGGTTTGTACTAGCTTCTTGAAACCTGACACAATAAAGTAGTTTAATGTTCCATCTCTGTATTTTGTTTCCTCTTGATGTAGCCCTAAGCAGTGACTGGCGAGAAACACTTTCATGGAATGGGGTTGCCAAGTTTCCAAAATGTAGGAATCTGCAGAAATCTCAGCAAATATTTTTTCACCGAAACTGGATGATACTTTCAGGTAATGATCAGTACACTAAGCTGACTTGGTTCCCCAAATTTTGTTCTTCTATGTTGAAGCGTTCATTTGCAGTAACAGTTTGAATTTTTAGGTTTCACTCGGTTTTCGCCTATATTGATAGATGTATTTGGAACTCTAAATCCTACGCGGTTTGTGCTAGCTTCTTGAAACTTGACACATTAAAGTAGTTTCACCTTCTATCTCTATGTTTTTTTTTTTTTTTCGTCTTGATATACCCCTAAGCAGTGACTGGCGAGAAACACTTTCATGGAAAGGGGTTGCCAAGCTTCCAAAAAGTAGGAATATGCAGAAATCTCAGCAAATATTTTGTCACCCAAACTGGATGATACTTTCAGGTAATGATCAGTACACTAAGCCGACTTGGTTCCCCAAATTTCGTTCTTCTATGTTGAAGTGTTCATTTCCAATAACAGTTTGAATTTTTAGGTTTCACTCTGTTTTCTAATATATTGATAGATGTATTTGGAACTCTAAATCCAAAATGGTTTTTGCTAGCTTCTTGAAACCTGACACAATAAAGTAGTTTCACGTTCTATCTCTATGTTTTGTTTCCTCTTGATGTAGCCCTAAGCAGTAACTGGCGAGAAACACTTTCATGGAAAGGTGTTGCCAAGCTTCCAAAAATTACGAATCTCCAGAAATCTCAGCAAATATTTTTTCACCCAAACTGGATGATACTTTCAGGTAATGATCAGTACACTAAGCCGACTTGGTTCCCCAAATTTCGTTCTTCTATGTTGAAGCGTTCGTTTCCAGTAACAGTTTGAATTTTTAGGTTTCACTCTGTTTTCTCCTATATTGATAGATGTATTTGGAACTCTAAATCCAACACAATTTGTGCTAGCTTCTAGAAACTTGACACAATAAAGTAGTTTCACCTTCTATCACTATGTTTTGTTTCCCCTTGATGTAGCCCTAAGCAGTGACTGGCGAGAAACACTTTCATGGAAAGGGGTTGCCAAGCTTTCAAAAATTACGAATCTCCAGAAATCTCAGCAAATACTTTTTCACCCAAACTGGATGATACTCTCAGGTAATGATCAGTACACTAAGCCGACTTGGTTCAACAAATTTCGTTCTTCTATGTTGAAGCGTTCGTTTCCAGTAACAGTTTGAATTTTTAGGTTTCACTCTGTTTTCTCCTATATTGATAGATGTATTTGGAACTCTAAATCCAACACGGTTTTTGCTAGCTTCTTGAATCCTGATACAATAAATTAGTTTCATGTTCCATCTCTGTGTTTTGTTTCCTCTTGATCTAGCCCTAAGCTGTGACTGGCGAGAAACACTTTCATGGAAAGGGGTTGCCAAGCTTCCAAAAAGTAGGAATCTGCAGAAATCTCAGCAAATATTTTTTCACCCAAACTGGATGATACTTTCAGGTAATTATCAGTACACTAAGCCGACTTGGTTCCCCAAATTTCATTCTTCTATGTTGAAGCGTTCGTTTTTAGTAACAGTTTGAATTTTTCGGTTTCACTCTGTTTTCTCCTATATTGATACATGTATTTGGAACTCTAAATCCAACACGGTTTGTGCTAGCTTCTTGAAACTTGCCACAATAAAGTAGTTTCATGTTCCATCTCTATGTTTTGTTTCCTCTAGATGTAGCCCTAAGCAGTGACTGGCGAGAAAGACTTTCATGGAAAGGTGTTGCCAAGCTTCCAAAAATTACGAATCTCCAGAAATCCCAGCAAATATTTTTTCACCCAAACTGGATGATACTTTCAGGTAATGATCAGTACACTAAGCCGACTTCGTTCCCAAAATTTTGTTCTTCTATGTTGAAGTGTTCATTTCCAATAACAGTTTGAATTTTTAGGTTTCACTCTGTTTCCTCCTATATTGATAGATGTATTTGGAACCCTAAATCCAACACGATTTTTGCTAGATTCTTGAAACCTGACACAATAGTTTCACGTTCTATCTCTATGTTTTGTTTTCTCTTCATGTAGCCCTAAGCAGTGACTGGCGAGAAACACTTTCATGGAAATGGGTTGCCAAGCTTCCAAAAATTACGAATCTCCAGAAATCTCAGCAAATATTTTTTCACCCAAACTGGATGATACTTTCAGGTAATGATCAGTACACTAAGCCGACTTGGTTCCCCAAATTTCATTCTTGTATGTTGAAGCGTTCGTTTCTAGTAACAGTTTGAATTTTTAGGTTTCACTCTGTTTTCTCCTATATTGATAGATGTATTTGGAACTCTAAATCCAACATTGTTTTTGCTAGCTTCTTGAAACCTGACACAATAAAGTAGTTTCACGTTCTATCTCTATGTTTTGTTTCCTCTTGATGTAGCCCTAAGCAGTGACTGGCGAGAAACACTTTCATGGAAAGGGGTTGCCAAGCTTCCAAAAATTACGAATCTCCAGAAATCCAGCAAATATTTTTTCACCCAAACTGGATACTTTCAGGTAATGATCCGTACACTAAGCTGACTTGATTCCCCAAATTTCGTTCTTCTATGTTGAAGCGTTCGTTTCCAGTAACAGTTTGAAATTTTAGGTTTCAATCTGTTTTCTCCTGTATTGATACATGTATTTGGAACTCTAAATCCAACACGGTTTGTGCTAGCTTCTTGAAACTGGACAAAATAAAGTAGATTCAAGTTCTATCTCTATGTTTTGTTTCCTCTTGATGTAGCCCTAAGCAGTGACTGGCGAGAAACACTTTCATTGAAAGGGGTTGTCAAGCTTACAAAAATTACGAATCTCCAGAAATCTCAGCAAATATTTTCTCGCTCAAACTGGATAAGACTTTCAGGTAATGATCAGTACACTAAGCCCACTTGTTTCCCCAAATTTCGTTCTTCTATGTTGAACCGTTCCTTTCCAGTAACACTTTGAATTTTGGCGTTTCACACTGTTTTCTCCTATATTGCCAGATGTATTTGGAACTCTAAATCCAACACGGTTTGTGCTAGCTTCTTGAAAGTTGACACAATAAAGGAGTTTCAAGTTCTATCTCTATGTTTTGTTTACTCTTGATGTAGCCCTATGCCATGACTGGCGAGAAACACTTTCATTGAAAGGGGTTGCCAAGTAAACCAAAATTACGAATCTCCAGAAATCTCAGCAAATATTTTTGTACCCAAACTGGATGATACTTTCAGGTAATGATAAGTACACTAAGCCCACTTGGTTCCCCAAATCTCGTTCTTCTATGTTGAAGCGTTCGTTTCCAGTAACACTTTGAATTTTGGCGTTTCACACTGTTTTCTCCTATATTGATAGATGTATTTGGAACTCTAAATCCAACACGGTTTGTGCTAGCTTCTTGAAACTTGACAAAATAAAGTTGTTTCAAGTTGTATCTCTTTGTTTTGTTTCCTCTTGATGTATCCCTAAGCAGTGACTGGCGAGAAACACTTTCATTGAAAGGGGTTGCCAAGCTTCCAAAAATTACGAATCTCCAGAAATCTCAGCAAATATTTTTCTACCCAAACTGGATGATACTTTCAGGTAATGATCAGTACACTAAGATGACTTGGTTCTCCAAATGTCGTTCTTCTATGTTGAAGCGTTCATTTCCAGCAACAGTTTGAATTTTGGCGTTTCACACTGTTTTCTCCTATATTGATAGATGTATTTGGAACTCTAAATCCAACACGGTTTGTGCTAGCTCCTTGAAACTTGACACAATAAAGGAGTTTCAAGTTCTATCTCTATGTTTTCTTTACTCTTGATGTAACCCTATGCAGTGACCTGCGAGAAACACTTTCATTGAAAGGGGTTGCCAAGTAAACAAAAATTACGAATCTGAAGAAATCTCAGCAAATATTTTTCTACCCAAAGTGGATGATACTTTCAGGTAATGATAAGTACACTAAGCCCACTTGGTTCCCCAAATTTCGTTCTTCTATGTTGCAGCGTTCGTTTCCAGTAACACTTTGAATTTTGGCGTTTCACACTGTTTTCTCCTATATTGATAGATGTATTTGGAACTCTAAATCCAACACGGTTTGTGCTAGCTTCTTGAAACTGGACAAAATAAAGTACTTTCAAGTTCTATCTCTTTGTTTTGTTTCCTCTTGATGTAGCCCTAAGCAGTGACTGGCGAGAAACACTTTCATTGAAAGGGGTTGTCAAGCTTACAAAAATTACGAATCTCCAGAAATCTCAGCAAATATTTTCTCGCCCAAACTGGATGAGACTTTCAGGTAATGATCAGTACACTAAGCCCACTTGTTTCCCCAAATTTTGTTCTTCTATGTTGAACCGTTCGTTTCCAGTAACACTTTGAATTTTGGCGTTTCACACTGTTTTCTCCTATATTGCCAGATGTATTTGGAACTCTAAATCCAACACGGTTTTTGCTAGCTTCTTGAAACTTGACACAATAAAGGAGTTTCAAGTTCTATCTCTATGTTCTGTTTACTCTTGATGTAGCCCTATGCCGTGACTGGCGAGAAACACTTTCATTGAAAGGGGTTGCCAAGTAAACCAAAATTACGAATCTCCAGAAATCTCAGCAAATATTTTTGTACCCAAACTGGATGATACTCTCAGGTAATGATAAGTACACTAAGCCCACTTGGTTCCCCAAATCTCATTCTTCTATGTTGAAGCGTTCGTTTCCAGTAACACTTTGAATTTTGGCGTTTCACACTGTTTTCTCCTATATTGATAGATGTATTTGGAACTCTAAATCCAACACGGTTTGTGCTAGCTTCTTGAAACTTGACAAAATAAAGTAGTTTCAAGTTGTATCTCTTTGTTTTGTTTCCTCTTGATGTATCCCTAAGCAGTGACTGGCGAGAAACACTTTCATTGAAAGGGGTTGCCAAGCTTCCAAAAATTACGAATCTCCAGAAATCTCAGCAAATATTTTTCTACCCAAACTGGATGATACTTTCAGGTAATGATCAGTACACTAAGATGACTTGGTTCTCCAAATGTCGTTCTTCTATGTTGAAGCGTTCATTTCCAGCAACAGTTTGAATTTTGGCGTTTCACACTGTTTTCTCCTATATTGATAGATGTATTTGGAACTCTAAATCCAACACGGTTTGTGCTAGCTCCTTGAAACTTGACACAATAAAGGAGTTTCAAGTTCTATCTCTATGTTTTCTTTACTCTTGATGTAACCCTATGCAGTGACCTGCGAGAAACACTTTCATTGAAAGGGGTTGCCAAGTAAACAAAAATTACGAATCTGAAGAAATCTCAGCAAATATTTTTCTACCCAAAGTGAATGATACTTTCAGGTAATGATAAGTACACTAAGCCCACTTGGTTCCCCAAATTTCGTTCTTCTATGTTGCAGCGTTCGTTTCCAGTAACACTTTGAATTTTGGCGTTTCACACTGTTTTCTCCTATATTGATAGATGTATTTGGAACTCTAAATCCAACACGGTTTGTGCTAGCTTCTTGAAACTGGACAAAATAAAGTACTTTCAAGTTCTATCTCTTTGTTTTGTTTCCTCTTGATGTAGCCCTAAGCAGTGACTGGCGAGAAACACTTTCATTGAAAGGGGTTGTGAAGCTTACAAAAATTACGAATCTCCAGAAATCTCAGCAAATATTTTCTCGCCCAAACTGGATGAGACTTTCAGGTAATGATCAGTACACTAAGCCCACTTGTTTCCCCAAATTTTGTTCTTCTATGTTGAACCGTTCGTTTCCAGTAACACTTTGAATTTTGGCGTTTCACACTGTTTTCTCCTATATTGCCAGATGTATTTGGAACTCTAAATCCAACACGGTTTTTGCTAGCTTCTTGAAACTTGACACAATAAAGGAGTTTCAAGTTCTATCTCTATGTTCTGTTTACTCTTGATGTAGCCCTATGCCGTGACTGGCGAGAAACACTTTCATTGAAAGGGGTTGCCAAGTAAACCAAAATTACGAATCTCCAGAAATCTCAGCAAATATTTTTGTACCCAAACTGGATGATACTCTCAGGTAATGATAAGTACACTAAGCCCACTTGGTTCCCCAAATCTCATTCTTCTATGTTGAAGCGTTCGTTTCCAGTAACACTTTGAATTTTGGCGTTTCACACTGTTTTCTCCTATATTGATAGATGTATTTGGAACTCTAAATCCAACACGGTTTGTGCTAGCTTCTTGAAACTTGACAAAATAAAGTAGTTTCAAGTTCTATCTCTTTGTTTTGTTTCCTCTTGATGTAGCCCTAAGCAGTGACTGGCGAGAAACACTTTCATTAAAAGGGGTTGTCAAGCTTACAAAAATTACGAATCTCCAGAAATCTCACCAAATATTTTCTCGCCCAAACTGGATGAGACTTTCAGGTAATGATCTGTAGACTAAGCCCACTTTTTTCCCCAAATTTCGTTCTTCTATGTTGAACCGTTCATTTCCAGTAACACTTTGATTTTGGCGTTTCACACTGTTTTCTCCTATATTGATAGATGTATTGGAACTCTAAATCAAACACGGTTTCTGCTAGCTTCTTGAAACTTGACACAATAAAGTAGTTTCAAGTTCTATCTCTATGTTTTGTTTCCTCCTGATGTAGCCCTATGCAGAGACTGGCGAGAAACTCTTTCATTGAAAGGGGTTGACAAGTAAACCAAAATTACGAATCTCCAGAAATCTCAGCAAAAATTTTTGTACCAAAACTGGATGGTACTTTCAGGTAATGATAAGTACACTAAGCCCACTTGTTTCACCAAATTTCGTTCTTCTATATTGAAGCGTTCGTTTCCAGTAACACTTTGAATTTTGGCGTTTCACACTGTTTTCTCATATATTGATAGATGTATTTGGAACTCTAAATCCAACACGGTTTGTGCTAGCTTCTTGAAAATTGAAACAATAAAGGAGTTTCAAGTTCTATCTCTATGTTTTGTTTCCTCTTGATGTAGCCCTATGCAGTGACTGGCGAGAAACACTTTCATTGAAAGGGGTTGCCAAGTAAACAAAAATTACGAATCTTCAGAAATCTCAGCAAATATTTTTGCACCCAAACTGGATGATACTTTCAGGTAATGATAAGTACACTAAGCCCACTTGGTTCCCCAAATTTCGTTCTTCTATGTTGAAGCGTTCGTTTCCAGCAACAGTTTGAATTTTGGCGTTTCACACTGTTTTCTCGTATATAGATAGATGTATTTAGAACTCTAAATCCAACACAGTTTGTGCTAGCTTCTTGAAACTTGACACAATAAAGTAGTTTCAAGTTCTATCACTATGTTTTGTTTCCTCTTGATGTAGCCCTGAGCAGTGACTGGCGAGAAACACTTTCATTGAAAGTCGTTGCCAAGCTTCCAAAAATTACGAATCTCCAGAAATCTCAGCAAATATTTTCTCTCCCAAACTGGATGATACTTTCAGGTAATGATCAGTACACTAAGCCCACTTGGTTCCCCAAATTTCGTTCTTCTATGTTGAAGCGTTCGTTTCCAGCAACAGTTTGAATTTTGGCGTTTCACACTGTTTTCTCCTATATTGATAGATGTATTTGGAACTCTAAATCCAACACAGTTTGTGCTAGCTTCTTGAAACTTGACACAATAAAGTAGTTTCAAGTTCTATCTCTATGTTTTGTTTCCTCTTGATGTAGCCCTAAGCAGTGACTGGCGAGTAACACTTTCATTGAAAGTGGTTGCCCAGTAAACAAAAATTACGAATCTCCAGAAATCTCAGCAAATATTTTCTCGCCCAAACTGGATGATACTTTCAGGTAATGATCAGTACACTAAGCCCACTTGGTTTCCCAAATTTCGTTCTTCTATGTTGAACCGTTCGTTTCCAGCAACAGTTTGAGTTTTGGCGTTTCACACTCTTTTCTCCTATATTGATAGATGTATTTGGAACTCTAAATACAACACGGTTTGTGCTATCTTCTTGAAACTTGACAAAATAAAGTAGTTTCAAGTTCCATCTCTTTGTTTTGTTTCCTCTTGATGTAGCCCTAAGCAGTTACTGGCGAGAAACAGTTTCATTGAAAGGGGTTGCCAAGTAAACAAAAATTACGAATCTCCAGAAATCTCAGCAAATATTTTTCTACCCAAAGTGGATGATACTTTCAAGTAATGATCAGTACACTAAGCCCAATTGGTTCCCCAAATTTCGTTCTTCTATGTTGAAGCATTCGTTTCCAGCAACAGATTGAATTTTGGCGTTTCATACTGTTTTCTCCTATATTGATAGATGTATTTGGAACTCTAAATCCAACACGGTTTGTACTAGCTTCTTGAAACTTGACACAATAAAGTAGTTTCAAGTTCTATCTCTATGTTTTGTTTCCTCTTGATGTAGTCCTACGCAGAGACTGGCGAGAAACACTTTCATTTAAAGGGGTTGACAAGTAAACCAAAATTACGAATCTGAAGAAATCTCAGCAAATATTTTTGTACCCAAACTGGATGATACTTTCAGGTAATGATAAGTACACTAAGCCCACTTGGTTCCCCAAATTTCGTTCTTCTATGTTGAAGCGTTCGTTTCCAGTAACACTTTGAATTTTGGCGTTTCACACTGTTTTCTCCTATATTGATAGATGTATTTGGAACTCTAAATCCAACACGGTTTGTGCTAGCTTCTTGAAACTGGACAAAATAAAGTAGTTTCAAGTTCTATCTCTTTGTTTTGTTTCCTCTTGATGTATCCCTAAGCAGTGACTGGCGAGAAACACTTTCATTAAAAGGGGTTGTCAAGCTTACAAAAATTACGAATCTCCAGAAATCTCACCAAATATTTTCTCGCCCAAACTGGATGAGACTTTCAGGTAATGATCTGTAGACTAAGCCCACTTGTTTCCCCAAATTTCGTTCTTCTATGTTGAACCGTTCATTTCCAGTAACACTTTGATTTTGGCGTTTCACACTGTTTTCTCCTATATTGATAGATGTATTGGAACTCTAAATCAAACACGGTTTCTGCTAGCTTCTTGAAACTTGACACAATAAAGTAGTTTCAAGTTCTATCTCTATGTTTTGTTTCCTCCTGATGTAGCCCTATGCAGAGACTGGCGAGAAACTCTTTCATTGAAAGGGGTTGACAAGTAAACCAAAATTACGAATCTCCAGAAATCTCAGCAAATATTTTTGTACCAAAACTGGATGATACTTTCAGGTAATGATAAGTACACTAAGCCCACTTGGTTCACCAAATTTCGTTCTTCTATATTGAAGCGTTCGTTTCCAGTAACACTTTGAATTTTGGCGTTTCACACTGTTTTCTCATATATTGATAGATGTATTTGGAACTCTAAATCCAACACGGTTTGTGCTAGCTTCTTGAAAATTGACACAATAAAGGAGTTTCAAGTTCTATCTCTATGTTTTGTTTCCTCTTGATGTAGCCCTATGCAGTGACTGGCGAGAAACACTTTCATTGAAAGGGGTTGCCAAGTAAACAAAAATTACGAATCTCCAGAAATCTCAGCAAATATTTTTGCACCCAAACTGGATGATACTTTCAGGTAATGATAAGTACACTAAGCCCACTTGGTTCCCCAAATTTCGTTCTTCTATGTTGAAGCGTTCGTTTCCAGCAACAGTTTGAATTTTGGCGTTTCACACAGTTTTCTCGTATATAGATAGATGTATTTAGAACTCTAAATCCAACACAGTTTGTGCTAGCTTCTTGAAACTTGACACAATAAAGTAGTTTCAAGTTCTATCACTATGTTTTGTTTCCTCTTGATGTAGCCCTGAGCAGTGACTGGCGAGAAACACTTTCATTGAAAGTCGTTGCCAAGCTTCCAAAAATTACGAATCTCCAGAAATCTCAGCAAATATTTTCTCTCTCAAACTGGATGATACTTTCAGGTAATGATCAGTACACTAAGCCCACTTGGTTCCCCAAATTTCGTTCTTCTATGTTGAAGCGTTCGTTTCCAGCAACAGTTTGAATTTTGGCGTTTCACACTGTTTTCTCCTATATTGATAGATGTATTTGGAACTCTAAATCCAACACAGTTTGTGCTAGCTTCTTGAAACTTGACACAATACAGTAGTTTCAAGTTCTATCTCTATGTTTTGTTTCCTCTTGATGTAGCCCTAAGCAGTGACTGGCGAGTAACACTTTCATTGAAAGTGGTTGCCCAGTAAACAAAAATTACGAATCTCCAGAAATCTCAGCAAATATTTTCTCTCCCAAACTGGATGATACTTTCAGGTAATGATCAGTACACTAAGCCCACTTGGTTTCCCAAATTTCGTTCTTCTATATTGAACCGTTCGTTTCCAGCAACAGTTTGAATTTTGGCGTTTCACACTCTTTTCTCCTATATTGATAGATGTATTTGGAACTCTAAATCCAACACGGTTTGTGCTATCTTCTTGAAACTTGACAAAATAAAGTAGTTTCAAGTTCTATCTCTTTGTTTTGTTTCCTCTTGATGTAGCCCTAAGCAGTTACTGGCGAGAAACAGTTTCATTCAAAGGGGTTGCCAAGTAAACAAAAATTACGAATCTCCAGAAATCTCAGCAAATATTTTTCTACCCAAACTGGATGATACTTTCAGGTAATGATCAGTACACTAAGCCGACTTGGTTCCCCAAATTTCGTTCTTCTATGTTGAAGCGTTCGTTTCCAGTAACACTTTGAAAATTGGCGTTTCACACTATTTCCTCCTATATTGATAGATATATTTGGAACTCTAAATCCAACACGGTTTGTGCTAGCTTCTTGAAACTTGACACAATAAAGTAGTTTTAAGTTCTATCTCTATGTTTTGTTTCCTCTTGATGTAGCCCTATGCAGTGACTAGCGAGAAACACTTTCATTGAAAGGTGTTGCCTAGTAAACAAAAATTACGAATCTACAGAAATCTCAGCAAATATTTTTTTCACCCAAACTGGATGATACATTCAGGTAATGATCAGTACACTAAGCCCACTTGGTTCCCCAAATTTCGTTCTTCTATGTTGAAGCGTTCGTTTCCAGCAACAGTTTGAATTTTGGCGTTTCACACTGTTTTCCCGTATATTGATAGATGTATTTGGAACTCTAAATCCAACACAGTATGTGCTAGCTTTTGAAACTTGAAACAATAAAGTAGTTTCAAGTTCTATCTCTATGTTTTGTTTCCTCTTGATGTAGCCCTAAGCAGTGACTGGCGAGTAACACTTTCATTGAAAGGGGTTGCCCAGTAAACAAAAATTACGAATCTCCAGAAATCTCAGCAAATATTTTCTCGCCCAAACTGGATGATACTTTCAGGTAATGATCAGTACACTAAGCCACTTGGTTCCCCAAATTTCGTTCTTCTATGTTGAAGCGTTCGTTTCAAGCAACAGTTTGAATTTTGGCGTTTCACACTGTTTTCTCCTATATTGATAGATGTATTTGGAACTCTAAATCCAACACAGTTTGTGCTAGCTTCTTGAAACTTGACACAATAAAGTAGTTTCAAGTTCTATCTCTATGTTTTGTTTCCTCTTGATGTAGCCCTAAGCAGTAACTGGCGAGTAACACTTTCATTGAAAGGGGTTGCCCAGTAAACCAAAATTACGAATCTCCAGAAATCTCAGCAAATATTTTCTCGCCCAAACTGGATGATACTTTCAGGTAATGATCAGTACACTAAGCCCACTTGGTTCCCCAAATTTCGTTCTTCTATGTTGCAGCGTTCGTTTCCAGTAACACTTTGAATTTTGGCGTTTCACACTGTTTTCTCCTATATTGATAGATGTATTTGGAACTCTAAATCCAACACAGTTTGTGCTAGCTTCTTGAAACTTGACACAATAAAGTAGTTTTAAGTTCTATCTCTATGTTTTGTTTCCTCTTGATGTAGCCCTATGCAGTGACTGGCGAGAAACACTTACATTGAAAGGGGTTGCCAAGTAAACAAAAATTACGAATCTCCAGAAATCTCAGCAAATATTTTTGCACCCAAACTGGATGATACTTTCAGGTAATGATAAGTACACTAAGCCCACTTGGTTCCCCAAATTTCGTTCTTCTATGTTGAAGCGTTCGTTTCCAGCAACAGTTTGAATTTTGGCGTTTCACACTGTTTTCTCCTATATTGATAGATGTATTTGGAACTCTAAATCCAACACGGTTTGTGCTAGCTTCTTGAAACTTGACACAATAATGAGTTTCAAGTTCTATCTCTATGTTTGGTTTACTATGGTGTAGCCCTATGCAGTGACTGGCGAGAAACACTTTCATTGAAAGGGATTGCCAAGTAAACAAAAATTACAAAATTCCAGAAATCTCAGCAAATATTTTTCTACCCAAACTGGGTGATACTTTCAGGTAATGATAAGTACACTAAGCCGACTTGGTTCCCCAAATTTCGTTCTTCTATGTTGAAGCGTTCGTTTCCAGTAACACTTTGAATTTTGGCGTTTCACACTGTTTCCTCCTATATTGATAGATGTATTTGGAACTCTAAATCCAACACGGTTTGTGCTAGCTTCTTGAAACTTGACACAATAAAGTAGTTTTAAGTTCTATCTCTATGTTTTGTTTCCTCTTGATGTAGCCCTATGCAGTGACTAGCGAGAAACACTTTCATTGAAAGGTGTTGCCTAGTAAACAAAAATTACGAATCTACAGAAATCTCAGCAAATATTTTTCTCACCCAAACTGGATGATACATTCAGGTAATGATCAGTACACTAAGCGCACTTGGTTCCCCAAATTTCGTTCTTCTATGTTGAAGCGTTCGTTTCCAGCAACAGTTTGAATTTTGGCGTTTCACACTGTTTTCCCCTATATTGATAGATGTATTTGGAACTCTAAATCCAACACAGTATGTGCTAGCTTCTTGAAACTTGAAACAATAAAGTAGTTTCAAGTTCTATCTCTATGTTTTGTTTCCTCTTGATGTAGCCCTAAGCAGTGACTGGCGAGTAACACTTTCATTGAAAGGGGTTGCCCAGTAAACAAAAATTACGAATCTCCAGAAATCTCAGCAAATATTTTCTCGCCCAAACTGGATGATACTTTCAGGTAATGATCAGTACACTAAGCCACTTGGTTCCCCAAATTTCGTTCTTCTATGTTGAAGCGTTCGTTTCCAGCAACAGTTTGAATTTTGGCGTTTCACACTGTTTTCTCCTATATTGATAGATGTATTTGGAACTCTAAATCCAACACAGTTTGTGCTAGCTTCTTGAAACTTGACACAATAAAGTAGTTTCAAGTTCTATCTCTATGTTTTGTTTCCTCTTGATGTAGCCCTAAGCAGTAACTGGCGAGTAACACTTTCATTCAAAGGGGTTGCCCAGTAAACCAAAATTACGAATCTCCAGAATTCTCAGCAAATATTTTCTCGCCCAAACTGGATGATACTTTCAGGTAATGATCAGTACACTAAGCCCACTTGGTTCCCCAAATTTCGTTCTTCTATGTTGCAGCGTTCGTTTCCAGTAACACTTTGAATTTTGGCGTTTCACACTGTTTTCTCCTATATTGATAGATGTATTTGGAACTCTAAATCCAACACAGTTTGTGCTAGCTTCTTGAAACTTGACACAATAAAGTAGTTTTAAGTTCTATCTCTATGTTTTGTTTCCTCTTGATGTAGCCCTATGCAGTGACTGGCGAGAAACACTTACATTGAAAGGGGTTGCCAAGTAAACAAAAATTACGAATCTCCAGATATCTCAGCAAATATTTTTGCACCCAAACTGGATGATACTTTCAGGTAATGATAAGTACACTAAGCCCACTTGGTTCCCCAAATTTCGTTCTTCTATGTTGAAGCGTTCGTTTCCAGCAACAGTTTGAATTTTGGCGTTTCACACTGTTTTCTCCTATATTGATAGATGTATTTGGAACTCTAAATCCAACACAGTTTGTGCTAGCTTCTTGAAACCTGACACAATAAAGCAGTTTTAAGTTCTATCTCTATGTTTTGTTTCCTCTTGATGTAGCCCTATGCAGTGACTGGCGAGACACACTTTCATTGAAAGGGGTTGCCAAGTAAACAAAAATTACGAATCTTTAGAAATCGCAGCAAATATTTTTGCACCCAAACTGGGTGATACTTTCAGGTAATAATAAGTACACTAAGCCCACTTGGTTTCCCAAATTTCGTTCATCTATGTTGAAGCGTTCGTTTCCAGCAACAGTTTGAATTTTGGCGATTCACACTGTTTTCTCCTATATTGATACATGTATTTGGAACTCTAAATCTAACACGGTTTGTGCTAGCTTCTTGAAACTTGACACAATAAAGTAGTTTCAAGTTCTATCTCTTTGTTTTGTTTCCTCTTGATGTAGCCCTAAGCAGTTACTGGCGAGAAACTGTTCCATTGAAAGGGGTTGTCAAGCTTCCAAATATTACCTATCTCCAGAAATCTCAGCAAATATTTTTGCACCCAAACTGGATGATACTTTCAGGTAATGATCAGTACACTAAGCCCACATGGTTCCCCTAATTTTGTTCTTCTATGTTGAAGCATTCGTTTAAGCAACAGTTTGAATTTTGGCGTTTCACACTGTTTTTTCCTATATTGATAGATGTATTTGGAACTCTAAATCCAACACGGTTTTTGCTAGCTTCTTGAAACTTGACACAATAAAGCAGTTTCAAGTTCTATCTCTATGTTTTGTTTCCTCTTGATGTAGCCCTATGCAGTGACAGAGAGAAATACTTTCATTGAAAGGGGTTGCCAAGTAAACCAAAATTACGAATCTCCAGAAATCTCAGCAAATATTTTTGCACCCAAACTGGAGATACTTTCAGGTAATGATCAGTACACTAAGCCCACTTGGTTCTCCAAATTTTGTTCTTCTATGTTGAAGCGTTCGTTTTCAGCAACAGTTTGAATTTTGGCGTTTCACACTTTTTTCTCCTATATTGATAGATGTATTGGAACTCTAAATCAAACACGGTTTCTGCTAGCTTCTTGAAACTTGACACAATAAAGTAGTTTCAAGTTCTATCTCTATGTTTTGTTTCCTCTTGATGTAGCCCTATGCAGAGACTGGCGAGAAACTCTTTCATTGAAAGGGGTTGACAAGTAAACCAAAATTATGTATCTCCAGAAATCTCAGCAAATATTTTTGTAACAAAACTGGATGATACTTTCAGGTAATGATCAGTACACTAAGCCCACTTGGTTCCCCAAATGTCGTTCTTCTATATTGAAGCGTTCGTTTCCAGTAACACTTTGAATTTTGGCATTTCACACTGTTTTCTCCTATATTGATAGATGTATTTGGAACTCTAAATCCAACACGGTTTGTACTAGCTTCTTGAAAATTGACACAATAAAGGAGTTTCAAGTTCTATCTCTACGTTTTGTTTCCTCTTGATGTAGCCCTAAGCAATGACTGGCGAGTCACACTTTAATTGAAAGGTGTTGCCAAGTAAACAAAAATTACGAATCTCCAGAAATCTCAGCAAATATTTTTGTAACAAAACTGGATGATACTTTCAGGTAATGATCAGTACACTAAGCCCACTTGGTTCCCCAAATTTCGTTCTTCTATATTGAAGCGTTCGTTTCCAGTAACACTTTGAATTTTGGCATTTCACACTGTTTTCTCCTATATTGATAGATGTATTTGGAACTCTAAATCCAACACGGTTTGTACTAGCTTCTTGAAATTACACAATAAAGGAGTTTCAAGTTCTATCTCTATGTTTTGTTTCCTCTTGATGTAGCCCTAAGCAATGACTGGCGAGTCACACTTTAATTGAAAGGTGTTGCCAAGTAAACAAAAATTACGAATCTCCAAAAATCTCAGCAAATATTTTTATACCGAAACTGGATGACACTTTCAGGTAATGATCAGTACACTAAGCCCACTTGGTTCCCCAAATTACGTTCTTCTATGTTGAAGCGTTCGTTTCCAGCAACAGTTTGAATTTTGGCGTTTCACACTGTTTTCTCCTATATTGATAGATGTATTTGGAACTCTAAATCCAACACGGTTTGTGCTAGCTTCTTGAAACTTGACACAATAAAGAGTTTCAAGTTCTATCTCTATGTTTGGTTTACTATGGTGTAGCCCTATGCAGTGACTGGCGAGAAACACTTTCATTGAAAGGGATTGCCAAGTAAACAAAAATTACAAAATTCCAGAAATCTCAGCAAATATTTTTCTACCCAAACTGGGTGATACTTGCAGGTAATGATAAGTACACTAAGCCGACTTGGTTCTCCAAATTTCGTTCTTCTATGTTGAAGCGTTCGTTTCCAGTAATACTTTGAATTTTGGCGTTTCACACTGTTTCCTCCTATATTGATAGATGTATTTGGA
This sequence comes from Spermophilus citellus, assembly GCF_964194105.1. Taxonomy (NCBI): domain Eukaryota; kingdom Metazoa; phylum Chordata; class Mammalia; order Rodentia; family Sciuridae; genus Spermophilus; species Spermophilus citellus. Next base: position 2,591,446 of record NC_138192.1, on the reverse strand, counting down.
ACTCTAAATCCAACACGGTTTGTGCTAGCTTCTTGAAACTTGACACAATAAAGTAGTTTTAAGTTCTATCTCTATGTTTTGTTTCCTCTTGATGTAGCCCTATGCAGTGACTAGCGAGAAACACTTTCATTGAAAGGTGTTGCCTAGTAAACAAAAATTACGAATCTACAGAAATCTCAGCAAATATTTTTTTCACCCAAACTGGATGATACATTCAGGTAATGATCAGTACACTAAGCGCACTTGGTTCCCCAAATTTCGTTCTTCTATGTTGAAGCGTTCGTTTCCAGCAACAGTTTGAATTTTGGCGTTTCACACTGTTTTCCCCTATATTGATAGATGTATTTGGAACTCTAAATCCAACACAGTATGTGCTAGCTTCTTGAAACTTGAAACAATAAAGTAGTTTCAAGTTCTATCTCTATGTTTTGTTTCCTCTTGATGTAGCCCTAAGCAGTGACTGGCGAGTAACACTTTCATTGAAAGGGGTTGCCCAGTAAACAAAAATTACGAATCTCCAGAAATCTCAGCAAATATTTTCTCGCCCAAACTGGATGATACTTTCAGGTAATGATCAGTACACTAAGCCACTTGGTTCCCCAAATTTCGTTCTTCTATGTTGAACCGTTCGTTTCCAGCAACAGTTTGAATTTTGGCGTTTCACACTGTTTTCTCCTATATTGATAGATGTATTTGGAACTCTAAATCCAACACGGTTTGTGCTAGCTTCTTGAAACTGGACAAAATAAAGTAGTTTCAATTTCTATCTCTTTGTTTTGTTTCCTCTTGATGTAGCCCTAAGCAGTGACAGGCGAGAAACACTTTCATTGAAAGGGGTTGTCAAGCTTACAAAAATTACGAATCTCCAGAAATCTCAGCAAATATTTTCTCGCCCAAACTGGATGAGACTTTCAGGTAATGATCAGTACACTAAGCCCACTTGTTTCCCCAAATTTCGTTCTTCTATGTTGAACCGTTCGTTTCCAATAACACTTTGAATTTTGGCGTTTCACACTGTTTTCTCCTATATTGCCAGATGTATTTGGAAATCTAAATCCAACACGGTTTGTGCTAGCTTCTTGAAACTTGACACAATAAAGGAGTTTCAAGTTCTATCTCTATGTTTTGTTTACTCTTGATGTAGCCCTATGCCGTGACTGGCGAGAAACACTTTCATTGAAAGGGGTTGCCAAGTAAACAAAAATTACGAATCTCCAGAAATCTCAGCAAATATTTTTGTACCCAAACTGGATGATACTTTCAGGTAATGATCAGTACACTAAGCCCACTTGGGTCCCCAAATCTCGTTCTTCTATGTTGAAGCGTTCGTTTCCAGTAACACTTTGAATTTTGGCGTTTCACACTGTTTTCTCCTATATTGATAGATGTATTTGGAACTCTAAATCCAACACGGTTTGTGCTAGCTTCTTGAAACTTGACAAAATAAAGTTGTTTCAAGTTGTATCTCTTTTTTTTGTTTCCTCTTGATGTATCCCCAAGCAGTGTCTGGCGAGAAACACTTTCATTGAAAGGGGTTGCCAAGCTTCCAAAAATTACGAATCTCCAGAAATCTCAGCAAATATTTTTCTACCCAAACTGGATGATACTTTAAGGTAATGATCAGTACACTAAGCCCACTTGGTTCCCCAAATTACGTTCTTCTATGTTGAAGCGTTCGTTTCCAGCAACAGTTTGAATTTTGGCGTTTCACACTGTTTTCTCCTATATTGATAGATGTATTTGGAACTCTAAATCCAACACGGTTTGTGCTAGCTTCTTGAGACTTGACACAATAAAGAGTTTCAAGTTCTATCTCTATGTTTGGTTTACTATGGTGTAGCCCTATGCAGTGACTGGCGAGAAACACTTTCATTGAAAGGGATTGCCAAGTAAACAAAAATTACAAAATTCCAGAAATCTCAGCAAATATTTTTCTACCCAAACTGGGTGATACTTGCAGGTAATGATAAGTACACTAAGCCGACTTGGTTCTCCAAATTTCGTTCTTCTATGTTGAAGCGTTCGTTTCCAGTAATACTTTGAATTTTGGCGTTTCACACTGTTTCCTCCTATATTGATAGATGTATTTGGAACTCTAAATCCAACACGGTTTGTGCTAGCTTCTTGAAACTTGACACAATAAAGTAGTTTTAAGTTCTATCTCTATGTTTTGTTTCCTCTTGATGTAGCCCTATGCAGTGACTAGCGAGAAACACTTTCATTGAAAGGTGTTGCCTAGTAAACAAAAATTACGAATCTACAGAAATCTCAGCAAATATTTTTTTCACCCAAACTGGATGATACATTCAGGTAATGATCAGTACACTAAGCCCACTTGGTTCCCCAAATTTCGTTCTTCTATGTTGAAGCGTTCGTTTCCAGCTACAGTTTGAATTTTGGCGTTTCACACTGTTTTCCCCTATATTGATAGATGTATTTGGAACTCTAAATCCAACACAGTATGTGCTAGCTTCTTGAAACTTGAAACAATAAAGTAGTTTCAAGTTCTATCTCTATGTTTTGTTTCCTCTTGATGTAGCCCTAAGCAGTGACTGGCGAGTAACACTTTCATTGAAAGGGGTTGCCCAGTAAACAAAAATTACGAATCTCCAGAAATCTCAGCAAATATTTTCTCGCCCAAACTGGATGATACTTTCAGGTAATGATCAGTACACTAAGCCACTTGGTTCCCCAAATTTCGTTCTTCTATGTTGAACCGTTCGTTTCCAGCAACAGTTTGAATTTTGGCGTTTCACACTGTTTTCTCCTATATTGATAGATGTATTTGGAACTCTAAATCCAACGCGGTTTGTGCTAGCTTCTTGAAACTGGACAAAATAAAGTAGTTTCAATTTCTATCTCTTTGTTTTGTTTCCTCTTGATGTAGCCCTAAGCAGTGACAGGCGAGAAACACTTTCATTGAAAGGGGTTGTCAAGCTTACAAAAATTACGAATCTCCAGAAATCTCAGCAAATATTTTCTCACCCAAACTGGATGAGACTTTCAGGTAATGATCAGTACACTAAGCCCACTTGTTTCCCCAAATTTCGTTCTTCTATGTTGAACCGTTCGTTTCCAGCAACAGTTTGAATTTTGGCGTTTCACACTGTTTTCTCCTATATTGATAGATGTATTTGGAACTCTAAATCCAACACGGTTTGTGCTAGCTTCTTGAAACTGGACAAAATAAAGTAGTTTCAATTTCTATCTCTTTGTTTTGTTTCCTCTTGATGTAGCCCTAAGCAGTGACAGGCGAGAAACACTTTCATTGAAAGGGGTTGTCAAGCTTACAAAAATTACGAATCTCCAGAAATCTCAGCAAATATTTTCTTGCCCAAACTGGATGAGACTTTCAGGTAATGATCAGTACACTAAGCCCACTTGTTTCCCCAAATTTCGTTCTTCTATGTTGAACCGTTCGTTTCCAATAACACTTTGAATTTTGGCGTTTCACACTGTTTTCTCCTATATTGCCAGATGTATTTGGAACTCTAAATCCAACACGGTTTGTGCTAGCTTCTTGAAACTTGACACAATAAAGGAGTTTCAAGTTCTATCTCTATGTTTTGTTTACTCTTGATGTAGCCCTATGCCGTGACTGGCGAGAAACACTTTCATTGAAAGGGGTTGCCAAGTAAACAAAAATTACGAATCTCCAGAAATCTCAGCAAATATTTTTGTACCCAAACTGGATGATACTTTCAGGTAATGATCAGTACACTAAGCCCACTTGGGTCCCCAAATCTCGTTCTTCTATGTTGAAGCGTTCGTTTCCAGTAACACTTTGAATTTTGGCGTTTCACACTGTTTTCTCCTATATTGATAGATGTATTTGGAACTCTAAATCCAACACGGTTTGTGCTAGCTTCTTGAAACTTGACAAAATAAAGTTGTTTCAAGTTGTATCTCTTTTTTTTGTTTCCTCTTGATGTATCCCCAAGCAGTGTCTGGCGAGAAACACTTTCATTGAAAGGGGTTGCCAAGCTTCCAAAAATTACGAATCTCCAGAAATCTCAGCAAATATTTTTCTACCCAAACTGGATGATACTTTAAGGTAATGATCAGTACACTAAGCCCACTTGGTTCCCCAAATTACGTTCTTCTATGTTGAAGCGTTCGTTTCCAGCAACAGTTTGAATTTTGGCGTTTCACACTGTTTTCTCCTATATTGATAGATGTATTTGGAACTCTAAATCCAACACAGTTTGTGCTAGCTTCTTGAAACTTGACACAATAAAGTAGTTTCAAGTTCTATCTCTATGTTTTGTTTTCTCTTGATGTAGCCCTAAGCAGTGACTGGCGAGTAACACTTTCATTGAAAGGGGTTGCCCAGTAAACAAAAATTACGAATCTCCAGAAATCTCAGCAAATATTTTCTCGCCCAAACTGGATTATACTTTCAGGTAATGATCAGTACACTAAGCCCACTTGGTTCCCCAAATTTCGTTCTTCTATGTTGCAGCGTTGGTTTCCAGTAACACTTTGAATTTTGGCGTTTCACACTGTTTTCTCCTATATTGATAGATGTATTTGGAACTCTAAATCCAACACGGTTTATGCTAACTTCTTGAAACTTGACACAATAAAGGAGTTTCAAGTTCTATCTCTATGTTTTGTTTCCTCTTGATGTAGCCCTATGCAGTGACTGGCGAGAAACACTTTCATTGAAAGGGGTTGCCAAGTAAACAAAAATTACGAATCTCCAGAAATCTCAGCAAATATTTTTGCACCCAAACTGGATGATACTTTCAGGTAATGATAAGTACACTAAGCCCACTTGGTTCCCCAAATTTCGTTCTTCTATGTTGAAGCGTTCGTTTCCAGCAACAGTTTGAATTTTGGCGTTTCACACTGTTTTCTCCTATATTGATAGATGTATTTGGAACTCTAAATCCAACACGGTTTGTGCTAGCTTCTTGAAACCTGACACAATAAAGCAGTTTTAAGTTCTATCTCTATGTTTTGTTTCCTCTTGATGTAGCCCTATGCAGTGACTGGCGAGACACACTTTCATTGAAAGGGGTTGCCAAGTAAACAAAAATTACGAATCTTTAGAAATCGCAGCAAATATTTTTGCACCCAAACTGGGTGATACTTTCAGGTAATGATAAGTACACTAAGCCCACTTGGTTCCCCAAATTTCGTTCATCTATGTTGAAGCGTTCGTTTCCAGCAACAGTTTGAATTTTGGCGTTTCACACTGTTTTCTCCTATATTGATAGATGTATTTGGAACTCTAAATCTAACACGGTTTGTGCTAGCTTCTTGAAACTTGACACAATAAAGTAGTTTCAAGTTCTATCTCTTTGTTTTGTTTCCTCTTGATGTAGCCCTAAGCAGTTACTGGCGAGAAACTGTTTCATTGAAAGGGGTTGTCAACTTCCAAATATTACCTATCTCCAGAAATCTCAGCAAATATTTTTGCACCCAAACTGGATGATACTTTCAGGTAATGATCAGTACACTAAGCCCACATGGTTCCCCTAATTTCGTTCTTCTATGTTGAAGCATTCGTTTAAGCAACAGTTTGAATTTTGGCGTTTCACACTCTTTTTTCCTATATTGATAGATGTATTTGGAACTCTAAATCCAACACGGTTTTTGCTAGCTTCTTGAAACTTGACACAATAAAGCAGTTTCAAGTTCTATCTCTATGTTTTGTTTCCTCTTGATGTAGCCCTATGCAGTGACAGAGAGAAATACTTTCATTGAAAGGGGTTGCCAAGTAAACAAAAATTACGAATCTCCAGAAATCTCAGCAAATATTTTTGCACCCAAACTGGAGATACTTTCAGGTAATGATCAGTACACTAAGCCCACTTGGTTCTCCAAATTTCGTTCTTCTATGTTGAAGCGTTCGTTTCCAGCAACAGTTTGAATTTTGGCGTTTCACACTTTTTTCTCCTATATTGATAGATGTATTGGAACTCTAAATCAAACACGGTTTCTGCTAGCTTCTTGAAACTTGACACAATAAAGTAGTTTCAAGTTCTATCTCTATGTTTTGTTTCCTCTTGATGTAGCCCTATGCAGAGACTGGCGAGAAACTCTTTCATTGAAAGGGGTTGACAAGTAAACCAAAATTACGAATCTCCAGAAATCTCAGCAAATATTTTTGTAACAAAACTGGATGATACTTTCAGGTAATGATAAGTACACTAAGCCCACTTGGTTCCCCAAATTCCGTTCTTCTATATTGAAGCGTTCGTTTCCAGTAACACTTTGAATTTTGGCATTTCACACTGTTTTCTCCTATATTGATAGATGTATTTGGAACTCTAAATCCAATACGGTTTGTACTAGCTTCTTGAAAATTGACACAATAAAGGAGTTTCAAGTTCTATCTCTATGTTTTGTTTCCTCTTGATGCAGCCCTAAGCAATGACTGGCGAGTCACACTTTAATTGAAAGGTGTTGCCAAGTAAACAAAAATTACGAATCTCCAGAAATCTCAGCAAATATTTTTGCACCCAAACTGGATGATACTTTCAGGTAATGATCAGTACACTAAGCCCACTTGGTTCCCCAAATTACGTTCTTCTATGTTGAAGCGTTCGTTTCCAGCAACAGTTTGAATTTTGGCGTTTCACACTGTTTTCTCCTATATTGATAGATGTATTTGGAACTCTAAATCCAACACGGTTTGTGCTAGCTTCTTGAAACTTGACACAATAAAGGAGTTTCAAGTTCTATCTCTATGTTTGGTTTACTATGGTGTAGCCCTATGCAGTGACTGGCGAGAAACACTTTCATTGAAAGGGATTGCCAAGTAAACAAAAATTACGAAATTCCAGAAATCTCAGCAAATATTTTTCTACCCAAACTGGATGATACTTTCAGGTAATGATAAGTACACTAAGCCGACTTGGTTCCTCAAATTTCGTTCTTCTATGTTGAAGCGTTCGTTTCCAGTAACACTTTGAATTTTGGCGTTTCACACTGTTTCCTCCTATATTGATAGATGTATTTGGAACTCTAAATCCAACACGGTTTGTGCTAGCTTCTTGAAACTTGACACAATAAAGTAGTTTTAAGTTCTATCTCTATGTTTTGTTTCCTCTTGAAGTAGCCCTATGCAGTGACTGGCGAGAAACACTTTCATTGAAAGGGGTTGCCTAGTAAACAAAAATTACGAATCTACAGAAATCTCAGCAAATATTTTTTTCACCCAAACTGGATGATACATTCAGGTAATGATCAGTACACTAAGCCCACTTGGTTCCCCAAATTTCGTTCTTCTATGTTGAAGCGTTCGTTTCCAGCAACAGTTTGAATTTTGGCGTTTCACACTGTTTTCCCCTATATTGATAGATGTATTTGGAACTCTAAATCCAACACAGTATGTGCTAGCTTCTTGAAACTTGAAACAATAAAGTAGTTTCAAGTTCTATCTCTATGTTTTGTTTACTCTTGATGTAGCCCTAAGCAGTGACTGGCGAGTAACACTTTCATTGAAAGGGGTTGCCCAGTAAACAAAAATTACGAATCTCCAGAAATCTCACCAAATATTTTCTTGCCCAAACTGGATGATACTTTCAGGTAATGATCAGTACACTAAGCCACTTGGTTCCCCAAATTTCGTTCTTCTATGTTGAACCGTTCGTTTCCAGCAACAGTTTGAATTTTGGCGTTTCACACTGTTTTCTCCTATATTGATAGATGTATTTGGAACTCTAAATCCAACACGGTTTGTGCTAGCTTCTTGAAACTGGACAAAATAAAGTAGTTTCAAGTTCTATCTCTTTGTTTTGTTTCCTCTTGATGTAGCCCTAAGCAGTGACTGGCGAGAAACACTTTCATTGAAAGGGGTTGTCAAGCTTACAAAAATTACGAATCTCCAGAAATCTCAGCAAATATTTTCTCGCCCAAACTGGATGAGACTTTCAGGTAATGATCAGTACACTAAGCCCACTTGTTTCCCCAAATTTCGTTCTTCTATGTTGAACCGTTCATTTCCAGTAACACTTTGAAATTTGGCGTTTCACACTGTTTTCTCCTATATTGCCAGATGTTTGGAACTCTAAATCCAACACGGTTTGTGCTAGCTTCTTGAAACTTGACACAATATAGGAGTTTCAAGTTCTATCTCTATGTTTTGTTTACTCTTGATGTAGCCCTATGCCGTGACTGGCGAGAAACACTTTCATTGAAAGGGGTTGCCAAGTAAACCAAAATTATGAATCTCCAGAAATCTCAGCAAATATTTTTTTACCCAAACTGGATGATACTTTCAGGTAATGATAAGTACACTAAGCCCACTTGGTTCCCCAAATCTCGTTCTTCTATGTTGAATCGTTCGTTTCCAGTAACACTTTGAATTTTGGCGTTTCACTCTGTTTTCTCCTATATTGATAGATGTATTTGGAACTCTAAATCCAACACGGTTTGTGCTAGCTTCTTGAAACTTGACAAAATAAAGTTCTTTCAAGTTGTATCTCTTTGTTTTGTTTCCTCTTGATGTATCCCTAAGCAGTGACTGGCGAGAAACACTTTCATTGAAAGGGGTTGCCAAGCTTCCAAAAATTACGAATCTCCAGAAATCTCAGCAAATATTTTTCTACCCAAACTGGATGATACTTTCAGGTAATGATCAGTACACTAAGATGACTTGGTTCTCCAAATTTCGTTCTTCTATGTTGAAGCGTTCGTTTCCAGCAACAGTTTGAATTTTGGCGTTTCACACTGTTTTCTCCTATATTGATAGATGTATTTGGAACACTAAATCCAACACAGTTTGTGCTAGCTTCTTGAAACTTGACACAATAAAGGAGTTTCAAGTTCTATCTCTATGTTTTCTTTACTCTTGATGTAGCCCTATGCAGTGACTGGCGAGAAACACTTTCATTGAAAGGGGTTGCCAAGTAAACAAAAATTACGAATCTCCAGAAATCTCAGCAAATATTTTTCTACCCAAAGTGGATGATACTTTCAGGTAATGATAAGTACACTAAGCCCACTTGGTTCCCCAAATTTCGTTCTCCTATGTTGCAGCGTTCGTTTCCAGTAACACTTTGAATTTTGGCGTTACACACTGATTTCTCCTATATTGATAGACGTATTTGGAACTCTAAATCCAACACGGTTTGTGCTAGTTTCTTGAAACCTGATACAATAAAGCAGTTTTAAGTTCTATCTCTATGTTTTGTTTCCTCTTGATGTAGCCCTAAGCAGTGACTGGCGAGTCACACTTAAATTGAAAGGTGTTGCCAAGTAAACAAAAATTACGAATCCCCAGAAATCTCAGCAAATATTTTTATACCGAAACTGGATGATACTTTCAGGTAATGATCAGTACACTAAGCCCACTTGGTTCCCCAAATTTCATTCTTCTATGTTGAAGCGTTCGTTTCCAGCAACAGTTTGAATTTTGGCGTTTCACACTGTTTTCTCCTATATTGATAGATGTATTTGGAACTCTAAATCCAACACGGTTTGTGCTAGCTTCTTGAAACTTGACACAATAAAGGAGTTTCAAGTTCTATCTCTATGTTTGGTTTACTATGGTGTAGCCCTATGCAGTGACTGGCGAGAATCACTTTCATTGAAAGGGATTGACAAGTAAACAAAAATTACGAAATTCGAGAAATCTCAGCAAATATTTTTCTACCCAAACTGGATGATACTTTCAGGTAATGATAAGTACACTAAGCCGACTTGGTTCCCCAAATTTCGTTCTTCTATGATGAAGCGTTCGTTTCCAGTAACACTTTGAATTTTGGCGTTTCACACTGTTTTCTCCTATATTGATAGATGTATTTGGAACTCTAAATCCAACACGATTTGTGCTAGCTTCTTTAAACTTGACACAATAAAGTAGTTTCAAGTTCTATCTCTATGTTTTGTTTCCTCTTGATGTAGCCCTAAGCAGTGACTGGCGAGTAACACTTTCATTGAAAGGGGTTGCCCAGTAAACAAAAATTACGAATCTCCAGAAATCTCAGCAAATATTTTCTCGCCCAAACTGGATGATACTTTCAGGTAATGATCAGTACACTAAGCCACTTGGTTCCCCAAATTTCGTTCTTCTATGTTGAACCGTTCGTTTCCAGCAACAGTTTGAATTTTGGCGTTTCACACTGTTTTCTCCTATATTGATAGATGTATTTGGAACTCTAAATCCAACACGGTTTGTGCTAGCTTCTTGAAACTGGACAAAATAAAGTAGTTTCAAGTTCTATCTCTTTGTTTTGTTTCCTCTTGATGTAGCCCTAAGCAGTGACAGGCGAGAAACACTTTCATTGAAAGGGGTTGTCAAGCTTACAAAAATTACGAATCTCCAGAAATCTCAGCAAATATTTTCTCGCCCAAACTGGATGAGACTTTCAGGTAATGATCAGTACACTAAGCCCACTTGTTTCCCCAAATTTCGTTCTTCTATGTTGAACCGTTCGTTTCCAATAACACTTTGAATTTTGGCGTTTCACACTGTTTTCTCCTATATTGCCAGATGTATTTGGAACTCTAAATCCAACACGGTTTGTGCTAGCTTCTTGAAACTTGACACAATAAAGGAGTTTCAAGTTCTATCTCTATGTTTTGTTTACTCTTGATGTAGCCCTATGCCGTGACTGGCGAGAAACACTTTCATTGAAAGGGGTTGCCAAGTAAACAAAAATTACGAATCTCCAGAAATCTCAGCAAATATTTTTGTACCCAAACTGGATGATACTTTCAGGTAATGATCAGTACACTAAGCCCACTTGGGTCCCCAAATCTCGTTCTTCTATGTTGAAGCGTTCGTTTCCAGTAACACTTTGAATTTTGGCGTTTCACACTGTTTTCTCCTATATTGATAGATGTATTTGGAACTCTAAATCCAACACGGTTTGTGCTAGCTTCTTGAAACTTGACAAAATAAAGTTGTTTCAAGTTGTATCTCTTTTTTTTGTTTCCTCTTGATGTATCCCCAAGCAGTGTCTGGCGAGAAACACTTTCATTGAAAGGGGTTGCCAAGCTTCCAAAAATTACGAATCTCCAGAAATCTCAGCAAATATTTTTCTACCCAAACTGGATGATACTTTAAGGTAATGATCAGTACACTAAGCCCACTTGGTTCCCCAAATTACGTTCTTCTATGTTGAAGCGTTCGTTTCCAGCAACAGTTTGAATTTTGGCGTTTCACACTGTTTTCTCCTATATTGATAGATGTATTTGGAACTCTAAATCCAACACAGTTTGTGCTAGCTTCTTGAAACTTGACACAATAAAGTAGTTTCAAGTTCTATCTCTATGTTTTGTTTTCTCTTGATGTAGCCCTAAGCAGTGACTGGCGAGTAACACTTTCATTGAAAGGGGTTGCCCAGTAAACAAAAATTACGAATCTCCAGAAATCTCAGCAAATATTTTCTCGCCCAAACTGGATTATACTTTCAGGTAATGATCAGTACACTAAGCCCACTTGGTTCCCCAAATTTCGTTCTTCTATGTTGCAGCGTTGGTTTCCAGTAACACTTTGAATTTTGGCGTTTCACACTGTTTTCTCCTATATTGATAGATGTATTTGGAACTCTAAATCCAACACGGTTTATGCTAACTTCTTGAAACTTGACACAATAAAGGAGTTTCAAGTTCTATCTCTATGTTTTGTTTCCTCTTGATGTAGCCCTATGCAGTGACTGGCGAGAAACACTTTCATTGAAAGGGGTTGCCAAGTAAACAAAAATTACGAATCTCCAGAAATCTCAGCAAATATTTTTGCACCCAAACTGGATGATACTTTCAGGTAATGATAAGTACACTAAGCCCACTTGGTTCCCCAAATTTCGTTCTTCTATGTTGAAGCGTTCGTTTCCAGCAACAGTTTGAATTTTGGCGTTTCACACTGTTTTCTCCTATATTGATAGATGTATTTGGAACTCTAAATCCAACACGGTTTGTGCTAGCTTCTTGAAACCTGACACAATAAAGCAGTTTTAAGTTCTATCTCTATGTTTTGTTTCCTCTTGATGTAGCCCTATGCAGTGACTGGCGAGACACACTTTCATTGAAAGGGGTTGCCAAGTAAACAAAAATTACGAATCTTTAGAAATCGCAGCAAATATTTTTGCACCCAAACTGGGTGATACTTTCAGGTAATGATAAGTACACTAAGCCCACTTGGTTCCCCAAATTTCGTTCATCTATGTTGAAGCGTTCGTTTCCAGCAACAGTTTGAATTTTGGCGTTTCACACTGTTTTCTCCTATATTGATAGATGTATTTGGAACTCTAAATCTAACACGGTTTGTGCTAGCTTCTTGAAACTTGACACAATAAAGTAGTTTCAAGTTCTATCTCTTTGTTTTGTTTCCTCTTGATGTAGCCCTAAGCAGTTACTGGCGAGAAACTGTTTCATTGAAAGGGGTTGTCAACTTCCAAATATTACCTATCTCCAGAAATCTCAGCAAATATTTTTGCACCCAAACTGGATGATACTTTCAGGTAATGATCAGTACACTAAGCCCACATGGTTCCCCTAATTTCGTTCTTCTATGTTGAAGCATTCGTTTAAGCAACAGTTTGAATTTTGGCGTTTCACACTCTTTTTTCCTATATTGATAGATGTATTTGGAACTCTAAATCCAACACGGTTTTTGCTAGCTTCTTGAAACTTGACACAATAAAGCAGTTTCAAGTTCTATCTCTATGTTTTGTTTCCTCTTGATGTAGCCCTATGCAGTGACAGAGAGAAATACTTTCATTGAAAGGGGTTGCCAAGTAAACAAAAATTACGAATCTCCAGAAATCTCAGCAAATATTTTTGCACCCAAACTGGAGATACTTTCAGGTAATGATCAGTACACTAAGCCCACTTGGTTCTCCAAATTTCGTTCTTCTATGTTGAAGCGTTCGTTTCCAGCAACAGTTTGAATTTTGGCGTTTCACACTTTTTTCTCCTATATTGATAGATGTATTGGAACTCTAAATCAAACACGGTTTCTGCTAGCTTCTTGAAACTTGACACAATAAAGTAGTTTCAAGTTCTATCTCTATGTTTTGTTTCCTCTTGATGTAGCCCTATGCAGAGACTGGCGAGAAACTCTTTCATTGAAAGGGGTTGACAAGTAAACCAAAATTACGAATCTCCAGAAATCTCAGCAAATATTTTTGTAACAAAACTGGATGATACTTTCAGGTAATGATAAGTACACTAAGCCCACTTGGTTCCCCAAATTCCGTTCTTCTATATTGAAGCGTTCGTTTCCAGTAACACTTTGAATTTTGGCATTTCACACTGTTTTCTCCTATATTGATAGATGTATTTGGAACTCTAAATCCAATACGGTTTGTACTAGCTTCTTGAAAATTGACACAATAAAGGAGTTTCAAGTTCTATCTCTATGTTTTGTTTCCTCTTGATGCAGCCCTAAGCAATGACTGGCGAGTCACACTTTAATTGAAAGGTGTTGCCAAGTAAACAAAAATTACGAATCTCCAGAAATCTCAGCAAATATTTTTGCACCCAAACTGGATGATACTTTCAGGTAATGATCAGTACACTAAGCCCACTTGGTTCCCCAAATTACGTTCTTCTATGTTGAAGCGTTCGTTTCCAGCAACAGTTTGAATTTTGGCGTTTCACACTGTTTTCTCCTATATTGATAGATGTATTTGGAACTCTAAATCCAACACGGTTTGTGCTAGCTTCTTGAAACTTGACACAATAAAGGAGTTTCAAGTTCTATCTCTATGTTTGGTTTACTATGGTGTAGCCCTATGCAGTGACTGGCGAGAAACACTTTCATTGAAAGGGATTGCCAAGTAAACAAAAATTACGAAATTCCAGAAATCTCAGCAAATATTTTTCTACCCAAACTGGATGATACTTTCAGGTAATGATAAGTACACTAAGCCGACTTGGTTCCTCAAATTTCGTTCTTCTATGTTGAAGCGTTCGTTTCCAGTAACACTTTGAATTTTGGCGTTTCACACTGTTTCCTCCTATATTGATAGATGTATTTGGAACTCTAAATCCAACACGGTTTGTGCTAGCTTCTTGAAACTTGACACAATAAAGTAGTTTTAAGTTCTATCTCTATGTTTTGTTTCCTCTTGAAGTAGCCCTATGCAGTGACTGGCGAGAAACACTTTCATTGAAAGGGGTTGCCTAGTAAACAAAAATTACGAATCTACAGAAATCTCAGCAAATATTTTTTTCACCCAAACTGGATGATACATTCAGGTAATGATCAGTACACTAAGCCCACTTGGTTCCCCAAATTTCGTTCTTCTATGTTGAAGCGTTCGTTTCCAGCAACAGTTTGAATTTTGGCGTTTCACACTGTTTTCCCCTATATTGATAGATGTATTTGGAACTCTAAATCCAACACAGTATGTGCTAGCTTCTTGAAACTTGAAACAATAAAGTAGTTTCAAGTTCTATCTCTATGTTTTGTTTACTCTTGATGTAGCCCTAAGCAGTGACTGGCGAGTAACACTTTCATTGAAAGGGGTTGCCCAGTAAACAAAAATTACGAATCTCCAGAAATCTCACCAAATATTTTCTTGCCCAAACTGGATGATACTTTCAGGTAATGATCAGTACACTAAGCCACTTGGTTCCCCAAATTTCGTTCTTCTATGTTGAACCGTTCGTTTCCAGCAACAGTTTGAATTTTGGCGTTTCACACTGTTTTCTCCTATATTGATAGATGTATTTGGAACTCTAAATCCAACACGGTTTGTGCTAGCTTCTTGAAACTGGACAAAATAAAGTAGTTTCAAGTTCTATCTCTTTGTTTTGTTTCCTCTTGATGTAGCCCTAAGCAGTGACTGGCGAGAAACACTTTCATTGAAAGGGGTTGTCAAGCTTACAAAAATTACGAATCTCCAGAAATCTCAGCAAATATTTTCTCGCCCAAACTGGATGAGACTTTCAGGTAATGATCAGTACACTAAGCCCACTTGTTTCCCCAAATTTCGTTCTTCTATGTTGAACCGTTCATTTCCAGTAACACTTTGAAATTTGGCGTTTCACACTGTTTTATCCTATATTGCCAGATGTTTGGAACTCTAAATCCAACACGGTTTGTGCTAGCTTCTTGAAACTTGACACAATATAGGAGTTTCAAGTTCTATCTCTATGTTTTGTTTACTCTTGATGTAGCCCTATGCCGTGACTGGCGAGAAACACTTTCATTGAAAGGGGTTGCCAAGTAAACCAAAATTATGAATCTCCAGAAATCTCAGCAAATATTTTTTTACCCAAACTGGATGATACTTTCAGGTAATGATAAGTACACTAAGCCCACTTGGTTCCCCAAATCTCGTTCTTCTATGTTGAAGCGTTCGTTTCCAGTAACACTTTGAATTTTGGCGTTTCACTCTGTTTTCTCCTATATTGATAGATGTATTTGGAACTCTAAATCCAACACGGTTTGTGCTAGCTTCTTGAAACTTGACAAAATAAAGTTCTTTCAAGTTGTATCTCTTTGTTTTGTTTCCTCTTGATGTATCCCTAAGCAGTGACTGGCGAGAAACACTTTCATTGAAAGGGGTTGCCAAGCTTCCAAAAATTACGAATCTCCAGAAATCTCAGCAAATATTTTTCTACCCAAACTGGATGATACTTTCAGGTAATGATCAGTACACTAAGATGACTTGGTTCTCCAAATTTCGTTCTTCTATGTTGAAGCGTTCGTTTCCAGCAACAGTTTGAATTTTGGCGTTTCACACTGTTTTCTCCTATATTGATAGATGTATTTGGAACACTAAATCCAACACAGTTTGTGCTAGCTTCTTGAAACTTGACACAATAAAGGAGTTTCAAGTTCTATCTCTATGTTTTCTTTACTCTTGATGTAGCCCTATGCAGTGACTGGCGAGAAACACTTTCATTGAAAGGGGTTGCCAAGTAAACAAAAATTACGAATCTCCAGAAATCTCAGCAAATATTTTTCTACCCAAAGTGGATGATACTTTCAGGTAATGATAAGTACACTAAGCCCACTTGGTTCCCCAAATTTCGTTCTCCTATGTTGCAGCGTTCGTTTCCAGTAACACTTTGAATTTTGGCGTTACACACTGATTTCTCCTATATTGATAGACGTATTTGGAACTCTAAATCCAACACGGTTTGTGCTAGTTTCTTGAAACCTGATACAATAAAGCAGTTTTAAGTTCTATCTCTATGTTTTGTTTCCTCTTGATGTAGCCCTAAGCAGTGACTGGCGAGTCACACTTAAATTGAAAGGTGTTGCCAAGTAAACAAAAATTACGAATCCCCAGAAATCTCAGCAAATATTTTTATACCGAAACTGGATGATACTTTCAGGTAATGATCAGTACACTAAGCCCACTTGGTTCCCCAAATTTCATTCTTCTATGTTGAAGCGTTCGTTTCCAGCAACAGTTTGAATTTTGGCGTTTCACACTGTTTTCTCCTATATTGATAGATGTATTTGGAACTCTAAATCCAACACGGTTTGTGCTAGCTTCTTGAAACTTGACACAATAAAGGAGTTTCAAGTTCTATCTCTATGTTTGGTTTACTATGGTGTAGCCCTATGCAGTGACTGGCGAGAATCACTTTCATTGAAAGGGATTGACAAGTAAACAAAAATTACGAAATTCGAGAAATCTCAGCAAATATTTTTCTACCCAAACTGGATGATACTTTCAGGTAATGATAAGTACACTAAGCCAACTTGGTTCCCCAAATTTCGTTCTTCTATGATGAAGCGTTCGTTTCCAGTAACACTTTGAATTTTGGCGTTTCACACTGTTTTCTCCTATATTGATAGATGTATTTGGAACTCTAAATCCAACACGATTTGTGCTAGCTTCTTGAAACTTGACACAATAAAGTAGTTTCAAGTTCTATCTCTATGTTTTGTTTCCTCTTGATGTAGCCCTAAGCAGTGACTGGCGAGTAACACTTTCATTGAAAGGGGTTGCCCAGTAAACAAAAATTACGAATCTCCAGAAATCTCAGCAAATATTTTCTCGCCCAAACTGGATGATACTTTCAGGTAATGATCAGTACACTAAGCCACTTGGTTCCCCAAATTTCGTTCTTCTATGTTGAACCGTTCGTTTCCAGCAACAGTTTGAATTTTGGCGTTTCACACTGTTTTCTCCTATATTGATAGATGTATTTGGAACTCTAAATCCAACACGGTTTGTGCTAGCTTCTTGAAACTGGACAAAATAAAGTAGTTTCAAGTTCTATCTCTTTGTTTTGTTTCCTCTTGATGTAGCCCTAAGCAGTGACAGGCGAGAAACACTTTCATTGTAAGGGGTTGTCAAGCTTACAAAAATTACGAATCTCCAGAAATCTCAGCAAATATTTTCTCGCCCAAACTGGATGAGACTTTCAGGTAATGATCAGTACACTAAGCCCACTTGTTTCCCCAAATTTCGTTCTTCTATGTTGAACCGTTCGTTTCCAATAACACTTTGAATTTTGGCGTTTCACACTGTTTTCTCCTATATTGCCAGATGTATTTGGAACTCTAAATCCAACATGGTTTGTGCTAGCTTCTTGAAACTTGACACAATAAAGGAGTTTCAAGTTCTATCTCTATGTTTTGTTTACTCTTGATGTGGCCCTATGCCGTGACTGGCGAGAAACACTTTCATTGAAAGGGGTTGCCAAGTAAACAAAAATTACGAATCTCCAGAAATCTCAGCAAATATTTTTGTACCCAAACTGGATGATACTTTCAGGTAATGATAAGTACACTAAAATCACTTGGTTCCCCAAATCTCGTTCTTCTATGTTGAAGCGTTCGTTTCCAATAACACTTTGAATTTTGGCGTTTCACACTGTTTTCTCCTATATTGATAGATGTATTTGGAACTCTAAATCCAACACGGTTTGTGCTAGCTTCTTGAAACTTGACAAAATAAAGTTGTTTCAAGTTGTATCTCTTTGTTTTGTTTCCTCTTGATGTATCCCCAAGCAGTGACTGGCGAGAAACACTTTCATTGAAAGGGGTTGCCAAGCTTCCAAAAATTACGAATCTCCAGAAATCTCAGCAAATATTTTTCTACCCAAACTGGATGATACTTTCAGGTAATGATCAGTACACTAAGATGACTTGGTTCTCCAAATTTCGTTCTTCTATGTTGAAGCGTTCGTTTCCAGCAACAGTTTGAATTTGGCGTTTCACACTGTTTTCTCCTATATTGATAGATGTATTTGGAACTCTAAATCCAACACAGTTTGTGCTAGCTTCTTGAAACTTGACACAATAAAGGAGTTTCAAGTTCTATCACTATGTTTTGTTTCCTCTTTATGTAGCCCTAAGCAGTGACTGGCGAGTAACACTTTCATTGAAAGGGGTTTCCCAGTAAACAAAAATTACGAATCTCCAGAAATCTCAGCAAATATTTTCTCGCCCAAACTGGATGATACTTTCAGGTAATGATCAGTACACTAAGCCCACTTGGTTCCCCAAATTTCGTTCTTCTATGTTGCAGCGTTCGTTTCCAGTAACACTTTGAATTTTGGCGTTTCACACTGTTTTCTCCTATATTGATAGATGTATTTGGAACTCTAAATCCAACACGGTTTGTGCTAGCTTCTTGAAACTTGACACAATAAAGCAGTTTCAAGTTCTATCTCTATGTTTTGTTTCCCCTTGATGTAGCCCTATGCAGTGACTGGCGAGAAACACTTTCATTGAAAGGGGTTGCCAAGTAAACAAAAATTACGAATCTCCAGAAATCTCAGCAAATATTTTTGCACCCAAACTGGATGATACTTTCAGGTAATGATAAGTACACTAAGCCCACTTGGTTCCCCAAATTTCGTTCTTCTATGTTGAAGCGTTCGTTTCCAGCAACAGTTTGAATTTTGGCGTTTCACACTGTTTTCTCCTATATTGATAGATGTATTTGGAACTCTAAATCCAACACGGTTTGTGCTAGCTTCTTGAAACCTGACACAATAAAGAAGTTTTAAGTTCTATCTCTATGTTTTGTTTCCTCTTGATGTAGCCCTATGCAGTGACTGGTGAGACACACTTTCATTGAAAGGGGTTGCCAAGTAAACAAAAATTACGAATCTTTAGAAATCGCAGCAAATATTTTTGCACCCAAACTGGGTGATACTTTCAGGTAATGATAAGTACACTAAGCCCACTTGGTTCCCCATATTTCGTTCATCTATGTTGAAGCGTTCGTTTCCAGCAACAGTTTGAATTTTGGCGTTTCACACTGTTTTCTCCTATATTGATAGATGTATTTGGAACTCTAAATCTAACACGGTTTGTGCTAGCTTCTTGAAACTTGACACAATAAAGTAGTTTCAAGTTCTATCTCTTTGTTTTGTTTCCTCTTGATGTAGCCCTAAGCAGTTACTGGCGAGAAACTGTTTCATTGAAAGGGGTTGTCAAGCTTCCAAATATTACCTATCTCCAGAAATCTCAGCAAATATTTTTGCACCCAAACTGGATGATACTTTCAGGTAATGATCAGTACACTAAGCCCACATGGTTCCCCTAATTTTGTTCTTCTATGTTGAAGCATTCGTTTAAGCAACAGTTTGAATTTTGGCGTTTCACACTGTTTTTTCCTATATTGATAGATGTATTTGGAACTCTAAATCCAACACGGTTTTTGCTAGCTTCTTGAAACTTGACACAATAAAGCAGTTTCAAGTTCTATCTCTATGTTTTGTTTCCTCTTGATGTAGCCCTATGCAGTGACAGAGAGAAATACTTTCATTGAAAGGGGTTGCCAAGTAAACCAAAATTACAAATCTCCAGAAATCTCAGCAAATATTTTTTCACCCAAACTGGAGATACTTTCAGGTAATGATCAGTACACTAAGCCCACTTGGTTCTCCAAATTTCGTTCTTCTATGTTGAAGCGTTCGTTTCCAGCAACAGTTTGAATTTTGGCGTTTCACACTTTTTTCTCCTATATTGATAGATGTATTGGAACTCTAAATCAAACACGGTTTCTGCTAGCTTCTTGAAACTTTACACAATAAAGTAGTTTCAAGTTCTATCTCTATGTTTTGTTTCCTCTTGATGTAGCCCTATGCAGAGACTGGCGAGAAACTCTTTCATTGAAAGGGGTTGACAAGTAAACCAAAATTACGAATCTCCAGAATTCTCAACAAATATTTTTGTAACAAAACTGGATGATACTTTCAGGTAATGATAAGTACACTAAGCCCACTTGGTTCCCTAAATTTCGTTCTTGTATATTGAAGCGTTCGTTTCCAGTAACACTTTGAATTTTGGCATTTCACACTGTTTTCTCCTATATTGATAGATGTATTTGGAACTCTAAATCCAACACGGTTTGTACTAGCTTCTTGAAAATTGACACAATAAAGGAGTTTCAAGTTCTATCTCTATGTTTTGTTTCCTCTTGATGTAGCCCTAAGCAATGACTGGCGAGTCACACTTTAATTGAAAGGTGTTGCCAAGTAAACAAAAATTACGAATCTCCAGAAATCTCAGCAAATATTTTTATACCCAAACTGGATGATACTTTCAGGTAATGATCAGTACACTAAGCCCACTTGGTTCCCCAAATTACGTTCTTCTATGTTGAAGCGTTCATTTCCAGCAACAGTTTGAATTTTGGCGTTTCACACTGTTTTCTCCTATATTGATAGATGTATTTGGAACTCTAAATCCAACACGGTTTGTGCTAGCTTCTTGAAACTTGACACAATAAAGGAGTTTCAAGTTCTATCTCTATGTTTGGTTTACTAAGGTGTAGCCCTATGCAGTGACTTGCGAGAAACACATTCATTGAAAGGGATTGCCAAGTAAACAAAAATTACGAAATTCCAGAAATCTCAGCAAATATTTTTCTTCCCAAACTGGATGCTACTTTCAGGTAATGATAAGTACACTAAGCCGACTTGGTTCCCCAAATTTCGTTCTTCTATGTTGAAGCGTTCGTTTCCAGTAACACTTTGAATTTTGGCGTTTCACACTGTTTCCTCCTATATTGATAGATGTATTTGGAACTCTAAATCCAACACGGTTTGTGCTAGCTTCTTGAAACTTGACACAATAAAGTAGTTTTAAGTTCTATCTCTATGTTTTGTTTCCTCTTGATGTAGCCCTATGCAGTGACTGGCGAGAAACACTTTCATTGAAAGGGGTTGCCTAGTAAACACAAATTACGAAT
Source organism: Spermophilus citellus (assembly GCF_964194105.1). Lineage (NCBI taxonomy): Eukaryota > Metazoa > Chordata > Mammalia > Rodentia > Sciuridae > Spermophilus > Spermophilus citellus. The sequence goes on along the minus strand of NC_138192.1, from coordinate 2,570,369 downwards.
CTACAGAAATCTCAGCAAATATTTTTTTCACCCAAACTGGATGATACATTCAGGTAATGATCAGTACACTAAGCCCACTTGGTTCCCCAAATTTCGTTCTTCTATGTTGAAGCGTTCGTTTCCAGCAACAGTTTGAATTTTGGCGTTTCACACTGTTTTCTCCTATATTGATAGATGTATTTGGAACTCTAAATCCAACACAGTATGTGCTAGCTTCTTGAAACTTGAAACAATAAAGTAGTTTCAAGTTCTATCTCTATGTTTTGTTTCCTCTTGATGTAGCCCTAAGCAGTGACTGGCGAGTAACACTTTCATTGAAAGGGGTTGCCCAAAACAAAAATTACGAATCTTCAGAAATCTCAGCAAATATTTTCTCGCCCAAACTGGATGAGACTTTCAGGTAATGATCAGTACACTAAGCCCACTTGTTTCCCCAAATTTCGTTCTTCTATGTTGAAGCGTTCGTTTCCAATAACACTTTGAATTTTGGCGTTTCACACTGTTTTCTCCTATATTGCCAGATGTATTTGGAACTCTAAATCCAACACGGTTTGTGCTAGCTTCTTGAAACTTGACACAATATAGGAGTTTCAAGTTCTATCTCTATGTTTTGTTTACACTTGATGTAGCCCTATGCCGTGACTGGCGAGAAACACTTTCATTGAAAGGGGTTGCCAAGTAAACCAAAATTATGAAACTCCAGAAATCTCAGCAAATATTTTTTTACCCAAACTGGATGATACTTTCAGGTAATGATAAGTACACTAAGCCCACTTGGTTCCCCAAATCTCGTTCTTCTATGTTGAAGCGTTCGTTTTCAGTAACACTTTGAATTTTGGCGTTTCACTCTGTTTTCTCCTATATTGATAGATGTATTTGGAACTCTAAATCCAACACGGTTTGTGCTAGCTTCTTGAAACTTGACAAAATAAAGTTGTTTCAAGTTGTATCTCTTTGTTTTGTTTCCTCTTGATGTATCCCTAAGCAGTGACTGGCGAGAAACACTTTCATTGAAAGGGGTTGCCAAGCTTCCAAAAATTACGAATCTCCAGAAATCTCAGCAAATATTTTTGCACCCAAACTGGATGATACTTTCAGGTAATGATCAGTACACTAAGCCCACATGGTTCCCCTAATTTTGTTCTTCTATGTTGAAGCATTCGTTTAAGCAACAGTTTGAATTTTGGCGTTTCACACTGTTTTTTCCTATATTGATAGATGTATTTGGAACTCTAAATCCAACACGGTTTTTGCTAGCTTCTTGAAACTTGACACAATAAAGCAGTTTCAAGTTCTATCTCTATGTTTTGTTTCCTCTTGATGTAGCCCTATGCAGTGACAGAGAGAAATACTTTTATTGAAAGGGGTTGCCAAGTAAACCAAAATTACAAATCTCCAGAAATCTCAGCAAATATTTTTTCACCCAAACTGGAGATACTTTCAGGTAATGATCAGTACACTAAGCCCACTTGGTTCTCCAAATTTCGTTCTTCTATGTTGAAGCGTTCGTTTCCAGCAACAGTTTGAATTTTGGCGTTTCACACTTTTTTCTCCTATATTGATAGATGTATTGGAACTCTAAATCAAACACGGTTTCTGCTAGCTTCTTGAAACTTTACACAATAAAGTAGTTTCAAGTTCTATCTCTATGTTTTGTTTCCTCTTGATGTAGCCCTATGCAGAGACTGGCGAGAAACTCTTTCATTGAAAGGGGTTGACAAGTAAACCAAAATTACGAATCTCCAGAATTCTCAGCAAATATTTTTGTAACAAAACTGGATGATACTTTCAGGTAATGATAAGTACACTAAGCCCACTTGGTTCCCCAAATTTCGTTCTTGTATATTGAAGCGTTCGTTTCCAGTAACACTTTGAATTTTGGCATTTCACACTGTTTTCTCCTATATTGATAGATGTATTTGGAACTCTAAATCCAACACGGTTTGTACTAGCTTCTTGAAAATTGACACAATAAAGGAGTTTCAAGTTCTATCTCTATGTTTTGTTTCCTCTTGATGTAGCCCTAAGCAATGACTGGCGAGTCACACTTTAATTGAAAGGTGTTGCCAAGTAAACAAAAATTACGAATCTCCAGAAATCTCAGCAAATATTTTTATACCGAAACTGGATGATACTTTCAGGTAATGATCAGTACACTAAGCCCACTTGGTTCCCCAAATTACGTTCTTCTATGTTGAAGCGTTCGTTTCCAGCAACAGTTTGAATTTTGGCGTTTCACACTGTTTTCTCCTATATTGATAGATGTATTTGGAACTCTAAATCCAACACGGTTTGTGCTAGCTTCTTGAAACTTGACACAATAAAGGAGTTTCAAGTTCTATCTCTATGTTTGGTTTACTATGGTGTAGCCCTATGCAGTGACTTGCGAGAAACACATTCATTGAAAGGGATTGCCAAGTAAACAAAAATTACGAAATTCCAGAAATCTCAGCAAATATTTTTCTTCCCAAACTGGATGCTACTTTCAGGTAATGATAAGTACACTAAGCCGACTTGGTTCCCCAAATTTCGTTCTTCTATGTTGAAGCGTTCGTTTCCAGTAACACTTTGAATTTTGGCGTTTCACACTGTTTCCTCCTATATTGATAGATGTATTTGGAACTCTAAATCCAACACGGTTTGTGCTAGCTTCTTGAAACTTGACACAATAAAGTAGTTTTAAGTTCTATCTCTATGTTTTGTTTCCTCTTGATGTAGCCCTATGCAGTGACTGGCGAGAAACACTTTCATTGAAAGGGGTTGCCTAGTAAACACAAATTACGAATCTACAGAAATCTCAGCAAATATTTTTTTCACCCAAACTGGATGATACATTCAGGTAATGATCAGTACACTAAGCCCACTTGGTTCCCCAAATTTTGTTCTTCTATGTTGAAGCGTTCGTTTCCAGCAACAGTTTGAATTTTGGCGTTTCACACTGTTTTCTCCTATATTGATAGATGTATTTGGAACTCTAAATCCAACACAGTATGTGCTAGCTTCTTGAAACTTGAAACAATAAAGTAGTTTCAAGTTCTATCTCTATGTTTTGTTTCCTCTTGATGTAGCCCTAAGCAGTGACTGGCGAGTAACACTTTCATTGAAAGGGGTTGCCCAAAACAAAAATTACGAATCTTCAGAAATCTCAGCAAATATTTTCTCGCCCAAACTGGATGAGACTTTCAGGTAATGATCAGTACACTAAGCCCACTTGTTTCCCCAAATTTCGTTCTTCTATGTTGAAGCGTTTGTTTCCAATAACACTTTGAATTTTGGCGTTTCACACTGTTTTCTCCTATATTGCCAGATGTATTTGGAACTCTAAATCCAACACGGTTTGTGCTAGCTTCTTGAAACTTGACACAATATAGGAGTTTCAAGTTCTATCTCTATGTTTTGTTTACTCTTGATGTAGCCCTATGCCGTGACTGGCGAGAAACACTTTCATTGAAAGGGGTTGCCAAGTAAACCAAAATTATGAAACTCCAGAAATCTCAGCAAATATTTTTTTACCCAAACTGGATGATACTTTCAGGTAATGATAAGTACACTAAGCCCACTTGGTTCCCCAAATCTCGTTCTTCTATGTTGAAGCGTTCGTTTCCAGTAACACTTTGAATTTTGGCGTTTCACTCTGTTTTCTCCTATATTGATAGATGTATTTGGAACTCTAAATCCAACACGGTTTGTGCTAGCTTCTTGAAACTTGACAAAATAAAGTTGTTTCAAGTTGTATCTCTTTGTTTTGTTTCCTCTTGATGTATCCCTAAGCAGTGACTGGCGAGAAACACTTTCATTGAAAGGGGTTGCCAAGCTTCCAAAAATTACGAATCTCCAGAAATCTCAGCAAATATTTTTCTACCCAAACTGGATGATACTTTCAGGTAATGATCAGTACACTAAGATGACTTGGTTCTCCAAATTTCGTTCTTCTATGTTGAAGCGTTCGTTTCCAGCAACAGTTTGAATTTTGGCGTTTCACACTGTTTTCTCCTATATTGATAGATGTATTTGGAACACTAAATCCAACACAGTTTGTGCTAGCTTCTTGAAACTTGACACAATAAAGGAGTTTCAAGTTCTATCTCTATGTTTTCTTTACTCTTGATGTAGCCCTATGCAGTGATTGGCGAGAAACACTTTCATTGAAAGGGGTTGCCAAGTAAACAAAAATTACGAATCTCCAGAAATCTCAGCAAATATTTTTCTACCCAAAGTGGATGATACTTTCAGGTAATGATAAGTACACTAAGCCCACTTGGTTCCCCAAATTTCGTTCTTCTATATTGAAGCGTTCGTTTCCAGTAACACTTTGAATTTTGGCGTTACACACTGATTTCTCCTATATTGATAGATGTATTTGGAACTCTAAATCCAACACGGTTTGTGCTAGCTTCTTGAAACTTGACACAATAAAGTAGTTTCAAGTTCTATCTCTTTGTTTTGTTTCCTCTTGATGTAGCCCTAAGCAGAGACTGGCGAGTAACCCTTTCATTGAAAGGGTTTGCCAAGTAAACAAAAATTACGAATCTCCAGAAATCTCAGCAAATATTTTCTCGCCCAAACTGGATGATACTTTCAGGTAATGATCAGTACACTAAGCACACTTGGTTTCCCAAATTTCGTTCTTTTATGTTGAACCGTTCGTTTCCAGCAACAGTTTGAATTTTGGCGTTTCACACTCTTTTCTCCTATATTGATAGATGTATTTGGAACTCTAAATCCAACACGGTTTGTGCTAGCTTCTTGAAACTTGACAAAATAAAGTAGTTTCAAGTTCTATCTCTTTGTTTTGTTTCCTCTTGATGTAGCCCTAAGCAGTTACTGGCGAGAAACAGTTTCATTGAAAGGGGTTGCCAAGCTTCCAAAAATTACGAATCTCCAGAAATCTCAGCAAATATTTTCTCGCCCAAACTGGATGATACTTTCAGGTAATGATCAGTACACTAAGCCCAATTGGTTCCCCAAATTTCGTTCTTCTATGTTGAAGCATTCGTTTCCAGCAACAGTTTGAATTTTCGCGTTTCACACTGTTTTCTCCTATATTGATAGATGTGTTTGGAACTCTAAATCCAACACGGTTTGTGCTAGCTTCTTGAAACTTGACACAATAAAGTAGTTTCAAGTTCTAACTCTATGTTTTGTTTCCTCTTGATGTAGCTCTAAGCAATGACTGGCGAGAAACACTTTCATTCAAAGGGGTTGCCTAGTAAACAAAAAATACAAATCTCCAGAAATCTCAGCAAATATTTTTTTCACCCAAACTGGATGATATATTCAGGTAATGATCAGTACACTATGCCCACTTGGTTCCCCAAATTTCGTTCTTCTATGTTGAAGTGTTCGTTTCCAGCAACAGTTTGAATTTTGGCATTTCACACTGTTTTCTCCTATATTGATAGATGTATTTGGAACTCTAAATCCAACACGGTTTGTGCTACCTTCTTGAAACCTGACACAATAAAGTAGTTTCAACTTCTGTCTCTATGTTTTGTTTCCTCTTCATGTAGCCCTGTGCAGTGACTGGCGAGAAACTCTTTCATTGAAAGGGGTTGCCAAGTAAACAAAAATTACGAATCTCCAGAAATCTCAGCAAATATGTTTTCACCCAAACTGGATGATACTTTCAGGTAATGATCAGTACACTAAGCCCTCTTGGTTCCCCAAATTTCGTTCTTCTATGTTGAACCGTTCGTTTACAGCAACAGTTTGAATTTTCGCGTTTCACACTGTTTTCTCCTATATTGATAGATGTATTTGGAACTCTAAATCCAACACGGTTTGTGCTAGCTTCTTGAAACTTGACAAAATAAAGTAGTTTCAAGTTCTATCTCTTTGTTTTGTTTCCTATTGATGTAGCCCTAAGCAGTGACTGGCGAGAAACACTTTCATTGAAAGGGGTTGCCAAGTTTCGAAAAATTACGAATCTCTAGAAATCTCAGCAAATATTTTCTCGCCCAAACTGGATGATCCTTTCAGGTAATGATCAGTACAGTAAGACACATGGTTCCCCAAATTTTGTTCTTCTATGTAGAAGCGTTCGTTTCCAGCTACAGTTTGAATTTTGGCGTTTCACACTGTTTTCTCCTATATTGATAGATGTGTTTGGAACTCTAAATCCAACACGGTTTGTGCTAGCTTCTTGAATCTTGACACAATAAAGTAGTTTCAAGTTCTAACTCTATGTTTTCTTTCCTCTTGATGTAGCCCTAAGCAATGACTGGCGAGAAACACTTACATTGAAAGGGGTTGCCTAGTAAACAAAAATTACGAATCTACAGAAATCTCAGCAAATATTTTTTTCACCCAAACTGGATGATACACTCAGGTAATGATCAGTACACTAAGCCCACTTGGTTCCCCAAATTTCGTTCTTCTATGTTGAAGTGTTCGTTTCCAGCAGCAGTTTGAATTTTGGCGTTTCACACTGTTTTCTCCTATATTGATAGATGTATTTGGAACTCTAAATCCAACACGGTTTGTGCTAGCTTGTTGAAACTTGACACAATAAAGTAGTTTCAAGTTCTATCTCAATGTTTTGTTTCCTGGTGATGTTGCCCTATGCAGTGACTGGCGAGAAACCCTTTCATTGAAAGGGGTTGCCAAAAAACAAAAATTACGAATCTCCAGAAATCTCGGCAAATATTTTTTGCATCCAAACTGGATGATACTTTCAGGTAATGATCAGAACACTTAGCCCACTTAGTTGCCCAAATTTCGTTCTTCTATGTTGAAGCGTTCGTTTCCAGCAACAGTTTAAATTTTGGCATTTCACACTGTTTTCTCCTATATTGATAGATGTATTTGGAACTCTAAATCCAACACGGTTTGTGCTAGCTTCTTGAAACTTGACACAATAAAGGAGTTTCAAGTTCTATCTCTATGTTTTGTTTCCTCTTGATGTAGCCCTAAGCAGTGACTGGCGAGTAACACTTTCATTAAAAGGGGTTGCCAAGTAAACCAAAATTACAAATCTCCAGAAATCTCAGCAAATATTTTTGTACCCAAACTGGATGATACTTTCAGGTAATGACCAGAGGAGTAAGCCACTTGGTTCCCCAAATTTCGTTCTACTAAGTTGAAGCGTTCGTTTCCAGCAACAGTTTGAATTTTGGCATTTCACACTGTTTTCTCCTATATTGATAGATGTGTTTGGATCTCTAAATCCAACACGGTTTGTGCTAGCTTCTTGAAACTTGACACAATAAAGTAGTTTCAAGTTCTAACTCTATGTTTTGTTTCCTCTTGATGTAGCCCTAAGCAATGACTGGCAAGAAACACTTTCATTGAAAGGGGTTGCCTAGTAAACAAAAATTACGAATCTCCAGAAATCTCAGCAAATATTTTTTTCACCCAAACTGGATGATACATTCAGGTAATGATCAGTACACTATGCCCACTTGGTTCCCCAAATTTCGTTCTTCTATGTTGAAGTGTTCGTTTCCAGCAACAGTTTGAATTTTGGTGATTCACACTGTTTTCTCCTATATTGATAGATGTATTTGGAACTCTAAATCCAACACGGTTTGTGCTAGCTTCTTGAAACTTGACACAATAAATGAGTTTCAAGTTCTGTCTCTATGTTTTCTTTACTCTTGATGTAGCCCTATGCAGTGACTGGCGAGAAACACTTTCATTGAAAGGGGTTGCCAAGTAAACAAAAATTACGAATCTACAGAAATCTCTGCAAATATTTTTCTAACCAAACTGGATCATACTTTCAAGTAATGATCAGTACACTAAGCCCACTTGGTTCCCCAAATTTCGTTCATCTATGTTGAAGCATTGGTTTCCAGCAACAGTCTGAATTTTGTCGTTTCACACTGTTTTCTCCTATATTGATAGATGTATTTGGAACTCTAAATCTAACACGGTTTGTGCTAGCTTCTTGAAACTTGACACAATAAAGTAGTTTCAAGTTCTATCTCTATGTTTTGATTCCTCTTGATGTAGCCCTAAGCAGAGACTGGCGAGTAACACTTTCATTGAAAGGGGTTGCCAAGTAAACAAAAATTACGAATCTCCAGAAATCTCAGCAAATATTTTCTCGCCCAAACTGGATGATACTTTCAGGTAATGATCAGTACACTAAGCCCACTTGGTTTCCCAAATTTCGTTCTTCTATGTTGAACCGTTCGTTTCCAGCAACAGTTTGAATTTTGGCGTTTCACACTGTTTTCTCCTATATTGATAGATGTATTTGGAACTCTAAATCCAACACGGTTTGTGCTAGCTTCTTGAAACTTGACACAATAAAGTAGTTTCAAGTTCTATCTCTTTGTTTTGTTTCCTCTTGATGTAGCCCTAAGCAGTTACTGGCGAGAAACAGTTTCATTGAAAGGGGTTGCCAAGTAAACAAAAATTACGAATCTCCAGAAATCTCAGCAAATATATTCTCGCCCAAAGTGGATGATACTTTCAGGTAATGATCAGTACACTAAGCCCAATTGGTTCCCCAAATTTCGTTCTTCTATGTTGAAGCATTCGTTTCCAGCAACAGTTTGAATTTTGCCGTTTCACACTGTTTTCTCCTATATTGATAGATGTATTTGGAACTCTAAATCCAACACGGTTTGTGCTAGCTTCTTGAAACTTGACAAAATAAAGTTCTTTCAAGTTGTATCTCTTTGTTTTGTTTCCTCTTGATGTATCCCTAAGCAGTGACTGGCGAGAAACACTTTCATTGAAAGGGGTTGCCAAGCTTCCAAAAATTACGAATCTCCAGAAATCTCAGCAAATATTTTTCTACCCAAACTGGATGATACTTTCAGGTAATGATCAGTACACTAAGATGACTTGGTTCTCCAAATTTCGTTCTTCTATGTTGAAGCGTTCGTTTCCAGCAACAGTTTGAATTTTGGCGTTTCACACTGTTTTCTCCTATATTGATAGATGTATTTGGAACACTAAATCCAACACAGTTTGTGCTAGCTTCTTGAAACTTGACACAATAAAGGAGTTTCAAGTTCTATCTCTATGTTTTCTTTACTCTTGATGTAGCCCTATGCAGTGACTGGCGAGAAACACTTTCATTTAAAGGGGTTGCCAAGTAAACAAAAATTACGAATCTCCAGAAATCTCAGCAAATATTTTTCTACCCAAAGTGGATGATACTTTCAGGTAATGATAATTACACTACGCCCACTTGGTTCCCCAAATTTCGTTTTTCTATATTGAAGCGTTTGTTTCCAGTAACACTTTGAATTTTGGCGTTACACACTGATTTCTCCTATATTGATAGATGTATTTGGAACTCTAAATCCAACACGGTTTGTGCTAGCTTCTTGAAACCTGATACAATAAAGCAGTTTTAAGTTCTATCTCTATGTTTTGTTTCCCCTTGATGTAGCCCTATGCAGTGACTGGCGAGACACACTTTCATTGAGAGGGGTTGCCAAGCTTCCAAAAATTACGAATCTCCAGAAATCGCAGCAAATATTTTCTCGCCCAAACTGGATGATACTTTCAGGTAATGATCAGTACACTAAGCCCACTTGGTTTCTTAAATTTCGTTCTTCTATGTTGAACCGTTCGTTTCCAGCAACAGTTTGAATTTTGGCGTTTCACACTGTTTTCTCCTATATTGATAGATGTATTTGGAACTCTAAATCCAACACGGTTTGTGCTAGCTTCTTGAAACTTGACACAATAAAGTAGTTTCAAGTTCTATCTCTTTGTTTTGTTTCCTCTTGATGTAGCCCTAAGCAGAGACTGGCGAGTAACCCTTTCATTGAAAGGGTTTGCCAAGTAAACAAAAATTACGAATCTCCAGAAATCTCAGCAAATATTTTCTCGCCCAAACTGGATGATACTTTCAGGTAATGATCAGTACACTAAGCACACTTGGTTTCCCAAATTTCGTTCTTTTATGTTGAACCGTTCGTTTCCAGCAACAGTTTGAATTTTGGCGTTTCACAATCTTTTCTCCTATATTGATAGATGTATTTGGAACTCTAAATCCAACACGGTTTGTGCTAGCTTCTTGAAACTTGACAAAATAAAGTAGTTTCAAGTTCTATCTCTTTGTTTTGTTTCCTCTTGATGTAGCCCTAAGCAGTTACTGGCGAGAAACACTTTCATTGAAAGGGGTTGTCAAGTAAACCAAAATTACAAATCTGCAGAAATCTCAGCAAATATTTTTGTACCCAAACTGGATGATACTTTCAAGTAATGATCAGTACACTAAGCCCACTTGGTTCCCCAAATTTCCTTCTTCTATGTTGAAGCGTTCGTTTCCAGCAACAGTTTGAATTTTGGCGTTTCACACTCTTTTCTCATATATTGATAGATGTATTTGGAACTCTAAATCCAACACAGTATGTGCTAGCTTCTTGAAACTTGAAACAATGAAGTAGTTTCAAGTTCTATCTCTATGTTTTGTTTACTCTTGATGTAGCCCTAAGCAGTGACTGGCGAGTAACACTTTCATTGAAAGGGGTTGCCCAGTAAACAAAAATTACGAATCTCCAGAAATCTCACCAAATATTTTCTCGCCCAAACTGGATGATACTTTCAGGTAATGATCAGTACACTAAGCCACTTGGTTCCCCAAATTTCGTTCTTCTATGTTGAACCGTTCGTTTCCAGCAACAGTTTGAATTTTGGCGTTTCACACTGTTTTCTCCTATATTGATAGATGTATTTGGAACTCTAAATCCAACACGGTTTGTGCTAGCTTCTTGAAACTGGACAAAATAAAGTAGTTTCAAGTTCTATCTCATTGTTTTGTTTCCTCTTGATGTAGCCCTAAGCAGTGACTGGCGAGAAACACTTTCATTGAAAGGGGTTGTCAAGCTTACAAAAATTACGAATCTCCAGAAATCTCAGCAAATATTTTCTCGCCCAAACTGGATGAGACTTTCAGGTAATGATCAGTACACTAAGCCCACTTGTTTCCCCAAATTTCGTTCTTCTATGTTGAACCGTTCATTTCCAGTAACACTTTGAAATTTGGCGTTTCACACTGTTTTCTCCTATATTGCCAGATGTTTGGAACTCTAAATCCAACACGGTTTGTGCTAGCTTCTTGAAACTTGACACAATATAGGAGTTTCAAGTTCTATCTCTATGTTTTGTTTACTCTTGATGTAGCCCTATGCCGTGACTGGCGAGAAACACTTTCATTGAAAGGGGTTGCCAAGTAAACCAAAATTATGAATCTCCAGAAATCTCAGCAAATATTTTTTTACCCAAACTGGATGATACTTTCAGGTAATAATAAGTACACTAAGCCCACTTGGTTCCCCAAATCTCGTTCTTCTATGTTGAAGCGTTCGTTTCCAGTAACACTTTGAATTTTGGCGTTTCACTCTGTTTTCTCCTATATTGATAGATGTATTTGGAACTCTAAATCCAACACGGTTTGTGCTAGCTTCTTGAAACTTGACAAAATAAAGTTCTTTCAAGTTGTATCTCTTTGTTTTGTTTCCTCTTGATGTATCCCTAAGCAGTGACTGGCGAGAAACACTTTCATTGAAAGGGGTTGCCAAGCTTCCAAAAATTACGAATCTCCAGAAATCTCAGCAAATATTTTTCTACCCAAACTGGATGATACTTTCAGGTAATGATCAGTACACTAAGATGACTTGGTTCTCCAAATTTCGTTCTTCTATGTTGAAGCGTTCGTTTCCAGCAACAGTTTGAATTTTGGCGTTTCACACTGTTTTCTCCTATATTGATAGATGTATTTGGAACACTAAATCCAACACAGTTTGTGCTAGCTTCTTGAAACTTGACACAATAAAGGAGTTTCAAGTTCTATCTCTATGTTTTCTTTACTCTTGATGTAGCCCTATGCAGTGACTGGCGAGAAACACTTTCATTGAAAGGGGTTGCCAAGTAAACAAAAATTACGAATCTCCAGAAATCTCAGCAAATATTTTTCTACCCAAAGTGGATGATACTTTCAGGTAATGATAAGTACACTAAGCCCACTTGGTTCCCCAAATTTCGTTCTCCTATGTTGCAGCGTTCGTTTCCAGTAACACTTTGAATTTTGGCGTTACACACTGATTTCTCCTATATTGATAGACGTATTTGGAACTCTAAATCCAACACGGTTTGTGCTAGTTTCTTGAAACCTGATACAATAAAGCAGTTTTAAGTTCTATCTCTATGTTTTGTTTCCTCTTGATGTAGCCCTAAGCAGTGACTGGCGAGTCACACTTAAATTGAAAGGTGTTGCCAAGTAAACAAAAATTACGAATCTCCAAAAATCTCAGCAAATATTTTTATACCGAAACAGGATGATACTTTCAGGTAATGATCAGTACACTAAGCCCACTTGGTTCCACAAATTTCATTCTTCTATGTTGAAGCGTTCGTTTCCAGCAACAGTTTGAATTTTGGCGTTTCACACTGTTTTCTCCTATATTGATAGATGTATTTGGAACTCTAAATCCAACACGGTTTGTGCTAGCTTCTTGAAACTTGACACAATAAAGGAGTTTCAAGTTCTATCTCTATGTTTGGTTTACTATGGTGTAGCCCTATGCAGTGACTGGCGAGAAACACTTTCATTGAAAGGGATTGACAAGTAAACAAAAATTACGAAATTCGAGAAATCTCAGCAAATATTTTTCTACCCAAACTGGATGATACTTTCAGGTAATGATAAGTACACTAAGCCGACTTGGTTCCCCAAATTTCGTTCTTCTATGTTGAAGCGTTCGTTTCCAGTAACACTTTGAATTTTGGCGTTTCACACTGTTTTCTCCTATATTGATAGATGTATTTGGAACTCTAAATCCAACACGATTTGTGCTAGCTTCTTGAAACTTGACACAATAAAGTAGTTTCAAGTTCTATCTCTATGTTTTGTTTCCTCTTGATGTAGCCCTAAGCAGTGACTGGCGAGTAACACTTTCATTGAAAGGGGTTGCCCAGTAAACAAAAATTACGAATCTCCAGAAATCTCAGCAAATATTTTCTCGCCCAAACTGGATGATACTTTCAGGTAATGATCAGTACACTAAGCCACTTGGTTCCCCAAATTTCGTTCTTCTATGTTGAACCGTTCGTTTCCAGCAAAGGTTTGAATTTTGGCGTTTCACACTGTTTTCTCCTATATTGATAGATGTATTTGGAACTCTAAATCCAACACGGTTTGTGCTAGCTTCTTGAAACTGGACAAAATAAAGTAGTTTCAAGTTCTATCTCTTTGTTTTGTTTCCTCTTGATGTAGCCCTAAGCAGTGACAGGCGAGAAACACTTTCATTGAAAGGGGTTGTCAAGCTTACAAAAATTACGAATCTCCAGAAATCTCAGCAAATATTTTCTCGCCCAAACTGGATGAGACTTTCAGGTAATGATCAGTACACTAAGCCCACTTGTTTCCCCAAATTTCGTTCTTCTATGTTGAACCGTTCGTTTCCAATAACACTTTGAATTTTGGCGTTTCACACTGTTTTCTCCTATATTGCCAGATGTATTTGGAACTCTAAATCCAACACGGTTTGTGCTAGCTTCTTGAAACTTGACACAATAAAGGAGTTTCAAGTTCTATCTCTATGTTTTGTTTACTCTTGATGTAGCCCTATGCCGTGACTGGCGAGAAACACTTTCATTGAAAGGGGTTGCCAAGTAAACAAAAATTACGAATCTCCAGAAATCTCAGCAAATATTTTTGTACCCAAACTGGATGATACTTTCAGGTAATGATAAGTACACTAAAATCACTTGGTTCCCCAAATCTCGTTCTTCTATGTTGAAGCGTTCGTTTCCAATAACACTTTGAATTTTGGCGTTTCACACTGTTTTCTCCTATATTGATAGATGTATTTGGAACTCTAAATCCAACACGGTTTGTGCTAGCTTCTTGAAACTTGACAAAATAAAGTTGTTTCAAGTTGTATCTCTTTGTTCTGTTTCCTCTTGATGTATCCCCAAGCAGTGACTGGCGAGAAACACTTTCATTGAAAGGGGTTGCCAAGCTTCCAAAAATTACGAATCTCCAGAAATCTCAGCAAATATTTTTCTACCCAAACTGGATGATACTTTCAGGTAATGATCAGTACACTAAGATGACTTGGTTCTCCAAATTTCGTTCTTCTATGTTGAAGCGTTCGTTTCCAGCAACAGTTTGAATTTGGCGTTTCACACTGTTTTCTCCTATATTGATAGATGTATTTGGAACTCTAAATCCAACACAGTTTGTGCTAGCTTCTTGAAACTTGACACAATAAAGGAGTTTCAAGTTCTATCACTATGTTTTGTTTCCTCTTTATGTAGCCCTAAGCAGTGACTGGCGAGTAACACTTTCATTGAAAGGGGTTTCCCAGTAAACAAAAATTACGAATCTCCAGAAATCTCAGCAAATATTTTCTCGCCCAAACTGGATGATACTTTCAGGTAATGATCAGTACACTAAGCCCACTTGGTTCCCCAAATTTCGTTCTTCTATGTTGCAGCGTTCGTTTCCAGTAACACTTTGAATTTTGGCGTTTCACACTGTTTTCTCCTATATTGATAGATGTATTTGGAACTCTAAATCCAACACGGTTTGTGCTAGCTTCTTGAAACTTGACACAATAAAGCAGTTTCAAGTTCTATCTCTATGTTTTGTTTCCTCTTGATGTAGCCCTAAGCAGTGACTGGCGAGTAACACTTTCATTGAAAGGGGTTGCCCAGTAAACAAAAATTACGAATATCCAGAAAACTCAGCAAATATTTTCTCGCCCAAACTGGATGATACTTTCAGGTAATGATCAGTACACTAAGCCCACTTGGTTTCTTAAATTTCGTTCTTCTATGTTGAACCGTTCGTTTCCAGCAACAGTTCGAATTTTGGCGTTTCACACTGTTTTCTCCTATATTGATAGATGTATTTGGAACTCTAAATCCAACACGGTTTGTGCTAGCTTCTTGAAACTGGACAAAATGAAGTAGTTTCAAGTTCTATCTCTTTGTTTTGTTTCCTCTTGATGTAGCCCTAAGCAGTGACTGGCGAGAAACACTTTCATTGAAAGGGGTGGTCAAGCTTACAAAAATTACGAATCTCCAGAAATCTCAGCAAATATTTTCTCGCCCAAACTGGATGAGACTTTCAAGTAATGATAAGTACACTAAGCCCACTTGGTTCCCCAAATTTCGTTCTTCTATGTTGCAGCGTTCCTTTCCAGTAACACTTTGAATTTTGGCGTTTCACACTGTTTTCTCCTATATTGATAGATGTATTTGGAACTCTAAATCCAACACGGTTTGTGCTAGCTTCTTGAAACCTGACACAATAAAGCAGTTTTAAGTTCTATCTCTATGTTTTGTTTCCTCTTGATGTAGCCCTATGCAGTGACTGGCGAGTAACACTTCCATTGAAAAGGGTTGCCAAGTAAACAAATATTACGAATCTCCAGAAATCTCAGCAAATATTTTCTCGCCCAAACTGGATGATACTTTCAGGTAATGATCAGTACACTAAGCCCACTTGGTTTCCCAAATTTCGTTCTTCTATGTTGAACCGTTCGTTTACAGCAACAGTTTGAATTTTCGCGTTTCACACTGTTTTCTCCTATATTGATAGATGTATTTGGAACTCTAAATCCAACACGGTTTGTGCTAGCTTCTTGAAACTTGACAAAATAAAGTAGTTTCAAGTTCTATCTCTTTGTTTTGTTTCCTCTTGATGTAGCCCTAAGCAGTTACTGGTGAGAAACAGTTTCATTGAAAGGGGTTGCCAAGCTTCCAAAAATTACGAATCTCCAGAAATCTCAGCAAATATTTTCTCGCCCAAACTGGATGATACTTTCAGGAAATGATCAGTACACTAAGCCCACTTGGTTCCCCAAATTTCGTTCTTCTATGTTAAAGCGTTCGTTTCCAGCAACAGTTTGAATTTTGGCATTTCACACTGTTTTCTCCTATATTGATAGATGTGTTTGGAACTCTAAATCCAACACGGTTTGTGCTAGCTTCTTGAAACTTGACACAATAAAGTAGTTTCAAGTTCTAACTCTATGTTTTGTTTCCTCTTGATGTAGCTCTAAGCAATGACTGGCGAGAAACACTTTCATTCAAAGGGGTTGCCTAGTAAACAAAAATTACAAATCTCCAGAAATCTCAGCAAATATTTTTTTCACCCAAACTGGATGATATATTCAGGTAATGATCAGTACACTATGCCCACTTGGTTCCCCAAATTTCGTTCTTCTATGTTGAAGTGTTCGTTTCCAGCAACAGTTTGAATTTTGGCATTTCACACTGTTTTCTCCTATATTGATAGATGTATTTGGAACTCTAAATCCAACACGGTTTGTGCTACCTTCTTGAAACCTGACACAATAAAGTAGTTTCAACTTCTGTCTCTATGTTTTGTTTCCTCTTCATGTAGCCCTGTGCAGTGACTGGCGAGAAACTCTTTCATTGAAAGGGGTTGCCAAGTAAACAAAAATTACGAATCTCCAGAAATCTCAGCAAATATGTTTTCACCCAAACTGGATGATACTTTCAGGTAATGATCAGTACACTAAGCCCTCTTGGTTCCCCAAATTTCGTTCTTCTATGTTGAACCGTTCGTTTACAGCAACAGTTTGAATTTTCGCGTTTCACACTGTTTTCTCCTATATTGATAGATGTATTTGGAACTCTAAATCCAACACGGTTTGTGCTAGCTTCTTGAAACTTGACAAAATAAAGTAGTTTCAAGTTCTATCTCTTTGTTTTGTTTCCTATTGATGTAGCCCTAAGCAGTGACTGGCGAGAAACACTTTCATTGAAAGGGGTTGCCAAGTTTCGAAAAATTACGAATCTCTAGAAATCTCAGCAAATATTTTCTCGCCCAAACTGGATGATCCTTTCAGGTAATGATCAGTACAGTAAGACACATGGTTCCCCAAATTTTGTTCTTCTATGTAGAAGCGTTCGTTTCCAGCTACAGTTTGAATTTTGGCGTTTCACACTGTTTTCTCCTATATTGATAGATGTGTTTGGAACTCTAAATCCAACACGGTTTGTGCTAGCTTCTTGAATCTTGACACAATAAAGTAGTTTCAAGTTCTAACTCTATGTTTTCTTTCCTCTTGATGTAGCCCTAAGCAATGACTGGCGAGAAACACTTACGTTGAAAGGGGTTGCCTAGTAAACAAAAATTACGAATCTACAGAAATCTCAGCAAATATTTTTTTCACCCAAACTGGATGATACACTCAGGTAATGATCAGTACACTAAGCCCACTTGTTCCCCAAATTTCGTTCTTCTATGTTGAAGTGTTCGTTTCCAGCAGCAGTTTGAATTTTGGCGTTTCACACTGTTTTCTCCTATATTGATAGATGTATTTGGAACTCTAAATCCAACACGGTTTGTGCTAGCTTGTTGAAACTTGACACAATAAAGTAGTTTCAAGTTCTATCTCAATGTTTTGTTTCCTGGTGATGTTGCCCTATGCAGTGACTGGCGAGAAACCCTTTCATTGAAAGGGGTTGCCAAAAAACAAAAATTACGAATCTCCAGAAATCTCGGCAAATATTTTTTGCATCCAAACTGGATGATACTTTCAGGTAATGATCAGAACACTTAGCCCACTTAGTTGCCCAAATTTCGTTCTTCTATGTTGAAGCGTTCGTTTCCAGCAACAGTTTAAATTTTGGCATTTCACACTGTTTTCTCCTATATTGATAGATGTATTTGGAACTCTAAATCCAACACGGTTTGTGCTAGCTTCTTGAAACTTGACACAATAAAGGAGTTTCAAGTTCTATCTCTATGTTTTGTTTCCTCTTGATGTAGCCCTAAGCAGTGACTGGCGAGTAACACTTTCATTAAAAGGGGTTGCCAAGTAAACCAAAATTACAAATCTCCAGAAATCTCAGCAAATATTTTTGTACCCAAACTGGATGATACTTTCAGGTAATGACCAGAGGAGTAAGCCACTTGGTTCCCCAAATTTCGTTCTTCTAAGTTGAAGCGTTCGTTTCCAGCAACAGTTTGAATTTTGGCATTTCACACTGTTTTCTCCTATATTGATAGATGTGTTTGGATCTCTAAATCCAACACGGTTTGTGCTAGCTTCTTGAAACTTGACACAATAAAGTAGTTTCAAGTTCTAACTCTATGTTTTGTTTCCTCTTGATGTAGCCCTAAGCAATGACTGGCAAGAAACACTTTCATTGAAAGGGGTTGCCTAGTAAACAAAAATTACGAATCTCCAGAAATCTCAGCAAATATTTTTTTCACCCAAACTGGATGATACATTCAGGTAATGATCAGTACACTATGCCCACTTGGTTCCCCAAATTTCGTTCTTCTATGTTGAAGTGTTCGTTTCCAGCAACAGTTTGAATTTTGGTGATTCACACTGTTTTCTCCTATATTGATAGATGTATTTGGAACTCTAAATCCAACACGGTTTGTGCTAGCTTCTTGAAACTTGACACAATAAAGGAGTTTCAAGTTCTGTCTCTATGTTTTCTTTACTCTTGATGTAGCCCTATGCAGTGACTGGCGAGAAACACTTTCATTGAAAGGGGTTGCCAAGTAAACAAAAATTACGAATCTACAGAAATCTCTGCAAATATTTTTCTAACCAAACTGGATGATACTTTCAAGTAATGATCAGTACACTAAGCCCACTTGGTTCCCCAAATTTCGTTCATCTATGTTGAAGCGTTCGTTTCCAGCAACAGTCTGAATTTTGTCGTTTCACACTGTTTTCTCCTATATTGATAGATGTATTTGGAACTCTAAATCTAACACGGTTTGTGCTAGCTTCTTGAAACTTGACACAATAAAGTAGTTTCAAGTTCTATCTCTATGTTTTGATTCCTCTTGATGTAGCCCTAAGCAGAGACTGGCGAGTAACACTTTCATTGAAAGGGGTTGCCAAGTAAACAAAAATTACGAATCTCCAGAAATATCAGCAAATATTTTCTCGCCCAAACTGGATGATACTTTCAGGTAATGATCAGTACACTAAGCCCACTTGGTTTCCCAAATTTCGTTCTTCTATGTTGAACCGTTCGTTTCCAGCAACAGTTTGAATTTTGGCGTTTCACACTGTTTTCTCCTATATTGATAGATGTATTTGGAACTCTAAATCCAACACGGTTTGTGCTAGCTTCTTGAAACTTGACACAATAAAGTAGTTTCAAGTTCTATCTCTTTGTTTTGTTTCCTCTTGATGTAGCCCTAAGCAGTTACTGGCGAGAAACTGTTTCATTGAAAGGGGTTGCCAAGTAAACAAAAATTACGAATCTCCAGAAATCTCAGCAAATATATTCTCGCCCAAAGTGGATGATACTTTCAGGTAATGATCAGTACACTAAGCCCAATTGGTTCCCCAAATTTCGTTCTTCTATGTTGAAGCATTCGTTTCCAGCAACAGTTTGAATTTTGCCGTTTCACACTGTTTTCTCCTATATTGATAGATGTATTTGGAACTCTAAATCCAACACGGTTTGTGCTAGCTTCTTGAAACTTGACACAATAAAGTAGTTTCAAGTTCTCTCTCTATGTGTTGTTTCCTCTTTATGTAGCCCTATGCAGTGACTGGCGAGAGACACTTTCATTGAAAGGGGTGGCCAAGTAAACCAACATTACGAATCTCCAGAAATCTCAGCAAATATTTTTGTACCCAAACTGGATGATACTTTCAGGTAATGATAAGTACACGAAGACCACTTGGTTCCCCAAATTTCGTTCTTCTATGTTGAAGCGTTCGTTTCCAGTAACACTTTGAATTTTGGCGTTTCACACTGTTTTCTCCTATATTGATAGATGTATTTGGAACTCTAAATCCAACACGGTTTGTGCTAGCTTCTTGAAACTTGACACAATAAAGGAGTTTCAAGTTCTATCTCTATGTTTTCTTTACTCTTGATGTATCCCTATGCAGTGACTGGCGAGAAACACTTTCATTGAAAGGGATTGCCAGGTAAACAACAATTACGAATCTCCAGAAATCTCAGCAAATATTTTTTACCCAAACTGGGTGATACTTTCAGGTAATGATAAGTACACTAAGCCCACTTGGTTCCCCAAATTTCGTTCTTCTATGTTGAAGTGTTCGTTTCCAGCAGCAGTTTGAATTTTGGCGTTTCACACTGTTTTCTCCTATATTGATAGATGTATTTGGAACTCTAAATCCAACACGGTTTGTGCTAGCTTGTTGAAACTTGACACAATAAAGTAGTTTCAAGTTCTGTCTCAATGTTTTGTTTCCTCGTGATGTTGCCCTATGCAGTGACTGGCGAGAAACCCTTTCATTGAAAGGGGTTGCCAAAAAACAAAAATTACGAATCTCCAGAAATCTCGGCAAATATTTTTTGCATCCAAACTGGATGATACTTTCAGGTAATGATCAGAACACTAAGCCCACTTGGTTGCCCAAATTTCGTTCTTCTATGTTGAAGCGTTCGTTTCCAGCAACAGTTTAAATTTTGGCATTTCACACTGTTTTCTCCTATATTGATAGATGTATTTGGAACTCTAAATCCAACACGGTTTGTGCTAGCTTCTTGAAACTTGACACAATAAAGGAGTTTCAAGTTCTATCTCTATGTTTTGTTTCCTCTTGATGTAGCCCTAAGCAGTGACTGGCGAGTAACACTTTCATTAAAAGGGGTTGCCAAGTAAACCAAAATTACAAATCTCCAGAAATCTCAGCAAATATTTTTGTACCCAAACTGGATGATACTTTCAGGTAATGACCAGAGGAGTAAGCCACTTGGTTCCCCAAATTTCGTTCTACTAAGTTGAAGCGTTCGTTTCCAGCAACAGTTTGAATTTTGGCATTTCACACTGTTTTCTCCTATATTGATAGATGTGTTTGGATCTCTAAATCCAACACGGTTTGTGCTAGCTTCTTGAAACTTGACACAATAAAGTAGTTTCAAGTTCTAACTCTATGTTTTGTTTCCTCTTGATGTAGCCCTAAGCAATGACTGGCAAGAAACACTTTCATTGAAAGGGGTTGCCTAGTAAACAAAAATTACGAATCTCCAGAAATCTCAGCAAATATTTTTTTCACCCAAACTGGATGATACATTCAGGTAATGATCAGTACACTATGCCCACTTGGTTCCCCAAATTTCGTTCTTCTATGTTGAAGTGTTCGTTTCCAGCAACAGTTTGAATTTTGGTGATTCACACTGTTTTCTCCTATATTGATAGATGTATTTGGAACTCTAAATCCAACACGGTTTGTGCTAGCTTCTTGAAACTTGACACAATAAAGGAGTTTCAAGTTCTGTCTCTATGTTTTCTTTACTCTTGATGTAGCCCTATGCAGTGACTGGCGAGAAACACTTTCATTGAAAGGGGTTGCCAAGTAAACAAAAATTACGAATCTACAGAAATCTCTGCAAATATTTTTCTAACCAAACTGGATCATACTTTCAAGTAATGATCAGTACACTAAGCCCACTTGGTTCCCCAAATTTCGTTCATCTATGTTGAAGCGTTGGTTTCCAGCAACAGTCTGAATTTTGTCGTTTCACACTGTTTTCTCCTATATTGATAGATGTATTTGGAACTCTAAATCTAACACGGTTTGTGCTAGCTTCTTGAAACTTGACACAATAAAGTAGTTTCAAGTTCTATCTCTATGTTTTGATTCCTCTTGATGTAGCCCTAAGCAGAGACTGGCGAGTAACACTTTCATTGAAAGGGGTTGCCAAGTAAACAAAAATTACGAATCTCCAGAAATCTCAGCAAATATTTTCTCGCCCAAACTGGATGATACTTTCAGGTAATGATCAGTACACTAAGCCCACTTGGTTTCCCAAATTTCGTTCTTCTATGTTGAACCGTTCGTTTCCAGCAACAGTTTGAATTTTGGCGTTTCACACTGTTTTCTCCTATATTGATAGATGTATTTGGAACTCTAAATCCAACACGGTTTGTGCTAGCTTCTTGAAACTTGACACAATAAAGGAGTTTCAAGTTCTGTCTCTATGTTTTCTTTACTCTTGATGTAGCCCTATGCAGTGACTGGCGAGAAACACTTTCATTGAAAGGGGTTGCCAAGTAAACAAAAATTACGAATCTCCAGAAATCTCAGCAAATATATTCTCGCCCAAAGTGGATGATACTTTCAGGTAATGATCAGTACACTAAGCCCAATTGGTTCCCCAAATTTCGTTCTTCTATGTTGAAGCATTCGTTTCCAGCAACAGTTTGAATTTTGCCGTTTCACACTGTTTTCTCCTATATTGATAGATGTATTTGGAACTCTAAATCCAACACGGTTTGTGCTAGCTTCTTGAAACTTGACACAATAAAGTAGTTTCAAGTTCTCTCTCTATGTGTTGTTTCCTCTTTATGTAGCCCTATGCAGTGACTGGCGAGAGACACTTTCATTGAAAGGGGTTGCCAAGTAAACCAACATTACGAATCTCCAGAAATCTCAGCAAATATTTTTGTACCCAAACTGGATGATACTTTCAGGTAATGATAAGTACACGAAGACCACTTGGTTCCCCAAATTTCGTTCTTCTATGTTGAAGCGTTCGTTTCCAGTAACACTTTGAATTTTGGCGTTTCACACTGTTTTCTCCTATATTGATAGATGTATTTGGAACTCTAAATCCAACACGGTTTGTGCTAGCTTCTTGAAACTTGACACAATAAAGGAGTTTCAAGTTCTATCTCTATGTTTTCTTTACTCTTGATGTATCCCTATGCAGTGACTGGCGAGAAACACTTTCATTGAAAGGGATTGCCAGGTAAACAACAATTACGAATCTCCAGAAATCTCAGCAAATATTTTTTACCCAAACTGGGTGATACTTTCAGGTAATGATAAGTACACTAAGCCCACTTGGTTAACCAAATTTTGTTCTTCTATGTTGAAGTGTTCGTTTCCAGTAACACTTTGAATTTTGGCGTTTCACACTGTTTTCTCCTATATTGATAGATGTATTTGGAACTCTAAATCCAACACGGTTTTTGCTAGCTTCCTGAAACTTGACACAATAAAGCAGTTTCAAGTTCTATCTCTATGTTTTGTTTCCTCTTGATGTAGCCCTAAGCAGTGACTGGCGAGAAACACTTTCATTGAAAGGGGTTGTCAAGCTTCGAAAAATTACGAATCTCTAGAAATCTCAGCAAATATTTTCTCGCCCAAACTGGATGATCCTTTCAGGTAATGATCAGTACAGTAAGCCACTTGGTTCCCCAAACTTTGTTCTTCTATGTAGAAGCATTCGTTTCCAGCAACAGTTTGAATTTTGGCGTTTCACACTGTTTTCTCCTATATTGATAGATGTGTTTGGAACTCTAAATCCAACACGGTTTGTGCTAGCTTCTTGAATCTTGACACAATAAAGCAGTTTCAAGTTCTATCTCTATGTTTTGTTTCCTCTTGATGTAGCCCTAAGCAGTGACTGACGAGAAACACTTTCATTGAAAGGGGTTGCCAAGTAAACAAAAATTACGAATCTCCAGAAATCTCGGCAAATATTTTTGCATCAAAACTGGATGATACTTTTAGGTAATGATCAGAACACTAAGCCCACTTGGTTGCCCAAATTTCGTTCTTCTATGTTGAAGCATTCGTTTCCAGCAACAGTTTAAATTTTGGCATTTCACACTGTTTTCTCCTATATTGATAGATGTATTTGGAACTGTAAATCCAACACGGTTTGTGCTAGCTTCCTGAAACTTCACACAATAAAGTAGTTTCAAGTTCTATCTCTATGTCTTGTTTCCTCTTGATGTAGCCCTAAGCAATGACTGGCGAGAAACACTTTCATTGAAATGGGTTGCCTAGTAAACAAAAATTACGAATCTCCAGAAATCTCAGCAAATATTTTTTTCACCCAAACTGGATGATACATTCAGGTAATGATCAGTACACTATGCCCACTTGGTTCCCCAAATTTCGTTCTTCTATGTTGAAGCGTTCGTTTCCAGCAACAGTTTGAATTTTGGCGTTTCACACTGTTTTCCCCTATATTGATAGATGTATTTGGAACTCTAAATCCAACACGGTTTGTGCTAGCTTCTTGAAACTTGACACAATAAAGGAGTTTCAAGTTCTGTCTCTATGTTTTCTTTACTCTTGATGTAGCCCTATGCAGTGACTGGCGAGAAACACTTTCATTGAAAGGGGTTGCCAAGTAAACAAAAATTACGAATCTCCAGAAATCTCAGCAAATATTTTTCTACCCAAACTGGATGATACTTTCAAGTAATGATCAGTACACTAAGCCCACTTGGTTCCCCAAATTTCGTTCTTCTATGTTGAAGCATTCATTTCCAGTAACACTTTGAATTTTGGTGTTTCACACTGTTTTCTCCTATATTGATAGATGTATTTGGAACTCTAAATCCAACACGGTTTGTGCTAGCCTCTTGAAACCTGACACAATAAAGTAGTTTCAAGTTCTGTCTCTATGTTTTGTTTCCTCTTGATGTAGCCCTAAGCAATGACTGGCGAGAAACACTTACATTGAAAAGGGTTGCCTAGTAAACAAAAATTACGAATCTACAGAAATCTCAGCAAATATTTTTTTCACCCAAACTGGATGATACATTCAGGTAATGATCAGTACACTAAGCCCACTTGGTTCCCCAAATTTCGTTCTTCTATGTTGAAGCGTTAGTTTCCAGCAGCAGTTTGAATTTTGGCGTTTCACACTGTTTTCTCCTATATTGATAGATGTATTTGGAACTCTAAATCCAACACGGTTTGTGCTAGCTTCTTGAAACTTGACACAATAAAGGAGTTTCAAGTTCTATCTCAATGTTTTGTTTCCTCTTGATGTTGCCCTAAGCAGTCACTGGAGAGAAACACTTTCATTGAAAGGGGTTGCCAAGTAAACAAAAATTACGAATCTCCAGAAATCTCGGCAAATATTTTTGCATCCAAACTGGATGATACTTTCAGGTAATGATCAGAACACTAAGCCCTCTTGGTTCCCCAAATTTCGTTCTTCTATGTTGAAGCGTTCGTTTCCAGCAACAGTTTAAATTTTGGCGTTTCACACTGTTTTCTCCTATATTGATAGATGTATTTTTAACTCTAAATCCAACACGGTTTGTTCTAGCTTCTTGAAACTTGACACAATAAAGGAGTTTCAAGTTCTATCTCTATGTTTTGTTTACTCTTGATGTAGCCCTATGCCGTGACTGGCGAGAAACACTTTCATTGAAAGGGGTTGTCAATTAAACCAAAATTACGAATCTCCAGAAATCTCAGCAAATATTTTCTCGCCCAAACTGGATGATACTTTCAGGTAATGATCAGTACACTAAGCCCACTTGGTTCCCCAAATTTCGTTCTTCTATGTTGAAGCGTTCGTTTCCAGTAACACTTTGAATTTTGGCGTTTCACACTGTTTTCTCCTATATTGATAGATGTATTTGGAACTCTAAATCCAACACGGTTTGTGCTAGCTTCTTGAAACTTGACACAATAAAGTAGTTTCAAGTTCTATCTCTTTGTTTTGTTTCCTCTTGATGTAGCCCTAAGCAGTTACTGGCGAGAAACAGTTTCATTGAAAGGGGTTGCAGAGTAAACAAAAATTACGAATCTCCAGAAATCTCAGCAAATATATTCTCGCCCAAAGTGGATGATACTTTCAGGTAATGATCAGTACACTAAGCCCAATTGGTTCCCCAAATTTCGTTCTTCTATGTTGAAGCATTCGTTTCCAGCAACAGTTTGAATTTTGCCGTTTCACACTGTTTTCTCCTATATTGATAGATGTATTTGGAACTCTAAATCCAACACGGTTTGTGCTAGCTTCTTGAAACTTGACACAATAAAGTAGTTTCAAGTTCTCTCTCTATGTGTTGTTTCCTCTTTATGTAGCCCTATGCAGTGACTGGCGAGAGACACTTTCATTGAAAGGGGTTGCCAAGTAAACCAACATTACGAAACTCCAGAAATCTCAGCAAATATTTTTGTACCCAAACTGGATGATACTTTCAGGTAATGATAAGTACACGAAGACCACTTGGTTCCCCAAATTTCGTTCTTCTATGTTGAAGCGTTCGTTTCCAGTAACACTTTGAATTTTGGCGTTTCACACTGTTTTCTCCTATATTGATAGATGTATTTGGAACTCTAAATCCAACACGGTTTGTGCTAGCTTCTTGAAACTTGACACAATAAAGGAGTTTCAAGTTCTATCTCTATGTTTTCTTTACTCTTGATGTATCCCTATGCAGTGACTGGCGAGAAACACTTTCATTGAAAGGGATTGCCAGGTAAACAACAATTACGAATCTCCAGAAATCTCAGCAACTATTTTTTACCCAAACTGGGTGATACTTTCAGGTATGATAAGTACACTAAGCCGACTTGGTTAACCAAATTTTGTTCTTCTATGTTGAAGTGTTCGTTTCCAGTAACACTTTGAATTTTGAGTTTCACACTTTTTTCTCCTATATTGATAGATGTATTTGGAACTCTATATCCAACACGGTTTGTGCTAGCTTCCTGAAACTTGACACAATAAAGCAGTTTCAAGTTCTATCTCTATGTTTTGTTTCCTCTTGATGTAGCCCTAAGCAGTGACTGGCGAGAAACACTTTCATTGAAAGGGGTTGCCAAGCTTCGAAAAATTACGAATCTCTAGAAATCTCAGCAAATATTTTCTCGCCCAAACTGGATGATCCTTTCAGGTAATGATCAGTACAGTAAGCCACTTGGTTCCCCAAACTTTGTTCTTCTATGTAGAAGCATTCTTTTCCAGCAACAGTTTGAATTTTGGCGTTTCACACTGTTTTCTCCTATATTGATAGATGTGTTTGGAACTCTAAATCCAACACGGTTTGGGACAGCTTCTTGAAACTTGACACAATAAAGTAGTTTCAAGTTCTATCTCAATGTTTTGTTTCCTCTTGATGTTGCCCTATGCAGTGACTGGCGAGAAACACTTTCATTGAAAGGGGTTGCCAAGTAAACAAAAATTACGAATCTCCAGAAATCTCGGCAAATATTTTTGCATCCAAACTGGATGATACTTTCAGGTAATGATCAGAACACTAAGCCCACTTGGTTGCCCTAATTTTGTTCTTCTATGTTGAAGCGTTCGTTTCCAGCAACAGTTTAAATTTTGGCATTTCACACTGTTTTCTCCTATATTGATAGATGTATTTGGAACACTAAATCCAACACGGTTTGTGCTAGCTTCCTGAAACTTCACACAATAAAGTAGTTTCAAGTTCTCTCTCTATGTTTTGTTTCCTCTTGATGTAGCCCTAAGCAGTGACTGGTGAGTAACACTTTCATTGAAAGGGGTTGCCAAGTAAACCAAAATTACAAATCTACAGAAATCTCAGCAAATATTTTTGTACCCAAACTGGATGATACTTTCAGGTACTGATCAGTACAGTAAGCCACTTGGTTCCCCAAATTTCGTTCTTCTATGTTGAAGCGTTCGTTTCCAGCAACAGTTTGAATTTTGGCATTTCACACTGTTTTCTCCTATATTGATAGATGTGTTTGGAACTCTAAATCCAACACGGTTTGTGCTAGCTTCTTGAAACTTGACACAATAAAGGAGTTTCAAGTTCTAACTCTATGTTTTGTTTCCTCTTGATGTAGCCCTAAGCAATGACTGGCAAGAAACACTTTCATTGAAAGGGGTGGCCTAGTAAACAAAAATTACGAAACTCCAGAAATCTCAGCAAATATTTTTTTCACCCAAACTGGATGATACATTCAGGTAATGATCAGTACACTATGCCCACTTGGTTCCCCAAATTTCGTTCTTCTATGTTGAAGCGTTCGTTTCCAGCAACAGTTTGAATTTTGGCGTTTCACACTGTTTTCTCCTATATTGATAGATGTATTTGGAACTCTAAATCCAACACGGTTTGTGCTAGCTTCTTGAAACTTCACACAATAAAGGATTTTCAAGTTCTGTCTCTATGTTTTCTTTACTCTTGATGTAGCCCTATGCAGTGACTGGCGAGAAACACTTTCATTGAAAGGGGTTGCCAAGTAAACAGAAATTACGAATATCCAGAAATCTCAGCAAATATTTTTCTACCCAAACTGGATGATACTTTCAAGTAATGATCAGTACACTAAGCCCACTTGGTTCCCCAAATTTCGTTCTTCTATGTTGAAGCGTTCGTTTCCAGTAACACTTTGAATTTTGGCGTTTCACACTGTTTTCTCCTATATTGATAGATGTATTTGGAACTCTAAATCCAACACGGTTTGTGCTAGCTTCTTGAAACCTGACACAATAAAGTAGTTTCAAGTTCTGTCTCTATGTTTTCTTTACTCTTGATGTATCCCTATGCAGTGACTGGCGAGAAACACTTTCATTGAAAGGGATTGCCAGGTAAACAACAATTACGAATCTCCAGAAATCTCAGCAACTATTTTTTACCCAAACTGGGTGATACTTTCAGGTATGATAAGTACACTAAGCCGACTTGGTTAACCAAATTTTGTTCTTCTATGTTGAAGTGTTCGTTTCCAGTAACACTTTGAATTTTGAGTTTCACACTTTTTTCTCCTATATTGATAGATGTATTTGGAACTCTATATCCAACACGGTTTGTGCTAGCTTCCTGAAACTTGACACAATAAAGCAGTTTCAAGTTCTATCTCTATGTTTTGTTTCCTCTTGATGTAGCCCTAAGCAGTGACTGGCGAGAAACACTTTCATTGAAAGGGGTTGCCAAGCTTCGAAAAATTACGAATCTCTAGAAATCTCAGCAAATATTTTCTCGCCCAAACTGGATGATCCTTTCAGGTAATGATCAGTACAGTAAGCCACTTGGTTCCCCAAACTTTGTTCTTCTATGTAGAAGCATTCGTTTCCAGCAACAGTTTGAATTTTGGCGTTTCACACTGTTTTCTCCTATATTGATAGATGTGTTTGGAACTCTAAATCCAACACGGTTTGGGACAGCTTCTTGAAACTTGACACAATAAAGTAGTTTCAAGTTCTATCTCAATGTTTTGTTTCCTCTTGATGTTGCCCTATGCAGTGACTGGCGAGAAACACTTTCATTGAAAGGGGTTGCCAAGTAAACAAAAATTACGAATCTCCAGAAATCTCGGCAAATATTTTTGCATCCAAACTGGATGATACTTTCAGGTAATGATCAGAACACTAAGCCCACTTGGTTGCCCTAATTTTGTTCTTCTATGTTGAAGCGTTCGTTTCCAGCAACAGTTTAAATTTTGGCATTTCACACTGTTTTCTCCTATATTGATAGATGTATTTGGAACACTAAATCCAACACGGTTTGTGCTAGCTTCCTGAAACTTCACACAATAAAGTAGTTTCAAGTTCTCTCTCTATGTTTTGTTTCCTCTTGATGTAGCCCTAAGCAGTGACTGGTGAGTAACACTTTCATTGAAAGGGGTTGCCAAGTAAACCAAAATTACAAATCTACAGAAATCTCAGCAAATATTTTTGTACCCAAACTGGATGATACTTTCAGGTACTGATCAGTACAGTAAGCCACTTGGTTCCCCAAATTTCGTTCTTCTATGTTGAAGCGTTCGTTTCCAGCAACAGTTTGAATTTTGGCATTTCACACTGTTTTCTCCTATATTGATAGATGTGTTTGGAACTCTAAATCCAACACGGTTTGTGCTAGCTTCTTGAAACTTGACACAATAAAGGAGTTTCAAGTTCTAACTCTATGTTTTGTTTCCTCTTGATGTAGCCCTAAGCAATGACTGCCAAGAAACACTTTCATTGAAAGGGGTGGCCTAGTAAACAAAAATTACGAAACTCCAGAAATCTCAGCAAATATTTTTTTCACCCAAACTGGATGATACATTCAGGTAATGATCAGTACACTATGCCCACTTGGTTCCCCAAATTTCGTTCTTCTATGTTGAAGCGTTCGTTTCCAGCAACAGTTTGAATTTTGGCGTTTCACACTGTTTTCTCCTATATTGATAGATGTATTTGGAACTCTAAATCCAACACGGTTTGTGCTAGCTTCTTGAAACTTCACACAATAAAGGATTTTCAAGTTCTGTCTCTATGTTTTCTTTACTCTTGATGTAGCCCTATGCAGTGACTGGCGAGAAACACTTTCATTGAAAGGGGTTGCCAAGTAAACAAAAATTACGAATATCCAGAAATCTCAGCAAATATTTTTCTACCCAAACTGGATGATACTTTCAAGTAATGATCAGTACACTAAGCCCACTTGGTTCCCCAAATTTCGTTCTTCTATGTTGAAGCGTTCGTTTCCAGTAACACTTTGAATTTTGGCGTTTCACACTGTTTTCTCCTATATTGATAGATGTATTTGGAACTCTAAATCCAACACGGTTTGTGCTAGCTTCTTGAAACCTGACACAATAAAGTAGTTTCAAGTTCTGTCTCTATGTTTTCTTTACTCTTGATGTAGCCCTATGGAGTGACTGGCGAGAAACTCTTTCATTGAAAGGGTTGCCAAGTAAACAAAAATTACGAATCTCCAGAAATCTCAGCAAATATATTTTCACCCAAACTGGATGATACTTTCAGGTAATGATCAGTACACTAAGCCCACTTGGTTCCCCAAATTTCGTTCTTCTATGTTGAAGCGTTCGTTTCCAGTAACACTTTGAATTTTGGCGTTTCACACTGTTTTCTCCTATATAGATAGATGTATTTGGAACTCTAAATCCAACACGGTTTGTGCTACCTTCTTGAAACTTGACACAATAAAGTAGTTTCAAGTTCTATCTCTTTGTTTTGTTTCCTCTTGATGTAGCCCTAAGCAGTGACTGGCTAGAAACACTTTAATTGAAAGGGGTTGCCAAGCTTCCAAAAATTACGAATCTCTAGAAATCTCAGCAAATATTTTCTCGCCCAAACTGGATGATACTTTCAGGTAATGATCAGTACACCAAGCCACTTGGTTCCCCAAATATTGTTCTTCTATGTTGAAGCATTCATTTCCAGTAACACTTTGAATTTTGGTGTTTCACACTGTTTTCTCCTATATTGATAGATGTGTTTGGAACTGTAAATCCAACACGGTTTGTGCTAGCTTCTTGAAACTTGACACAATAAAGTAGTTTCAAGTTCTATCTCAATGTTTTGTTTCCTCTTGATGTTGCCCTAAGCAGTGACTGACGAGAAACACTTTCATTGAAAGGGGTTGCCAAGTAAACAAAAATTACGAATCTCCAGAAATCTCGGCAAATATTTTTGCATCAAAACTGGATGATACTTTTAGGTAATGATCAGAACACTAAGCCCACTTCGTTGCCCAAATTTCGTTCTTCTATGTTGAAGCGTTCGTTTCCAGCAACAGTTTAAATTTTGGCATTTCACACTGTTTTCTCCTATATTGATAGATGTATTTGGAACTCTAAATCCAACACGGTTTGTGCTAGCTTCCTGAAACTTCACACAATAAAGTAGTTTCAAGTTCTATCTCTATGTCTTGTTTCCTCTTGATGTAGCCCTAAGCAATGACTGGCGAGAAACACTTTCATTGAAAGGGGTTGCCTAGTAAACAAAAATTACGAATCTCCAGAAATCTCAGCAAATATTTTTTTCACCCAAACTGGATGATACATTCAGGTAATGATCAGTACACTATGCCCACTTGGTTCCCCAAATTTCGTTCTTCTATGTTGAAGCGTTCGTTTCCAGCAACAGTTTGAATTTTGGCGTTTCACACTGTTTTCCCCTATATTGATAGATGTATTTGGAACTCTAAATCCAACACGGTTTGTGCTAGCTTCTTGAAACTTGACACAATAAAGGAGTTTCAAGTTCTGTCTCTATGTTTTCTTTACTCTTGATGTAGCCCTATGCAGTGACTGGCGAGAAACACTTTCATTGAAAGGGGTTTCCCAGTAAACAAAAATTACGAATCTCCAGAAATCTCAGCAAATATTTTTCTACCCAAACTGGATGATACTTTCAAGTAATGATCAGTACACTAAGCCCACTTGGTTCCCCAAATTTCGTTCTTCTATGTTGAAGCATTCATTTCCAGTAACACTTTGAATTTTGGTGTTTCACACTGTTTTCTCCTATATTGATAGATGTATTTGGAACTCTAAATCCAACACGGTTTGTGCTAGCCTCTTGAAACATGACACAATAAAGTAGTTTCAAGTTCTGTCTCTATGTTTTGTTTCCTCTTGATGTAGCCCTAAGCAATGACTGGCGAGAAACACTTACATTGAAAAGGGTTGCCTAGTAAACAAAAATTACGAATCTACAGAAATCTCAGCAAATATTTTTTTCACCCAAACTGGATGATACATTCAGGTAATGATCAGTACACTAAGCCCACTTGGTTCCCCAAATTTCGTTCTTCTATGTTGAAGCGTTAGTTTCCAGCAGCAGTTTGAATTTTGGCGTTTCACACTGTTTTCTCCTATATTGATAGATGTATTTGGAACTCTAAATCCAACACGGTTTGTGCTAGCTTCTTGAAACTTGACACAATAAAGGAGTTTCAAGTTCTATCTCAATGTTTTGTTTCCTCTTGATGTTGCCCTAAGCAGTCACTGGAGAGAAACACTTTCATTGAAAGGGGTTGCCAAGTAAACAAAAATTACGAATCTCCAGAAATCTCGGCAAATATTTTTGCATCCAAACTGGATGATACTTTCAGGTAATGATCAGAACACTAAGCCCTCTTGGTTCCCCAAATTTCGTTCTTCTATGTTGAAGCGTTCGTTTCCAGCAACAGTTTAAATTTTGGCGTTTCACACTGTTTTCTCCTATATTGATAGATGTATTTTTAACTCTAAATCCAACACGGTTTGTTCTAGCTTCTTGAAACTTGACACAATAAAGGAGTTTCAAGTTCTATCTCTATGTTTTGTTTACTCTTGATGTAGCCCTATGCCGTGACTGGCGAGAAACACTTTCATTGAAAGGGGTTGTCAATTAAACCAAAATTACGAATCTCCAGAAATCTCAGCAAATATTTTCTCGCCCAAACTGGATGATACTTTCAGGTAATGATCAGTACACTAAGCCCACTTGGTTCCCCAAATTTCGTTCTTCTATGTTGAACCGTTCATTTCCAGTAACACTTTGAATTTTGGCGTTTCACACTGTTTTCTCCTATATTGATAGATGTATTTGGAACTCTTAATCCAACACGGTTTGTGCTAGCTTCTTGATACTTGACAAAATAAAGTAGTTTCAAGTTCTATCTCTATGTTTTGTTTCCTCTTGATGTAGCTCTAAGCAGTGACTGGCGAGAAACACTTTCATTGAAAGTCGTTGCCAAGCTTCCAAAAATTACGAATCTCCAGAAATCTCAGCAAATATTTTCTCGCCCAAACTGGATGATACTTTCAGGTAACGATCAGTACAATAAGCCCACTTGGTTCCCCAAAATTCGTTCTCTTATGTTGAAGCGTTCGTTTCCAGCAACAGTTTGAATTTTGGCGTTTCACACTGTTTTGTCCTATATTGATAGATGTTTTGGAATTCTTAATCCAACACGGTTTGTGCTAGCTTCTTGAAACTTGACACAATAAAGTAGTTTCAAGTTCTGTCTCTATGTTTTGTTTCCTCTTGATGTAGCCCTATGCAGTGACTGGCGAGAAACACTTTCATTGAAAGGGGTTGCCAAGTAAACCAAAATTACGAATCTCCAGAAATCGCAACAAATATTTTTGCAATCAAACTGGATGATACTTTCAGGTAATGATAAGTACACTAAGCCCACTTGATTCACCAAATTTCGTTCATCTATGTTGAAGCGTTCGTTTCTAGCAACAGTTTGAATTTTGGCGTTTCACACTGTTTTCCCCTATATTGATAGATGTATTTGGAACTCTAAATCCAACACGGTTTGTGCTAGCTTCTTGAAACTTGACACAATAAAGTAGTTTCAAGTTCTATCTCTATGTTTTGTTTCCTCTTGATGTAGCCCTAAGCAGAGACTGGCGAGTAACACTTTCATTGAAAGGGGCTGCCAAGTAAACAAAATTACGAATCTCCAGAAATCTCAGCAAATATTTTCTCGCCCAAACTGGATGATACTTTCAGGTAATGATCAGTACACTAAGCCCACTTGGTTTCCCAAATTTCGTTCTTCTATGTTGAACCGTTCGTTTCCAGCAACAGTTTGAATTTTGGCGTTTCACACTGTTTTCTCCTATATTGATACATGTATTTGGAACTCTAAATCCAAAACGGTTTTTGCTAGCTTCTTGAAACCTGACACAATAAAGTAGTTTCAAGTTCTATCTCTATGTTTTGTTTCCTCTTGATGTAGCCCTAAGCAGTGACTGACGAGAAACACTTTCATTGAAAGTCGTTGCCAAGCTTCCAAAAATTACGAATCTCCAGAAATCTCAGCAAATAATTTCTCGCCCAAACTGGATGATACTTTCAGGTAATGATCAGTACACTAAGCCCACTTGGTTCCCCAAATTTCGTTCTCTTATGTTGAAGCGTTCGTTTCCAGCAACAGTTTGAATTTTGGCGTTTCACACTGTTTTGTCCTATATTGATAGATGTATTTGGAATTCTTAATCCAACACGATTTGTGCTAGCTTCTTGAAACTTGACACAATAAAGTAGTTTCAAGTTCTGTCTCTATGTTTTGTTTCCTCTTGATGTAGCCCTATGCAGTGACTGGCGAGAAACACTTTCATTGAAAGGGGTTGCCAAGTAAACCAAAATTACGAATCTCCAGAAATCGCAACAAATATTTTTGCAATCAAATTGGATGATACTTTCAGGTAATGATAAGTACACTAAGCCCAGTTGGTTCCCCAAATTTCGTTCATCTATGTTGAAGCGTTCGTTTCCAGCAACAGTTTGAATTTTGGCGTTTCAAACTGTTTTCTCCTATATTGATAGATGTATTTGGAACTCTAAATCCAACACGGTTTGTGCTAGCTTCTTGAACCTTGACACAATAAAGTAGTTTCAAGTTCTATCTCTATGTTTTGTTTCCTCTTGATGTAGCCCTAAGCAGAGACTGGCGAGTAACACTTTCATTGAAAGGGGCTGCCAAGTATACAAAATTACGAATCTCCAGAAATCTCAGCAAATATTTTCTCGCCCAAACTGGATGATACTTTCAGGTAATGATCAGTACACTAAACCCACTTGGTTTCCCAAATTTCGTTCTTCTATGTTGAACCATTCGTTTCCAGCAACAGTTTGAATTTTGGCGTTTCACACTGTTTTCTCCTATATTGATAGATGTATTTGGAAATCTAAATCCAACACGGTTTGTGCTAGCTTCTTGAAACTTGACACAATAAAGTAGTTTCAAGTTCTATCTCTATGTTTTGTTTCCTCTTGATGTAGCCCTAAGCAGAGACTGGCGAGTAACACTTTCATTGAAAGGGATTGCCAAGTAAACAAAAATTACGAATCTCCAGAAATCTCAGCAAATATTTTCTCTCCCAAACTGGATGATACTTTCAGGTAATGATCAGTACACTAAGCCCACTTGGTTTCCCAAATTTCGTTCTTCTATGTTGAAGCGTTCGTTTCCATAACACTTTGAATTTTGGCGTTTCACACTGTTTTCTCCTATATTGATAGATATATTTTGAACTCTAAATCCAACACGGATTGTGCTAGCTTCTTGAACCTTGACACAATAAAGGAGTTTCAAGTTCTATCTCTATGTTTTGTTTCCTCTTGATGTAGCCCTAAGCAGTGACTGGCGAGTAACACTTTCATTGAAAGGGGTTGCCAAGTAAACAAAAATTACGAATCTCCAGAAATCTCAGCAAATATTTTTATACCCAAACTGGATGATACTTTCAGGTAATGATCAGTACACTAAGCCCACTTGGTTCCCCAAATTTCGTTCTTCTATGTTGAAGCGTTAGTTTCCAGCAGCAGTTTGAATTTTGGCGTTTCACACTGTTTTCTCCTATATTGATAGATGTAGTTGGAACTCTAAATCCAACACGGTTTGTGCTAGCTTCTTGAAACTTGACACAATAAAGTAGTTTCAAGTTCGATCTTTTTGTATTATTTCCTCTTGATGTCTCCCTAAGCAGTGACTGGCGAGTAACACTTTCTTTGAAAGTGGTTGCCAAGCTTCCAAAAAATACGAATCTCCAGAAATCTCAGCAAATATTTTTTCGCCCAAACAGCATGATACTTTGAGGTAATGATCAGTACACTAAGCCCACTTGGTTCCCCAAATTTCGTTCTTCTATGTTGAACCGTTCGTTTGCATCAAGAATTTGAATTATAGCATTTCAAACTGTTTTCTCCTATATTGATAGATCTATTTGGAACTCTAAATACAACTTGGTTGTGCTAGCTTCTTGAAACTTGACACAATAAAGTAGTTTCACATTGTATCTCTATCTTTTGTTTCCTCTTGATGTAGCCCTAATCCGTGACCTGCGAGAAACACTTTCATTGAAAGGGGTTGCCAAGCATACAAAAATTATGAATCTTCAGAAATCTCAGCAAATATTTTTCACCCAAACTGGATGATACTGTCAGGTAATGATCAGTACACTAAGCCAACTTGGTTCCCCAAATTTCGTTCTTCTATGTTCAAGCCTTCGTTTCCAGTTACACTTTGAATTTTGGCGTTTCACACTGTTTTCACCTATATTGATAGATGTATTTCGAACTTTAAATACAACACGGTTTGTGCTAGCTTCTTGAAACTTGACACAATAAAGTAGTTTCATGTTCTGTCTCTATGTTTTGTTTCCTCTTGATGTCGCCCTAAGCAGTGACTGGCGAGAAAAACTTTCATTGAAAGGGGTTGCCAAGTGTACAAAAATTACAAAACTCCAGAAATCTCAGCAAATATTTTTTTCACCCAAACTGGATGATACATTCAGGTAATGATCAGTACACTATGCCCACTTGGTTCCCCGAATTTCGTTCTTCTATGTTGAAGCGTTCGTTTCCAGCAACAGTTTGAATTTTGGCGTTTCACACTGTTTTCTCCTATATTGATAGATGTATTTGGAACTCTAAATCCAACACGGTTTGTGCTAGCTTCTTGAAACCTGACACAATAAAGTAGTTTCAAGTTCTATCTCTATGTTTTGTTTCCTCTTGATGTAGCCCTAAGCAGTGACTGGCGAGAAACACTTTCATTGAAAGTTGTTGCCAAGCTTCCAAAAATTACAATCTCCAGAAATCTCAGCAAATATTTTCTCGCCGAAACTGGATGATACTTCCAGGTAATGATCAGTAGACTAAGCGCACTTGGTTCCCCAAATTTCGTTCTTCTATGTTGAAGCGTTCGTTTCCAGCAACAGTTTGAATTTTGGCGTTTCACACTGTTTTCTCCTATATTGATAGATGTATTTGGAACTCTAAATCCAACACGGTTTGTGCTAGCTTCTTGAAAGTGTACACCATAAAGTAGTTTCATGTTCTAACTCTATGTTTTGTTTCCTCTTGATGTAGCCCTATGCAGTGACTGGCGAGAAACACTTTCATTGAAAGGTGTTGCCAAGTAAACAAAAATTACAAATCTCCAGAAATCTCAGCAAATATTTTTGTACCCAAACTGGATGATACTTTCATGTAACGATAAGTACACTAAGCCCACATGGTTCCCCAAATTTCGTTCTTCTATGTTGAAGCGTTCGTTTCCAGTAACACTTTGAATTTTGGCGTTTCACACTGTTTTCTCCTATATTGATAGATGTATTTGGAACTCTAAATCCAACACGGTTTTTGCTAGCTTCCTGGAACTTGACACAATAAAGTAGTTTCAAGTTCTATCTCTATGTTTTGTTTCCTCTTGATGTAGCCCTAAGCAGTGACTGGCGAGTAACACTTTCATTGAAAGGGGTTGCCAAGTATACAAAAATTACGAATCTCCAGAAATCTCAGCAAATATATTTTCACCGAAACTGCATGATACTTTCAGGTAATGATCAGTACACTAAGCCCACGTGGTTACCCAAATTTCGTTCTTCTATGTTGAAGCATTCGTTTCCAGCAACAGTTTGAATTTTGGCGTTTCACACTGTTTTCTCCTATATTGATAGATATATTTGGAACTCTAAATCCAACACGGTTTGTGCTAGCTTCCTGGAACTTCAGACAATAAAGTAGTTTCAAGTTCCTTCTCTATGTTTTGTTTCCTCTTGATGTAGCCCTAAGCAGTGACTGGCGAGTAACACTTTCATTGAAAGGGGTTGCCAAGTAAACAAAAATTACGAATCTCCAGAAATCTCAGCAAATATTTTTGAATCCAAACTGGATGATACTTTCAGGTAATGATCAGAACACTAAGATGACTTGGTTCCCCAAATTTCGTTCTTCTATGTTGAAGCGTTCTTTCCAGCAACAGTTTAAATTTTGGCGTTTCACACTGTTTTCTCCTATAGTGATAGATGTATTTGGAACTCTAAATCCAACACGGTTTGTCCTAGCTTCTTGAAACTTGACACAATAAAGGAGTTTCAAGTTCTATCTCAATGTTTTGTTTCCTCTTGATGTTGCCCTAAGCAGTGACTGGCGAGAAACACTTTCATTGAAAGGGGTTGCCAAGTAAACAAAAATTACGAATCTCCAGAAATCTCAGCAAATATTTTTGTACCAAAACTGGATGATACTTTCAGGTAATGATCAATACACTAAGCCCACTTGGTTCCCCAAATTTCGTTGTTCTATGTTGAAGCGTTCGTTTCCAGTTACAGTTTGAATTTTGGCGTTTCACACTGCTTTCTCCTATATTGATAGATGTATTTGGAACTCTAAATCCAAAAAGGTTTGTGCAAGCTTCTTGAAACTTGACACAATAAAGTAGTTTCAAGTTCTTTCAGTATGTTTTGTTTCCTCTTGATTCTGCGCTAAGCTGGGACTGGTGAGAAACACTTTCATTGAAAGGGGTTGCCAAGCTTCCAAAAATTACGAATCTCCAGAAATATCAGCAAATATTTTTTCAACCAAACTGGATGATACTTTCAGGTAATGATCAGTACAGTAAGCCCACTTGGTTCCTCAAATTTCAGACTTCTATGCTGAAGCGTTCGTTTCCAGTAACAGTTTTAATTTTTAGGTTTCACTCTGTTTTCTCCTATATAGATAGATGTATTTGGAACTCTAAATCCAACACGGTTTGTGCTAGCTTATTGAAAATTGACACAATAAAGTAGTTTCAAGTTCTATCTCTATGTTTTGTTTCCTCTTGATATAGCCCTAAGCAGTGACTGGCGAGCAACAGTTTCATTGAAAGGGCTTGCCAAGCTTCCAAAAATTACAAGTCTCCAGAAATCTCAGCAAATATTTTTTCAACCAAACTGGATGATACTTTCAGGTAATGATCAGTACACTAAGCCCACTTGGTTCCTCAAATTTCGTACTTCTATGATGAAGCGTTCTTTTCCAGTAACAGTTTTAATTTTTAGGTTTCACTCTGTTTTCTCCTATATTGATAGATGTATTTGGAACTCTAAATCCAACACGTTTTGTGCTAGCTTCTTGGAACTTGACAGAATAAAGTAGTTTCACTTTCTACCTCTAATTTATGTCTCCCCTTGATGTAGCACTAAGCAGTGACTGGCGAGAAATACTTTCATTGAAAGGAGTTGCAAAACTTCCAAAAATTACGAATCTCCAGAAATCTCAGCAAATATTTTTTACCCAAACTTGATGATATTTCAGGTAATGATCAGTACACTAAGCCCACTTGGTTGCCCAAATTTCGTTCTTCTATGTTGAAGCGTTCGTTTCCAGTAACAGTTTTAATTATTAGGTTTCACTCTGTTTTCTCCTATATTGATAGATGTATTTGGAACTCTAAATCCAACAGGGTTTGTGCTAGCTTCTTGAAACTTGACACAATAAAGTAGTTTCAAGTTCTATCTCTATGTTTTCTTTCCTCTTGATGTAGCCCTAAGCAGTTACTGGTGAGAAACACTTATATTGAAAGGGCTTGCCAAACTTCCAAAAATTACGAATCTCCAGAAACCTCAGCTAATATTTTTTCACCCAAACTGGATGATACTTTCAGGTAATAATCAGTACACTAAGCCTACTTGGCTCCCCAAATGTCGTCTTCTATGTCGAAGCGTTCATTTTCAGTAACAGTTTGAATTTTTGCGTTTCACACTGTTCTCTCCTATATTGATAGATGTATTTGGAAATCTAAATCCAACAGGGTTTGTGCTAGCTTCTTGAAACTTGCACAATAAAGTAGTTTCAAGTTCTATCTATATGTTTTCTTTCCTCTTGATGTAGCCCTAAGCAGTAACTGGCGAGAATCACTTTCATTGCAAGGGATTGCAAAGCGTCCAAAAACTACGAATCTGCAGAAATCTCAGCAAATATTTTTTCACTGAAACTGGATGATACTTTAAGGTAGTGATGAGTACACGAAGCCCACTCGGTTCCCCAAATTTAGTTCTTCTATTTGAAGCGTTCGTTTCCAGCAACAGTTTGAATTTTGGTGTTTCACAGTTTTCTCCTATATTGATAGATGTACTTGGAACTCTAAATCCAACACGGTTTGTGCCAGCTTCTAGAAACTTGACACAGTAAAGAAGTTTCCAGTTCTATCTTTATGTTTTGTTTCCTCTTGATGTAACCCTAAGCAGTGACCTGCGAGAAACACTTTCTTTGAAAGGGGTTGCCAAGCATACAAAAATTACGAATCTTCAGAAATCTCAGCAAATATTTTTCACCCAACCTGGATGAAACTTTCAGGTAAAGATTAGTACACTAAGCCCAATTGGTTCCCCATATTTCGTTCTTGTATGCTGAAGCGTTCGTTTCCAGCAATAGTTTGAATTTTGGCGTTTCACACTGTTTTCTCCTATATTAGTAGATGTATTTGGAACTCTAAATCCAACACGGTTTGTGCTAGCTTCTTGAAACTTGACACAAAAATAGTTTCACGTTCTGTCTCCATTTTGTTTCCTCTTGATGTAGCCCTAAACAGTGACTGGCAAGAAACACTTTAATTGAAAGGGGTTGCCAAGTGTCCAAAAATTACGAATCTCCAGAAATCTCAGCAAATATTTTTTCACTCAAACTGGATGATACTTTCAGGTAAAGATCAGTACACTAAGCCCACTTGGTTGCCCAAATTTCGTTCTTCTATGTTGAAGCGTTCGTTTCCAGAAACACTTTGAATTTTGGCGTATCACACTGTTTTCTCCTATATTGATAGACGTATTTGAAACTCTAAATCCAACACGGTTTTTGCTAGCTTCTTGAAACTTGACACAATAAAGTAGTTTCACGTACTCTCACTATGAATTCTTTCCTCTTGATATAGCTCTAAGCAGTGACTGGTGAGAAACACTAACATTGAAAGGGGTTGCCAAGCGTCCGAAAATTAGGAATCTCCAGAAATCTCAGCAAATATTTTTTCACCCAAACTGGATGATAATTTCAGGTAAAAATCAGTACACAAAGCCAATTGGTTCCCCAAATTTCGTTCTTCTATGTTGAAGCGTTCGTTTCCAGTAACAATTTGAATTTTGGCGTATCACACTGTTTTCTCCTATATTGATAGACATATTTGAAACTCTAAATCCAACACGGTTTTTGCTAGCTTCTTGAAACTTGACACAATAAAGTAGTTTCACATACCCTCAATATGTTTTGTTTCCTCTTGATATAGCTCTAAGCAGTGACTGGTGAGAAACACTAACATTGAAGGGGTTGCCAAGCGTCCAAAAATTACGAATCTCCAGAAATCTCAGGAAATATTTTTTCACCGAAAATGGATGAAACTTTCAGGTAATGATCAGTACACTAAGCCTACTTGGTTCTTCAAATTTCGTTCTTCTATGTTGAAGCATTCGTTTCCATTAACAGTTTTAATTTTTAGGTTTCACTCTGTTTTCTCCTATATTGATAGATGTATTTGGAACTCTAAATCCAACACGGTTTGTGCTAGCTTCTTGAAACTTGACAGAATAAAGTAGTTTCACGTTCTATCTCTAATTTATGTCTCCCCTTGATGTAGCCCTAAGCAGTGACTGGCGAGTAACACTTTCATTGAAAGGGGTTGCCAAGCTTCCAAAAATTAAGAGTCTCCAGAAATCTCAGCAAATATTTTTTTACCCAAACTAGATGATATTTCAGGTAATGATCAGTACACTAAGCACACTTGGTTGCCCAAATTTCGTTCTTCTATGTTGAAGCTTTCATTGCCAGTAAAGTTTGAATTTTTAGGTTTCACTATGTTTTCTCCTATATTGATAGATGTATTTGGAACTCTAAATCCAACACGGTTTGTGCTGGCTTCTTGAAACTTGACACAATAAAGTAGTTTCAAGTTCTATCTCTATGTTTTGTATCCTCTTGATGTAGCCCTAAGCAGTGACTGCACAGAAACACTTACATGGAAAGGGGTTGCCAAGCGTCCAAAAATTACGAATCTCCGGAAATCTCAACAAATATTTTTTCACCCCAACTGGATGATACTTTCAGATAATGATCAGAACACTAAGCCCACTTGCTTCCCCAAATTTCATTCTTCTATGTTGAAGAGTTCGATGCCAGTAACAGTTTGAATTTTGGCGTTTCACACTGCTTTCTCCTATATTGATAGATGTATTAGGAACCCTAAATCCAACACGGTTTGTGCTAGCTTCTTGAAACTTGACAAAATAAAGTAGTTTCACGTTCTATCTCTGTGTAATGTCTCCCTTTGATGTAGCCCTCAGAGTGACTGGCGAGAAACACTGTCATTGAAAGGGCTTGCCAAGCTTCCAAAAATTACGAATCTCCAGAAATCTCAGCAAATATTTTTTCACCCAAACTGGATGATATTTTCAGGTAATGATCAGTACACTAAGCCCACTTGGTTCCTCAAATTTCGTTCGTCTATGCTGAAGCATTCATTTCCAGTAACAGTTTAAATATTTAGGTTTCACTCTGTTTTCTCCTATATTGATAGATGTATTTGGAACCCTAAATCCAACAGGGTGTGTGCTAGCTTCTTGAAACTTGACACAATAAGGTGGTTACACGTTCTCTCTATGTTTTGTTTCTCTTGATGTAGCACTAAGCAGTGACTGGCAAGAAACACTTTCATTGAAAGGGGTTGTCAAGCTTCCAAAAATTACGAATCTCCAGAAAACTCAGCAAATATTTTTTCACCCAAACTGGATGATACTTTCAGGTAATGATCATTACACTAAGCCCACTTGGTTCCTCATTTCGTTCTTCTATGTTGAAGCGCTCGTTTCCACTAACACTTTGAATTTTTAGGTTTCACTGTGTTTTCTCCTATATTGATAG
This sequence comes from Spermophilus citellus, assembly GCF_964194105.1. Taxonomy (NCBI): domain Eukaryota; kingdom Metazoa; phylum Chordata; class Mammalia; order Rodentia; family Sciuridae; genus Spermophilus; species Spermophilus citellus. The sequence goes on along the minus strand of NC_138192.1, from coordinate 2,527,319 downwards.
ATGTATTTGGAACTCTAAATCCAACACGGTTTGTGCTAGCTTCTTGAAACTTGACACAATAAATTAGTTTCAAGTTCTATCTCTATGTTTTGTTTCCTCTTGATGTAGCCCTGAGCAGTGACTGGCGAGAAACACTTTCATATAAGGGCTTGCCAAGCTTCCAAAAATTATGAATCTCCAAAAATCTCAGCAAATATATTTCCACCCAAAATGGATGATACTTTCAGATAATGATCAGTACACTAATCTGACTTGGTTCCTCAAATTTCGTTCTTCTGTTTGAAGCGTTCGTTTCCAGTATCAGTTTGAATTTTGGCGTTTCACACTGTTTTTTCCTACATTGATAGATGTATTTGGAACTCTAAATCCAACACGGTTTGTGCTAGCTTCTTGAAACTTGACACAATAAAGTAGTTTCACGTTCTATCTCTATGTTTTGTTTTCTATTGATGTAGCCCTAAGCACTGACTGGCGAGAAACACTTGCATTTTAAAGGGCTTGCTAAGCTTCCAAAAATTACGAATCACCAGTAATCTCAGCAAATATTTTTTCACCCAAACTGGATGATACTTTCAGGTAACGATCAGTACACTAAGGCACTTGGTTCCCCAAATTTTGTTCTTCTATGTTGAAGCATTCGTTTCCAGTAACAGTTTGAATTTTGGCGTTTCACACTGTTTTCTCCTATATTGATAGGGGTATTTGGAACTCTAAATCCAACACGGTTTGTGCAAGCTTCTTGAAACGTGACAGAATAAAGTAGTTTCAAGTACTATCTCTATGTTTTGTTTCCTCTTTATGTAGCCTTAGCAGTGACTGGCGAGAAACACTTAAATTGAAAGGGGTTGCAAAGCTTCCAAAAATTACGAATCTCCAGAAATCTCAGCAAATATTTTTTCACACAAACTGGATGATACTTTCAGGTAATGATCAGTACACTAAGCCCACTTGGTTCCCCAAATTTCGTTTTCTATGTTGAAGCATTTGATTCCAGTAACCTTTTGAGTTTTGCGTTTCACACTGTTTTCTCCTATATTGATACATGTATTTGGAACTCTAAATCCAACACGGTTTGTGCTAGCTTCTTGAAACTTAACACAATAAAGTAGTTTCAAGTTCTATCTCTATGTTTTGTTTCCTCTTGATGTAGCCCTAGCAGTGACTGGTGGAAACACTTTCATTGATAGCGGTTGTGAAGCTTCCAAAAATTACGAATCTCCAGAAATCTCAGCAAATATTTTTTCACCCAAACTGGATGATACTTTCAGGTAATGATCATTACACTAAGTCCACTTGGATCCTCATTTCGTTCTTCTATGTTGAAGCATTCGTTTCCAGTAACAGTTTGAATTTTTAGGTTTCACTGTGTTTTCTCCAATATTGATAGATGTATTTGGAACTCTAAATCCAACACGGTTTGTGCTAGCTTCTTGTAACTTGACACAATAAATTAGTTTCAAGTTCTATCTCTATGTTTTGTTTCCTCTCAATGTAGCCCTAGCAGTGACTGGCGAGAAACACTTAAATTGAAAGTGGTTGCCAAGCGTCCAAAAATTACGAATCTCCAGAAATCTCAGCAAATATTTTTTCACCCAAACTGTATGATACTTTCAGGTAATGATCAGTACACTAAGCCTACTTGGTTCCCCAAATTTCTTTCTTCTATGTTTAAACATTTGATTCCAGTAACAGTTTGAATTTGTGTTTCACACTGTTTTCTCCTATATTGATAGATGTATTTGGAACTCTAAATCCAACACGGTTTGTGCTAGTTTCTTGAAACTTGACACAATAAAGTAGTTTCACGTTCTATCTCTAAGTTTTGTTTCTCTTGATGTAGCCCTAAGCAGTGACTGGCGAGAAACACTTTCATTGTAAGGGCTTGCCAGCTTCCAAAATTACGAAACTCAAGAAATCACAGCAAATATTTTTTCACCAAAACTGGATGATACTTTCCGGTAATGATCAGTACACTAAGACCACTTGGTTCCCCAAATTTAGTTCTTCTATGTTTAAACTTTCGATTCCAGTAACGGGTTGAATTTTTAGGTTTCACTCTGTTTTCTCCTATATTGATAGATGTATTTGGAACTCTAAATCCAACATGGTTTTTGCTAGCTTCTTGAAACTTGACACAATAAAATAGTTTCACGTTCTCTCTCTACGTTTTGTTTCTCTTGATGTAGCCCTAAGCAGTGACTGGCGAGAAACACTTTCATTGAAAGGGGTTGTCAAGCTTCCAAGAATTACGAAACTCCAGAAATCTCAGCAAATATTTTTTCACCCAAACTCAATGATACTTTCAGGTAATGATCAGTACACTAAGCCCACTGGTTCCCCAAATTTCATTCTCTATGTTGATGCGTTCGTTTCCAGTATCAGTTTGAATTTTGGCGTTTCACACTGTTTTCTCCTATATTGATAGATGTATTTGCAACTCTAAATCCAACACGGTTTGTGCTACCTTCTTGAAACTTGACACACTAAAGTATTATCAAGTACTCTCTCTATGTTTTGTTTCCTCTTGATGTAGCCCAAAGCAGTGACTGGCGAGAAACACTGACATTGAAAGGGGTTGCCAAGCGTACGAAAATTACGAACCTCCAGAAATCTCAGCAAATATTTTTTCACCCAAACTGTAGGATACTTTCTGGTAATGATCAGTACACTAAGCCCACTTGGTTCACCGAATTTCGTTCTTCTATGTTGAAGCGTTCGTTTCCACTAACAGTTTGAATTTTGGCGTTTCACACGGTTTTCTCCTATATTGATAGATGTATTTGGAACTCTAAATCCAACACGGATTGTCTTAGATTCTTGAAACTTGACACAATAAAGTACTTTCACGTTCTATCTCTATGTTTTGTTTTTTCTTGATGTAACCCTAAGCAGTGACTGGCGAGAGACACTTACATTGAAAGGGCTTGCAAAGCTTCCAAAAATTACAAGTCACCAGAAATCTCAGGAAATATTTTTTCACCCAAACTGGATGATACTTTCAGGTAATGATCAGTACACTAAGCCACTTGGTTCCCCAAATTTCTTTCTTCTATGTTGAAGCGTTCGTTTCCAGTAACAGTTTAAATTTTGGCGTTTCACACTGTTTTCTTCTATATTGATAGGTGTATTTAGAACTCTAAATCCAACACGGTTTGAGCTAGCTTCTTGAAACTTGACACAATAAATTAGTTTCAAGTTCTATCTCTATGTTTTCTTTCCTCTTGATGTAGCCCTAGCAGTGACTGGTGGAAACACTTTCATTGATAGCGGTTGTGAAGCTTCCAAAAATTACGAATCTCCAGAAATCTCAGCAAATATTTTTTCACCCAAACTGGATGATACTTTCAGGTAATGATCATTACACTAAGTCCACTTGGATCCTCATTTCGTTCTTCTATGTTGAAGCATTCGTTTCCAGTAACAGTTTGAATTTTTAGGTTTCACTGTGTTTTCTCCAATATTGATAGATGTATTTGGAACTCTAAATCCAACACGGTTTGTGCTAGCTTCTTGTAACTTGACACAATAAATTAGTTTCAAGTTCTATCTCTATGTTTTGTTTCCTCTCAATGTAGCCCTAGCAGTGACTGGCGAGAAACACTTAAATTGAAAGTGGTTGCCAAGCGTCCAAAAATTACGAATCTCCAGAAATCTCAGCAAATATTTTTTCACCCAAACTGTATGATACTTTCAGGTAATGATCAGTACACTAAGCCTACTTGGTTCCCCAAATTTCTTTCTTCTATATTTAAACATTTGATTCCAGTAACAGTTTGAATTTGTGTTTCACACTGTTTTCTCCTATATTGATAGATGTATTTGGAACTCTAAATCCAACACGGTTTGTGCTAGTTTCTTGAAACTTGACACAATAAAGTAGTTTCACGTTCTATCTCTAAGTTTTGTTTCTCTTGATGTAGCCCTAAGCAGTGACTGGCGAGAAACACTTTCATTGTAAGGGCTTGCCAGCTTCCAAAATTACGAAACTCAAGAAATCACAGCAAATATTTTTTCACCAAAACTGGATGATACTTTCCGGTAATGATCAGTACACTAAGACCACTTGGTTCCCCAAATTTAGTTCTTCTATGTTTAAACTTTCGATTCCAGTAACGGGTTGAATTTTTAGGTTTCACTCTGTTTTCTCCTATATTGATAGATGTATTTGGAACTCTAAATCCAACATGGTTTTTGCTAGCTTCTTGAAACTTGACACAATAAAATAGTTTCACGTTCTCTCTCTACGTTTTGTTTCTCTTGATGTAGCCCTAAGCAGTGACTGGCGAGAAACACTTTCATTGAAAGGGGTTGTCAAGCTTCCAAGAATTACGAAACTCCAGAAATCTCAGCAAATATTTTTTCACCCAAACTCAATGATACTTTCAGGTAATGATCAGTACACTAAGCCCACTGGTTCCCCAAATTTCATTCTCTATGTTGATGCGTTCGTTTCCAGTATCAGTTTGAATTTTGGCGTTTCACACTGTTTTCTCCTATATTGATAGATGTATTTGCAACTCTAAATCCAACACGGTTTGTGCTACCTTCTTGAAACTTGACACACTAAAGTATTATCAAGTACTCTCTCTATGTTTTGTTTCCTCTTGATGTAGCCCAAAGCAGTGACTGGCGAGAAACACTGACATTGAAAGGGGTTGCCAAGCGTACGAAAATTATGAACCTCCAGAAATCTCAGCAAATATTTTTTCACCCAAACTGTAGGATACTTTCTGGTAATGATCAGTACACTAAGCCCACTTGGTTCACCGAATTTCGTTCTTCTATGTTGAAGCGTTCGTTTCCACTAACAGTTTGAATTTTGGCGTTTCACACGGTTTTCTCCTATATTGATAGATGTATTTGGAACTCTAAATCCAACACGGATTGTCTTAGATTCTTGAAACTTGACACAATAAAGTACTTTCACGTTCTATCTCTATGTTTTGTTTTTTCTTGATGTAACCCTAAGCAGTGACTGGCGAGAGACACTTACATTGAAAGGGCTTGCAAAGCTTCCAAAAATTACAAGTCACCAGAAATCTCAGGAAATATTTTTTCACCCAAACTGGATGATACTTTCAGGTAATGATCAGTACACTAAGCCACTTGGTTCCCCAAATTTCTTTCTTCTATGTTGAAGCGTTCGTTTCCAGTAACAGTTTAAATTTTGGCGTTTCACACTGTTTTCTTCTATATTGATAGGTGTATTTAGAACTCTAAATCCAACACGGTTTGAGCTAGCTTCTTGAAACTTGACACAATAAATTAGTTTCAAGTTCTATCTCTATGTTTTCTTTCCTCTTGATGTAGCCCTAGCAGTGACTGGTGGAAACACTTTCATTGATAGCGGTTGTGAAGCTTCCAAAAATTACGAATCTCCAGAAATCTCAGAAAATATTTTTTCACCCAAACTGGATGATACTTTCAGGTAATGATCATTACACTAAGTCCACTTGGATCCTCATTTCGTTCTTCTATGTTGAAGCGTTCGTTTCCAGTAACAGTTTGAATTTTTAGGTTTCACTGTGTTTTCTCCTCTATTGATAGATGTATTTGGAACTCTAAATCCAACACGGTTTGTGCTAGCTTCTTGTAACTTGACACAATAAATTAGTTTCAAGTTCTATCTCTATGTTTTGTTTCCTCTCGATGTAGCCCTAGCAGTGACTGGCGAGAAACACTTAAATTGAAAGGGGTTGCCAAGCGTCCAAAAATTACGAATCTCCAGAAATCTCAGCAAATATTTTTTCACCCAAACTGTATGATACTTTCAGGTAATGATCAGTACACTAAGCCCACTTGGTTCCCCAAATTTCGTTCTTCTATGTTTAAACATTTGATTCGAGTAACAGTTTGAATTTGCGTTTCACACTGTTTTCTCGTATATTGATAGATGTATTTGGAACTCTAAATCCAACACGGTTTGTGGTAGCTTCTTCAAACTTGACACAATAAAGTAGTTTCACGTTCTGTCTCTAATTTTTGTTCATCTTGATGTAGCCCTAAGCAGTGACTGGTGAGAAACACTTTCATTGTAAGGGCTTCCCAGCTTCCAAAAATTACGAAACTCAAGAAATCACAGCAAATATTTTTTCACCCAAACTGGATGATACTTTCAGGTAATGATCACTACACTAAGACCACTTGGTTCCCCAAATTTTGTTCTTCTATGTTGAAGCTTTCGTTTCCAGTAACGGGTTGAATTTTTAGGTTTCACTCTGTTTTCTCCTATATTGATAGATGTATTTGGAACTCTAAATCCAACATGGTTTTTGCTAGCTTCTTGAAACTTGACACAATAAAATACTTTCACATTCTCTCTCTACGTTTTGATTCTCTTGATGTAGCCCTAAGCAGTGACTGGCGAGAAACACTTTCATTGAAATGGGTTGTCAAGCTTCCAAGAATTACGAAACTCCAGAAATCTCAGCAAATATTTTTTCACCCAAACTCAATGATACTTTCAGGTAATGATCAGTACACTAAGGCCACTTGGTTCCGCAAATTTCGTTCTTCTATTTTGAAGCGTTCGGTTCCAGTATCAGTTTGAATTTTGGCGTTACACACTGTTTTCTCCTATATTGATAGATGTATTTGCAACTCTAAATCCAACACGGTTTGTGCTACCTTTTTGAAACTTGACACACTAAAGTAGTATCAAGTACTCTCTCTATGTTTTGTTTCCTCTTGAAGTAGCCCAAAGCAGTGACTGGCGAGAAACACTGACATTGAAAGGGGTTGCCAAGCGTACTAAAATTACGAACCTCCAGAAATTTCAGCAAATATTTTTTCACCCAAACTGTAGGATACTTTCTGATAATGATCAGTACACTAAGCCCACTTGGTTCACCGAATTTCGTTCTTCTATGTTGAAGCGTTCGTTTCCACTAACAGTTTGAATTTTGGCGTTTCACACGGTTTTCTCCTATATTGATAGATGTATTTGGAACTCTAAATCCAACACGGATTGTCTTAGCTTCTTGAAACTTGACACAATAAAGGAGTTTCACTTTCTTTCTCTATGTTTTGTTTCCTCTTGATGTAGCCCTAAGCAGTGACTGGCGAGAAACACTTACATTGAAAGGGGTTGGCTAGCATCCAAAATTTACGAGTCTCCAGAAATCTAAGCAAATATTTTTTCACCCAAACTGGATGATACTTTGAGATAATGATCAGTACACTAAGCCCACTTGGTTCCCCAAATTTCGTTCTTCTATGTTGTAGCATTCGATTCCAGTAACTGTTTGAATTTTGGCATTTCACACTGTTTTCTCCTATATTCATAGATGTATTTGGAACTCTAAATATAACACGGTTTGTGCTAGCTTCTTGAAACTTGACAGAATAAAGTAGTTTCACGTACTATCTCTATGTTTTTTTCCTCTTGATGTAGCCCTAGCAGTGACAGGCGAGAATCCCTTACATAGAAACGGGGTGGCAAGCGTCCAAAAATTACGAATCTCCAGAAATATCAGCAAATATTTTTTCACCCAAACTGGATGATACTTTCAGGTAAAGATCAGTACTCTAAGCCCACTTAGTTCCCCAAATTTCGTTCTTCTATGTTGCAGCGTTCGATTCCAGTAACAGTTTGAATTTTGGCGTTTCACACTGTTTTCTCCTATATTGATAGTTGTATTTGGAACTCTAAATCCAACACGGTTTGTGCTAGCTTCTTGGAACTTGACACAATAAAATAGTTTCACATTCTCTCTCTACATTTTGTTTCTCTTGATGTATCCCTAAGCAGTGACTGGCGAGAAACACTTTCATTGAAAGGGCTTGCCAAACTTCCAAAAATTTCGAATCTCCAGAAATCTCAGCAAATATTTTTTCACCCAAACTGGTTGATACTTTCAGGTAATGATCAGTACACTATGCCAACTTGATTCCCCAAATTTTCTTCTTCTATGTTCAAGCTTTCATTTCCAGTAACAGGTTGAATTTTTATTTTTCACTCTGTTTTCTCCTATATTGATAGATGTATTTGGAACTCTAAGTCCAACACAGTTTGTGCTAGCTTCTTGAAACTTGACAAAATAAAGAAGTTTCACGTTCTCTCTCTACGTTTTGTTTCTCTTGATGTAGTCCTAAGCAGTGACTGGCGGAAACACTTTCATTGATAGCTTTTGTGAAGCTTCCAAAAATTACGAATCTCCAGAAATCTCAGCAAATTTTTTTTCACCCAATCTGTATGATACTTACAGGTAATGTTCATTACACTAAGTCCACTTGGTTCCTCATTTCATTCTTCTATGTTGAAGCGTTCGTTTCCAGTAACAGTTTGAATTTTTAGGTTTCATTCTGTTTTCTGCTATATTGATAGATGTATTTGGAACTCTAAATCCAACACGGTTTGTGCTAGCTTCTTGTCACTTGACACAATAAATTAGTTTCATGTTCTATCTCTATGTTTTGTTTCCTCTTGATGTAGCCCTAAGCAGTGACTGGTGAGAACCACTTTCATTGAAAGGGGTTTCCAAGCTTCCAAAAATTACGAATCTCCAGAAATCTCAGCAAATATTTTTACACCCAAACTGGATGATACTTTCAGGTAATGATCAGAACACTATGCCCACTTGGTTCCCCAAATTTCTTTCTTCTATGTTGAAGCGTTCGATTCCTGTAACAGTTTAAATTTTGGCGTTTCACACTGTTTTCTCCTGTATATAGATGTATTTGTAACTCTAAATCCAACACGGTTTGTGCTAGCTTCTTGAAACTTGACACAATAAAGTAGTTTCACGTTCTATCTCTATGTTTTGTTTCCTCTTGATGTAGCCCTAAGCAGTTACTGGCGAGAAACACTTACATTGAAAGTGGTTGCCAAGCTTCCAAAAATTACGAATCTCCAGAAATCTGAGCAAATATTTTTTCACCCAAACTGGATAGTTTCACGTAATGATCAGTACACTAAGCCCACTTGGTTCCTCAAATTTCGTTCTTCTATCTTGAAGCGTTCTTTTCCAGTAACAGTTTGAATTTTTAGGTTTCACTCTGTTTTCTCCTATACAGATAGATGTATTTGGAACTCTGATTCCAACATGGTTTGTGCTATTTTCTTGAAACTTGACACAATAAAGTAGATTCAAGTTCTATCACTATGTTTTGTTTCCTCTTGATGTAGCCCTAAGCAGTGACTGGCGAGAAAGACTGACATTGAAAGGGGTTGCCAAGCGTTTGAAAATTACTAACCTCCAGAAATCTCAGCAAATATTTTTTCTCCCAAACTGTATGATACTTTCTGGTAATGATCAGTACACTAAGCCCACTTGGTTCAACGAATTTCATTCTTCTATGTTGAAGCGTTCGTTTCCAGTAACAGTTTGAATTTTGGCGTTTCACACGGTTTTCTCCTATATTGATAGATGTATTTGGAACTCTAAATGCAACACGGTTTGTCTTAGCTTCTTGAAACTTGACACAATAAAGTAGTTTCACGTTCTATCTCTATGTTTTCTTTCCTCTTGATGTAGCCCTAAGCTGTGACTGGCTAGAAACACTTTCATTGAAAGGGGGTGCCAAGCTTCCAAAAATTACGAATCTTCAGAAATCTCAGCAAATATTTTTTCACCCAAACTGGATGATACTTTCAGGTAATGATCAGCACACTAAGCCCACTTGGTTCCTCAAATTTCGTTCATCTATGTTGAAGCGTTCTTTTCCAGTAACAGTTTGAATTTTTAGGTTTCACTTTGTTTTCTCCTATATAGATAGATGTATTTGGAACTCTGATTCCAACATGGTTTGTGCTAGTTTCTTGAAACTTGACACAATAAAGTAGATTCAAGTTCTATCACTATGTTTTGTTTCCTCTTGATGTAGCCCTAAGCAGTGACTGGCGAGAAACACTTACATTGAAAGGGGTTGGCAAGCGTCCAAAAATTATGAGTCTCCAGAAATCTAAGCAAATATTTTTTCACCCAAACTGGATGATACTTTCAGATAATGATGAGTACAATAAGCCCACTTGGTTCCCCAAATTTCGTTCTTCTATGTGGAAGCGTTCGTTTCCAGTAACAGTTTGAATTTTGGCGTTTCACACTGTTTTCTCCTATATTGAGAGATCTATTTGGAACTCTAAATCCAACACGGTGTGCTAGCTTTTTGAAACTTGACACAATAAAGTAGTTTCAAGTTCTATCTCAATGTTTTGTTTCTTCTTGATGTAGCCCTAAGCAGTGACTGGCTTGAAACACTTTCATTGAAAGGGGTTGCCAAGCTTCCAAAAATACTACGAATTTCCTGAAATCTCAGCAAACATTTTTTCACCCAATCTTGATGATACTTTCAGGTAATGATCAGTACACCAATCCTACTTGGCTCACCAAATTTCCTTCTTTAGGATAAACCGTTCGTTTGCAGTAACAGTTTTAATTTTTAGGTTTCACTCTGTATTCTCGTATATGGATAAAAGTATTCGAAACTCTAAATCAAACACGGTTTGTGCTAGCTCTTTGAAACTTGACACAATGAAGTATTTCCAACTTCTGTCTCTACGGTTTATTTCCAGTTGATCTAGCCCTAAGCAGTAACTGGCGAAAATGACTTACATGGAAAGGGGTTGCCAAGATTCCAAACTTAAAGAGTTTCCTGAAATCTCAGCAAACATTTTTTCAACCAATCTTGATGATACTTTCAGGTAATGATCAGTACAACAATCCCACATGGCTGACCAAATTTTGTTCTTCTTGGTTAATCCGTTCATTTGCAGTAACAGTAGTAATTTTTAGGTTTCACTCTGTATTCTACTGTATGGATACATGGGGTTCGAACTCTAAATCAAACACGGTTTGGGCTAGCTCTTTGAAATTTGACATAATAAAGTAGTTCCAAGTTTTCTCTCTGCAGTTTGTTTGCTATTAATGTAGCCCTAAGCAGAGAGTGGCGAAAATCACTTTCATGCAAAGCGGTTGCCAACCTTCCAAAAAATTACGAGTTTCCTGAAATCTCAGCAAACATTTTTTCACCCAATCTTGATGATAATTACAGGTTATAATCAGTACACCAACCCCACATGGCTGACCAAATTTCGTTCTTCTAGGTTAAACCGTTTGTTTGCAGTGACAGTTTTAATTTTAAGGTTTCATTCTGTATTCTCCAATATGGATACATGTATTTGAAACTCTAAATCAAACACGGTTTGTGTAGCTCTTTGAAAATGAACACAATTAAGTAGTTCCAAGTTCTGTCTCTATGGTTTATTTCCTATTGATGTAGTCCTAAGCAGTAACTGGCGAAAATCACTTTCATGGAAAGGGGCTGCCAAGCTTCCAAAAAATTACGATTTTCCTGAAATCGCAAAAAACATTTTTTCAACCAATCTTGGTGATACTTACAGTAATGATCAGTACACCAATCCCACTTGGCTCAGCAAATTTCGTTCTTCTACGTTAAACCGTTCGTTTGCAGTAACAGTTTTAATTTTTAGATTTCACTCTGTATTCTCCTATATGGATACATGTAGTTGGAACTCTAAATCAAACACGGTTTGTGCTAGCTTTTTGAAACTTGACACAGTAAAGTTGTTTCAAATTCTATCTCTAAGGTTTGTTTTCTATTAATGTAGCCCTAAGCAGACACTGGCGAAAATCAAGTTCATGGAAAGGGGTTGCCAATCGTCCAAAAAAGTACAAGGATCCTGAAATCTCATCAAACATTTTTTCACCCAATCTTGATGATTCTTACAGGTAATGATCAGTACACCAATCCCACTTGGCTCACCAAATTTCGCTCTTGTAGGTTAAACCGTTCATTTGCAGTAACAGTTTTAATTTTTAGGTTTCACTCTGTATTCTCCTACATGGATTCATGTAGTTGGAACTCTAAATCAAACACGGTTTTCACTAGCTCTTTGAAACTTGACACGGTAAAGTAGTTCCAAGTTCTATCTCTAAGGGTTGTTTCCTATTAATGTAGCCCTAAGCAGAGACTGGCGAAAATCACTTTCATGAATACTGGTTGCCAAGCTTCCAAAAAATTACGAGTTTCTTGAAATCTCAGCAAACATTTTATCAACCCATCTTGAAGACACTTTAAGGTAATGATCAGTACACCAATCCCACTTGGCTCACCAAATTTCGTTCTTCTAGGTTAAACCGTTCGTTTCCAGTAACAGTTTTAATTTTTAGATTTCACTCTGTATTCTCCTATATGGATACATGTATTTGGAACTCTAAATCAAACACGGTCTGTGCTAGCTCTTTGAAGCTTGACACAATAAAGTAGTTCTAAGTTCTATCTCTAAGGTTTGTTTCCTATTAATGTAGCCCTAAGTAGAGACTGGCGAATACCACTTTCATGGAAAGGGGTTGCCAACCTTCCAAAAAATTACGAGTTTCCTGAAATCTCAGCAAACATTTTTTCACCCAATCTTGATGATACTTACAGGTAATGATCAGTACACCAGTCCCACTTGGCTCACCAAATTTCGTTCTTCTAGGTTAAACTGATTGTTTGCAGTAACAGTTTCAATTTTTAGGTTAGTTCCCTATTCTCCTATATGGATACATGAAGTTGGAACTCTAAATCAAACACGGTTCGTGGTAGCTCTTTGAATCTTGACACAATAAAGTAGTTCCAAGTTCTATCTCTAAGGTTTGTTTCCTATTAATGTAGCACTTACCAGAGACTGGCGAAAATTACTTTCATTGAAAGGGGTTGCCAAGCTTCCAGAAAACTACGAGTTTCCTGAAATCTCAGCAAATATTTTTTCACCCAATCTCTATGATACTTACAGGTAATGATTAGTACACCAATCCCACTAGGCTCACCAAATTTCGCTCTTCTGTGTTAAACCGTTCATTTGCAGTAACAATTTTAATTTTTAGGTTTCACTCTGTATTCTCCTCTATGGATACATGTAGTTGGAACTCTAAATCAAACACGGTTTGTACTAACTCTTTGAAACTTGACACAGTAAAGTAGTTCCAAGTTCTAACTCTAAGGTTTGTTTCCTATTAATGTAGCCCTAAGAAGACTGGCGAAAATCACTTTGATGGAAAGGGGTTGCCAACCTTCCAAAAAATTACGGTTTTCTTGAAATCTCAGCAAACATTTTTTCACCCAATCTTGATGATACTTTCATGTAATGATCAGTACACCAATCCCACTTGGCTGACCAAGTTTTGTTCTTCTAGATTAAACCGTTCATTTCAGTAAAAGTATTGATTTTTAGGTTTCATTCTTTTTTCTCCTATATTAATACATGTACATGGAAATATAAATCAAACACGGTTTGTACTAGCTCTTTGAAACTTGACACAATAAAGTAGTTCAAAGTTCTGTCTCTATAGTTTATTTCCTATTGATGTAGCCCTAAGCAACAACTGGCAAAAATCACTTTCATGCAAAGCGGTTACCAACCTTCCAAAAAATTACGAGTTTCCTGAAATCTCAGCAAACATTTTTTCACCCAATCTTGATGATACTTTCAGGTTATGATCAGGACACCAGTCCCACTAGCTCACCAAATTTCAATCTTCTACGTTAAACCGTTCGTTTGCAGTAACAGTTTTAATTTTTAGGTTTCACTCTGTATTCTACTATATGGATACTTGTAGTTGGAACTCTAAATCAAACACTGTTTGTACTAGTTCTTTGAAACTTGACACAATAAAGTAGTTCCAAGTTCTATCTCTAAGTTTTGTTTCCTATTGCTGTAGCCCTAAGCAGAGACTGGCGAAAATCACTTTCATGGAAAGGGGTTGCCAAGCTTCCAAAAACCTACGAGTTTCCTGCAATCTCAGCAAAGATTTTTTCACCCAATCTTGAGGATACTTTCCGGTAATGATCAGTACACCAATCCCACTTGGCTGACCGAATTTCCTTCTTCTAGATTAAACCATTCGTTTGCAGTAACAGTTTAAATTTTTAGGTTTCACTCTGTATTCTCCTATATGGATACATGTACTTGAAACTCTAAATCAAACACGGTTTGTGCTAGCTCTTTGAAACTTGACACAATAAAGTACTTCCAAGTTCTATCTCTAAGGTTTGTTTCCTATTAATGTAGCCCTAGCAGAGACTGGCGAAAATCACTTAGATTTAAAGGGGTTGCCAACCTTCCATAAAACTACGAGTTTCCTGAAATCTCAGCAAACATTTTTTCACCCAATCTTGATGGTACTTTCAGGTAATGATCAGGACACCATTCCCACTTGGCTCACTAAATTTTGCTCTTCTAGGTTAAACCGTTCGTTTGCAGTAACAGTTTTAATGTTTAGGTTTCACGCCATATTCTCGTATATGGACACATGTATTTGAAACTCTAAATAAAACACGGTTTGTGCTAGATCTTTGAAACTTGACACAATAAAGTAGTTCCAAGTTCTGTAATGAAGGTTTGTTTCCTATTGATGTAGCCCTAAGCAGTAACTGGCGAAAATCACTTTCAAGGAAAGGGGTTGCCTAGATTCCAAAAAACTACGAGTTTCCTGAAATCTTAGCAAACATTTTTTACCAAATCTTGATGATAATTTCAGGTAATCATGAGTGCACCAATACCACTTAGCTCACCAAATTTCGTTCTTCTAGGTTAAACCGTTCATTTGCAGTAACAGTTTTAATTTTTAGGTTTCACTCCGTATTCTCCTATATGGATACATGTATTTGAAACTCAAAATCATACACGGTTGTGCTAGCTCTTTGAAACTTGACACAATAAAGTAGTTCCAAGTTCTATCTCTAAGGTTTGTTTCCTATTGATGTAGCCTTCAGCAGTAACTGGCGAAAATCACTTTCATGGAAAGTTGTTGCCAAGCTTCCAAAAAAATTACGAGTTTCCTGAAATCCCAGCAAACATTTTTTCACCCAATCTTGATGATAGTTTCAGGTAATGATCAGGACACCAATCCCACTTGGCTGATCAATTTTCGTTCTTCTAGGTTAAACCGTTCGTTGGCAGTAACACTTTTAATTTTTAGGTTGCACACTGTATTCTCGTATATGGATACATGTAGTTGGAACTCTAAATCAAACACGGTTTGTGCTAGCTCTTTGAAACTTGACACAATAGAGTAGTTCCAAGTTCTATCTCCAGTGTTTGTTTCCTATTGATGTAGCCCTAAGCAGAGACTGGCGAAAATCACTTTCATGGAATGGGGTTGCCAAGCTTCCAAAATATTACCAGTTTCCTGAAATCTCAGCAAACATTAATTAACCCAATCTTGATGATACTTTCAGGTAATGATCAGTACACCAATCTCACTTTGCTCACCAAATTTCGTTCTTCTAGGTTAAACCGTTCGTTTGCAGTAACAGTTTAAATTTTTAGGTTTCACTCTGTATTCTCCTATATGGATACGTGTATTTGAACTCTAAATCAAACACGGTTTGTGCTAACTCTTTGAAACTTGACACAGTAATGTAGTTCCAAGTTCTATCACTAAGGTTTGTTTCTTATTGATATAGCCCTAGGCAGAGACTGGCGAAAATCACTTTCATGGAAAGGGGTTGCCAAGCTTCCAAAAAACTACGAATTTCCTGAAATCTCAGCAAACATTTTTTCACCCAATGTTGATGATACTTTCAGGTAAGGATGAGTACACCAATCCCACTTGGCTGACCAAATTTCGTTCTTCTAGGTTAAACCGTTCGTTTGCAGCAATAGTTTTAATTTTTAGGTTTCACTCTGTATTCTCCTATATGGATCCATGTAGTTGGAACGCTAAATCAAACACGGTTTTTGCTAGCTCTTTGAAACTTGACACAATAAAGTAGTTCCAAGTTCTGTCTCTATGGTTTATTTCCTATTGATGTATTCCTAAGCAGTAACTGGCGAAAATCACTTTCAATAAAAGGGGTTGCCAAGCTTCCAAAAAATTACGAGTTTCCTGAAATCTCAGCAAACATTTTTTTACCCAATCTTGATGATAATTACAATTAATGATCAGTACACCATTCCCACTTGGCTCACTAAATTTTGCTCTTCTAGGTTAAACCGTTCGTTTGCAGTAAAAGTTTTAATGTTTAGGTTTCACGCCATATTCTCGTATATGGACACATGTATTTGAAACTCTAAATCAAACATGGTTTGTGCTAGCGATTTGACTTGACACAATAAAGTAGTTCCAAGTTCTGTCTCTATGGTTTATTTCCTATTGATGTATCCCTAAGCAGTAACTGGCGAAAATCACTTTCATGGAAAGTTGTTGCCAAGCTTGCAAAAAATTATGAGATTCCTGAAATCTCAGCAAACATTTTTTCACCCAAAATTGTTGATACTTTCAGGTCATGATAAGTTCACCAATCCCACTTGGCTGATCAAATTTCGTTCTTCTAGGTTAAACCGTTTGTTTGCAGCAACAGTTTTAATTTTTAGGTTTTACTCTGTATTGTCCTATATGGATGCATGTAGTTGAAACTCTAAATCAAACACGGTTTGTGGTAGCTCTTTGAAACTTGACACATTAAAGTAGTTCCAAGTTCTATCTCTAAGGTTTGTTTCATATTATTGTTTTTTTTTTGTTTGTTTGTTTGTTTTTTTTAAAGAGAGAGTGAGAGAGGAGAGAGAGACAGAGAGAGTAGAATTTTTAATATTTATTTTTTAGTTCTCGGCGGACACAACATCATTGTTTGTATGTGGTGCTGAGGATCGAACCCGGGCCGCACGCATACCAGGTGAGCGCGCTACCACTTGTGTCACATCTCCAGCCCTGTTTCACATTACTGTAACCCTAAGCAGAGACTGGCAAAAATCACTTTCATGGAAAGGGGTTGCCAACCTTCCAAGAATTATCAGCTTCCTGAAATCTCAGCAAACATTTTTTCACCCAATCTTGATGATACTTTCAGGTCATGATCAGTACACCAATCCCACTTGGCTCAACAAATTTCGTTCATCTTGGTTAAACCGTTCATTTGAAAAACAGTTTTAATTTTTAGGTTTCACTCTGTTTTCTCGTATATGGATACATGTATTTGGAACTCTAAATCAAACACGGTTTGTGCTAGCTCTTTGAATCTTGACACAATAAAGTAGTTCCCAGTTCTATTTCTGAGGTTTGTTTCCAATTGATGTAGCCCTAAGTAAAGACTGGCGAAAATCACTTTCATGGAAAGGGGTTGCCAACCTTCCAAAGTGTAAAAGTTTCCTGAAATCTCAGTAAAGATTTTTCACCTAATCTTGATGATACTTTCAGGTAATAATCAGTACACCAATCCCACTTGGCTCACCAAATTTCGTTCTTTTAGGTTAAACCATTCGTTTGCAATAAGAGTTTTAATTTTTAGGTTTCACTCTGTATTCTCCTATATGGATGCATGTAGTTGGAAGTCTAAATCAAACACGGTTTCTGCTAGCTCTTTGAAACTTGACACATCAAAGTAGTTCCAAGTTCTATCTCCAAGGTTTGTTTCCTATTAAGGTAGTCCTAAGCAGACACTCGCGAAAATAACTTTCATGGAAAGCGGTTCCCAACCTTCCTAAAACTTATCAGTTTGCTGAACTCTGAGCAAACATTTTTTAACCTAATCTTGATGATACTTTCAGGTAATGATCAGTACACCATTCCCACTTGGCTCACAAAATTACGGTCTTCTAGGTTAAACCGTTCCTTTGCAGTAACAGTTTTAATTTTTAGGTTTTACTCTGTATTCTCATATATGGATACATGTATTTGAACTCTAAATAAACTCGGTTTGTGCTAGTTCTTTGAAACTTGACACAATAATGTAGTTCCAAGTTCTATCTCAAAGTTTTGTTTCCTATTGATGTAGCCCTAAGCAGAGACTGGCGAAAATCACATTCATGGAAAGGAGTTGCCAAGCTTCCAAAAAACTACGAGTTTCCTGAAATCTGAGCAAATATTTTTTCACCCAATCTTGATGATACTTACAGGTAATGATCAGTACACCATTCCCACTGGGCTGACCAAATTTCTTTCTTTTAGGTTAAACCGTTCGTTTGTAGTAACAGTTTAAATTTTTAGGTTTCAATCTGTATTCTCCTATATGGATCCATGTAGTTGGACTCTAAATCAAATACGGTTTGTGCTAGCTCTTTGAAAGTTGACACAATAAAGTAGTTCCAACTTCTATCTCCAATGTTTGTTTCCTATTGATGTAGCCCTAAGCAGAAACTGGCAAAAATCACTTTCATGGAAAGAGGTTCCCAACCTTCCAAAAATTACGAGTTTCCTGAAATATCAGCAAACATTTTTTCACCCTATCTTGATGATACTTTCAGGTAATGATAAGTACACCAATCCCACTTTTCTGACCAAATTTCGTTCTTCTAGGTTAAACCGTTAATTTGCAGCAACAGTTTTAATTTTTAAGTTTCACTGTGTATTCTCCTATATGGATGCATGTTGTTGGAACTCTAAATCAAACATGGTTTGTGCTAGCTCTTTGATACTTGACACAATAATGTAGTTCCAAGTTCTCTCTAAGGTTTGTTTCCTATTGATATAGACCTAAGCAAGAACTGGCGAAAATCATTTTCATGGAAAGGGGTTGCCAAGATTCCAAAAAACTATGAATTTCTTGAAATCTCACTAAAGATTTTTTCACCTAATCTTGATGACACTTTCAGGTAATGATCAGGAAACCAAACCTACTTGGCTCTCCACATTTCGTTCTTCTAGGTTAAACAGTTCATTTGCTGTAACAGTTTACATTTTAGGTTTCACTCCGTATTCTCCTATATTGATACATGTATTTGAACTCTAAATAAAACACGGTTTCTGCTAGCTCTTTTAAATTTGACACAATAAAGTAGATCCAAGTTCTAACTCTAATGTTTGTTTCCTATTGATGTAGCCCTAAGCAGAGACTGGCCAAAATCTCTTTAATGGAAAGGGGTTGCCAAGCTTCCAAAAAACAACGAGTTTCCTGAAATATCAGCAAGCACTTTTCACCCAATCTTGCTGATACTTTCAGGTAATGAGCAGTACACCAATCCCACTTGGCTCACCAAATTTGTTCTTCTAGGTTAAACCGTTCGTTTGCAGTAACAGTTTTAATTTTTAGGTCTCACTCTGTTTTCTCTTATATGGATACATGTATTTGGAATCCTAAATCAAACACGGTTTGTGTTAGCTCTTTGAAACTTGACACAATAAAGTAGTTCCAAGTTCTATTTCTGAGATTTGTTTCCAATTGATGTAGCCCTAAGCAGAGACTGATGAAAATCACATTCATGGAAATGGGTTGCCAAGATTCCAAAAAAATTACGAGTTTCCTGAAATATCAGAAAACATTTTTTCACCCAATCTTGATGGTACCTGCAGTTAATGATCAGTACACCAATCCCACTTAGCTGACCAAATTTCGTTCTTTTAGGTTAACAGTTCGTTTGCAGTAGCAATTTTAATTTTTAGGTTTCACTCTCTATTCTCCTATATGGATACATGTAATTGGAACTCTAAATCAAACACGGTTTGTGCTAGCTCTTTGATACTTGACACAATAAAGTAGGTCCAAGTTCTATCTCTAAGGTTTGTTTCCTATTGATGTAGTCCTAAGCCCTAACTGGCGAAAATCACTTTCATGGAAAGGAGTTGCCACGCTTCCAAAAAAACATGAGTTTTCTGATGTCTCAGCAAACATTTTTTCACAAAATCCTGATGATACTCTCAGGTAATGATCAATACACCAATCCCACTTGGCTCACCAAATTTCGTTATTCTAGGTTAAACTGTTCGTTTGCAGTAACAGTTTTAATTTTTAGGTTTCACGCTGTATTCTCCTATACGGATACATGTACATGAAACTCTAAATCAAACACGGTTTGTGCTAGCTATTTGAAACTTGACAGAATAAAGTAGTTCCAAGTTCTGTCTCTATGGTTTATTTCCTATTGATGTAGCACTAAGCTGTAACTGGCGAAAATCACATTCATGGAAATGGGTTGCAAAGATTGCAAAAAAATTACGAGTTTCCTGAAATCTCAGCAAACATTTTTTCACCCAATCTTGATGATACTTTCAGGTAATGATCAGTACACCAATCCCACTTGGCTGATCAAATTTCGTTCTTCTACGTTGAACTGTTCGTATGCAGTAACAGTATTAATTTTTAGGTTTCACTCTGTATTCTCCTATATGGATACATGTAGTTGGATCTCTAAATCAAACACGGTTTATGCTAGCTCTTTGAAACTTGACACAATAATGTAGTTCCAAGTTTTCTCTCTAAGGTTTCTTTCCTATTGATATAGCCCTTAAAAGAGACAGGCAAAAATCACTTTCATGGAAAGGGTTTGCCAAGCTTCAAAAAAATTACGAGTTTCCTGAAATCTCAGCAAACATTTTTTCACCCAATCTTGATGATACTTTCAGGTAAGGATCTGTACACCAATCCCACTTTGCTCACCAAATTTCGTTCTTCTAGGTTAAACCGTTCGTTTGCAGCAACAGTTTTAATATTTAGGTTTCACTCTGTATTCTCCTATATGAATACATGTACTTGGAACACTAAATCAAACACGGTTTTGGCTAGCTATTTGAAACTTGACAAAATAAAGTAGTTCCAAGTTCTGTCTCTAAGGTTTACTTCCTATTAATGTAGCCCTAAGCAGAGACTGGCAAAAATAACTTTCATGGAAAGGGGATGCCAAGCTTCCAAAAAACTACGAATTTCCTGAAATCTCAGCAAACATTTTTTTCACCCAATCTTGATGATACTCTCAGGTAATGATCAATACACCAATCCCACTTGACTGACCAAATTTCGTTCTTCTAGGATAAACCGTTCGTTTGCAGCAACAGTTTTAATATTTAGGTTTCACTCTGTATTCTCCTATATGGATCCATGTAGTTGGAACTCTAAATCCTACACGGTTGGTGCTAGCTGTTTGAAACTTGACACAATAAAGAAGTTCCAAGTTCTATCTCAAAAGTCTGTTTCCTATTGTTGTAGCCCTAAGCAGAGATTGGCAAAAATCACTTTCATGGAAAGGGGTTGCCAACCTTCCAAAAAATTAAAAGTCCTGAAATCTCAGCAAACATTTTTTCACCCAACCTTGATGATACTTTTGGGTAATGATGCATACACCCTTCCCACTTGTTTCACCAAATTTCGTTCTTCTAGGTTACACCATTCATTTCCAGTAACAGTTTAAATTTTTAGGTTTCACTCTGTATTCTCGTATATGGATCCATGTTGTTGGAACTCTAAATCAAACACGGTTGGTGCTAGATCTTTGAAACTTGACACAATAAATAAGTTCCAAGTTCTATCTCTAAAATTTGTTTCCTATTGATGTAGCCCTAAGCAGAGACTGGCAAGAATCACTTTCATGGAAAGGGGTTGCCACACTTCCAAAGAATTACGAGTTTCCTGAAATCTCAGCAAACATTTTTTCACCCAATCTTGATGATACTTTCAGGTAAGGATCAGTACACCAAACCCACTTAGCTGATCAAATTTCATTCTTCTAGGTTAAACCGTTCATTTGCAACAACAGTTTTAATTTTTAGGTTTCACTCTGTATTCTCCTATATGGATGCATGTAGTTGGAACTCTAAATCAAACATGGTTTGTGCTAGCTCTTTGACAATTGACACAATAAAGTAGTTCCAAGTTCTATCTCTAAGGTTTGTTTCCTATTGATATAGCCCTAAGCAGAGACTGGAGAATATCACTTTCATGGAAAGGGGTTGCCAACCTTCCAAAACAATACGAGTTTCCGGAAATCTCAGCAAACATTTTTTTTTTCACCCAATCTTGATGATACTGACAGGTAATGATCAGTACAGTAATCCCACTTGGCTCACCAAATTTCGTTCTTATAGGTTAAACCGTTCGTTTGCAGTAACAGTTTTAATTTTTAGGTTTCACTCTGTTTTCTCCTATATGAATACATGTACTTGGAACACTAAATCAAACACGGTTTTCGCTAGCTATTTGAAACTTGACAAAATAAAGTAGTTCCAAGTTCTGTCTCTAAGGTTTGTTTCCTATTAATGTAGCCCTAAGCAGAGACTGGCGAAAATCACTTTGATGGAAAGTTTTACCAACCTTCCAAAAAATTACGAGTTTCCTGAAATCTCAGCAAACATTTTTTCACCCAAACTTGATGATACTTTCAGGTAATGATCAGTACACCAATCCCACTTGGCTCACCAAATTTTGTTCTTCTAGGTAAACCATTCATTTGCAGTAACAGTTTTAATTTTTAGGTTTCACTCTGTATTCTCCTATATGGATACATGTAGTTGGAACTCTAAATCAAACATGGTTTGTGCTAGCTCTTTGAAACTTGACACAATAAAGTAGTTCCAAGTTCTATCTCTAAGGTTTGTTTCCAATTGATGTAGTCCTAAGCAGAGACTGGCGAAAATCACTTTCATTGAATGGGGTTGCCAAGCTTAAAAAAAAATACGACTTTCCTGAAATCTCAGCAAACAATTTTTCACCAAATCTTGATGATACTTTCAGGTAATGATCAGTACACCAATCCCACTTGGCTCACCAAATTTTGTTCTTCTAGGAAAACCATTCATTTGCAGTAACAGTTTTAATTTTTAGGTTTCACTCTGTATTCTCCTATATGGATACATGTAGTTGGAACTCTAAATCAAACATGGTTTGTGCTAGCTCTTTGAAACTTGACACAATAAAGTAGTTCCAAGTTCTATCTCTAAGGTTTGTTTCCAATTGATGTAGTCCTAAGCAGAGACTGGCGAAAATCACTTTCATTGAATGGGGTTGCCAAGCTTAAAAAAAAATACGAGTTTCCTGAAATCTCAGCAAACAATTTTTCACCAAATCTTGATGATACTTTCAGGTAATGATCAGTACACCAATCCCACTTGGCTCACCAAATTTTGTTCTTCTAGGTAAACCATTCATTTGCAGTAACAGTTTTAATTTTTAGGTTTCACTCTGTATTCTCCTATATGGATACATGTAGTTGGAACTCTAAATCAAACATGGTTTGTGCTAGCTCTTTGAAACTTGACACAATAAAGTAGTTCCAAGTTCTATCTCTAAGGTTTGTTTCCAATTGATGTAGTCCTAAGCAGAGACTGGCGAAAATCACTTTCATTGAATGGGGTTGCCAAGCTTAAAAAAAAATACGACTTTCCTGAAATCTCAGCAAACAATTTTTCACCAAATCTTGATGATACTTTCAGGTAATGATCAGTACACCAATCCCACTTGGCTCACCAAATTTTGTTCTTCTAGGAAAACCATTCATTTGCAGTAACAGTTTTAATTTTTAGGTTTCACTCTGTATTCTCCTATATGGATACATGTAGTTGGAACTCTAAATCAAACATGGTTTGTGCTAGCTCTTTGAAACTTGACACAATAAAGTAGTTCCAAGTTCTATCTCTAAGGTTTGTTTCCAATTGATGTAGTCCTAAGCAGAGACTGGCGAAAATCACTTTCATTGAATGGGGTTGCCAAGCTTAAAAAAAAATACGAGTTTCCTGAAATCTCAGCAAACAATTTTTCACCAAATCTTGATGATACTTTCAGGTAATGATCAGTACACCAATCCCACTTGGCTCACCATATTTTGTTCTTCTAGGTAAACCGTTCATTTGCAGTAACAGTTTTAATTTTTAGGTTTCACTCTGTATTCTCCTATATGGATACATGTAGTTGGAACTCTAAATCAAACATGGTTTGTGCTAGCTCTTTGAAACTTGACACAATAAAGTAGTTCCAAGTTCTATCTCTAAGGTTTGTTTCCAATTGATGTAGTCCTAAGCAGAGACTGGCGAAAATCACTTTCATTGAATGGGGTTGCCAAGCTTAAAAAAAATACGAGTTTCCTGAAATCTCAGCAAACAATTTTTCACCAAATCTTGATGATACTTTCAGGTAATGATCAGTACACCAATCCCACTTGGCTGACCGAATTTCCTTCTTCTAGTTTAAACCATTCGTTTGCAGTAACAGTTTAAATTTTTAGGTTTCACTCTGTATTCTCCTATAAGGATACATGTACTTGGAACTCTAAATCAAACACGGTTTGTGCTAGCTCTTTCAAACTTGACACAATAAAGTAGTTCCAAGTTCTGTCTCTAAGGTTTGTTTCCTATTAATGTAGCCCTAACAGAGACTGGCGAAAATCACTTAGATTTAAAGGGGTTGCCAACCTTCCAAAAAACTACGAGTTTCCTGAAATCTCAGCAAACATTTTTTCACCCAATCTTGATGATACTTTCAGGTAATGATCAGTACACCAATCCCACTTGGCTCACCAAATTTCGTTCTTCTAGGTTAAAACGTTCGTTTGCAGTAACAGTTTAATTTTTTAGGTTTCACTCTGTATTCTTCTATATGGATACATGTATTTGAAACTCTAAATAAAACACGGTTTGTGCTAGTTCTTTGAAACTTGACAAAATAAAGTAGTTCCAAATTTGTCTCTATGGTTTATTTCCTATTGATGTATCCCTAAGCAGTAACTGGTGAAAATCACTTTCATGGAAAGGGGTTGCCAATTTCCAAAAACAGTACAAGTTTTCCGAAATCTCAGCAAACATTTTTTCACCCAATCTTGATGATACTTTCAGGTAATGATCAGGACAACAATACCATTTAGCTCACCAAATTTGTTTCTTCTACGTGCAACCGTTCGTTTGCAGTAACAGTTTTAATTTTTAGGTTTCACTCTGTATTCTCCCTATGGATACATGTAGTTGGAACTCTTAATCAAACAGGGTTTGTGCTAGCTCTTTGAAACTTGACACAATAAAGTACTTCCAAGTTCTATCTCTAAGGTTTGTTTCCTATTAATGTAGCCCTAAGCAGAGACTGGCGAATATCACATTGATAGAAAGGGGTTGCCAACCTTCCAAAAAATTATGAGTTTCCTGATCTCAGCAAACATTGTCTCAAGCAATCTTGATGATATTTTCAGGTAATGATCAGGACACCAATCCCACTTGGCTCACCAAATTTCCTTCTTCTACGTTAAACCGTTCGTTTGCAGCAACAGTTTTAATTTTTAGGTTTCACTCTGTATTGTCCTATATGGATACTTGTATTTGGAACTCTAAATCAAACACTCTTTGTTCTAGCTCTTTGAAACTTGACACAATAAACTGTTTCCAAATTCTATCTCTAAGTTTTGCTTCCTATTGGTGTAGCCCTAAGTTGAGACTGGCGAAAATCTCTTTCATGGAAAGGGGTTGCCAATCTTCCAAAAAACTACGAGTTTCCTGAAATCTCAACAAACATTTTTTCAACCAATCTTGATGTTACTTTCAGGTAATGATCAGTACACCAATCCCACTTGGCTCACCAAATTTCCTTCTTCTACGTTAAACCGTTCGTTTGCAGTAACAGTTTAATTTTTTAGGTTTCACTCTGTACTCTCCTATGTGGATACATGTATTTGAAACTCTAAATCAAATACAGTTTGTGCTAGCCCTTTAAAACTTGACACAATAAAGTAGTTCCAAATCTGTCTCTATGGTTTATTTCCTATTGACGTATCTCTAAGCCGTAACTGGCGAAAATCACTTTCATGGAAAGGGGTTGCCAAGCTTCCAAAAAAACAACGAGTTTCCTGAAATCTCAGCAAACATTTTTTCACCCAATCTTAATGATAATTTCAGGTAAGGATGAGTGCACCAAACCACTTAGCTCACCGAATTAGGTTCTTCTAGGTTAAACCGTTCGTTTGCAGGAACAGTTTTAATTTTTAGGTTACACTCTGTATATTCTCCTATATGGATGCATGTATTTGGATCTGTAAATCAAACACGGTTTGTGCTAGCTCTTTGACACTTGACACAATAAAGTAGTTCCAAGTTCTATCTCTGAGGTTTTTCCTATTGATGTAGCCTTAAGCAGAGACTGGCAAAAATCACTTTCATGGAAAGGGGTTGCCCATCTTCCAAAAAAGTACATGTTTCTTGAAATCTCAGCAAACATTTTTTCACCCAATCTTGATGACACTTTCAGGTAATGATGAGAACACCAATCCCACTTGGCTTACCAAATTTCATTCTTCTACGTTAAACTGTTCGTTTACAGTAACAGTTTTAATTTTTAGGTTTCACTCTGTATTTTCCCTTATGGATACATGTATTTGGAACTCTTAATCAAACAGGGTTTGTGCTAGCTCTTTGAAACTTGACACAATAAAATAGCTCCAAATTCTATCTCTAAGGTTTGTTTCCTATTTATTTAGCCCTAAGCAGAGACTGGCGAAAATCTCATTGATAGAAAGTGGTTGCCAACCTTCCAAAAAATTACGAGTTTCCTGATCTGAGCAAACATTGTCTCAAGCAATCTTGATGATATTTTCAGGTAATGATCAGGACACCAATCCCACTTGGCTCACCAAATTTCCTTCTTCTACGTTAAACCGTTCGTTTGCAGCAACAGTTTTAATTTTTAGGTTTCACTCTGTATTGTCCTATACGGATACTTGTACTTGGAACTCTAAATCAAACACTCTTTTACTAGCTCTTTGAAACTTGACACAATAAACTGGTTCCAAATTCTATCTCTAAGTTTTGCTTCCTATTGGTGTAGCACTAAGTTGAGACTGGCGAAAATCACTTTCATGGAAAGGGTTTGCCAAGCTTCCAAAAAACTACGAGTTTCCTGAAATCTCAACAAACATTTTTTCCCCAATCTTGATGATACTTTCAGGTAATTATCAGGACACCAATCCCACTTGGCTCACCAAATTTCCTTCTTCTAGGTTAAACCGTTCGTTTGCAGTAACAGTTTAATTTTTTAGGTTTCACTCTGTATTCTCCTATGTGGATACATGTATTTGAAACTCTAAATCAAACACAGTTTGTGCTAGCTCTTTGAAACTTGACACTATAAATTAGTTCCAAATCTGTCTCTATGATTTATTTCCTATTGATGTAGCCCTAAGCCGTAACTGGCGAAAATCACTTTCATGGAAAGGGGTTGCCAAGCTTCCAAAAAAACTACGAGTTTCCTGAAATCTCAGCAAACATTTTTTCACCCAAACTCGATGATAATTTCAGCTAAGGATGAGTGCACCAATACCACTTAGCTCACCGAATTAGGTTCTTCTAGGTTAAACCGTTCGTTTGCAGTAACAGTTTTAATTTTTAGGTTACACTCTGTATTGTCCTATATGGATGCATGTAGTTGGAACTGTAAGTCAAACACGGTTTGTGCTAGCTCTTTGACACTTGACACAATAAAGTAGTTCCAAGTTCTATCTCTGAGGTTTTTCCTATTGATGTAGCCTTAAGCAGAGACTGGCAAAAATCACTTTCATGGAAAGGGGTTGCCCATCTTCCAAAAAAGTACATGTTTCCTGAAATCTCAGGAAATATTTTTTCACCCAAACTTTATGACACTTTCAGGTAATGATGAGAACACCAATCCCACTTGGCTCACCAAATTTCATTCTTCTACGTTAAACTGTTCATTTTCAATAACAGTTTTAATTTTTAGGTTTCACTCTGTATTCTCCTATATGTATACATGTATTTGGAACTCTAAATCAAACACGGTTTGTGCTAGCTCTTTGAAACTTGACACAATAAAATAGTTCCAAGTTCTGTCTCTATGGTTTATTTCCTATTGATGTAGCCCTAAGCAGTAACTGGTGAAAATCACTTTCATGGAAAGGGGTTGCGAAGCTTCCAAAGATGTACAAGTTTCCCGAAATATCAGCAAATATTTTTTCACCAAATCTTGATGATACTTTCAGGTAATGATGAGTACACAAATCCCACTTGGCTCACCAAATTTCGTTCTTCTAGGTTAATCCGTTCATTTGCACTAACAGTTTTAATTTTTAGGTTTCACTCTGTGTTCTCCTATATGGATACATGTAGTTGGAATTCTAAATCAAACATGGTTTGTGATAGCTCTTTGAAACTTGACACAATAAAGTAGTTCCACGTCCGATCTCTGACATTTGTTTCCTATTGATGTATCCCTAAGCAGAGACTGGCGAAAATCACTTTCACGGATAGGGGTTGCCAACCTTCCAAAAAAGCACAAGTTTCCTCAAATCTCAGCAAACATTTTTTCACCCAATCTTGATGATACTTTCAGGTAATGATGAGGACACCAATCCCACTTGGCTCACCAGATTTTGTTCTTCTAGGTTAAACCGTTTGTTTGCAGTAATAATTTAAATTTTAGGTTTCACGATGTATTCTCCTATATGGATACATGTAGTTGGAACTCTAAATCAAACACGGTTTGTGCTAGCTCTTTGAAACTTTACACAATAAAGTATTTCCAAGTTCTCTCTCTAAGGTTCATTTCCTATTGATGTAGACCTAAGCAGAGACTGGTGAAAATCTCTTACATGGAAAGGGGTTGCAAAACTTCCAAAAAACTACGAGTTTTTTGCAATCTCAGCAAACATTTTTTCACCCAATCTTGATGATACTTTCAGGTAATGATCAGGACACCAATCCCACTTGGCTCACCAAATTTCCTTCTTCTACGTTAAACCGTTCGTTTGCAGCAACAGTTTTAATTTTTAGGTTTCACTCTGTATTGTCCTATATGGATACTTGTATTTGGAACTCTAAATCAAACACTCTTTGTTCTAGCTCTTTAAACTTGACACAATAAACTGTTTCCAAATTCTATCTCTAAGTTTTGCTTCCTATTGGTGTAGCCCTAAGTTGAGACTGGCGAAAATCTCTTTCATGGAAAGGGGTTGCCAATCTTCCAAAAAACTACGAGTTTCCTGAAATCTCAACAAACATTTTTTCAACCAATCTTGATGATACTTTCAGGTAATTATCAGGACACCAATCCCACTTGGCTCACCAAATTTCCTTCTTCTAGGTTAAACCGTTCTTTGCAGTAACAGTTTAATTTTTTAGGTTTCACTCTGTATTCTCCCTATGTGGATACATGTATTTTTAACTCTAAATCAAACACAGTTTGTGCTAGCTCTTTGAAACTTGACACTATAAAGTAGTTCCAAATCTGTCTCTATGGTTTATTTCCTATTGATGTAGCCCTAAGCCGTAACTGGCGAAAATCACTTTCATGGAAAGGGGTTGCCAAGCTTCCAAAAAAACTACGAGTTTCCTGAAATCTCAGCAAACATTTATTCACCCAAACTCGATGATAATTTCAGGTAAGGATGAGTGCACCAATACCACTTAGCTCACCGAATTAGGTTCTTCTAGGTTAAACCGTTGGTTTTCAGTAACAGTTTTACTTTTAGGTTTCACGCTGTATTCTCGCATATGGATACATGTATTTGAAACTCTAAATCAAACACGGTTTGTGCTAGCGATTTGAAACTTGACACAATAAAGTAGTTCCAAGTTCTGTCTCTATGGTTTATTTCCTATTGATGTAGCCCTAATCAGTAACTGGCGAAAATCACTTCCATGGAAAGGGGTTGCCAAGCTTCCAAAAAATTACGAGATTCCTGAAGTCTCAGCAAACATTATTTTACCCAATCTTGATGATAATCTCAAGTAATGATCAATACACTAATCCCACTTGGCTCTCCAAATTTCGTTCTTCTAGGTTAAACCGTTTGTTTGCAGTAACAGTTTTACTTTTTGGTTTCATGCTGTATTCTCGTATATGGATACATGTATTTGAAACTCTAAATCAAACACGGTTTGTGCTAGCTCTTTGAAACTTGACACAATAAAGTAGTTCAAAGTTCTGTCTCCATGGTTTATTTCCTATTGATGTAGCCCTAAGCAGTAACTGGCGAAAATCATTTCCATGGAAATGGGTTGCCAAGCTTCCAAAAAATTACGAGATTCCTAAAGACTCACCAAGCATTATTTCACCCAATATTAATGATACTCTGAAGTAATGATGAGTACACCAATCCCACTTGGCTCACCAAATTTCGTTCTTCTAGGTTAAACCGTTCATTTGCAGTAACAGTTTTAAATTTTAGGTTTCACTCGGTTTTCTCCTATATGGATACATGTATTTGGAATTCTAAATCCAACACGGTTTGTGCTAGCTTCTTGAAACTTGACACAATATAGTAGTTCCAAGTTCTATTTCTGAGGTTTGTTTCCAATTGATGTAGCCCTATGGAGAGACTGGCTAAAATCACTTTCATAGAAAGGGGTTGCCAACCTTCCAAAAAAGTACAAGTTTCCTGAAATCTCAGTAAAGATTTTTTCACCTAAACTTGATGATACTTTCAGGTAATCATCAGTAAACCAATCCACTTGGCTCACCAAATTTCGTTCTTCTAGGTTAAACCGTTGGTTTGCAGTAACAGTTTCAATTTTTAGGTTTCACTCTGTATTCTCCTATATGGATACATGTATTGGAACTCTAAATCAAACACGGTTTGTGCTAGCTCTTTGAAACTTGACACAATAAAGTAGTTCCAAATTCTATCTCCAATGTTTGTTTCCTATTGATGTAGCCCTAAGCAGAGACTGGCGAAAATCACTTTCATGGAAATGGGTTGCCAAGCTTCCAAAAAACTACGAATTTCCTGAAATCTCAGCAAACATTTTTTCACCCAATCTTGATGATACTTACAGGTAATGATTAGAACTCCAATCCCACTTCTCTCACCAAATTTCGTTCTTGTAGGTTAAACCGTTTGATTGCAGTAACAGTTTTAATTTTTAGGTTTCACGCTGTATTCTCGTAGATGGATACATGTATTTGAAACTCTAAATCAAACACGGTTTGTGCTAGCTCTTTGAAACTTGACACAATAAAGTAGTTCCATGTTCTGTCTCTATGGTTTATTTCCTATTGATGTAGCCCTAAGGAGTAACAGGCGCAAATCACTTTCATGGAAATGGGTTGCCAACCTTCCAAAAAATTACGAGTTTCCTGAAGTCTCGGCAAATATTTTTTCACCCAATCTTGATGATACTCTCAGGTAATGATCAGTACACCAATCCTACTTGGTTCACCAAATTTCGTTCTTCTAGGTTAAACCGTTTGTTTGCAAAAACACTTTTAAATTTTAGGTTTCACTCTTTTTTCTTCTATATGGATACATGTATTTGGAACTCTAAATCAAACACGGTTTGTGCTAGCTCTTTGAACCTTGACGTGATAAAGTAGTTCCAAATTCTATTTCTGAAGATTGTTTCCTATTGATGTAGCCCTAAGCAGAGACTGGCGAAAATCACTGTCATGGAAAGGGGTTGCCAAGCTTCCAAAAAAGTACAAGTTTCCTGAAATATCAGCAAACATTTTTTCACCCAATCTTGATGATACTTTCAGGTAATGCTCAGTACACCAATCCCACTTGGCTGAACAAATTTCGTTCTTCTAGGTAAAACCGTTCATTTGCAGTAACACTTTTAATTTTAAGTTTCACTCTGTATTTTCCTATATGTATGCATGTAGTTGGAACTCTAAATCAAACACGGTTTCTGCTAGCTATTTGAAACTTGACACATTAAAGTAGTTCCAAGTTCTATCTCTAAAGTTTGTTTCCTATTAATGTAGCCCTAAGCAGAGACTCGCAAAAATCACTTTCATGGAACGGGGATGCCAACCTTCAAAAAATTACGAGTTTCTTGAAATCTCAGCAAACATTTTTTCACCAAAACTTGATGATACTTTCAGGTAATGATCAGTACACCAATCCCACTTCGCTGATCAAATTTCGTTTTTCTAGGTTAAACCGTTCGTTTGCAGCAACAGTTTTAATTTTTATGTTCCACTCTGTATTCTCCTATGAGGATGCATGTAGTTGGAACTCTAAATCAAACACGGTTTGTGCTAGCTCTTTGAAACTTGAGACATTAAAGTATTTCCAAGTTCTATCTCTAAGGTTTGATTCCTATTGATGTACCCTAAGCAGAGACTGGTGAAAATCACTTTCATGGAAAGGGGTGGCCAAGCTTCCAAAAACCTATGAGTTTCCTGAAATCTCAGCAAACATTTTTTCACCCAATCGTGATGATGCTTACAGGTAATGATTAGTACACCAACCCCACTGGGCTGACCAAATTTCGTTCTTCTAGGTTAAAACGTTTGTTTGCAGTAACAGTTGTAATTTTTAGATTTCACTCTGTATTCTCCTATATGGATACATGTAGTTGGGACTCTAAATCAAACACAGTTTGTGCTAGCTCTTTGAAACTTGACACAATAAGTAGTTCCAAGTTCTATC
Organism: Spermophilus citellus; assembly: GCF_964194105.1. Lineage (NCBI taxonomy): Eukaryota > Metazoa > Chordata > Mammalia > Rodentia > Sciuridae > Spermophilus > Spermophilus citellus. The sequence goes on along the minus strand of NC_138192.1, from coordinate 2,495,311 downwards.
TCCAATGTTTTTTTCCTATTGATGTAGCCCTAAGCAGGGACTGGCAAAAATCACTTTCATGGAAAGGGGTTGCAAAGCTTCCAAAAAACTACGAGTTTCCTGAAATCTCAGCAAACATATTTTCACCCAATCTTGATGATACTTACAGGTAATGATCAGTACACCAATCCCACTTGGCTCACCAAATTTCGTTCTTCTAGGTTAAACCGTTGGTTTTCAGTAACAGTTTTACTTTTAGGTTTCACGCTGTATTCTCGCATATGGATACATGTATTTGAAACTCTAAATCAAACACGGTTTGTGCTAGCGATTTGAAACTTGACACAATAAAGTAGTTCCAAGTTCTGTCTCTATGGTTTATTTCCTATTGATGTAGCCCTAATCAGTAACTGGCGAAAATCACTTCCATGGAAAGGGGTTGCCAAGCTTCCAAAAAATTACGAGATTCCTGAAGTCTCAGCAAACATTATTTCACCCAATCTTGATGATAATCTCAAGTAATGATCAATACACTAATCCCACTTGGCTCTCCAAATTTCGTTCTTCTAGGTTAAACCGTTTGTTTGCAGTAACAGTTTTACTTTTTGGTTTCATGCTGTATTCTCGTATATGGATACATGTATTTGAAACACTAAATCAAACACGGTTTGTGCTAGCTCTTTGAAACTTGACACAATAAAGTAGTTCCAAGTTCTGTTTCTATGGTTTTTTTTTTTTTTATTGATGTAGACCTAGCAGTAACTGGCAAAAATCACTTTCATGGAAAGGGGTTGCAAATCTTCCAAAAAATTACGAGTTTCCTGAAGTCTCAGCAAACATTTTTTCACCCAATCTTGATGATACTCTCAGGTAATGATCAGTACACCAATCCTACTTGGCTCACCAAATTTCGTTCTTCTAGGTTAAACCCTTTGTTTGCAGAAACAGTTTTAATATTTAGGTTTCACTCTGTTTTCTCCTATATGGATACATGTTTTTGGAACTCTAAATCAAACATAGTTTGTGCTAGCTCTTTGAACCTTGACACGATAAAGTAGTTCCAAATTCTATTTCTGAATTTTGTTTCCTATTGATGTAGCCCTAAGAAGAGACTGGCGAAAATCAATTTCATGGAAAGGAGTTGCCAAGCTTACAAAAAAGTACCAGTATCCAGAAATATCAGCAAGCATTTTTTTACCCAATCATGATGATTCTTTCAACTAATGATGAATACGCCAATCCCACTTGGCTCACCAAATTTCGTTCTTCTAGGTTAAACTGTTCGTTTCCAGAAACAGTTTAAATTTTTAGGTTTAACTCTTTTTTCTCCTATATGGATACCCGTAGTTGGAACTCTAAATCAAACACGGTTTGTGCTAGCTCTTTGAAACTTGACACAATAAAATAGTTCCAAGTTCTATCTCTGAGGTTTGTTTCCTACTGATGTAGCCCTAAGCAGAGACTGGGAAAAATCACTTTCATGGAAAGGGGTTGCCAAGCTTCCAAAAAACTACGAGTTTCCTGCAATCTCAGCAAAGCTTTTTTCACCCAATCTGGATGATACTTTCAGGTAAGGATCAGTACACCAATCCCACTTGGCTGATCAAATTTCATTCTTGTAGGTTAAACCATGCTTTTGCAGCAACAGTTTAAATTTTTAGATTTCACTCTGTATTCTCCTATATGGATGCATGTAGTTGGAACTCAAAATCAAACACGGTTTATTCTGGCTCTTTGAAACTTGACACAATAATGTAGTTCCAAGTTCTATCTCTAAGGTTTGTTTCCCATTGATATAGCCCTAAGCAGAGGCTGGCGAAAATCACGTTCATTGAAAGGGGTTGCCAAGCATCCAAAACTTTACGAGTTTCCTGAAATCTCAGCAAACATTTTTTTACCCAATCTTGATGATACATACAGGTAAGGATCAGTACAATATTCCCACTTGGCTCACCAAATTTCGTTCTTCTAGGTTAAACCATTCGTTTGCAGTAACAGTTTTAATTTTTAGGTTTCACGCTATATTCTCGTATATGGATACATGCATTTGAAACTCTAAATCAAACACGGTTTGTCCTACCTCTTTGAAACTTGACACAATAAAGTAGTTCCAAGTTCTGTCTCAATGGTTTATTTCCTATTGATGTAGCCCTAAGCAGTAACTGGCGAAAATCACTTTCATGGAAAGGAGTTGCAAATCTTCCAAAAAATTACGAGTTTCCTGAAGTCTCAGCAAACACTATTTCACCCAATCTTGATGATACTCTCAGGTAATGATCAGTACACCAATCCTACTTGGCTCACCAAATTTCGTTCTTCTAGGTTAAACCGTTTGTTTGCAGAAACTCTTTTAATTTTTAGGTTTCACTCTGTTTTCTCCTATATGGATACATGTATTTGAAACTCTAAATCAAACACGGTTTGTGCTAGTGATTTGAAACTTGACACAATAAAGTAGTTCCAAGTTCTGTCTCTATGGTTTATTTCCTATTGATGTAGCCCTAAGCAGTAACTGGCGAAAATCACTTCCATGGAAAGGGGTTGCCAAGCTTCCAAAAAATTACGAGATTCCTGAAGTCTCAGCAAACATTATTTCACCAATCTTGATGATACTCTCAAGAAATGATCAGTACACCAATCCCACTTGGCTCACCAAATTTCGTTCTTCTAGGTTAAACCGTTCGTTTGCAGTAACAGTTTTACTTTTTAGGTTTCAATCTGTATTCTCGTATATGGATACATGTATTTGAAACTCTAAATCAAACACGGTTGTGCTAGCTCTTTGAAACTTGACACAATAAAGTAGTTCCAAGTTCGGTTTCTATGGATTATTTCCTATTGATGTAGACCTAAGGAGTAACTGGCGAAAATCACTTTCATGGAAAGGGGTTGCAAATCTTCCAGAAAATTACGAGTTTCCTGAACTCTCAGCAAACATTTTTTCACCCAATCATGATGATACTCTCAGGTAATGATCAGTACACCAATCCTACTTGGCTCACCAAATTTTGTTCTTCTAGGCTAAACCCTTTGTTTGCAGAAACAGTTTTAATTTTTAGGTTTCACTCTGTTTTCTCCTATATGGATACATGTATTTGGAACTTTAAATCCAACACAGTTTGTGCTACCTCTTTGAACCTTGACACGATAAAGTAGTTCCAAATTCTATTTCTGAATTTTGTTTCCTATTAATGTAGCCCTAAGCAGAGACTGGCGAAAATCACTTTCATAGAAAGGAGTTGCCAAGCTTACAAAAAGTACGTTTCCTGAAATATCAGCAAACATTTTTTCACCCAATCATGATGATTCTTTCAAGTAATGATGAATACGACAATCCCACTTGGCTCACCAAATTTCGTTCTTCTAGGTTAAACTGTTCATTTGCAGAAACAGTTTAAATTTTTATGTTTAACTCTGTTTTCTCCTATATGGATACCAGTAGTTGGAACTCTAAATCAAACACGGTTTGTGCTAGCTCTTTGAAACATGACACAATAAAGTAGTTCCAAGTTCTATGTCTAAGGTTTCTCTTCTATTAATGTAGCACTAAGCAGAGACTGGCGAAAATCACTTTCATTGAAAGGGGGTGCCAACCTTCCAAAAAATTACGAGTTTTCTGAAATCAGCAAACATTTTTTTCACCCAATCTTGATGATACTCTCAGGTAATGATCAGTACACCAATCCCACTTGGCTCACCAAATTTCGTTCTTCTAGGTTAAACTGTTCTTTTGCAGTAACAGTTTTAATTTGTAGGTTTCACTCTGTATTCTCCTATATGGATACATGTATTTGGAACTCTAAATCAAACATGGTTTGTGCTAGCTCATTGAAATTTGACACAATAAAGCAGTTGCATGTTCTATCTCTAAGGTTTATTTCCTATTGATGTAGCCCTAAGCAGAGACTGGCAAAAATCACTTTCATGGAAAGGGGTTGCCAAGCTGCCAAAAAACTACGAGTTTCCTGAAATCTCAGCAAAGATTTTTTCACCCAATCTGGATGATACTTTCAGGTAAAGATCAGTACACCAATCCCACTTGGCTGATCAAATTTCATTCTTGTAGGTTAAATCATGCTTTTGCAGCAGCAGTTTAAATTTTTGGGTTTCACTCTGTATTCTCCTTTATGGATGCATGTAGTTTGAACTCTAAATCAAACACGGTTTATTCTAGCTCTTTGAAACTTGACACAATAAAGTAGTTCCAAGTTCTATCTCTAAGGTTTTTTTCCCATTGATATAGCCCTAAGCAGAGACTGGCGAAAATCACTTTCATGGAAAGGGGTTGCCAAGCTTCCAAAAAACTACGAGTTTCCAGCAATCTCAGCAAAGAGTTTTTCACCCAATCTGGATGTTACTTTCAGGTAAGGATCAGTACACCAATCCCACTTGGCTGATCAAATTTCGTTTTTCTAGGTTAAACCGTTCATTTGCAGCAACAGTTTTAATTTTTATGTTTCACTCTGTATTCTCCTATATGGATGCATATAGTTGGAACTCTAAATCAAACACGGTTCATGCTAGCTCTTTGAAACTTGACACATTAAAGGAGTTCCAAGTTCTATCTCTAAGGTTTGTTTCCTATTGATTTAGCCCTAAGCAGAGACTGGCGAAAATCACTTTCATGGAAAGGGGTTGCCAAGCTTACAAAAAAGTACAAGTTTCCTGAAATATCAGCAAACATTTGTTCACCCAATCTTGATGATTCTTTCAGGTAATGATGAATACACCAATCCCACTTGGCTCACCAAATTTCGTTCTTCTAGGTTAAACCGTTCGTTTGCAGTAATAGTTTTAATTTTTAGGTTTCACTCTGTATTCTCCTATATGGATACATGTACTTGGAACTCTAAATCAAACACGGTTTGTGCTAGCTCTTTCAAACTTGACACAATAAAGTAGTTCCAAGTTCTGTCTCTAAGGTTTGTTTCCTATTAATGTAGCCCTAACAGAAACTGGCGAAAATCACTTAGATTTAAAGGGGTAGCCAACGTTCCAAAAAACTACGAGTTTCCTGAAATCTCAGCAAACATTTTTTTACCCAATCTTGCTGATAATTACAAGAAATGATCAGAACACCAATACCACTTGGCTCACAAATTTCGTTCTTCTAGGTTAAACTGTTCGTTTGCAGTAACTGTTTTAATTTTTAGGTTTCACTCTGTATTCTCCTATATGGATACATGTAGTTCGAACTCTAAATCAAACACGGTTGGTGCTAGCTTGTTGAAACTTGACACAATAAAGCAGCTGCATGTTCTATCTCTAAGGTTTATTTCCTATTGATGTAGCCCTAAGCAGAGACTGGCAAAAATTACTTTCATGGAAATTGGTTGCCAAGCTTCCAAAAAACTACGAGTTTCCTGAAATCTCAGCAAAGATTTTTTCACCCAATCTGGATGATACTTTCAGGTAAAGATCAGTACACCAATCCCACTTGGCTGATCAAATTTCATTCTTGTAGGTAAAATCATGCTTTTGCAGCAACAGTTTACATTTTTAGGTTTCACTCTGTATTCTCCTATATGGATGCATATAGTTTGAACTCTAAATCAAACACGGTTTATTCTAGCTCTTTGAAACTTGACACAATAAATTAGTTCCAAGTTCTATCTCTAAGGTTTATTTCCCATTGATATAGCCCTAAGCAGAGACTGGCGAAAATCACTTTCATGGAAAGGGGTTGCCAAGCTTCCAAAAAACTACGAGTTTCCAGCAATCTCAGCAAAGATTTTTTCACCCAATCTGGATGTTACTTTCAGGTAAGGATCAGTACACCAATCCCACTTGGCTGATGAAATTTCGTTTTTCTAGGTTAAACCGTTCATTTGCAGCAACAGTTTTAATTTTTATGTTTCACTCTGTATTCTCCTATATGCATGCATGTAGTTGGAACTCTAAATCAAACACGGTTCGTGCTAGCTCTTTGAAACTTGACACATTAAAGGAGTTCCAAGTTCTATCTCTAAGGTTTGTTTCCTATTGATGTAGCCCTAAGCAGAGACTGGCGAAAATCACTTTCCTGGAAAGGGGGTGCCAAGCTTCCAAAAAACTATGAGTTTCCTGAAATCTCATCAAACATTTTTTCACCCAATCGTGATGATACTTACAGGTAATGATTAGTAAACCAAACCCACTGGGCTGACCAAATTTCGTTCTCCTAGCTTAAACCGTTCGTTTGCAGTAACAGTTTTAATTTTTAGGTTTCACGCTGTGTTCTCGTATATGGATATAATATTTGAAACTCTAAATCAAACACGGTTTGTGCTAGCGATTTGAAACTTGACACAATAAATTAGTTCCAAGTTCTATCTCCAATGTTTTTTTCCTATTGATGTAGCCCTAAGCAGAGACTGGCGAAAATCACTTTCATGGAAAGGGGTTGCCAAGCTTCCAAAAAACTACGAGTTTCCTGAAATCTCAGCCCACATGTTTTCACCCAATCTTGATGATACTTACAGGTAATGATTAGTATACCAATCCCACTTGGCTCACCAAATTTCACTCTTCTAGGTTAAACCGTTCCTTTGCAGGAACAGTTTCAATTTTTATTTTTCACTCTGTTTTCTCCTATATGGATACATGTATATTGAAACTGTAAATCAAACACGGTTTTTGGTAGCTCTTTGAAACTTGACATAATAACGTACTTCCAAGTTCTATCTCTGAGGTGTGTTTTGTATTGATGTAGCCCTAAGCAGAGACTGGCGAAAATCACTTTAGTGAAAAGGGGGTGCCAATCTTCCAAAAAATTACGAATTTCCTGAAATCTCAGCAAACATTTTTTCACCCAATCTTGATGATATCTTTAGGTAATAATCAGTACACCATTCCCACTTGGCTCACCAAATTACATTCGTCTAGGTTAAACCGTTTGTTGCAGTAACTGTTTTAAATTTTAGGATTCACTTTGCTTTCTCTTATATGGATACATGTATTTGGAAGTCTAAATCAAACCCGGTTTGTGCTAGCTCTTTGAAACGTGACACAATAAAGTAGTTCCAAGTTCTGTGTCTATGGTTTATTTCCTGTTGATGTAGCCCTAAGCAGAGACTGGCGAAAATCACTTTCATGGAAAGGGGTTGCCAAATTCCAAACAAGTACAAATTTCCTGAAATCTCAGCAAACATTTTTCACAAAATCTTAATGATACTTTCAGGTAATGATCAGTACACCAATCCCACTTGGCTCACTAAAATTCGTTCTTCTAGGTTAAACCGTTCGTTTGCAGTAACAGTTTTAATTTTTAGGTTTCACTGTGTATTCTCCTATATGGATATACGTAGTTGGAAGTCTAAATCAAACACAGTGTGTGCTAGCTCTTTGAAATATGAGACAATAAAGTAGTTCCAAGTTCTATCTCTATGATTTATTTCCTAGTGATGTAGTCCTAAGCAGGAACTGGCCAAAATCACTTTCATGGAAAGAGGTTGCCAAGCTTCCAAAAATGTACAAGTTTCTTGAAATCTCAGCAAACATTTTTTCACCCAATCTTGATGATACTTTCAGGTCATGATGAGTACACCAATCCCACTTGGCTCACCTAATTTCATTCATCTAGGTTAAACCATTTGTTTGCAGTAAGAGTTTCAATTTGTAGGTTTCAGTCTGTTTTGTCCTATATGGATACCCGTAGTTGGAACTCTAAATCAAACATGGTTTGTGCTTGCTCTTTGAAACTTGACACAATAGAGTAGTTTCAAGTTCTATCTCTATGGTTTCTTTCCTATTAATGTAGCCCTAAGCAGAGATTGGCGAAAATCACTTTAATGGAAAGGGGTTGCCAAGCTTCCAAAAAACTACGAGTTTCCTGAAATCTCAGCAAACATTTTTTCACCCAATCTTGATGATACTTTCACGTAGTGGTCAGTACCCAATCCCACTTGGCTTACCAAATTTCATTCTTCTAGATAAAATTGTTCGATTGCAGTAACATTTTTAATTTTTATGTTTCACTCTGTATTCTCCTATAAGGATACATGAAGTTGGAACTCTAAATTAAACAAGGTGTATGATAGCTCTTTGAAACCTGACACAATAAATAGTTCCAAGTTCTGTCTCTAGGGTTTATTTCCTATTGATATAGCCCTAAACAGTAACTGGCGAAAATCACTTTCAATGAAAGAGGTTGCCAACCTTCCAAAAAAGTACAAGTTTCCTGAAATCTCAGCAAACATTTTTTCACCCAATATTGATGATACTTTCAGGTAATGATGAGTACACCAATCCCACTTGGCTCACCAAATTTCCTTCTTCTACGTTTAACCGTTCGATTTCAGTAACAGTTTTATTTTTTTTTTTGTTTCACTCTGTATTCTCCTATATGGATACGTGTAGTTGGAACTCTAAATCAAACACGGTTTGTGCTAGCTCTTTGAAACTTGACACAATAAAGTAGTTCCAAGTTCTATCTCTGATGTTTATTTCCTATTGATGTAGCCCTAAGCAGAGACTGGCGAAAATCAATTTCATTGAAAGGGGTTGCCAAGCTTCCAAAAAAGTACAAGTTTCCTGAAATCTCAGCAAACATTTTTTTGCCCAATCTTGATGATACTTTCAGGTAATGGTCAGTACACCAATCCCACTTGGCTCACCAAATTTCATTCTTCTAGGTTAAACCGTTCGTTTGCAGTAACAGTTTAAATTTTTTGGTTTCACTCTGTATTCTCATAAATGGATATATGTAGTTGTTACTCTAAATCAAAAACGGTTTGTGCTAGCTCTTTGAAACTTGACAAATAAAGTAGTTCCAAGTTCTATCTCAAAGGTTTGTTTCCTATTGATGTTGCCCTAAGCAGAGACTGGTGAAAATAACTTTCATGGAAAGGGGTTGCCAAGCTTCCAAAAAACTATGAGTTTCCTGAAATCTCCGAAAACATTTTTTCACCCAATCTTGATGATACTTTCAGGTAATGATCAGTTCACCAATCCCACTTGGCTCACCAAATTTCGTTCTTCTAGGTTAAACAGTTCGTTTGCAGTAACAGTTTTAATTTTTAGGTTTTACTCTGTATTCTCCTATATGGATATGTGTAGTTGGAACTCTAAATCAAACACGGTTTGTGCTAGCTCTTTGAAATTTGACACAATAAAGTCATTCCAAGTTCTGTCTCTAAGGTTCATTTCCTATTAATGTAGCCCTAAGCAGAGACTCGCTAAAATCACTTTCATGGAAAGGAGTTGCCAAGCTTCCAAAAAACTTCGAGTTTCCTGAAATCTCCGCAAACATTTTTATACCCAATCTTGATGATACTTTCAGGTAATGATCAGTACACCAATCCCACTTGGCTCACCAAATTTCGTTTTTCTATGTTAATCCGTTCGTTTGCAGTAACAGTTTTAATTTTTAGGTTTCACTCTGTTTTCTCCTATATGGTTACATGTAGTTGGAACTCTAAATCAAACACGGTTTGTGCTAGCTCTTTGAAACTTGACACAATAAAGTAGTTCCAAGTTCTATCTCTGACGTTTGTTTCCTATTGATGTAGCCCTAAGTGGAGACTGGCGAAAATCACTTTCATGGAAAGGCGTTGCCAAGTTGCCAAAAAACTACGAGTTTCCTGCAATCTCAGCAAACATTTTTTCACCGAATCTTGATGATACTTTCAGGTAATGGTGAGTACACCAATCCCACTTGGCTCGCCAAATTTCGTTCTTCTAAGTTAAACCGTTCGTTTGCAGTAACAGTTTTAATTTTTAGGTTTCACTCTGTATTCTCCTATATGGATACATGTAGTTGGACCTCTAAATCAAACACGGTTTGTGCTAGCGCTTTGAAACTTGACACAATTAAGTAATTCCAAGTTCTCTCTCTAAGGTTTGTTTCCTACTGATGTAGTCCTAACCAGTAACTGGCGAAAATCACTTTCATGGAAAGGGGTTTCCATGCTTCCAAAAAACTACGAGTTTCCTGAAATCACCGAAAACTTTTTTTCACCCAAACTTGATGATACTTTCTGGTAATGATCAGTTCACCAATCCCACTTGGCTCACCAAATTTCGTTCTTCTAGGTTAAACCATTCGTTTGCAGTAACAGTTTTAATTTTTAGGTTTCACTCTGTATTCTCCTATATGGATACATATATTTGGAACTCTAAATCAAACACGGTTTGTGCTAGCTCTTTGAAACTTGTCACAATAAAGTCGTTCCAAGTTCTATCTCTAAGGTTTGTTTCCTGTTGATGTAGCCCTAAGGAGAGACTGGGGAAAATCACTTTTCTGGAAACATTTTTTCACCCAATCTTGATGATACTTTCAGGTAATGATCAGTTCACCAATCCCACTTGGCTGACAAAATTTCGTTCTTCTTGGTTAAACCGTTCGTTTGCAGTAACAGTTTTAATTTTTAGGTTTCACTCTGTATTCTCCTATATGGATAATGGAAAATAGCTTTTTAAATTTTTATTATTTATGAAAATGTTTTTTATTTATCATTCATGGACAATCTGCTTCATTGTATAATACCAGGTTGAATACTATTTTTCCTTTAAATCTTGACGTTATCTGTATTTATCATCTATAATCCATCATTAAGGATAAATACTTGGGTTTTACTCTTGATTTCATGAAGCTGACCATGTTTTTTCATTTCAGGATATTTTCTTTGTTTTAAGCATACCTACTTGAGAACATCTGGATATATACTTAGCATATTTAAATTTTATTTTCTTGGTTATTGCATTCAATCAAAATGGAATATTTCCAGACGTAATTTTCTTTTCAGTATATACATGTAGGAAAATGGATAAAATATGGAAAATAATATATCTGTTTTTCAGACCAAAAACAGGCATAGCAGGTGAGTGAAACCATAAGCAATAAGTGCAGACTGGTTAGGCGAACTATAACTTTATTTTAAAAATGCATCTTAATAAGTGCAGTTTGATAAAATGCTGTTAAAACTTATGTGTAAAGGGGAAGTAAAAATAATCAAAGTATACCAGTGTAAGAAATAATTGAGGTCTGGCACCTGAGAACAGACTGTGGGGAAACTTTATGTTATGATAGGAAAGAATTTCCCACTTTCCCTTCACCATCTCACCCACGTAACCTCACCAGAAACCACCAAGATGCCCAGAATGAAATGTTTCAAGTTCAATAGTCACAATCTTTCCAACTACAAAAGGCAGTTACAATTCAACTGAACAAAGAAGCTAATGTGCAAAGTTAAGGGGATCTGAGACATCATATAAAAAGTTAGGTTAAACCATTCATTTATTGAAGGGCTTCTAGGTTGGTTCCACAATCTTGCTATCGTGAATTGTGCTGCTATGAACATGGATGTAGCAGTGTCCCTGTAGCATGCTCTTGTTAGGTCTTTAGGGAATAGACCGAGAAGGGGAATAGCTGGGTCAAATGGTGGTTCCATTCCCAGCTTTCCAAGAAATGTCCATACTGCTTTCCAAATTGGCTGCACCATTTTGCAGTCCCACCAACAATGAACAAGTGTACCCATTTCCCTGCATCCTCGCCAGCACTTGTTGTTGTTGGACTTCTTAATGGCTGCCAATCTTACTGGAGTGAGATGGTATCTTAATACCATGGATTAAAAAATGGATTAAAAAAATGTGGCATTTATACACAATGGAGTATTACTCAGCATTAAGAAATGACAAAATCATAGAATTTAGAGGGAAATGGATGGCATTAGAGCAGATTATGCTAAGTGAAGCTAGCCAATCCTTAAAAAACAAATGCCAAATGTCTTCTTTGATATAAGGGGAATAACCAAGGACAGGGTAGAGACGAAGAGCTGGAGAAGAAGATTAACATTTAACAGGGATGATAGGCGGGAGGGAAAGGGAGAGTTAAGGGAAATTGCATGGAATTGGAAGGTGAGCCTCAGGGTTATACACAATTACATATAAGAGGAAAGGAGGAGTAGGAGAGAAATTATATAAGTGTAAGAAACGATTTACAGTAGAGGGGGTGGAGAGAGAGAAGGGGAGGAGAGGGGAGGGGAGGGGAGGGGAGGGGGGATAGTGGAGAATTGGATAGACAGCAGAATACATCAGTCACTAGAAAGGCAATTTGTAAATCAATGGAAATGTAACTGATGTGACACAGCAACCTGTATACGGGGTAAAGGTGGGAGTTCATAACCCACTTGAATCATTCTGTGAAATATGGTATATTAAGAACTATGTAATGTTTTGAACAACCAACAATAAAATAATAAAAAATAAAAAAAAATTAAAAAAAAGTTAGGTTAAAGATAATTCTGTTTTGTGTGTGTGTGTGTGTGTGTGTGCGTGTGTTTTGTTTAGTTCCAAGGGTGTGGCTATTCCTTGGTCACCTGAACTCAGCAAAGTAACTGATATTTTGATGAAGTGTTAGTGGGTGACCCACATTAAAATCAGACAAATATTTTAAAAAAAATTTTAAAGCCTATTAATCTTCTTGAATCAAATGTATGAAATATGATATGTCAAGAGCTTTGTAATGTTTTGAACAACTAATAATAAAAAATAAAAATAAATAAATAAATAAAAAAGCCTAATTACCAAAAAAAAAAAAGTTCCTACTTTCTCCCTCTACATTTTACTTTTTAAATTATCTTTTTTAAAAAAATATTCATTTTTACTTTTAGGTGGACACAATATCTTTATTTTTTTTTATTTTTACATGGTGCTGAGAATCAAACCCTGTGCTTTGTGCATACTAGGCAAGCACGCTACTACTTGAGCCATATCCCCAGCCCTAAAGTATCTTTTTTTAAGTTTTGATTTTTATTTTTTGTCCTGAAAAGTAGACAGTAAAACAGCTTCTGGAAAAATTTACAACCAACTGCATGAGGGTCTGGGAAGCTGAGAGGCTGAAGCAGGGCTGGGAGGAGCATACTGGAAGTCTGACTAAGGAGCAGACTTCCCTTAGTCACTGAAGGCCAATTATAACTAAAAAGAGACAAAAATCAATAAGTGTTTGTAAACCAGGAAATGACACAGATTATCAAGTTAGTGTCAGTTATAAAAAATTCATATAATCATGAAAATAGAGAAATCATAAACAGGATTAGAAAAATAATATTTGTAAATTTTATTTTTAGAACCTTATTGGTGATACATAAAAATAAATATTTTAAATGGAAGGCAGAGAGATATGTAAGTCATATAGTACTTCACAAACCTTACTTCAGCTACAAAAGTATAATCAATTGATAACTTCGACTTATTTTACTCTCTATCTTCCTTGGCATTTCACCTGAGGTCACGCTTGTAGAGTGTGACCAATAACTAAGCAAATAACTAACCAAGAAGATAGTCACTGAAGTTACACTCTTTCTCAGAAAACCCCAATCAATTTCAGAGCAAAGGTGTGATACAACACCTATTCATTTCCTTCTTTGAGAAAAGGTCCCTTTTGTGAATCAGATAGAAGAGGAAATTGGCCAACCTCTATCAAAATATTACTAGAAATAAATATGAGTTATCTTCATTTAGAAGTAAAGTGAAATAAAATAACACCACTGTACAGTATCTTTCAGTATTACCCTTGAAAAATAGAAATGAAAAAAACTCTTTCTAAAGAGCATAATACTTGGCAGCACACTTCATCCTTAATTTCACATGGAAAAAGAAGTTACCTCAGGTAAGAAGGTATATAAGAGGTACATAAAATAATAAGAAATCAAGACTTGGTCAAGGGTTCAGAAGGAACTTTGAAGACTATAAAATTTGGGGAGTACAGTAATAAGGATGGATCTCTGAGAGAAACAATGCAGTGTAAATATCATGGGATTTCATGCTATCACATACCAAAGCACATATATCATGGACATTACACAAGACAACCAAGTTGACAACTGGACTTGGCTAGTTGCTTTTTTCCAGCCTCTGATGCTGCACAGGATGAATGAGGACTGAGTACTGTAGTGGTTTCCAGTCACCGTATTTTATCTATCAAATGCTTCTTCCAAATATCTAGCCACCTAGGAGGAGAGTTCTATCTCTAGGTTCTTGTTACAGCATCATTCTTTTCATTATTTTCTCATAATAAATTAACAAGTGGACATCTTTTAACAAAGAAATAATTTTAACCATAAAAAAACCAAACATTTTTTTTTTTAAATTTTGCTTTTACAGACAATAAATGCTAAGCAAGTACCACTAATAAAGTGCCAATACATCATGCCTAAAATTGAATCAGATCACACTTAACAAAAACAAAGATATTACTATTGGTCTATGACCATGGTATCCACTGTATTGTCATCTAAAAATAGAAACAAAAAGCTGCTGGCCTGGTAGAATTCTGGAACAGGTGATGGTGTTGCTAACACTTCTTAAATTTCACATCATTATATCAGGTTGTGCTACCAAGAGACACACTATATAGATCCAGGAACCAGAGTGTCAAAGTTTAAGAGTCTTAACTCACCATCACTCCTATTAATTCACTTGGCAATCATATTTTCTTACATCATGCCTCTGCATCCTCCACTTTTAGAAATACTAATTATTTAAGAGGACATTTTACCAACAGGATGTTTAACAAAACTCCAACTAAAATTTAAACTGCACCTGAGGACTCTGAATTCTATGTACTAAGAAAACAGAAAGCAAGAGGAGAAATTACAATCCTAGGTAGGTCAATTCACTCTCCTCACCAGAAGGACATTGATTCCATGTTGCAATGCTAAGCAAGTACCACTAATAAAGTGCAAATACATCATGCTTAAAATTGAATCAGACCACACTTAACAAAAATAAAAATATTACTATTGGTCTATGACCATGGTATCCACTGTATCCAAATATACAAGTCTATTGTATATTTGAAGATAAAAATCAGATGATTCAATTTAAAAACAGATGATCCAATTCTCTAGTTTTTAGTATTAACTTTCCATACATGAATTGTAAAAGGATCAGTGCAGTAGTTGTGTCTTGAATAAATTATAATGAGGAGCCTCAAATGATTTGGGGATGAGTATAGAGACCAAAAGAAGTATGTTTAGTGGATCTAAATTTAACAGCAGAAGAGACATAAGATGACTATTAATTTGACATTCAGTCTACACAGATTAAAAACTGTAATTAATTGCACTGTTTTCCATTCTTATAAGTTTTCTTCAGGAATAGAGTCTCACCAGTACCATAAACTAAGTACAGAACTTAGACAGAAAAGTGAGTTTTTGTGGTGTTACTATAGGGAACTATGCTTTATGGCACCATTAGGACTGAAGGACAGACAATTGCTGAAAGTGGTCTTTTCAAAATATTTTCATTATTAGAAGATCGTTTTTTCTGGCTATTACCATTTAAGGCTTCCTAAACTCAAGACTGTTTGAGACTCATGTAAATCACACTCTATGTCTCAAGTATGAAAATATGAGAGTGCAAGACAGATCCATAATTTCACTTTGAGTAAGCAGAAGCCTCCTTTGAGATTAGAATGCAACCCCAGATTCTGTTTGCCCAAATGTGCTTCCTTTCCTTTATTTCCATTGTGCTTATCTGAAGCACACTAACTTATGGACTTCCAAGGTCCCTAGTCATGGTCTTAATCCACCTCCTGGGAATCCCTAATTAGAACTCAAATGCATCCTTCATCTACTTCCAGACTTTCTGTTTTACAGAAGGTATTTAAAATCGTTTTTGTCACTGAAGATTACCTCCTCTTTTCATTGTGGATGTTTATCCCATTTTATGCTTCTCTTTTACTGTTACTTTAATTCATTGTCAGTAAAATAGACTTGTATATTTGAAGATCCAGATCTCTAAGTAAAATAGTTAGTTTATGGGCTTATAGTACAAAATCAAAAATGTTCAATACATTTTAATATGAATTTAGATCCATGATTAAAATTGGAGGAAATAAAATAGGCTTTATTAGGATGTAATTCTGCACTACAAAATTTTCTTTTTTTCACAAAGGATAAGAATTTTGGAAGGTAACATAACACCAAAAAAAAAAAAAGAATCACTATTTTTTACAAATAGTTGTGCTTGAAAGAGAATAATAACGTCACCATAAATTGATGATATAATATAAAACAAAAAGCTTTATAACCAAGTTCTGTTTATTTTTGACAAAACATATTTGAAGCAAAAATATCAAATATATGAATCTCCTCAAAATACTATACAGTGAATAGCATTTCTACACAAATCATATAATTTTTATGATATTATATAAATTTTCTAGACATAGATGTAGAGGTTAAATACACTAATATTATTTCTCAATGCACATTTATTTTGAAGCACAGTTCCATAAATCTGCAAATAAAATTAAATTTTACTTATTATACACAGATCAGTACCTCAAAGATGACCAAATACCTGGATATATA
This sequence comes from Spermophilus citellus, assembly GCF_964194105.1. Lineage (NCBI taxonomy): Eukaryota > Metazoa > Chordata > Mammalia > Rodentia > Sciuridae > Spermophilus > Spermophilus citellus. The sequence continues at coordinate 2,479,037 of NC_138192.1, read as the reverse complement.
TCCTTTGACAGATTTCTATTTCCTAAGCAAAAAGGTCAGCTTTAATATAATATATCTCCTACCTTTTCAGTGACACAGAATTTTAAAATTTTAAGCAAACTTCTCCAATAGGCTCAAAATTCACCATATAACTACAGTACTAATACAATTAGTGATGGATGATGTTACAAGAAAAATTCTTAGTTCTTTTAAGAGAGTTTTTTGAAACGAAACACTATATCAACACATGATCCTTCAAACAAATTATGATAATGCATGCACAGCAATAAATTTGGAATAAAGAAGAAGGTATAGACATTTATTAGCTACAGGACTTTTATAACACATGCTTTGGACCTAAAAGACAGTTATTTTGCTTTGTAATTGCAGTACTTTTTATAGATTTTTGAGGAGTTTTAGTTCTATGTTTTTGTTTTGTGAACTCACGTGCTTCATTTATTCAGATGTATTAATGTAATATATGCTTATATGAGTTATATGCCTCTTTCTAACTATAGAATTTTTTTAGAAACTCTTGGTAATCATACAGTTTCTAAATTAGAGAGCAATTACCATGCAAGCTAGAAAATGCACAGTGGCTTAAAGAACTCCTCATTCCAGAGTCTAGCCTTAGAGTTTTCACATATTTGATGATCAATAAATTTATATGGATCATAAAGTTAAGATCAGTTTAATCTTTTTTTAATTTTATTTTTTTATTGGTTGTTCACAACATTACAAACCTCTTGACATATCATATTTTATACATTAGATTGAAGTGGGTAATGAACCCCCAATTTTACCCCAAATGCAGATTGCAGAATCACGTCGGTTACACATCCACAATTTTACATAATGCCCTATTCATAATTGTTGTATTCTGCTACCTTTCCTATCCCCTACTATCCTTCCTTCCCTCCCCTCCCATCTTCTCTCCCTACCCCATCTACTGTAATTCATTTCTCTCTTTGTTTATTTTCCCATTCCCCTCACAACCTCTTATATGTAATTTTGTATAGCAATGAGGTTCTCCCTTCATTATGCAATATTCCTTTTCTCTCCCTTTCCCTCCCATCTCATGTCTCTGTTTAAAGTTAATCTTTTCTTCCTGCTCTTCCTCCCTGCTCTGTTCATAGTTGCTCTCATTATATCAAAAAGGACATTTGGTATTTGTTTTTTAGGGATTGGCTAGCTGCACTAAGCATAATCTGCTCTAGTGCCATCAATTTCTCTGCAAATTCTATGATTTTGTCATTTTTTATTGCTGCATAGTACTCCATTGTGTATAGATGCCACATTTTTTTATCCATTCATCTATTGAAGGGCATCTGGGTTGGTTCCACAGTCTAGCTATTCTGAATTGTGCTGCTATGAACATCGATGTGGCAGTATCCCTGTAGCATGCTCTTTTAAGGTCTTCAGGGAATAGTCCGAGAAGGGCAATAGCAGGGTCAAATGGTGGTTCCATTCCCATCTTTCCAAGGAATCTCCAAACTGCTTTCCAAATTGGCCGCACCAATTTGCAGTCCCACCAGCAATGTACAAGTGTACCCTTTTCTCCACATCCTCGCCAGCACTTGTTGTTGTTTGACTTCATAGTGGCTGCCAATCTTACTGGAGTGAGATGGTATCTTAGGGTGGTTTTGATTTGCATTTCTCTGACTGCTAGAGATGGTGAGCATTTTTTCATGTACTTTTGATTGATTGTATGTCCTCCTCTGAGAAGTGTCTGTTCAGGTCCTTGGCCCATTAGTTGATTGGGTTATTTGTTATCTTATTGTTTAATTTTTGAGTTCTTTGTATATTCTGGATATTAGGGCTCTATCTGAAGTGTGAGGAGTAAAAATTTGTTCCCAGGATGTAGGCTCCCTATTTACTTCTCTTATTGTTTCTCTTGCTGAGAAAAAACTTTTTAGTTTAAGTAAGTCCCATTTGTTGATTCTTGTTATTAACTCTTGTGCTATAGGTGTCCTATTAAGGAATTTGGACCCCGACCCCACAATATGTAGATCGGAGCCAACTTTTTCTTCTATCAGACGCAGAGTCTCTGATTTGATATCAAGCTCCTTGATCCATTTTGAGTTAACTTTTGTGCATGGCAAGAGAAAGGGATTCAGTTTCATATTGTTGCATATGCATTTCCAGTTTTCCCAACACCATTTGTTGAAGATGCTATCCTTCCTCCATTGCATGCTTTTAGCTCCTTTATCAAATATAAGATAGTTGTAACTTTGTGGATTAGTCTCTGTGTCCTCTATTCTATACCATTGGTCCACCCGCCTGTTTTGGTACCAGTACCACGCTGTTTTTGTCACTATTGCTCTGTAATATAGTTTGAAATCTGGTATCACTATACCGCCTGATTCACACTTCCTGCTTAGAATTGCTTTTGGTATTCTGGGTCTTTTATTTTTCCATATGAATTTCATGATTGCTTTATCGATCTGTTTAATCTTAAAGTAAAGAAATAGGAAGCCAGAGAGGTATTTCTTCACAGATGTCAAGCTGTCATTACTAGGAAACCCAAGGAGTCCTAGAGTGCAGTCTGTCTCTCTGATTGATGTAGTTATGTAAAATTCAAGTCCTGATTTTTTTTCCCCACAACTTTGGCTTTCCTGTGTCATCTTGTTCCTTGTGTTCATGCTAAAGACAAAAAACAAACAAACAAACAAAGAAAGAAAGAACTAAAAAACAACCGAGTTTGTGAAAAATCAGAAATTTAAGTACAGTGATCAGGGTAAAATGAGATTCCATTGACCTAAATGTTCCTTTAAGAAAAATTAGATTCATACATTTCCATTGTGACAGAAATGGGAAAGGGCGTATATGTATGTATATAGTCACATATATATATACACACATGAAACTAATACATAAAGAACAAATGAACACAAATATTCCTCCTCTAAACTTGGAAATTGTATTCCTGTTTATTTTTAATCAGGAATGGGAAATTATTAGTACATTCATTTGATTTTCAAAAATATTTAGTGTGCTTCCAAACACTTTTATCATGATTCTCTCATTTGTCATTTTCTAACTAAAAGAGTACAGGATAAGGAAATTTTTAATCTTTTTAGTTTAATTAGATCCAAAGACTTTATGAGAAATATAAGTAGTTTATGGCATTGTGATATTGCCCTCTATGAAATGAAGTTTTGAACATAGAATATCAGTAATTAGATTTTTCCACTTCCATTGATTTGTACAACTTTTATGCCATTGAGTTTATATTCATGTTTTTTGATATTAATAAAATAAAACACCAAGATTTCCATGATAAAATTCTGCAGTCCAGAACAAATTGAAGCACCTTATAATCTAATGATGTGATCCTTAAATATACCTAGAACTCAGTTATTAACCTATACTGTCTGCTTGCCCACCTACTGGTAGCTTATAGTCCCCTTTCTGATATAATTTATCCATTCACATTTGTTACTTACTGTTATTTTTATTTGTTTGAAATTTATTTTAAAAATAGTCCTCCTTCTTGGTTCTCAAGTGAATTGCTATTAATTACCTGCCATATTCTTTTGTGATTTTGATTAATTATTCATTGGTATAGAAGATTGGACTTAGTGGTAGTCTTTTACCAAGTTCCATCCCAAACTTTTTCATATACTAATCTGACACAGAGTCTCATTGTTGCTTAGGGCCTTGCTAAATTGTTGCAACTGGCCCTGAATTTGATCTGATTCAGCCTCCCAAGTAAAATCATTTCGGAAAATGTACACGTCAATCTCCTGAACTTTTTGTTTGTTAAATTATCTTTACTGGACTCTGGTTATTATTCTTTCTCAATACATGCCTTATTTTTTCCCTTTATTTAATGTTGAGAAGTTTGTCACAGTGCCTCATTCCCTTAATCCCAGCATGGTAGAGGTGGAAGGAAGCATAGAATCCGAAGTTGGAAGCCAGCCTGGGTACTTAGTATCTCAAAATTAAAAGTGGTCATTTACAAAGGATGGTGTGTACAGCTCAGTGGTGGAGAACCCTTGGATTCATTCCCCAGTACTGGGGGTTAGGGAGATTGAGAACCAGAAATTTAATGTTCATTTGTATTTTCAATTATATATTTGATAGATTCTTCCCTAATGTTTAATTTATTGTCATTTATTTTTCATTGTTTAGTATTTCTTAATACGTTTAAGACTGTAGTTTTTGACATTCTTGTTTCTTAACAGTAACACTAAGAAACCTCGTTATCTAGGCCCCACAGATTTTAAAGGATAGCATGGCTCTGTGTTGTGGCTTTTCTTGGGGTGGTCCTTGAACTAGTTTGACTTTTTTTTTTTACAAGACAGTCTGTTTTTTATTGGTGGTTCACAACATTACAAAGCTCTTGACATATCATATTTCATACATTAGATTGAAGTGGGTTATGAATTCACAATTTTTACCCAAAATGGAGATAGCAGAATCACATCAGATACACATTCACAATTTTACATAATGCCCTATAAGTAACTGTTGTATTCTGCTACCTTTCCTATCCCCTAATATCCCCCCTCCCCTTCCCTCACATCTTCTCACTCTACCCCATCTACTGTAATTCATTTCTCTCCTTGTTTATTTTCCCATTCCTCTCACAACCTCTTATATGTAATTTTGTATAGCAATGAGGGTCTCCCTTCATTTCCATGCAATTTCCCTTTTCTCTCCCTTTCCCTCCCATCTCATGTTTCTGTTTAATGTTAATCTTTTCTTCCAGCTCTTCCTCCCTTCTCTGTTCATAGTTGCTCTCATTATATCAAAGAAGACATTTGGTATTTGTTTTTTAGGGATTTGCTAGCTTCACTAAGCATAATCTGCGCTAGTGCCATCCATTTCCCTGCAAATTCTATGATATTGTCATTTTTTATTGCTGCATAGTACTCCATTGTGTATAGATGCCACATTTTTTATCCATTCATCTATTAAAGGGCATCTGGGTTGGTTCCACAGTCTAGCTATTGTGAATTGTGCTGTTATGAACATTGATGTGGCAGTATCCCTGTAGTATGCTCTTTTAAGGTCTTCAGGGAATAGTTCAAGAAGGGCAATAGCTGGGTCAAATGGTGTTTCCATTCCCAGCTTTCCCAGGAATCTCCATATTGCTTTCCAAATTGGCATCACCAATTTGCAGTCCCACCAGCAATGTAAAAGTGTACCCTTTTCTCCACATCCTCGCCAGCACTTGTTGTTGTTTGACTTCATAATGGCTGCCAATCTTACTGGAGTGAGATGGTATCTTAGGGTGGTTTTGATTTGCATTTATCTGACTGCTAGAGATGGTGAGCATTTTTTCATGTACTTGTTGATTGAGTGTATGTCCTCCTCTGAGAAGTGTCTGTTCAGGTCCTTGGCCCATTTGTTGATTGGGTTATTTGTTATCTTATTGTTTAATTTTTTGAGTTCTTTGTATATTCTGGATATTAGGGCTCTATCTGAAGTGTGAGGAGTAAAAATTTGTTCCCACGATGTAGGCTCCCTATTTACCTCTCTTATTGTTTCTCTTGCTGAGAAAAAACTTTTAGTTTAAGTAAGTCCCATTTGTTGATTCTTGTTATTAAATCTTGGGCTATGGGTGTCCTATTAAGGAATTTGGAGCCCGACCCCACAATATGTAGATCGGAGCCAACTTTTTCTTCTATCAGATGCAGAGTCTCTGATTTGATATCAAGCTCCTTGATCCATTTTGAGTTAACTTTTGTGCATGGCGAGAGAAAGGGATTCAGTTTCGTTTTGTTGCATATGGATTTCCAGTTTTCCCAACACCCTTTGTTGAAGATGCTATCCTTCTTCCATTGCATGCTTTTAGCCCCTTTATCAAATATAAGATAGTTGTAACTTTGTGGATTAGTCTCTGTGTCCTCTATTCTATACCATTGGTCCACCTGCCTGTTTTGGTAACCGTACCATGCGGTTTTTGTCACTATTGCTCTGTAATATAGTTTGAAATCTGGTATCACTATACCGCCTGATTCACACTTCCTGCTTAGAATTGCTTTTGCTATTCTGGGTCTTTTATTTTTTCCATATGAATTTCATGATTGCTTTATCTATTTCTACAAGAAATGCTGTTGGGATTTTGATTGGCATTGCATTAAACCTATAGAGAACTTTTAGTAATATCGCCATTTTGATAATGTTAGTTCTGTCTATCCATGAACAGGATATATTTTTCCATCTTCTAAGATCTTCTTCTACTTCTCTCTTTAGGGTTCTGAAGTTTTCATTGTATAAATCTTTCACCTCTTTTGTTAGGTTGATTCCCAAGTTTTGTTTTTGTTTTTTTTTTTTTTTTGAGGATATTGGGAATGGAGTGTTTTTCCTCATTTTCGTTTCAGAAGTTTTGTCGCTGATATACAGAAATGCCTTTGATTTATGCGTGTTGATTTTATATCCTGCCACTTTGCTGAATTCATTTATTAGTTCTAGTAGTTTCTTTGTAGACCCTTTTGGGTCTTCTAGGTATAGAATCATGTCGTCCGCAAATAGTGATAATTTAAGTTCTTCTCTTCCTATTTTTATGCCTTTAATTTCTTTCGTCTGTCTAATTGCTCTGGCCAGTGTTTTGAGACCTATATTGAATAGAAGTGGTGATAGAGGGCATCCCTGTCTTGTTCCAGATTTTAGAGGGAATGCCTTCAACTTTTCTCCATTCAGAATGATGCTAGCCTGAGGCTTAGCATAGATAGCTTTTACAATGTTGAGGTAAGTTCCTGTTATCCCTAGTTTTCCTAATGTTTTGAATATAAAGGGATGCTGTACTTTGTCGAATGCTTTTTCTGCGTCTATCGAGATGATCATATGGTTCTTATTTTTAAGTCTATTGATGTGGTGAATAACATTAATTGATTTTCGTATATTGAACCAGCCTTGCATCCCAGGGATGAATCCTACTTGATCATGGTGCACAATTTTTTTGATGTGTTTTTGTATTCAATTCGCCAGAATTTTATTGAGGATTTTTGCATCTAGGTTCATTAGGGATATTGGTCTGTAGTTTTCTTTCTTTGAGGTGTCATTGTGTGGTTTCCGAATCAGGGTGATGTTGGCCTCATAGGATGAATTTGGAAGAGCTCCCTCTTTTTCTATTTCCTGAAATAACTTGAAAAGTATTGGTATTCATTCTTCTTTAAAGGTTTTGTAAAGCTCCGCTGTATACCCATCTGGTCCTGGGCTTTTCTTGGTTGGTAGTCTTTTGATTGCTTCTTCAATTTCATCCATTGATATTGGTCTGTTCAAATTGTGTGTATCCTCCTGATGCAGTCTGGGCAAATCATATGACTGAAGAAATTTATCAATGTCTTTACTGTCTTCTATTTTATTGGAATATAGGTGTTTGAAATAATTTCTAATTGTCTTCTGTATTTCTGTAGCATCTGTTGTGATATTGCCTTTTTCATCCCGTATGTTAGTAATTTGAGTTCTCTCTCTTCTCTTCGTTAGCGTGGCTAAAGGTCTGCAGATCTTATTTATTTTTTCGAAGAACCAACTTTTAGTTTTGTTATTTTTTTCAATAGTTTCTTTCTTTTCAATTTCATTGATTTCCGCTCTGATTTTAATTATTTCTTGCCTTCTGCTATATTTGCTGTTGTTTTGCTCTTCCTTTTCTAGGGCTTTGAGATAAAGTGTGAGCTCATTTATTTGTTGTTTTTTTTCTTTTTTTTGAGGAATGATTTCCAGGCGATGAATTTCCCTCTTACAACTGCTTTCATTGTGTCCCATAGATTCCGATATGTTGTGTCTGTATTTTCATTTATCTCTAAGAATTTTTTGATTTCCTCCTTTATGTCTTCTATAACCCATTGATCATTCAGTAACATATTGTGCATTTTCCATGTGATGTAGGATTTTTCCTTCCTTCTTTTATCATTGATTTCCAGTTTCATTCCATTATGATCAGATAAAATGCATGGTATTATCCACCACTTTATATTTACTGAGGGTTGCCCTATGGCATAATATATGCTCTATTTTTGAGAAGGATCCATGTGCTGCTGAGAAAAAAATATATCCATTTAATGATGGTTGATGTATTCTATATATATCAGTTAAGTCTAGGTTATTGATTGTGGTATTGAGTTCTATAGTCCACCATGTCTCAGATGCTACACATCCGAGATCCCCAACTTCAGGAACACTGTGCTTGGCTACCTCAACAAGCAACGGCTGCTGGGCCTCTACTGCTATGTGTCCATCGTGGTCAAGGACCAGGCCTTCAAGGCCCACCTGGCCATGCTGGCCGCCAGCAGCCTCTACTTCCACGACCTGTTTAGTGGCAAGTGCAAGAGTGCGTTCAAGCTGCCAGGCACGGTGCCACCTGCCTTCTTCCAGCAGATCCTGTCCTTCTGCTACACAGGAAGCTCACCATGGCGGCCAGCGAGCAGCTAGTGGTCATGTACACTGCCGGCTTCCTGCAGATCCAGCACACCGTGGAGTGCGGCACAGACCTCATGTTCAAGGTGAGCTCACCCCACTGCGACTCCAAGACCACCATGATTGAGAGCGCCAGCTCCGAACCCCAGAGTCCCTGCAATCAGCTGCAGCCGGCTGCTGCCACCTCCGCCACCCCCTACGTCGTTTCCTCCTCTGTGACCATCCCGCTGCTGACCCGTGTAAAGCATGAATCCATGGAGCTGCCGCCAGCTGCAGGCCCAGGCCTAGCTCCCAAGTGCCTGCTGGAGACGGCCCCGGATGGTGTGGCGGTGGCGGCTGGCGCGGCCCTTCTCAAGCTGCCCTGAGTCTCCTACTATGGGGTGCCCAGCCTGGCCACCCTCCTCCCCAGCATCCAGCATGTGCCCTACCCCAGGGGGAGTGGACCAGTCCGGGGGCCAGCAGCCTACCCACCACCGACAGCCCCACCTCCTACCACAGTGAGGAGGAGGAGGAGGAGGACCAGGCCTAGGACACCATGGTGGAGGAGCAGTATGGCCAGATGTACATCAAGGCCACAGGCAGCTACGCAGTGCAAGAGAAGCCAGAGCCGGTGCCACTGGAGAGCCGCTCCTGCGTCCTCATCTGCCTTGACCTTGTGGCACTGCCCGCCAGCCTCATCAGCCAGATTGGGTACCGGTGCACCCCAAGCTATACTCGGAGGGCGACCCTGGAGAGAAGCTGGAGCTGGTGGCAGGCTCCGGGGTCTATATCACACGTGGCCAGCTCATGAACTGCCACCTCTGTGCAGGGGTGAAGCACAAGGTCTTGCTACAGAGACTCCTGGCCACCTTCTTTGACAGGAACACTCTGGCCAACAGCTGCGGCACAGGTATCCGCTCGTCCACCAGTGACCCAAGCCGCAAGCCACTGGACAGCCGGGTCTTGAAGGCTGTGAAGTTGTACTGTCAGAACTTCGAGCCTAGCTTCAAGGAGAGCGAGATGAATGATCGCGGCGGACATGTGCACCAACGCTCGCCGCGTCCGCAAGCGCTGGCTGACCAAGATCAAGTCCATGCTGCCGGAGGGCGTGGAGATGTATCACACCGTCATGGGCGCATCGGCTGCCAGCCTGCCCATGGACCCCGAGTTCCCGCCCAACGCTGCACAGGTGTTCGAGCAGCGCATCTATGCTGAGCGGCGGAGCGACGCAGCCACCATCGTGGCTCTGAGAACTGATGTTATGAATGTGGATCTGAGCGCCGCCGCCAACCCTGCCGTCTAAGCCAGTGAGGAGGCTGATGGGGCTGGCTCCGTCATCCAGGAGGTGGCCGCCCCTGAGCCACTGCCCCTTGATGGCCAGAGCCCCCCGCAGCCCTTTGAGCAGGGCAGCACCAGCTCCAGCAGGCCCCAGACGCCAGCAGCTGCAGCCACAAGAAGGCCGGAGGGCACCTATGCAGGGACTTTGTAAGGGTCCGCATGGCCACTCACAAGGGACCGAGTACTAGAGCTGCTTGCATGCGTTACTAATACAGACAAATGTGATCAAGCCACTTACCTACTGAACTGCTACTGCTGCCTGACAAAAATGTGATTTTTATTCTGCCTGTATTTAAATGGATGAAGGAAACAAACGCATCATTATACTGTAAACAGCTAGGCCGCTGGCCACGCTCTGGGAGAAGGGCCCAGGGCTCCTCTGATACCCGCCAGGTCAGTCTCCTATTGTAGCTTTCCCCTCCCGCTTCTTAGGGAGGGGGCCAGAGGCCCAGGCCCCCATGCCCAGCCCTGCCCCTGCCTCGCCCACCTTCCTGCTCCTCCTGCCCCAGAAGGGGAAGTTGGCAGTAGGGGCCTGTGACAGGTGGGCACACGACACTCCGTTTCTTATCATGGGGACCCCACCAGGGCTCTGGGGCAGCACTGGGCCCCCAGGGGCTAAAATCCCTTTTTTCCTTCTTCCTAAGACACCACCTCTATGGGTGTGTGCATGTGTATGCATGCATGTGTGTGTGAGTGTGTGTGTGTGCAGGGACCAGCGGTGGTGGTGCAGAAGTGGCTATTAGTCACCTGGGGTGGGGGAAGAGCCCTAATTCCACTACCACCACCACCATGTCCTCCCTCTTCCCACCCTTGGCCCTGTGGCTCCTTGGTTCCCCTGAAGCCCAGGGGCTGGCCTGCTGACCCCAGGGCTTCACTGGCTTCAGCCTGGCTTCCTGCCATCCCATGGGGTAGGGCTGCCACCCTGTGCCCACCATGGGACACACGTGACTGGTCTTGCCCTCGCTACCCTGACTCCCCAGCCGCTCTGGGATTTTTACTTGTTTAGTGTTTCTGTTTAGTTCAGATCTGTTTCATATATTGGAAATTTTCAGACCCAAAAGAGCAAAAAATTGGGGAGGGACGGTGTCACTAGCCCCAGCCTACTGCTCACTGGGGATGAGTCCATGCCATGTTCCCCCAGCCTGGGCCAGGGTCCTGTCACCTCCTGTTGGATATGGGGCCCCAGAAAAGTGCAGCCAGAATGTGTGAGGCCAAACTCAGGGGTCCTGGGGGCTCTGCTGGGCAGGCACAGCCACCTGGGCAGGGCCAGGGTGGAATGGCCCCTGCTATGCCCCTCACTCATGCCCTGGGCGACTCTGGGTGTCCAAGGCTGCTGGGTGGGCAGCAAGCTCGGACCTGAGCTAGGGCAGGTTGCAGGTGTGGATTCCAGGTGGACTGGAAGGTCAAGAGACCACAGGGGCAGGTGGGGGCGGTGGAGAGGGCCATGGAGGCTAGCTGGCCTGCTGGAGGCTAGAGTGCTCGATTTGACCTTGAAGTGCTGAGCTCTGTATGGTGGGGCTCACAGAGCCATTTGCCCAGGAGTCTCTTCCTCTGCCTTGTCCAGGAACTGCCTGCAGACCCAGGCCACTCCCAGTGTGGCCAGGGACCCCCATGCCCAGACTTGAAGGGTCTGTTTCTCCCTCCGTCCATCCTGAACTCAGCTGCCCCCTCCTGTATGCACTAGTGGGCAGGCTCTCCCAAGCTGCAGTGCTGGGCACTGGGTCCCACATGGGGAGCTGGGGCTCCTCCCACCAGGCCCCTTGTTTCCATGTGGAGAGGACTTGGGGTGACCTCACAGGGGGGCCCTCGTACACTGTCCCAGCATGTCTCTGCCCTCCATGGAGATCCAGTGACTTTGGAAAGGGAGCAGGAAGACCAGGGTTGGGCACCACGGGATCTGGCCTTGGCCCCTCTACCTTCCCCTTGGGGCCTGAGTCCAGGGAGACCCAAAGCCTGCATTCCTGGGGTGCTGGGTGGCTGCAGGAGCACTCCTACCAGCACCTAGAACCTTCAGTCATAGAGGTGAGCTCCCTCTGCCTGTCTCCTCCCCTTGGGCTCTTGTGGGTTGGAGTCTCCAGGGTGTCTTCTGAGAACCTGGACCAAGCCTTCTTGGCACTGGGAGGAGGCCAGGGGGCAGTAGAGGGATGTTGGGTGAGGTTGAGCTTCTCCCTGGTTTCTCTGAGTTTTTCCTTCATCTGCCGCCCCCGCCCCCCGATTTGCACTTTAATTTGACCATCCCTGGGGACCTTTGGGAGGTGGACCCACTTGTCCTGGCTGTTGACAGAAGGGCTCTCTCTCTCCCTTCCACTCCAAAGTGGGCACAGTCCCCCACCCTGCGCCAGCACAGGGAAGGTGCCACTGGCCACTAGAGGAGGTGGTGGCCGCACAGAATGCCTAACCATTGCTCGGGCTAGCACAATGTCCTGTGACCTCTGTCCCTTAATTGTTTATAATCGCCATCTGTTTTGTTCTGGGTAAGGAAGGCAAGAGCTATAGGTAAAACTTAAATAATAATAATTAAATGTGAATGGGTTCTGAGCTCTCCCTGTGCCCCAGGTGGGCCAGGCCCAGCATTTTGCACTAATGTGTCCACGGGGGACATGGTCGGGAGCGTTTGCAGACGTGCGTGGCCGATGACTGTACCTGCCGTGGGCAGTCCCTCTGCATCCTGAATGTGCCGCGGGGCAGGCGGGCAGGCGGGCAGCGGGCCTGAGCTCGGAGGGGCCTTCCAGAGTGCTTTAGCATCTTTGGATCATTTTTCCCAAGGAAAACCAATTAAGAAAACCTCCCCCCTCCTTTGTTTACAAGATGACTAATTCCAGAATTGGGGGCTGTCTTGTCCTGCGGGCGTGACCCTGACTCATCCAGACCCTGTTGACCAGAGACGAGGCACTCAGTATTTATGAGATGTCTGCATCTTTATTCCTAAGCTTGACTACTAGCAATACGCATATACTATATAGAGTCTATTATAGAGCTAAGTTATATTGGCGCCTTTTCCAGGAGGACAGTCGGGACTGGACTGCATTGGAGCTGCTGAGGCAGGTGGCCAGCCTGGGGGTCCAGCCACCGCTCCGCCCTCCCCTGCCCTTCCAGAGGGGACAACTCTGGAGGCAGCTGGGACAAGTGCAAAAGGTCCAGAGGAAGGGGTCAGAGACAGGACAGATACTGTGAGCTGGGAGGGGCGGTCCGCCTGGCCGGCACCTTGGTACTTGAATTCTGTCTTGTTTTCTGCACCAGGTCTGCTCACCGAGTTCTCTGTGGTCGCTTCAGTTTGCATCTGATTTGGTGTCTCTTTTGCCCTGATTGTGGACACAGCTGTGTGAGAGGCCAGCAGGGAGGGACCCTCCGGGGACCCTGCAATGCATGACTGCTGGGCAGGTAGAGGGGAACCGGCTGTGTGGTCTCATTCTCCCCCCACTGAAAACCATCCTTCCTGGCTTCCCAGTATCTGTTCAGAGCCAGAGGAGGGCTAAGGAAAGACCTAGGAGGGGCTGGTGGCCAGCTGCTGTACTGGGGCAAGCCTGGTCCTGTTCAACAGCTGGTCTTTTGGCCCAGCCTCCCGCTTGGGTCCTGCTTGGGCCCCCCAGGGGTTCTTCTTATGGAAGTGTCTTTGCCTGAGTGGGAGAAACCTGTTTGCCTCTGTCAGCAGCCAATCCTACTGGTAAGGGGGCACAGAGAAGCCTCTCAGCTTTAACTGCTGTTTGAGAATGATGCTGCCTGTTCCTGTCAGCCAGCCAGCTCCCTGTGGCCACCACGTGAGCATGCAGGGCTTGCTACAAGATGTTTCTAAAATGGCAAAGGTGTTTTGCTTCTGTTGTTTGTTTTGTTGTTTTAAAAAAGAAGGAAAATCATGCAGAATCTAAAGCATTCAGATTGGATGACCTGCTTGTGTTCTGATCAGTTGCCTCCGTTGTTAGGGTTTTGCACACGATTGTGATTTTTATGTCAAAAGAAGCCAAAACTTGCAATACTATTTTTAGCAGACAAGAAAAGAACTAAGTATAAAATGTATAAATATTTTTGACTTGAACGTTTGGATGGCACCGGGTGCAAAGAGATCATTCATCCTTTCGACAGAATGTTTGAAGGAAAGACTTCAAGAGGAGACAGTTGTTTGAAAGGATCTGTCTGGGGGTTAAAGTAGTACTGTAACTCACGACTGTTAACTAAGGCACTGAGGTCACTCCTTGTTCTGTCCAGGGCTCCACAGAGCCAGAGTCTTGGCTGGGAGAGCCTGCTGTGTCCTTCCTGCCTTCCTCAGCCCTTCCCTGCTGTTCTCCCTAGCGACCAGACTATTACTTTGTAGCCATGGCTGACAACATTGTATCAATAACTAAACCGACAGCAATGTGCACAAGCGACCAGGGAACCCCGAGGGCTTCGAGCGAGCGTGCTCAGAGCCGTGTCACATGGCAGAAGTCCACGACAAAACGATGTCATCGTTAACTGTAAAGTGGTTTGTAAAATTCACATTTACAGAATAATAAAGTCAGTTCACCCCCCCCCAAAAAAAAAACTTATGAATTTAGGTATCAGTCCATAACAACTTGCACATTTTTCCAATTCCCATACTGCTGTGTCTGCCATCTGTGCTTCATCCCAAGTAGTGGCAAGAATGTCTATGATATAGGTATTTTTATTTTTTATTTGCTTTAATTACAATATTCAATATTGTTTTATATAAATTTATAACCATACACATGGATTTATGAACATTTCAGTTAAATAGAAAAAAATCCTTTCTTCATGATCAGTTCTTCACATGTCAATTTCTTTCTAATGACAAATCAGAAATGAGTGGTGAGAAAAAAATATTCACACCTTGAGTCATTTGCACAACTGGAAACTCCTATTTTCTTTCCCCATTTTGAACAGGTGTTCTTTTTATTCTAGTACATGACTGAAATTTCTCTTCCTCCATGGCTTCTTTTTCCTTCATTTACTAGCTGCACTCACTCTCTCTGCCTTTTCCAATGTTTATTCACCCTTCTCCTCTCTCCTTCATAATTTCCAATTCCCCTATGATCTATGCCTGTCTTGCATAGAAACTAAGGGGAACACTCCCACTATAACCTGCTGCTGGACTTTGGTCTTAAGAGAGACAACTCATCATCTTTCTCACTTTTTCATTATTACCTGTTTACTAGGTTTATTTTTCCAAGTATTAGAATAAATCAGCACTCATGTTCGAAATCAATATTCTTTCCAAAGAAATGTGTAGAGTATGTAGTTCTTACCATGGGCATGTCCATTGGCTTTCTATTTTGCTATATAATGTTTCTCTCCAGATGACTGAGAAATGCACATCTGTGGACCACCCTCAGGAAATACCTGCAAAATAAAGGACCCCAATGAGCTGCATGAAAACTTCACTAACACTCTTTTAGACATCACCCAAATTTTGGTCTTGAAAGCAGCTAAACAAATATAGATAAGTACAGTCATATTTTCCACAGGGCAACCTAGAATTTGTGCTTCAGATGAAGCTGAACTCTTGTCTTCCAATGGCTCCTGATTTGGTAAAAAGCAGGATGGATATCATAGAGAAGGTATTCCCGGAAAATTTAATAACATAAATGCATGTATTCTAAGAGTGTAAACAACCATATATCACAAACCCACAAGATGAGAATGCATTAAATACTTAATTAAACATTCTTGAGAAATATGTATAATATTATCTTGCATTACATGTTTTAAATAACAGACTTACAGAATTCTTTAGTGTTAAAACATGAGACTCAGTGTGATAAGAGTTGGAAGTATGTGACGTTGAGCAGGAATAAGACTTTGTTGGACTTGCCTCATTTTGGTTATCACAGTATCACAGGATCTAAAGAGCTTATAGTAAGTGTTTCACTGAGAGAAATCCAGTGACAAAGTGGTGTGAAGAAATGTTTCTATCATACTGTTAGAAATCTACACACAGGATCTGGGCAGATTAAACAACATGTTCCTCTATAGAGAGAACTAAAAAGTACACCAATGAAGAAAAATGACAGCACAAAAATGTACAGCACTTCCTGACCATTTTTCAGAGCTTGAGTCATATTGGCTCCTGTGTGCATTCTGGATAAAAAGAGCAGCTATGTGAAAAAATAAAACCTGGAGAGGCACTGTAGAGAGATTCAGACCAAATGAAACCTAGAATTTTGGCTTTTAGAATAGTAAATGAATTCAAGGATATCACCAGCCATCCATAGGCTGTGTGTGTGAGCTATGCACATTTGAGTGTCTGAGAAAAACTGGTCTGAAATTGATGTCTGATTAGGATCTGCATGTATGTGTGTCTTTTCACTCACTCTGCCTGTGATACCCACAGAGCACCTGAGAAGGGTGTGATTTTCCATGTTTATTTGTATCTAAAGCTGAGCCACTGGGAAGGACCATTCTTTACCATAAATGTACTCAATGAGTATCACCACTATATATGTTCAAAATTAAACAGGTTATTTGCAAAACCACTAATTTTCACTTCTTCCTCATTTTCAGGGGTTAAAAATGGAAACCCAAATAATATTCAGAAAAAATTCTGCCCAAATCACAAAGATAATATTTATCCACATGTTATCCTGAATTTTAATGCTATTTTCAGATTCATAACCAGTTACATTCTATTAGATTTGAATATTAAATTTTCATCTTTAGATTTCAAACCACTGTTATGAAAGGTATTCGAATTTGCCAATATTGACTTTCTTAAAACAAGGAATACAGTAAGAAATCAGAAGTTTTAATATATATATATATATATATATATATATATATATATATATATATATATAAACACACCTGTGGCTGCTTATTTTTGGTGTCATCAAGACCTTCCTCCTCTTCTTCAGATGATGAGAACCAAAGTGGTTCAGCTGAAAAATGTATGTAGATTTATGTTAAATACTTAGAACATTTAGAGAGAATGATAGTCTGCCACAAATAAAAAAGTAGTAATAAGCTTGAATTACTTCTTTAACTGTTTATTGGTGGGGTATACTTGTGTGTACTCAGTGATTTAAACCTAGAACATTGCAACATTGGCAAGACTCTGCCAGATTTGTATATTTATTTATTTTTGGAAACTGGGTCTCTCTAAAGTGTTTATTCTGACCTGAGACTTGCCATGCTCTTGTCTCAGTCTCCCAAGTATCTTTGTTTAGAGGTGATCCACTGTACCCAGAAGAGAATTTTTTTTCAGGGAATGTTTTTAGTAATATAAAACTTCAACAGTCTACCTGAGGAGACACTATGTATCACCAGGTTTAATAAACAAGAATATCTCAAAGGTATATCCACTCAAGATGAATGAAAATTTGCCAGAAGTAAATTTTAAAAAACACTATAGAAATGTGGGGATACACATAATTTGCTATTCTTTCCCATAACAGTAACTTTTAAAAACAACTATTCATCAGTAGTCATTTCCACAGTGACTTAGACTTTCTATACTGTTATCAATGAACATCTTTGCATATGCAATATTTTTCTACATTACTCTAAAAAATGTGTTCTTCTGTAAGACTTAGTCTGTACAGTCCTGCATGATTATCAATCTCCTTGTCATAAACTGTTTTCTTACCCCCTTGAGGTATCTCAGCATTTCAGCCACTGTTCAACTGGTTATCTACCAGTTGACTTGTAAATTACTCCTTCCCATGTCTAGCCCTTTGACTTCTGAACTTGAGAAGACCTCTTTTACTTCACCTTAGCATCAACAGTTTATTTGAACTGAGAATTATTACGTTCCCTGTGAGAATAGAGTAGAAAGGTGCCAGGAATAGTGCCTTTCCTAGAGCTAGGATTCAGCAGCGACTAAAGGAATGAGGTTACCAGTCAGAAGCAGAAAATGGGGAAAGCTTAAAAGGCTGTAGCTAGCCACATAGTGAAGCATTAAATGGGTCAGTATTTGTCTGAAAATATAGGGATTGGTGAGGAGCCATCCAGATGACAGTGAAATTAAAAGAAAGGATAAAGTGTTAGGCTGAACTCATGAAAGATTTCTGGGTAATATTAAAAGCTGGCCTTTTATCTTCTAGAGAGGTTCATAGTCACATTTGCGTTGTAGCTAGATGGCTCCAAATGCTGAAGTTAGGATGAGTGTGGCGAGCATATGCATGAGCAGAAATGAATAAGAAGGTGGCAGAAGTGCCAAATAAAGGGAAGCAGGCCAGAATGAAACAAAATGTTCGATGAAAAATAGAGGATATATCATTTTCTGGGACCAGTGTAGAATGAAGTTTCATTAAGTAATAAAGGACAAAGCTGGGTCTCTGGAATAAGAGGCTCTGTACTGTTACACAAGGTTTCAAATAACATGTAAAATAAAACACAACAACTGTTTAAATTATTTGGGTTTACCATGTAATATTTGAATTTCTCATTTTTGTATGTTAAGGGACTCATTTTAGTGCTTGGAAGTCAGTTTCCTGAATCTTGTATTTACCCAACCTTCCAATGAATAAGAGAAAAAGTTTTGTGGCAGAGCCACTGCTTAGCATGCCAAAGTATCTGTGTTCAGTCTCCACCATTGAAAAGTAAACTAAAAACAAAAAAACAAATAAACAAAAAAAAAAGAAAAGCATAAAGAGGGAATATATAAAGTGGTTTGTGTAAGTATTTTTGAATTTACAACTGTGGGTCAATAAAAATCATAAAAGCATAATTTTCTAAAAATACTCTATTAGTTTTATAAAAAATGAATAATATAAAGAATACACAAAAATACTTTGTATGGTTTAATACAGAGATATTCACAACTGATGATGCATATATAATCCACAGCTGTATAAAATACAACACGGGTTCAATATAATTATTCAATAAAGTGGGTATTATATTAGAATTGAAATTAGATGTTAAGTGGGTCCTGTTTCACACACTATACTTAATCTCTGGGTTCAGACACATATTTTTATGTTCGTCTCCCAAGATTTGGAAATTATTGGCAGCTATGCAAAAAGTTTTTATAAAATCTTGGAGGAAAATAGAGCCTCATAATTCACCTAACAGGTATAAGAATTCCAGAAACTTTAATTTTAAAAATGTCTGAGATAAAGATTTTATAGAAATCATTTTTTGTGACTTTAAAGATATAATTTTAAACTTGGATGCCAATATAGACACTGGAATGTATATGTATGTGTGTGTGTGTGTGTGTATGTGTGTATATATATATATATATATATATATATATATATATATATATATATATATATATATTACCTGATTTGCATATTCTTTTGAAGAAAATACCTCCTGTCTAAGATAGGCTGTATGGGTTTGGAAAGTAGATATTAAATACATGTTGTACATTTTATACTATACACAGTTAATAATTCAAGATAAACACAGAAGATTATAATTACCTTCACAACAGGATGTGTGAATTTCTGAAATGCTGAAAAGCAAAATGGATACACAATCCACAAAACATGAATATGACAAAATCACCCACACCTTCTTGCTGAATTGATATGGAGTCAAGTTCCATGGGTTAGCTTTGATAAATAATATTTTAGCATTTGACTTCTGTGTTTGCTGGTTTTTGTTGAGTATGGCAGCATGATTCAAATACATTGAAGAAAAACATCAAATATTAGTTTAATTAAGCATAGAGTTAATTTTCAAAAGTGAGATTACAGTTCCAATTACACAAATATAATAAGGAATGCACACATACCAAGTAAAGGTGCGGATTGATTGAGGGAATGGGCATATCTAATCAGAGGAGCAAAGAGAAACTTTGGGGCATAAATATATAAAATGAAGAAAATAATTTAACAGCAGGTGTGTTTAATGTAGCCTATCACAATCATTTCATTAACTTCATTACAGGTATGTATCCTTTTCCTCCATTTGTCCTACAATATAGTAAGTCTAAAGTTGTGATAACGTCAAGTGGAAAGTATAATTCATTTGCATTGAGGAAATTTCTGAGAAATGATCGGCTTTGGTATACACTTATTAAAATAATCATTTTCCCATACCCATGGAGGACAGTGGTGTATCTTCTATTAATATATCCTCTGGTCTGACCCACTCAGAGATTCTTGATTCATTCATTCGAGAAGACATAGGAACTGTATCTAATAAATAATTTTTAAAAAGCATAAATATTAATATATGGTAATCCAAAAGGGAAAATTGAACTGAAATGCAAAAGAATTATCAGACATAAAAAACATTTTATATTTCAAATTCATTAGAATATATACAAAAAAATAACAGCTTTGGTATTCAACAAATTAACCTAAAGAGTCTGCTGTTTACAAAATGGCCATTGTTTTTTATAACTTCTTAAACTTTCAAAGATTTTCATAAAATATCTGTCATATCAGAATACTATCTATTTAGAGATAAGGACTTGGCAGAGTAATTGAGTGCATTCCTAGCATGCTCAAAGCCATGGTTTCATTAAAGAAAAAAAAAACTGTCTTTTAAAATGCCCCATGTTTCTTAAATGCTATGGTTCTGATCTCAAATAATAATATCAATACTTCCCTATGCTTGGTAGTTACGGAGCAAAGAAAATAAAGTGGCTGGTTGCCCCAATTCTAACAGTTTCCCCTGCTTAAAACCATCTCTGGACCGGTAGTTCTCACTTTTTTTTGAAGGAAAATATAGTGAAAGCAGGTGAAATGCATTATCTCAGTCTCCTTATTATTACCTTCAAAATTACCTAGCTAATTTTATTCTCTCCTCACTACCCCCTCCCTTTGATTTTCAAAAGCTGTCTCTAGATCTGTGGTCTTGATTCTTTTTTTATTTTTCTACATTTGTTGTTTAGATTATTCCCACTACTTTTTCTTCCCAATGCAGTAACTGTATCTTAAAAATACAATTTCTAGGACCTGGGTTTTGGCTCAGTCTTAGGGCACTTGTCTAACACATGTGAAGTACTGGGTTTAATCCTCAGCACTATATAAAATAAATAATATAAAGGTATTGGGTCAATTTACAGCTTAAAAAATCTTTAAAGTATACAATTTTGGGGCTTGCATTATTGCTCAGCGGTAGAGTGCTTGCCTTGCATGTGCAAGGCTCTGGGTTCAATCTTCAGCACCACATAAAAATAAATAAATAAATAAATAAATAAATAAATAGATGATAGATAGATAGATAGATAGATAAATTATTGTGTACAATTACAAAAAAATTTAAAAATACAATTTCTATGTCTTCTTGTTCTACTCTTTTGCCAACAGACATAATTAAAAATAAAGCAAGATTTATACTGTAATTTAATATGGTTATGCCATGAACTAAGACACAATGGCTCTTAATTTAGATTTTCTAAAGGGCAATTCATTCAACTG
Source organism: Spermophilus citellus (assembly GCF_964194105.1). Lineage (NCBI taxonomy): Eukaryota > Metazoa > Chordata > Mammalia > Rodentia > Sciuridae > Spermophilus > Spermophilus citellus. The sequence continues at coordinate 2,458,062 of NC_138192.1, read as the reverse complement.
CTCTTTCAACTCAGAATGTAGTCTGTGCATAAAGGAGCATTGGAAGCATCTTTGAGTGTATTCAGGATGTAGAACCAAAGATTTTCTGAGTCAGAACATGCATTTTGTACATGGCCCCCAACATATGATTCAATAAATTTTGAGAGTTCTTATGCATGTTTAAACTTCTACCAATTCCTCTAACTGAACATGTCTATTTGGTGTTTCTTTTTGCTTTGTTATTTTGTTATTGGTACTGGGGATTGAACCCATGGGTGTCTAACTACTGAGCAACATCCACACCAATTTTTATATTTTATTTAGAGAAAGGCTCTTGCTGAATTTCTGAGGGCCTCATTCAGTTACTGAGCTGGCTTTAAAATAAAAATTATTTCTCCGTCTTCAGCCTCCAGAGCCACTGGGAATATAGGCATGCACCATGCATTTATTTTACCTATTTAAAATTCTCCCTATTTTGTACTCTAATTTGTGGATGTATTAGAAGTCATAATCTTTCCAAGGAATGTTTTATCAGGCCATGATCAATGTGTGTCTGCTTATTTTTTTTCTTTTTCTTCTTTCTTTTTTTTTTTTTGGTTGTTGTTTCTATAGTCTTTTCGCATTCTTCATTTCCAAATTCTTCTCTGCCCTTTCTTATGTCCCAACTTTCCTCTAATTTAAGCAGGTCTGGAAATGGACCTAATAACTCAGCTCCTCTAGGACCACTCAACTTACCCTGTGGTTGCAACTTGATAAGATACACTATTTCAACTCCTATACTATTTATTATTTTCATTTCTTCCACTATTAAACCATACTAGTGCTCATGTTATAAACGTGCATTATATTCAATGATTTTATAATGAGTGGTTCTTACCTTCTGTATGTCCATTTATAACATCTATTTCTCTTTGATGTGCATCACCAAATGAATGGCCAACACTATTCTGAGGAAGAATCTGAGAGATAGTCGTCTGGTAAAATTATATCACTAATGAATTATATGAAGATTGCCTAATCAGTATTCTAAAGAGACACCTAATTTTCCAGATTTGAAATAAATTAGATTTAAAACATAGAGAAGTACACATTAAAAATGAAATATTTTATATCAGAGTGTTCTATATCCTCTGTAAATCAGCCAAATATTATATTACTTTGTCTACTAAATCTAAAAAAAAAACAGGATAGAAGGACAATAGGGAACTATCAACATGAGGGCTAGGGTTGTGGAGCAGTGCTTGCCATGCATGTGTGAGGAACTGGGTTCAAGTCTCAGCACTGCATACAAATGAATAAAACAAAGGTCTATTGACAGATAAAATGAGAGAGAGAGAGAGAGAGAGAGAGAGAGAGAGAGAGAGATACCAATAGTACACTAACTGATGTGCATATTTCTATCAGGAAGTAACTTCATTACACTGAACACTGTTCATAAATTTCCAAGAAAATAAGAGGACCTTCTACCATATATAACATATATACTATATAACATGTATAAAGTGTAAGTTGTATACACACACACACACACACACACACACATATATATATACACACACACATTTGCTACACATCATTAAACATTTGAAACATTCTAATTATAAGCTTTTCGTGTTGAGACTGAATTATGTCACATCAAGTAGAAAAGAAGCCTTGTTCCCACTGTTTTATTCAGGGAAGCAAGGGCTTACAGAAATCTAAATTTCTTTTGGTGAAACTTTTACTTATAAAAAAACTAGTTTAATAAAATGATAAACTGGTTTTATAAAAGTTTTCTTTCTTTTTCAATACAGTTTCCACACAAGAAATAATTACAATATATTATACTATGTTAAAAAAATATATATGTAGATGCGTACAGTGGTTACTGACTGCACCCTGAATTTGAGTCAAATCAACTAGTGTGTTTGGCAAACCTGAGTAAGGGCAAGCAGTGGAGTGCAATTACAGAGAGCCAATGAACAGATAAGACCAAAAATACGTTTTTAGAGTAATAAAAGACTTCATAAAAGAATTTAACTGCAGCAGTTGTCAGGGAAAAACTGGCTAGGTGAAAGCTCTTCTTTGGTAGGCTCACACCCTCTATAATCTTAAGAAAATTGTATTTTAACTTCGAGTAATGAGTTTCATCCAGTTGAATTCTGCCTGAGATGTCAATGGAGGAAAGGTGCACTGCAGATTCTTCTCAGCAGAATCAGAGTGCTTACTGAAGAAACTTCTTTACTTGGGGTCCTTTTTCTAGACTTTCTTGATGGTTGATCAGAAACCCTGGCCTTTATGTTCTTATATTTCCAGGACTCAACAAGGACATGAATTTGGCAGGTAAAGCATCATCATCAACAACACAAGTCAGGCTCTATCAACAAAAGTAACTGAGACACAGATCTCTAAGGAGCTCTGGAAAGCTGTAGTCATGGTTACATGGTCATCCAAGGGATAGAAACTGAGGTGAGTTTCAATTAAATGTGCCTGTAGGAACTATGTGAAAGAAAACATTCAGAATTTGTTCTGGAAAAAAAAAAAACTTGCTGCTACCATCTACAGAGAGGAGAGCTTATCTCCAGAGTCTGGCCATCTCACTGTGCTTAGAGGCATGTGAAGGAAGAACCTCCACTTCTTCAACTGAAGCAATTATAGTCATTCCCTTGGTGATTCCATTTCTGGAACTCTGTCTTTGAGATATCAGGGTCTCCTGTATGTTTTTTCTCCAAGACACAGAGACTTCCTCTATTTACTGGAATTGTGGATACCCACCCTTTTGGTCCAGATTAACAGAGATGTGTTGAAAACTCTGCTCAGCAGGCAGTATGCTGTGCTGGTTGGATGCCTTATAGAATGGAGGGCAGTGGGGACATCTGCCTTTTAAAACTGGTGTTTTGAGATTAGTATAAGAAAAGAAGATGAGTTGCATGTGATTTTGTGGGGAAGAACATTTTTGGAATGCATTGAAAAGTCTTTTGAAAAGCTTGTTTCCTTCATCTCCCCCAACCAAGCACAGACCTGCATGCAGTCCATCTTTACCATGCTTAGAGGAAGTGAAAGCAACCACGGAGACTTGAAGTCTTGCATTACCTTGAGCTCACTGAAAGAAGTGTGGGATTGGGATTTTCAGCACAGACTGACCCACAGGCTCCATGTCCTAGAGTTTTGTTGATAGCTCCTACTCTAACCAGAGCCCCATACCCAGGTACATAAAAAACCAATATTGTGACTGATTTACCTCTTCATATACAATGGTTCTATAGTACTTCCTGGTAGGCACGAATGAATCTTTTCAACATTCAAGACTCCAAAACCAGTACTGGCCTGTTTGGGCTAGAATTGAGAAGAAACAAGTACAACTATAGTTGCTCCCCAGAAACACCCCCAAAATGGTTAATCTTAAAAGTAGAAGGTGGGGAAGAAACTGTCTATATTTGAATTACATCAGATGAGGAAATCATACTTTTCTTGGCACTGAATCTTTAAATGGCTTTTTAAAAATAATTTGTTTTTCACTTTCTAACTTACATGATCTTTTGTTTAATTTTCTTTGAACTTGTTTTCATATTTTTCATTTGTATTTGCATTATTTTTCTTTTTTTCATTTTTTCTTCTTTTTTTCTGTGTATTTTAGTATCAATTTTAGAATCACTCACAGCTGAATTTTGGATATTGTTTATTATTACCACTTTTTCATTGGTTACCTGAGTTGTAGAGATCATTTTAAAAAGTTTTTGCTTTGAACTTAACTCAACATGCGCTTAGCTTCTAACTTTTAGATATTACTGGTGGCTATTCTTTCCTCTTAAAGTACTTTGGATTAGTGGTCTCAGCACTTTTGACAATGAGTTGGGGCTTTGAAAATAGAACATACACTCTGTTTGGGGAATATCTGAAGAGAAATCTGCTGAAGAAAATGACCCACATCTAAGAGAATAGAAATCTATTTGAACATCTGCACAAACCTCTGTATATTAATACAAGAAAATGAGAGTGCAAGACACTAACACATTACCCGAAGTACTTAAATCCCTAGTAACTTACTACACATACATTGATGTGTAGGATAGCAAAGAATTCAAACAATTTATTATGAAAATAATTTCAGAAACTAAAGGACTAAAACATGAATTAATGAAGGAAATCCAGGTTTGAAAGAATATCCTCACAATGAAATAGTGTTTGTGGGGAAAAAAAGGCAGAAAATTTGGAAATAATTTTTATTAAATCAAATAAAAGTTGAAATGAGAAGTACTGAAAATATACTACATCAGGTAGAGGGAAGAATGTTAAGTTGTGAAGACAAGGTGGATGATGTAGAACTTTCCTAATGTAATAAAAACAAGAGATTTTAACAAAGAGAAAAAAAAACTGTGTAACATTAGATTGGATAGAGAGAAATGATGGGAGGGGACAGGAATGAAACGGGGGTACAAAGGGCAGCAGAATAGAATAGACATTATGGTTGCTATATGTATATAGAAGACTCTATGACCAGTGTGATTCTGAGATCTGTACAATCAGAAAAATGAGAAATTATACCCCAATTGATTCAAATGTTTGAATTTCCAAGATCATTGTAATGTCATATGTATATAATAAAGAAAATAATAAATATAAAAAATAAATAAATGAATAAATAAATAAATATCATGTATTGTGTCTGAGAAAAAAAAGAATATACAAGCATTCTAGGGCAACTTTAAAAGACCAATTGAGATTAAGGTCTTGAAGGAAGGAATGTATAGACAGACTAATGGCATAGAAACTTATTCAGTGAAGTCGCACCAGAAAAAAAAAATAACTGTGGAAATAAGAACATCAGGCACAGAAAGAATTTAGGAGGCCAAATAGACATGGCCAAAAAGAAACTGTCCAATTTATATTTTGGTTAATATGTCAAAATTCAGAGCAAAGAAAGATTTTTACAAATTCAAGAGAAAAGCACCAAGTTATTGGTAAATGGTAATGCATCTGGATAACTCTAAGAACCAGCAGGACTGCAATAATATATTTCAAACACTAAAACAGAAATACTATAGTGGCACCCCCTCCTCAACAAACACATCTTCATTAAGCTTCCCCAGAGACCCTCACCACAATTGTTCTTGTTTACAATATATTAGCTAATATCTCTAAAAAATGACTCAAATGTTGTTATACACCCTATTTTCTGTTGATCTGCTCTGTCTTGAAAAAAAAAAAGAATTTATCCCTGCACTTAATGAATGTACTCTGCTTTTGTGGTATAATCTGTAAAATCCCTGACAGTTCTAAGAAATGAGATAATAGGTAACTTCTGAGAACTCACAGAAAAAAAATAACTTTCATGTAGACCCCTGCAAAATGTATACTTGCAGGCTCCCATTTCCACCCCACTGGGTATAAAGCTCAACAAATGTCTAGACTCAACATTCATAGAGAGAATTTGTTTCAGGTGAAAGCCCCCTCTGGACAGGCTACAGACAATAAACCTGCATTTTGCAAATTTCTCTGGTGTCCAGTCTTATTTATCATACTTCAGTACTGCCAGCCTACATTGTTATCTGAATCAAAGTTATTCTTCAGAAATAAACACCTTTCAAGACAAGAATAAACTAAAATAAACTATGACAACTAACCTGCCAGTGTAGAAGATTCACTATGGAATCCTATATACACAAGAAGTAGATTAAAATAAATCACTGGAGAATGTAATAGAATAAATGTAACTAGAAGTGTGGATAAGCAAATGGGAATAAAGAGTGAATCCTATATTATAAAGAAACACACCTCATTAACATTGGATTCACATCGAGTTAATTATCAACTCAAAAGACATAGACTAAAATACTCAATTAACAAACAAGACCCAAATGTATGTTGTCTACAAGAAACACAGACTGACTTGCAATGATGTTCACAGAATAAAACTGAAAGAATAGAGATATTCCATGTTAATGGAAGCAAAAATAAAGTAGTAGCTATTTGCAAATTTGATAAAGGTGACTTTAAACAACAATTACTCAAAGTTAACAAAGAAGGTCACAACATACAGTTAAAGGGAAAAATCCAACAAGAAGAAAAATGGCTGTAAATATTTATACCTGAGAGGTAGTGCAACCAATTTTATAAAATAATCACTATTCAGCCTAAAGGGACAGAAGGACACAATAAAAAACATAAGTGTGAGTGACATTAATACTAATATCACCAGTGACTGGTTACGTGGAAAAAAACATCAAAAACTTTCCTATATATCACTTTTACTTTTTATCATGACAACTTAATAGTTGTCTACGCACTATTTCATCTGACAAGAACAGAACTCATAATTTTTTAGCAATACAAAAAAAACTTTCTTTATTATAAATCTTATATTAGGATACAAAGCATGTCTTAGTAAATACAAAAATAAAATAATTCCATTTATCCCTTATCACATCACAATGGATTGCTATTAGAAAACACCACATACAGCCTTTTTAACAAGTGGGTCTGGGAATAAAAATACCTAAACATATGAAGATGAAAATCAACTCAAGAGTGTATCAAAGATTTATGAATTACACAAGAAAATCTACAACTGTTAGATAAAATTGTAAGCGGAACTTTTCAACATATTATCACAATCATCAATTGTCCTAACAAAACTCCTAAAGCATAAGATATAAAACAAAGAATAAATAAGTATGATGGCATAAAATTAAAAACTTCTGAACACTAAAGAAAACAAATAAGAGCATGAAGACAGAGGCTGCAGAAACAGAGATCTTTGCCACCTGATCCACAAATGTGGGTTAATATTCTGAATATATAAAGAACTCAAAAAAACTTATCAGATACAATTAATAACACACAGAAAAAAATTGAAAAAAAAATCTAAAGGGATCTTTCTAAAAAGAATTACAATTAAATCATAAATATATTTTAAAAAGTTCAACATCTCCAGCAGTTTGGAAATACAAACAAAAACTACATTGAGATTTTATCTCACTCTCTTCAGAATGGCAATTATCAAAAACACAAGTAATAGTATATATTGATGAGGATGCAGAAGAAAGGTACACCCAACTCTTCCATTGCTTGGTATAGATTCAAAAGATTTTAAAACAGCATATTTTAGGGATGTAGCCACATCAGAGTTTATGGCAGCACAATTCAAAATAGAAAGGCTATCAAATGAAGCCTAGGTGCCAATCAACAGATTTATATATATATATATATATATATATATATATATATATATATATATATATAATGAAGCTCTACTCAGTAAGTCATCAATTAAAAGAAGTAATGGCATTTTTAGTAAATGAATGGAACTGGAAAATGTCCCACTAAGTGAAAGTAAATATCCTGCTCAGACTCAAAAAGTCAAGGGCTGAATATTTTCTATTATATTAAGAAGGTAGATAAAAATAAAGGAAAAATGGGGGGTTCCCTAAAAACAGCAGAGAGGTCAGTGGAGTAGAGGAAGGAGATTAGGAGGGATGGAGGGACTGCTAGATGAAGTTTGGTGAAATGAATCTGAACAAATTTTAATTTTTACACTTAGGAATTATCACACTGAATTTGACCTTTATGTATATTTCATTAGTGACCCTTTGATTATGCAACTGTATTATACATATGATAGTGGGGCTCATTATAACTTATACAGAAATGCTTATAATATATTTTGACAAATCTTACTGTCCAGTACACTTTCTATCCCTTTCGATGTCCCTCCACTAATCCACCAAAAGCACTTGTATTAGTGCAGTTTTTACTAAGGGTTACCTCCATTTAAAAATATGGGATATTTCAATTTAAAAACCTCATGATGCATCCCAAGTTCTAAGAAAAAATTCAGTCAATGAATTCTAATACCAATACAAGAAAAGAAATAATTAAAGTCAGAGCCAAAATTATAAAATAGATAATTTTTTAAAAAATAAACATAGTAATAATGAAACAAATAGTTGGTTGTTAAAATGATAAATAAAATTGATAAACCTTTGGCCATGGGAACTAAAAGAAAAAAGAAGATACAAATGAATAAAGCTAGAAACAAAAAGTTAAATATTAAAACAGATACCACTGAAATCCCGAAGATATCTAGAGACTATTAGAAAACTTATGTTTCAATGAATGGGAAAATCTAAACTATTTTAAAGAATAAAATTGAAAGATAAATAAATCTAAGTGATATTAATGAAATATGACATAAAATGTTGAATCAAATGGATAGAGAAAAACATAGCTCAATAACAATAATAAGGTTGTAGCAATAATAAAAAGCCTTATGGACCAGAGGTTCAGAGGTGAATACATGGCTAAATTTCATCAGATACTTAAATAAGAAGTTATATTAATCCCCCATTACATTTAAGAGCAAAGGAAAGTTGCTTCCAAAGCAATTCTGCAAAGTATTACCCTGACTGGAAAAGTGAATATTGGACAGAAAAAGGAAAAAAAAAACCCTAGATATCAATATCCTTGAGGAACCTAGTATAAAAATTCCCATAAAATCTTTGCAAACCACATTCAACAACACAATACAAAATAACATACAGTATCAGGCATAGTGGTATATGTCTATACTCTCAGAAAAGCATCAGGTTGTTTGAGGAACACTGTAATTTCAAAGCCAGCCTGGGAAATTTAGTGAGACCTGTTATCAAAGTGAAGAATAAAAGGTGCTGGGGATGTGGTTCCTTCATAGCATGCTCCTGGTTTGAGACTCTAGTCACATACAAAAAAAAAAAAATCCATAAAAGCTGATTTTGCTCCAGGATAATTCAATAAATGCAAATCAATAAAACTAATACACCACATATAGAATCAAGAGCAAAATTACATAATCTTTTACGAAGCTGCAGGAAAAGACTTTGACAAATTCAATGGCCCTCATAACAAAGCCCTGCAAGATTAGAAATAGGATAATTTTATTAAAAGATAATAAAGATCAAGTATATAAAATCCAAAGCCAATAGTAAAGTGAAGAAGAACATTTTCTCTAAAATCAGGAAACACACAAGGATGTTCATTGCCACCAATCTCAATAATCACAGTACATAAAATTTTAGAACAAGATAAAGAAATAAAAGGGATCCAAATAGGAAAGTTACAATATTTCTATATGTAATATGAAAGTTACAATATTTCTATATGATTTAGTCCTATTCTTAGAAGAACATAAATAAAACATTATGAAAATTCTACTTTGATGAATGAATTCATCAGAATAAGAGGATACAAAGTAAACATGTAAAAATAAACTAGCAATAAGGTTGTCTATATACCATAGCATACCTAGAGAGAATTAAGCAAGAGTAATAGCTCATTCAAATAACTTTAAAAATAGCTAGGAATAACCCTAAACAAGAAAGTGAATGACCTCTTCAAGAAAAATTACACATTAATGAAAAAGGAAAATAAGAAAACAATACGAGGTAAAAAGATCTGCTATGTGCATAGAGAAGCAGAATTAATATTGTGAAAATGGCCATAATACCATAAATGAATTATAGATTCCATTTGTATTCCCATTCAAATTCAAATGATATTTTTCAAAGAAATGGGGGGAAATAACTACTTCTAAATTTGTATGGAAGAAAAAATACAAACAAAAAAATACTTAGACAAAGTGATACTGATCATAAGAGAAACAATGGATAAAACAAAATGACCAATTTCAATATTTAAAACAGAGCCATAGTAATAAAAACCATGGTTGTGGTGTAAAGAAAGACCCATAGACCAATGGATAGAAGAGAAGTGAGAGAGCAAACCCACACAGGTACAATCATGTGATACTAGGCAAAGACACTAAAAACATATTTTGGAAAAAAGAAAAATGACATTTTAGAAATAGTGTTGGAAAAACTAGATATCCATACATAAAAGAAGAAACCTAGATGCCTATTTTCTAACACTGTACAAGAGTTTATTCATAAAGGACTAAAGACATATGTACCAGACTAGAAGGTTTACAAAAGCTAGAAGAAAATATATGGAAAACACTTCAGTATGTAGGCAATAACTTCCTGAATAGAGTTTCCTACAGCTCAGAAAACAAGAGCAACAGTGGATAAGAGGGGGTGCATCAAACTAAAAAATTCCTGCATAGTAAATAAAACACAAAACAGTAAGAAGTGGTAGCCTCCAGAAATGGAGAAAAGCTTTGCCAGCTACTCTTCTGATAGAGGATTAATATCTTAAAAATATTAATGCAAATATCTTAACAGCAGAAAAACAAAAACCTTTTCAATAAATGGGCAAATGCACAGCTAGTTATCAAAATAAGAGATACAAATGGCCTTTATCAATCAGGGATATGCAAATCAAAACAACATCAAGTAACACTTTCCACCATTCAAAAAAGCAATCATCAAGAAGGCAAATAATACTGGGAAGATGAGGAGAAAAATCACTTATATGTGATTGGCAGGAACATAAATTAGTATAATCCGATGGAAATTCATATGAAGGCTACTCAAAAACTGAACATAGAACTACTTTATTATTCAAATATACTACTCAATACTTACCAGAAAATATTAAAGTCAGCTTATTTTAGAGGTATACATAAGCCCATCTTTGCCATGACACTATTAATAATAGGCAAGGTATAGAATCAGGCTAGATCCTAGTTAATAAAAAAATGGATAAAGAAAATGTGGTATATATATACACAAGGAAGATATCTATGTATAGAGAACAACAAAACTAAGTTAATTTAAGAAAATGAATGAAACAGGGAAGGATAATGTTAAATAATATAAGCCAGACTCAGGAAACAAGTATCATTTATTGCTCTCACATGGAAAACTAGAGCTGGAAATGTTCAACATAAAAATAGATGAATAATAAATTTTATCCATTAGCATACATAAAATTGGGAGTATGAAGGAAAAAAAATGTTCAAGATAGCCCTGGGGGAGTATATTTGATCTATATGTATGTAAAAATATGCCACTGTGAAAATTCTGTATAATTAATGTGTATCAACTTTTAAAAACTGATCATCTTTTTTAATTTTTAGAAATTCATTTATTTTTTATTTATCATGTTCATTACCACTCTTACTTGTTTGTTAGGATTTGTATTTTTTAATAGCAGTACAATTTATATATGCATATATATTTATTTTATTGATTTCTCTTTAGTTATATGTGACAATAGAGTCCATTTTGATATAATCCAACAAGCACTGACCATCCACATATTAAGTCTATATTAATTGTTACTAAATATAAATTACTTGAAGCTTTAATAAGAACAGAAGCAAAGTGTGATTCTGCAATCTGTATTTGGGGTAAAAATGGGAGTTCATAACCCACTTGATTCTAATGTATGAAATATGATATGTCAAGAGCTTTGTAATGCTGTGAACAATCAATAAAAAAAATTTTTAAAAATTAAAAAAACAGAAGCAAAGAAAAGAATGATTTCTTAAGCATCTAAAATATGCCACATTTATTTGCTTATTTTTCTATTCATTATAATCACAAATGATTGTGATTGTAATCCCACACCCTGCCTCCTAGTCATTCAAGGATGTCAAGAGTAAGTAATAGACAAATATAACACATTATTCTATTGTCCAGCATGTACATCCCCTAACATTCCTGTGTTTGGCCTAATATTGAGTTGCTGCTCTTTTTAATTTCAATATTTCTTATTTTTAAGTATCAGCCATCTTGACTCACTAATTCAATCTGGACACATGGCTTTCCCTTCATAAATGAATTCTTTGTATGCATCCACTTTTCTCAGCTTCATATTCATAAAGCTGTTCTTTTTCCTTCTTTTCTATTTCTTTCCTTCCATAAGGGCACACTGAAGAACTGTTTTTTTCCCACCACTTTCTGGCAATGTTAATTCTATACATATACCTGTTGCTCTCCTTGTTTTCTACTATAACCTTGTAGTCTTATTTCTTTCTAGCATTTTTTTTTCTTCATGGAAGATGATATGTTAAAAAATGGAAAGATTTTTTTAACACATTACCTTGGAGTCAGGTGATGGAATTGAAGGACAATCATTCTTTATTCTGATTGCCTGCACAAGTGTGGTTTCAAGTACTTCCTTCTTTCGACTAGCAGGTTTACTGTTGTCAGGTGAATTTCCACTCTTTTGGTTCCCAGTGTCATATTTTACTTCTGACAATAAAAACAAAATAAAGAGTATATACAAATTCTGTAATTTAATGTCAATAAGCAGCATAATTTCAGGCAGTCTTCAAATAGCTTACCATCCTTCATGGATTGTCTGGAAGCTTCAATTAATTCTCCTCTTTTTTCTGGGATGTTCTAGGAAGAAAAAAAAATTAAGGGATAATAAGAACCAAAGATTACAAAATAATTATTGTTCCCCACTACTGTAGGGTACAACAGAATAAGCATTCTGATGTATACTCAAACTACAATTCTCTCACTTAGTAAGCTATAACTTCTAATGGGATAAGGATTATGAGCCATGACAGAGAGATCCCCAAAATGTCACTCCCTTTGTCTACAATTAATTTTTACACAAATACTGAAATCCATTCTACTATTTTCTTAAGTGAATTATGGACAATAAAAATTGTAGCCATCTTTATTTAGACTACTTTTGAAAAATACTAACAATATGAGAAATTATATGTGATACTTTAATGTGTTTTTATGACTTATATTGGCATGAATTACTTCTTGAGGGGAAAGCTCATAAGACATGAGCTTTTAGAGTTATCTATTAAAGGAGATTGATTGGATTCATAAACAGTATAAGTTTTGTCCATCTTATGTGTTAAATAGCTAAAGATAAATAATTATACAAATTTGCTAGTTCCAAAAAAAAAAGATAAATGACAAAACCAATCTTGTGGGGGTTATATCAATGAATAATAACCACACAGAGCTGCTAAACAGAAACATTGACTCAATAAACCAACCACAATGACAGAGATGGAACAATGAATAGACAGTGAAGGGATGTTTTCTGCAGGGAAATATTAAGTATTAGAGTAAATCATTGTTTTAGAAAGGGAGAGATGTTCCTTTTATTCATTCCCTTATATAATTAAATTAACCAAACAATAAGATATAAAATGATAAAATATTTCTTAATAAACCAGGTGCTGCTGCCACAAAATTAAGTCATTTCAGGTTTGCTTGACATAGGTAACAGAAGACAGTGAAGTAAGTCATTTTTTAAAAGACAAGCGAGAAGAAAGAAAGTAGCAAATTTTCATCTGAAGTCCAAATCTAAACTCATATTTGGAGAAGGCTTGGAGGATATTCTTGTTCCTACTAACATATTTATGGCATTACTCTAACTTGTTTGTTCTTCCTTTATGGCACCAATTTGAGTTACTCAAAACTTTCACATCCCATATACTAAAAGAGAATGCAAACTTAAAAGCATATTTTTTTTAATTCAGTAGACCTAATTACTAGTTATCTCATGCATATTATACTACTTAGGACATTTCAGCAAGTATACATTTGTTTTATCCACATTTACTCATGTTCAACACTGTATATAACACCAGCCTTTAGAAATGAGCTCAGTTGAGTTATAAATAATAACATAATAGCATTTTAAATGGAACACAGAATGATAACTCTATACTTTTATCTCCCAGTTAAAAATTACACCCTTCTTACTCACATAATATTTAGCTCTTCATAACTCAAATAAAATTAAAGTCATTTCAAAAACAAAAGATACTGTTTACATTAACCTTATTTTAGCTTCTCCTGGATATTTGCAAATATATTTCTTAACCTGGAATAGTTCATAAAAATCATAGTGTTTTACAATAAACATTAAAGTAAGTAAATACAGAAAAATCTAAAATTTAAAATTTCAAAATTTGACATAGAATTTAGATATTTTAAGAAAATATAATGAAAAAAAAATAACAATTCTGAACCTAAAGTATTGCCATACAATTATTCAGAGTTTCTGCTTCCAAAACTGGTTATTACTTTGCACACAACATCTATTCTTCGATTAGATGAAGAGTAAATTTTTAGAAAATTTCATTACCTCACGTTTTTTAAGAATTTTTATTGGTTCTTTTCAGTTATACATCAAAATAGAAGTTATATAATAGAATATAATTATAAAAGCATAGAATATAATTTGTTCTAATTCAGGACATAGTACTTCCTTCTGTTCTTCTAATCTTTCTTCTATTTACTTACAGTTTTTTTTTAATTTCTGTCACTTTTAGTGGAAAGACTCAATGTATGGATATGCAAACCATTTTAATACAAGTATTAAGATACAAATTCTAGATTTCTGGGTTGTCATAAGTCCCAATATTACTTTAGTATAAATATGGAGCCATGGAAAGAAATAGAGAATATAGGTCTCCTCAAATGCTATGATACCAAAATATTAAGGGTCCAAGTGAAAAAAGAAAAGTTGTGTGCAATGTATATTATATATTCCAAACTAAAGGCACCAGGGAAATTCCACAATTCTATTAAAACTAATTTAGGCATGAGAATTGTAAGTCATGTAAGAATGATTTTAAAACCACAGTAATGAAACTGATACAAAAAATCCCTGAATAAATATTATATTTCCTCTATAGTTAGAAAGCTGTTTGTAATACAATTTTTATTTCACTATGTATTTCACAGTCCATTGTTAATTCCAGCCCCCTTGATCCCCAAGTACTTCAGAGAACAGTGAAACAAAAAGCATTTTTTAAAAAAATTAACATAATTCTTTAAAATGGATTCTTAGAAAATATTCATATAATAGTTCAACAAGTGCTGGGTCTCATCCATTTGAGATGAGCACTTTATCCTATGTACTTAAGGAATGCACAGAAGAGGAATCCATGCTTTTACCCACCTAATATTATTGATTTCAGAACTCTTTCAGTAAAATAAATAAAATTATTTGGCAACCTGGCTTAGGTTACCATTGAACTATGATAAGCCCATCAAGGTTGTTTCTAAGGCTGATAGGTGAGAGGTTTGCTTTTCATTCCTCTACATTTAACAGATGTTTATTTAGTGCCTCTTATATGCTAGTCACTGGGTTTACTGTTAACTTGTCACTGTTTACTGTTTACTTGTTACTGTTTAACAGAACCGATAGGGTCCTTGTTCTATGGCAGGACAGGTGAGGATGGCATTTTAAGAATCATACACAATGACAAAAAATTATTAAATTACAGTTCTAAGAGCTATGGATATAAAATAGTACTTTATGAATTAAGCAATGTCAGAAAGAATGATGTAAACCACAGCTGAGGATGGAAAATTGGGCTCTGACCATGTAAGGTAAAAGGAGGATTTGTGGCATAGATGGCGGTAAATAAGATGATTTGTCTAGAACTGATCAGCTGAGAGTCTAGCAGTAGGGGCATGGCTGAACATATTAAGTGCACTGCTTGGATCTTGTGTAGAATTTGGCTACAGATCTGGGACACTTTGTAGTGTAGAATTGAGCAAGGGTGGGAAACTCTATAGTGCTGTTCTCTTGTCCTCTTTCAAGGTAATCTCAGGGCCAATAGGGATGGGAAGCCAGTTGTGGTGGGGACATGGTGACCTGAGCTGGTTGGTATTGCCAGAAGTGAGGATTGGTTTTGGAGCATCTCTGTTACAAATGGAAAAATGAGCTGGAGATTGTGGGGAGAGGGTGAGAAGACTTGCTGAAAATTATTTTCAAGTTCTGGTGAATTGTAGGAAGGAAAATGGGGAGAGCTACTGGGACAATAAGGGCTGTTGATTTCACAGTAAGAAAAGTGTGATAGGTGCAGGAGTTGGTGAAGCAGGGGCTGAGGTGTGTGTGTGTGTGTGTGTGTGTGTGTGTGTGTGTGTGTGTGAGAGAGAGCACACGTGCACTTGTGTGGGGAGGTTGTGAGAGATATATGGATTGGTAACATTAATGTTCCCTCCACACAGCAAAGGCTTGGGTTGTAGGGCATGACAGAGAAAGACTTTCGGGGTGCTGTTCCTGGTCTACTGCTAATTAAGTCTTTAGCAGTCATGAGACCAGGGAGCTTTTAATGGAGACTGCTGAGCCTCTGCAACCTTGTTAAGTATGTGTTGTCAGGTCTTGTTCAGAAGCAAGGTAACAAAAATGCAGTTTCAGACCAGCTGTCCCTTTTATAGTGGTATCAGGCACAGGGGCAGTGGAGGATTTTTTTCTCCTCATTTTCTCCTTATTGTTGTCAGCACTAATGTAAATTATACAGGATCATCTATAGGCAACAACCCTGCTCTACAGTAGCCCTGGGCTGTTGGAGTGGAATTGTAGAATGGGACAAGGATCTGAATGTGGTGTAGGAGAAGGGTTTGGAGCTTGGAGCCATGCACATCAGAATTACAATATATTCCCCAATTTTCTGATCTCCAGCAAGCAATGTAACCCCTGTGAGCCTTGATTTTTCTCATTTGTAAGATGAATTTGGTGTACCTCCCTCCTATGGCGAATGAGAACAGTGTTAGGTCATGAAGTACCTAACTTGTTGTCTCTCTGACTTGGTAAGTGATGGTGTTTATGCTGTTGTGTCAGTACCCCCATTTTAGAAGCTTACTTTTTTAAAGTTTTGTTATGGTAAGACCATGTGACATAAGACTTACCCTCTTAGCAAACTTACAATATTTTTAAAAGTATGCATTGTTGATTGCAGGTACAGTGTTGAACAGTAGATGCCCAGAGCTTATTCATCCTGCTTGACTGAAAGTTTATGCCCATTGTTGGCAACTCCACATCTCTCTTATCACCCCATTCAATCCCTTGCCCCCACACAACCACCAGTTTATTCCTTAATTTTATGAATTTAACTGTTTAGATACTTCTTATAAATTGAATCATGTAGCATTTACCTTCCATGCTTGGCTTATTTCATTTGTCATAGTGCCTTCAAGGTTCATCTATGTTGCTGCATGCGGAAGCACTTCCTGCTATTTTAAGGCTAACTAGTATTGCACTGAATGTTGTGCCACATTATCTTTATCTATTGATTTGTTGGTGGATCTTTGGGTGTTCCTACAAAACTCCATAGGGGGAACATTTATGACATTGGTGAACCTTCATGACCTTGGTTTTATCACTGCTTTCATGGATATAATACATTGGCAGCAAACAAAAATGAACAACTTGACTAACTCAAATTCCAAACCCTCTGCACAGCAAAGGAGATAGTCAGCAAAGGAAAATGTGGCCTACATATGAGAAAGCATTTCCAAGCCAAATACTTAATAAAAGCTTAATCTCCAAAGTATGTAAAGGCCTTCCACCATGCAGTACTAGAAAACCCCACAGTCCAGTTAGAAGACGGACTAGGGATTCGAGTAGACATTTTGCTCACAGCCTTTTGACTCGAATTTTTAGTAAAGCACTTGGCAGTGATGTCAAGATGCTGGCATATGGTTGGTCATGGTGGTGCACACCTGTAATCCCAGCAGTTCAGGAGGATGTGGCAGGAGGATGGAAAGTTCAAAGCCAGCCCCAACAACTTAGTGAGGCCTTAAGCAACTCAGTGAGACCCTGTCTCTAAACAAAATATGAAAAAAAGGCTGGGGATGTGGGTCAGTAGTTAAGAGTCCATGAGTTCAATCCACAGTACCCCCAAAAAAATAAAAGTTGCTGGCTTGGGAACATTTGGGGAGGGTGAGGGACTCTGTTCCTCTTGTCACCTGGCCCTCATCTCTCTTCATGTCTTCAGGAGAGTTTCAAACATAACCTGGTTTTAACATTAGAAATTCATGTTTTTTTTTCTATACTTTTGGCATGCTTCCTAAAGTGTCAACTTAAGAAGTGTAGGAGGGAGGCCTGTGGCACTGTGGAATTGATAATAATGTGGAAACTCAGTGCACACCTCTGAGAGTTAAAGTGAAAACTTGTGTTTTAAGGCATCTGGGCCTAATGGATGCTATTGAGTTCACAAAAAAACTACAGTTATATTATTAAATCCTGTGACATAAATAATCAGAAGTTGTTTATGGATGTTAAATTTAGATATATTAAAGTTCCCATGTCCACGAGGAAGTTATGGATACTGTGGTAATGTGTATGTAGAAGGAACTCAATGTTCTTTCTTTTATAATTTGATGTTATTGGAATTAGGTAAGCCTGTGGCCAGGATTATCTTTTTTCCCTCCCTCCCCTCTCTTGATCCCTTTCCCTCTTTCTTTCTCTCTTTCTTCCTCCTTTTTCTTCCTTCCTTCCACCCATCTAACCATCCATTCTTCTTCCACCCACATAATAATATGATGTGTTGGAAACAGATTTCCAGAATTCTAAGACCTAAGCTCAACATAAATTAATATGATTTTTGAACAGGTCATTTATTTCTGTCTTCCACCTTCTTCTTTAAATCCCCTAACTTTCAGCTTTGTCTTGAGAGTGAGATGAAACCATGTTTTCTTTATACCTGTAAAAGTGCTTGTAACTGTAAACTGTTGGTTAAGAGAACACTGGAGTTCTCATGACATGTGGGCCACCCCTTCAGGAGAAGGTGAGAGTAGGCAGAGCCCAGAACCCTGCAGAGAGCAAGCTGTGTGTGCTGTAAGCTCCTTGTGTAGTGAGTTCATTTGGCTATTCTGACCTCATGGAATGTGAGGTATCATAGAGGTAATAAACAGTATTTGACTTGAATTATCAGGGATCTTGTAGTCACATCTGTGAAATGCAGTAACAATAACAACTATAATGATGACAATCCAATTATTACCAATGAACAGTTTTCTAACAAGTCCTATGTGGTGGGTGTTAAGTGCTTTATGACATTTGTTCATTCATTCAGCAAATATTTAACAAATGCTACTATATTCAAAGCACTGTTTCAGACTCTGAGGGATCTGTGGATAGTATGGTGAATAGGACGGACAGATAAAACCCCTGTCTGCATGGTGTTTATATGCTGGTGGTATGAGAGACAGTAAATAGATAAGGTGGTTCCAATGAGAAAGATATCAGATCAGAGAGCTTAGTCTGGTGGGAGGGGAGGTGGTGTTTTAATAGGCTGAGGCCCTTCTTAGAAAAATTTGAGACCTGAATGAACTGAGCAACTGCTCCAGTCCATCTGTGCAGAGGCAAGTATAAATAATGCTTGAGGCCAGTGTAAGCTTGCTGTGGAAGGAATGGTAGAAGGCTAGTGTAGTTGGAACTAGATGGGTAGGGCAGGAGGAAGGTTTGAGTGGGGACCCATGGTCAGGACTTGACTAACAAGGAAACCATGGGAGAGTTTTGACATGGGGTTGGAAGATATCAACCTTACATTTTATACATAGCCCTTTGACCGTGGAGGGAAGTGGTGACTGCAAAGGGTCCAGTGAAGGAGGAAATAAAAAGACCAATGGAGGGAGCTGCTGCCACAACCGAGAGGGATGCTCAAATGACTGAGTGGAGCTGCTGAAAAGTGTTTGAATACTTCAGATATTTGGAAGATGGAACTAGCAGGATTTAACATAATGCATTTGAAGCTGATATTTGAAAGAGAGGAATCATGAGTGACACCTACATTTTTGGCCATTTGGTGAAGAGGGATCTTATTTATTGGAATAGGAAGACTAGCCAAGGATTATCTTTAAATGTATACAATTCCCTCTGAAATTAGTATCATTTTATTCCTATTTTATAGATGTGGAAGCCAAGGATTAGAGAAGTAAAAAGTTTGTCCTAGAAGAAGCTGAATCAGGATTAGGAGCAAAGTTTGATCTGTGCCCAAGCCTTACATTTTCAAACCAATTTTGTTGTACTTCGTAACTATTGGAATTTACAATGATGCCAGATTGATGAGAAATTGCCTGTGCAGATGCTTTAGAAATCCTTCTGTTTTTTCAAGCATAACTCTATTGAGGTATAATTTACATTCCATACAGCTTACTCATTATCAGTATACGGTTCCATAATTTTTTGGAAATCTGTTAAGAATGGGCAGCCATTACCATGGTCCATTTTTTGATTTCATAGTCAGTTCCTATTACCATCCTTAGCCTTAGGGAAACTGATATATTTTTTTTTTCTGTATCCAGAGTTTTACTTTTCTAGAAATTTTGTGCAAATGGAATCATATAACGGCCTTTTGTGTTCCAGTCGTTTTCATTTATTTAATGTATTTGAGTGTATCCATTGTTACATCACACATCTGCTTTTAAGGAACATTCTTGATCTTTCTCAGAAAAAGGCACTCTGAGCTGATGAGAAAATAATCCACTGAAATATGCCTAAAGTTGGTAAAAATAATTACAGCTCACATTTACTGAGCACTTGATAATGACAGGCCTGGGCTCTGTTCATTATCTTATGTGATCTTCTAAGTGATTCAATGCGGGACATAATATGATTAATGTTTTACAAATGAGAAAACTAAAACAGAGAGGTTTAACTTTTGGGCCTTGTTTGGGCCTTGTTTCTGTAAACCTGTGACCACTCCTAGGGTCCTTTACAGTTCATTTAAAACTTGTACATCTTAGCTTTAAAAAGGGCGGGGAATCCCATTGGAATAATGCACTTCCCAGATAAAGCTTCAGTTGCACTTTTAAGGAGAATATTTGTTGAGAATTTGTATTTTGGTATTATTCTATGGAAATTACAGTGTCTTAAAGTTATCCTTTTGTAAAACAATATTGTTAGGCATAGTGTCAGAATGACACCAAATTGAAAACCAAATTATGCCATTAGGCCATGTTTGCATCTTTGAGTTATGTTTTAAATGTCGTTTCTACTAGAAATACATTTTTGTATGAATCATCCTTGGCTGTCTTCTTACTATTAATGGATAGAATTTAATTAGGCATCATACATTATTTTTCAGTGTTTATATAATTGTATTATGTGTTAATGCATTCCCCCTCTGTCTACCAACTCTACATTTATTTTTTAAAAAATTTGTTTTTAATAATTGTAGATGGACACAATGCCTTTCTTATTTATTTTTATGTGGTCCTGAGGATCAAACCTGGTGCCTCACACATGCTAGGCAAGAGCTCTGCTACTGTACTACACCCCTGGCCCTAAACTCTATATTTAAATGGTGTTTTTTCCCTATCAACATTAATGTCCACATTGGAAGATTTCATATTATTTAGTGCACAGGAACTTTTGCCCTTCACAAGAGTTCTGAAATGTTTGAAAAGATTTCATGCATACAGGTAGCTTAGAGCTAGTTATGGAATTTTGGCCACGATGAACAATAAAGTTTTTGGAGTAAGTTCTGACTTTACCTGGATTATACCCTTATTTTCTGGTAAGACAATTTTCACTAGTCTCACATTTTCCTAAGTTTGTAAAATATATTTATGGCCTAGTTAAACCAACTCTGCAAGTGTCTTGCATTTTTAGGGATTTTTATTTATAATCTAGTTTATGAGTTCAAAATTAAAAAAAAAATAAAACACTGCTGCTTTTTATTTTAGAGTATATGGTTTTAAAAACAAAAAAATAATAACTTTAATTTTAAAATATTTCTTTCAACTCTCTATGTAATCTCTATGTGGTTGGAACCAAAGGGGAATTTGCTTTAAAAAAAAAAAAAAGATTAATGATGAAATACTTTGCCAGGCCTTTGAAGTTGGTGTTTTTAGTCAGCTTTTTTGCTGCTGCAACCAAAAGACCTGACAAGAACAATTTTAAGGAGGATAGTTTATTTGGGGGCTCATGGTTTCAGAAGTCTTAGTCCATAGACAGCTTTCTCCATTCCTTAGGGATACAGGCATTGCAGAACATCATGGCAGAAGAATGTGGCAGAGGGAAGCAGCTCACATGATGATCAAGAAGCAGAAAGAGACTCCACTTGCCAGAAACAAAAATAAATACCCTCCAAAGGTGTATTATTATTATTATTATTATTATTATTATTATTATTACTATTATTATTAATGGGTTTAAACATATTTGATAATGTATTTCAATCCAATCAGTTATTATCTGTGTTAATATGTAAATTGTCCTAATTTTGGCCAGTGGGAGCTTTTTCAGTATCTCCTGAATTCTTAAATACAACACTTTGATCTTTGGTAGCTACTATTGTGCTAGCTTTCCCTAAGGTAGATCCTAGTTATAGTAGAATTTAGTAATATATTTAATTTAAATAAACATATTTAATACTCACACAACAAATTGTGTAATCATTTCTAAAAATAAATAAATAAATATCCCAAAGACATGCCTCAAATGCCCACCTCCTTCAGCCACTCCCTACCTGCCTTAGGTTAGCACTCAGTTAATCCTCATCAGGGGTTAATTCACTAACTAGGCTTCACATAACCCAGTCTTCACCCCTGAACCTTCTTGCATGGTCTCATTCATGAGCTTTTGGGGGACACCTAATATCTAAACCACAGCAGTGGGTGAGGATGAACAGGTATGGTTCCATACTTTTTGGACAGTTCTGTGCAGGGACAGGATAAAAACCCTATGACTTGAGCAAGAAACTTGAGAAAAGCAGGACTAGAGGGCAGAGGTAGAGACTTGAAAGGCTCAAAAAGCCTCTGTTCAACTTTAATCTTTATGTCTTGGCTGGTCAGTGTGAATCACCTTCTTAGGCCACTAGCAGTGCTTAAAAGTTGGAAGCAGGTTCCACTGATGTATCTCAGGCTGGCTTCTAACAGACACAGGCCTTCAGAATATATATATATATATATATATTAAATAAAGTTAAAGTTACAGAAAGTAAAAATTGAACCACACTGCAGTATATGCATTTAGTGCATGTTATACCTCAGATTTTGAAAAAGAGACAAAAAAGTAAAACCGATAAACCTTCTGGGTAGAAGTGTTAGGGTGGAATACTGTTCAGGAATGCCAAATCTTAGTTATTTCTTGAGCATTGCTTATCTCTCCATCCTTTCCTACCTCATGGGCACTTTGTTTGCTTAAAGTGCTTATTTCTCAGAGTACTGATTTTTTGCTTTTTAGTTGAAGCTCAGAGCTGTTATAGAGACCCATTGGCAGAATTGCTGGGCAGAGGAACGGGTAAGTGTCCTTTCTAGAGATCCCTGGGAACTCCCCCTTGTTTCTCCTGTGTGAGTCCTCCCCACTGAGCGTTCTACTGTTTGGAGCTGGTGAATCCACCTATCTATTGCCCAGTTTCTGTGCCTCGGCCCAGCCCTTCAACTCAGGGGTGGCTAAAACAGTTTGAGAAATCAGACAGCAAAGAATGGAAGGGACACCAGTGATCTCTTGAACCTCCGCCCCTTCACCCCCCACATTGAATGCATCCCTCATTAGATTAAAAATGGATTTTTACAATTAGTTTCTTCCAACCAGGATCCCAGCAAAACCCACATAGCACATTTGACTTCTGTGCCTCTTAAAGCTTTAAAAATTGAGAACAGCTCTACTTCCCTCACCCTTTTCCCCTGTGCATTGAATTCTTCAAAAATTGACAATCTTTGTCCAATAAAACATTCTGAGTTTGGCAACTAGTTTGCTTTTAAAACTTGTTCCTCCTGTTTTTTGTGTTTCTATAAACTGAAATCAAGTACTAAAGCTTGATTAGATTCTTGGTGAGCTTTTCAAGGAGGATTAATTTGTTGGTGGCGTCATCTACTTCATCTTGCATCATCTCATGGAAATATCTGGCTGTCTGACTTGTGATACAAACATTGATCATCAGGTTTCTGTCCTGGCAGCTTTATTCTTAATTGTGTATTGCCTCATCGACTTGTCTCTCAATGTCGTTAGCACCCATTGATGACAGTGGCTTGAATTAATTATTTCATTAGAGATTGTTTAATGAGCATGTGAGTGAGTGTGAGTTGAGACAGACTGGTCAGGGTGTCTGGGAAAACTGTCAACACTGATGGAGATCAGGGTCATTAAGAAACTTAATAGAGAAAAGCAAAGATTGGTTTGATTTTCCGTTATTGCAGGTACTTCCTGTCATTAAAGCTAATTGCCGGGCTGGGGATGTGGCTCAAGCGGTAGCGCGCTCGCCTGGCATGCGTGCGGCCCGGGTTCGATCCTCAGCACCACATACCAACAAAGATGTTGTGTCCGCCGAGAACTAAAAAATAAATATTAAAAAATTCTCTCTCACTCTCTCTCTCTCTCCTCTCTCACTCTCTCTTAAAAAAAAAAAAGCTAATTGCCATTTGCACAATCTTTTATGAATGCAGTTGTATTAGGTTAATTTTATTGTAAGTCTGTTGAGCAGCAATATTAAATTCTTTGCAATGTAGTAAATGTATTGTTTACATAACATGAGTGCCTGTTCACCACCTGTATTAGGAGATTATGATAGGGGATTATGAGGACAATTCTATGAAATGGTGCAGATAATGGTAGATTATCTTTTTCAGTAATCACTTTAAATTTCTTGACATGCAAGGACATTTATGCCTAATCTTTTCTTAGAAAAGGTAAGTCATTGATGAATTTAAAAAGGAGAATGATAAATCTGAAATAGTTTTATTTCTCTTCTGCCAAGATACAATAAATGGCTCCTAAAAGGCAATTTTCAACTTCATTGTTAAGACTGCTTGGAAAGTATGGATCACAGTGGTATTAACAGAAAGAAGTAGTTGAGAGCTGCTTTCAAAGAATTGTGGCCATAGCAAAGAAATTGGTTTATGTTTGTCCCATCACCACCAGGGTGTATCTTGACATACTATAGTAGCAATCTGATTTGGCGACATCCTTCATTATATTGGCATGGAAATGCATGGATTCCTCCAATCATGGATGACCATTCTTTTGCTACTATGTACTCCTAGAAACCACTTTGTGACAAGGATGATCCTGAAGCTCGTCCCAGGAGTTGGACACACCTTCTCCATGTGCTTTCTCTTAATTAGAAGTCATGCTTTTGACTGGACATGTGGTATCAAGTAAATCATGACTATTCAGCAAGTCATAAAAGAAAGATATGGAATCTGAATTCCTATAAAAGAATTTTAAATTGAAAATGATGCTGTGTTGTTAAGAGAGGGATTGAGCATAGAAAATCTGTAGAAATTGAGAGTTCCCTGAATTAGATGCCTAATTTTCAAGTGAATAAATACATGCTTAAATTAGTTCAGTAGTTTGCTCAACACCACACAACTAATGGTAGGTAAAGTTGAAACTAAAACTTATTGCAGAGTGATCACTCACACTTGAGTGTTTCATGTGCACATGCTAAGTAGTTTCCATGCATCATTTTTATTAAATCCTCCTGATGTAGAACTATAGTTAGCTCATTTTACTGAGCAGCACATAGTCATGGAGTCTTACACCCAGGACCACCCAGGAGTCACTACAGAGAATGTGCTCTTATATATACTGTGGTCCTGCTTGCCTCCCTCTTATTATTTTTATGTCATTATTCCTCATTAGAATAATGCTTTATTCATTTTTGTTTTGTTTGGTATCAGGAATTGAACCCAGGGATATTCTACCACTGCACCACATCCCCAGCCCTTTTTATTTCTTTATTTTGAGACAGGGTCTTGCTAACTTGTTTAGAGCTTCCCTCACCAACTTGGTGAGGCTGGCTTTGAACTTGTGATCCTCCTGCCTTAGCCTCCTAAACTTCTGGGATTACAGGCATGTGCCACCATGCTTCGTTCCTGGAAGAATGCTTTATTCTTAGCAAACCCACCCACATTGCCTATCCAGGCCTTCCATATTCTCATTTTACCCCAGTTCCAGGATTTCTTTTTTATTTTAAAATATACATGACATATACATACTTGGAGTATAACTTATTCTAATTAGGATCCTATTCTTGTGGTCCTATGTGGTGTGGAATTTTACTGGTGGTAAATTTACATATGAACATAAGAAAGTTTTGCCACCTGCACTTCAGATACAGCAGTAATCTCCAGCATATACAAAGAACTCAAAAAGCTTAACACCAAAAATAAATAAATAAATAAATAAATAAATAAATAAATAAATAAATTGACAAAGGAACTGAACAGACACTTCACAGAATAAGAAATATAATCAGTCAACAAATGTATGAAAAAATGTTCAAAATCTCTATCAATTAGAGAAATGCAAATTAAAACTACATTGATTCCATCTCATCTAGTCAGAATGGCAGTTATCAAGAGTACGGGTAATAATAAATGTTGGTGAGGATGTGGGGAAAAAGGTATACTCATATTGCTGGTGGGACTGCAAATTGGTACAACTACTCTGGAAAGCAGTATGGAGATTCCTCAGAGAACTTGGGATGGAACCACCATTTATCCAAGTTATCCCACTCCTATGTATATACTCAAAGGACTTAAAATTAGCATACCTACAGTAGCCAGCCACATTAGTGTTTATAGCAGCTCAATACACAATATTTAAGCTATGGAACCAGCCTAAGGGTCCCTCAACAGATGAATGAATAGTAGTCACTCCCCATTAACTTTCTCCTTTTACCTCAAGTGCCCTTTCCCTGGGCAACCATTAATGATACAAATCTATGGATTTCCCTGTTCTGTATTTTTTTAATAAATGAAATGAGTAATAAAAACCCTAGATGATGAATGGATAAAGAAAATGTGGTATATATACACAATGGAATATTACTCAGCCAAAAAAAGAATGACTTTATGAATTGCTGGTAAATGGGTGGATCTAGAGGCTATCATGACAAGTAAAATAAGCCAGTTCCCCCAAACCATGCACTCTTAAGATGTGTGTGTGTGTGTGTGTGTGTGTACACACACACACACACACACAAACACACACATATACACAAAAATGTACATATACACCCATATACATTTTTACATACATACAAAAGATGTATATTTTAGATGTAAAATGAATATATATACGTGTGTGTTTGCATAATTTTTTAAAAACTGCAAGCTCTAATCTATTGTAAATAAGGTGAACAGGAAGTAATGTGTTAGCTATAATAATTATTTAAATACTTAGTTATTTCACTTGGATTCTTAGCCTTAAAAAACTTTCAGGTGATGAATGCTTCAGCGTCTTACAAGATGGAGAGGCAGGTTTGATATTTTCTTTTGATAAGTGCACCATGTGAACTCAAAAGTTTAAACATTTTCTTTGATTAGTCTTTAAAAAAATCACTCCTTGTCCCTCAAATACTTGAAAACATCACTGAGAAGTTGATAGTGGAGGGATCTGGGATCTGCCATACTTTCTCTCCTGTTCTCTCCCCTGCTCTTGGAGTTGAGATTTCCTAGTCAGAAACTGGGGAGGAACTGAGAGGAGAAGATGCTCCCTGACAATGGGAAGGGGTGGCTGGTGTTGCTTTTCTGAGGGTTAACCTCTTGTTTCCTAAGCCCCCCTCCTTTTCTTTATTCCTGCTGCCCATAGAGAACCCAGTGTGCTGGCCCAGAGACATTTTTTTCTAATTACCTGTATTAAATGAGCATACTAGTTGGGGGAGAACCAGGAGACCCCAATAATTTCCATGTGGTTTATACTCTGATCCCTGATTTTCAACAACTTGTGATAAAATAAACAGTTGGTTTTGCAGCTATACATATATAGGCTCAGAGGAGGTTTGTTTGTTTGCTTTAAATGTCTCCAAGTTGCAGTTCTTCATATGCTTCCTGTTTCATACTCACCGCTGAAATATGTGAATCTTGGTACCAAGTCTGTTTTTTTTTTTCCTTCTATTTCATTTATGCTAGAAACTAAACAGCTTGCATGCAGCCCAGAACATGTCGCATACATGTGCTTAATGGTGAGCCATAGAACAGAGCTGACTAATTTAAAAAACTGCCTATTTATAGCTGCTTCAGAATAATTGCCAGATGGTTGGTGCTCTCTGCTAACATCATGTGGATTAATATGGCTTTTTAAATGGAGATAATTTTTTTTTAACTCATGGATGATTCATTTGATAGTCTTCTAATCACACCCCATGATCTCTCTGAGGTGTGTCACTCTAGTAATGTGCCCATAATTGAAGTCTGCAGTAATTCTAATAAGTTTGAGTGCAATACTGAGTTTAAAACTCTGAGGTTGCAGACAAAACTGAAATCTGGGTCTGCTGAGTTACACAGACAGAGGTGCCTTAGTGCATTTCTGGGACTAGAACTTTCTTGACTTCTCACTTAATAGAGTTCCCCTTGTTCTCACTGGTCCTGCCTTACCCCACCTACCTACCCCACATGCTGGCACTTGTCACCACAAAAGAATAAAAACAAGAACAGGAAACATAACTTCCTAATTACCAGGATGATGGCAAGAATTTTATTGCAGAGATAGATAGATAGATAGATAGAGAGAGAGAGAGAGAGAGAGAGAGAGAGAGAGAATGTTTAAAATTCTGCCACCCTAAAACATTATTTATTTTATTTTATTTTTTATTCCTAAAACATTATTTTTGTTTGATGTGTGTTTAAGAAAAAGTCTTGTCCATACTAATAGAAAGTCCAAAAAGCATTAAGCATTAAAATAGTTACTTATACCATAAACAAAGGCTTAGACATTTATTTAAATGGATAAGAACTATTTTTTGCTGACTGTTGCCTATGTCCACATTTTTACTTCTAGGACTAAACATCTTCCTATGATTGAATGATATGTGCATTATTTCCAAATAAACATGAGAGATTTTAGTTCTAAAATGTAAGGAGAATAAAGACAAAAATCTCCCCCACTTATGGAAGATGCTTCTTACATGCCAGGACCATGGGCTTTTGCAATTGTATGTTATTTATTAGTTCTGACATGGGTATACTAGAAAGAATATGAATGTTATGCTGCATAGATGATGTGGGTGGCTTGTGGTTCCATCTTTTACTTCTGTGAGCTAGCTCAAGTTTTCTCATCCCTACACTGTGTCACCATACTGAAACACAAGTATTAACAAATGTTAGTGCCCACCTGTGTGTGCTCCCCCTAAATTGGTATCTTAACATGATGTCATACATGATTATTGACATGCTGACCCAGTAGGAGACTCAGTTCCATTAGGACTCAGTTAGAAAGAATTAGGTCCAGGTTTGAGGTGGATGCCTGTTTCATTGGTATCATTGCATGGGCCTTTTGCTCCTGAAGTTATAAGTATTGGTAGAATATAGAGATGGGCTTGGAGGGTAGGGGTAGAAGGCCCAAACTGGAGCTCTGTTCAAGTTCTAATTGCAGAATGGAGGGGACACCTCTGCATGCAAATGTATCGGTTGCTTTCAGTTATTTGGGATGCTATAAAAAATAAAGACTGAGTAGTGTTAATAGCCACCATTTATTTCCCAGTTTAGAGGCTAAGAAAGCTAAGATTAAATTTTTGAGGGGTTCAGGGTGGGGCCTGCTTCCTAGTGTATAGATGGCCCTCTTGCTGTTTCCTCAGTGGTAAGAGGGACTTTCTCTTTCCCATCCCTTTTAAGGATACTTATCCCATTCATGATGTCTCCTGTTTTAGGAATTTCTTACTTTCTCAGAGCCCCACTTCCAAATGCCATTGCTTTGGGCATTTGGAGCAAAAGGTCAATTGCTTTGGGGGTTAGGGCTTAAATACATGAATTTTGGGGTATGCATAAATAGCAATGGTCAGAATGAGCAGAGATTTAGAGTCTGCCATGTTTCTGTAGAGAAGGTATATCTTTAATGGCACAGAATTGAACTGGAAATAAGGAGGATTGAGTAGTAGAAGTGACAATGTGTGGGTCAGGAATCTGAACTAGGGCATGAGAAAATCAGATCAGGAGGTCACCAGTAATCAGGAGTGGACAGTGATGCTGAAGAAGTGTTCTTGACTAGCTGGTTTGTTGCTTTGTGGGATCCTGTGAATGCAGGAACTGATTGTTGGGTGAGGGCAACCCCACACTTCCAAGCAAGCAGGTCAGCTGTCAGTGACAGGAGGACAGCCAGGGAGAGCACACCACCTCTTTTGTTGGGATGAAGCTAGTCCAGGTGTAATTACTGACTGAGCCTTCATCTACTCTCACAAAGTGACCTGCTGTGGTTGGTAAATAACACAGCCATTCTACATACATGTACTTTGTTGTAGAGTACTTGTGTGCTTGTGCATGAATGAAGCTCCTAACTGAAGATATTTTTTCTTTTCTTTTTTTTTGTGTGTGGTATGGGAATTGAACCCAGGGGTGTTCTACCACTGAGCTACACCCCCAGCCCTTTTTATTTATTTATTTTTTGCTTTGAGACAGGATCTCACTAAGTTGTTGAGGCTGGCTTTGAACTCATAATTCTCCTCCCACCTCACTGGGATTACAGGCCTGCACTACCACAACTGACTGAAGCTTTGACCAACAAGGGGAGTCTATACTTAGTTCAAGATTTACCTGTCTCATGGGAGACATTTGGCAGCTTTCTTTGATTACTATTGTTTGAACTTAAATATTCTGCATTATACATTGCAGAACTTTTTTCTATTGATTCATATTTTATATGACTGTTTTGCTAAGCTAATAATGTCAACTTCTGTGGACTTGGCACATTGAAGCATCTGTAATTGTATGCGTTTGCCTTGAGTCCCTTGGAGATGGTAGTCTTCTTTCCTGGGGGTTCCCCAGGGTACAGTAGCTTCACCAAAGTGTTGGTGGCAGGGACTAATGAGAGGAGGGAGTGGGGGAGAGGAGCAGAAGGAGCTCCTCCTTCTTTCACTTGTTAGCCTGGTTAGAGGTAGCTTGGCAAGTCTTATTTTCATTGATTCCCCAAAAATGTTATGCGAGGGAGTGAAGCTTGCTAAGGTGGGGTCCAGGGACCAGAGTTCCATCATGGTGCTAATGTCATTGCAGAGAGCACCACATGTGCATGTCTTGTTTCATTAAAGGAAGGGAGAGCTGAGGTTCTTCCTTGAATTTCCACACTAACTATTATATTTGGATACTAGCATCTGTAGGCCATCATAGTGTCTGGACTCCTTTGTTCCTAATGAAATGGACCGAGAGGCTCTGGGACTTGAATGCAGGGGGTTGAGAAGGCATAGCTGTCATCTGGAGAGTGCTTTTCCATCTTGGGCTTTTCCTGTGGTCACTTGATTATGCACTATGGTTTTCCATGTCAGGTTGGAAACTCTGAGGACAGGAACTCTGTCATCCTAGTCTCTGTGTTCCCTGTAGGTCCTTCAGGAAGTAAGTACTTCTACATAAGTAATTGCTGCCATTCTGAGCCGAGCACTGATCTACTAACTGGATTCAGACTTGGGCTTGCTGTGTATTTCCATGGGAATGGGTGGTCTTCATAAAGTCACTTTCCTTGGCCTCCTTGGCCAGTCTGTTCAGCATCTAGGATCTGTCAGAGTAGCTGTGAATTCCTTTCAAAAGACAGCATTTACCTCTACTTTTGTACCATTTTAGTCTGTTTCCTAAACTCAAAACCCTTTTTTCTAAGGATTTACCTTGAAACACACACATAAATGACAGCAGATCCTTGAAGTGGAAGCTTTGTCTGCACTTAATAGCATGAACCCTGCTGCAGATCCCAAGAAGTGGCTCTGGTAGTAGCTGGAGTACCCCAGAAAGTTTGAAGTACAGCAGACCCTTCTGTGGTGGATGAACTTGGGCTTCTTTCCCTGCCTCTGTAGCTTCCTTTCAGTGGTGAACGTCTCCCCTTCCTTCACAGCAGCCGACATTGGAATGTAATGCACACACGGGTTGGGCTGAGCCTGTTCTTATCCCCTACCCCCACCCACCCTATCTTTATGATTTGGGTGGGGTGACATGTCCGGCCACAATTTCTGCAACCCCATTCTAAAAAAAACAAAGTGAGAACTAGCTGTGCTGCATGTTTGTGATCTCCCATAGGTTAAAAATATATACTTAAAAACGTAGATGGGCAGCTGGCGAATGGTGGTTGTGTGCCTGGGAAGGTGCGTTTGTGTCCTGTTTTCAGAGTTCTGTGGTCTGTGCTGTAGTTCCACATTTCATGTCACTTGTCAGTAACATGAGTGGGTTCTCTGCAGTGTATTTAGCTCTGGCTTACATGTAGCACTATGAAGAGTCTTCCTGCTCTCTGGCTCTTAAAAAATAGGCTCTCTTATTAGCTAAATGGAAAAGGATTGCCCTCCCCTCTCTAATCTGGGTAACTTCTGTGAGATGAATATTTTTTTTTACCACTTTCTTTAAATTCAGTTGTAGTAGCTGGTTCTTTGTCACATACCTTTAATCTCAACTACTTGGCAGGCTGAAGCAGGAGGATTATAAGTTTGGGGCCAGCCAAGGCAACTCATCAAGATACCATCTTTAAAAAAAATTGACAAGTAATGTTATTTGACTCTGGAATTAGATTGCTTGCACCCACCTTCAGGAACTGTAGCTCACTACTTTTGTGATCTTGGGCAAGTGAGTTACATGCCTGATTGTTTCCTTAGCAGGAAAATGGGGATATTAATAGTGCCCTTGATGAATTTTACAGATGCATTATCTGTGGACTTTCATAGAGTGAGCATTCAATAAAACACTAAAAGAATGTGGGTATGCTCATTGCTATACAAAATTACATATAAGAGGTTGTGAGGGGAATGGGAAAATAAACAAGGAGAGAAATGAATTACAGTAGATGGGGTAGAGAAAGAAGATGGGAGGGGAGGGGAGGGGGATAGTGGGGGATAGGAAAGGTAGCAGAATACAACAATTACTAATAGGGCATTATGTAAAATAGTGGATGTTTAACCGACGTGATTCTGCAATCTGCATTTGGGGTAAAATTGGGGGTTCATAACCCACTTCAATCTAATGTATGAAATATGATATGTAAAGAGCTTTGTAATGTTGTGAACAACCAATAAAAATAAATAAATAAATAAATAATTTTAAAAAAAAGAAAAAAAAAGAATGTGGGTATGTTATTGATAGTGTCTATCTTGAAGCTCTGGTACTGTTTTTAGGATTGTCTACTAGAATTATGGCCAAAATTTATTCCTTCCTCTCAGTCAGAGCAATGCCAGGCACAGTTAGATTTTTCCTGGGAACATCCAGATGAGTTGGTTTCTAGTACATTCAGTATCTTGGAACTCTGACTTAATTGCTCCTACAATTGTGGAGTGAGTCCAAAGCTGGTCTTACTCATTCTCCCTTTCCTCCCATTTCCAAACACTTTCCTCCTTGTACTTGGCTGCACCCATGTTGGTTGATCCATTGTGGTTTCCCTAAACTGTCAAGCCACTGCCTGTACAAGCCATTTGTGTTCTGTAGATTCCTCTATTGAAAGCTCTTACCAAGATGCAGAGGCCTCTTAGCACCTGTGTGGAGCCCAGCCCTTTGACTCTACTTTGTTTTTCTTTTAGCACTTCACCAGAGACTCTGCAAATAGCTGTGTGACCTTTGTTTCGGGGTGCCTTCCTCTGCCCTGGCCTGCCACTCAAACATGAATCCCATGAAATATTGACCTGGACATGCCTGGCCTGGAGGTGGAGATTTGGTTTTGCTCTCGCTGAAGTTCGTTGTAAACACAGGTGTCCTTCAGTCACACTGCTTCTCATACTCCCCACAGCAACACAGAGTAAGAGTTCTTCAGGTTTTAATCTCTGAGGATAGCTGAATCCTTTGTCTTCTCAATAAACTGGCAGAAGGAAATGATATTTGGGAAGACATTCTAAAGACTACATTTTTTTAAAGAGAGAGAGAGAGAGAGAGAGAGAGAGAGACAGAGAGAGAGAAAGAATTTTTTTAATATTTGTTTTTTAGTTTTTTTTTTTTTTTGGTGGACACAACATCTCTGTTTGTATGTGGTGCTGGGGATCAAACCCGGGCCTCACGCATGTCAGGCGAGTGCGCTACCGCTTGAGCCACATCCCCAGCCCCAAAACTACATTATTTCAAGTTCCATCTTGCTTATGAAGTTAGGATCCTGGGAATCCAAATATGGGGATCCAGTTAGCATTTACTTATTTTTTTAATTTAGCAGTTCGTGGATATAATACCTTTTTATTTAATTTATTTATGTTTATATGGTGCTGAGGACTAAAGCCAGTGCCTCACA
Organism: Spermophilus citellus; assembly: GCF_964194105.1. NCBI lineage: Eukaryota > Metazoa > Chordata > Mammalia > Rodentia > Sciuridae > Spermophilus > Spermophilus citellus. Next base: position 2,424,330 of record NC_138192.1, on the reverse strand, counting down.
TGTGCCAGGCAAGCACTCTACCATTGAGCCACAACACAGTCCCTCAGTTAGCATTTCTTTTCAGTGAATTAAAAAAAATTAAAGGCCTAAGCCTTTGTCCTTCTTCTTGTGCACATGGAGCACATTGTTCCTTATTCTGGATTCAATGTGGGAAACTTATTTTAGGTTATCATGCCATGATATGTTTTTCTTTCCCTTGGAAAAATGGAATGCTAATCATTTTACTGAGAATATGCAACTTTTTTGGTTCTGACCACTGTGAAGCTCAAAACATATTTAATACTCAGATCTGGGAATTATTGTAGTACTACTATTCTGATTTTTGCTGTTTCTTCAGAAGAGTACTTTGACTTTATAATTTTGTTTTATTTACCTAATTGCTTATATGACTTTTATTTTTAGGAAAGTACCAAAGAGCACAAAGCAGTTTTATCTCCTCTCATCTCCTAATATGAGGTATTAAGAAGCAATTTGGCTTTGAAATTCTGTTGCCCTTTTGAGGTTTTAATTTGGGTAATTCTACTGACATGAATTTCTGTGTTTGCTTAGGTAGAATTTCCATTTTTTTGGCTGATAAGAACAGGGTAGTAATTTTAGGATTGGTACTACCTGGATAGGTAGGTGAGAGTTTGTAATTAATCACTCTACCCTTTCCATATGAATCTCTCACTGATTTTATCTAGTTTATTCCATTTATGAGATTTTGGTTACTTTTCCGCAGAATGGTTTCAGTATGAGTGTTTCAGGCAAACCAGATAACTGGTTTCTGAGTATTAAAATATAATTGTTTAAGTATTGGTATTTCCAAAGGACTAAATATTTTTTAATCCAGTATATTAGTGTCTTTCTTTGTTCAAATAATTCCATTAGTTGCTGTGGCTGTTTGCAAATGGTGCTTAAATGTCTGAACCCACCTTGGAAAAGTTGACATTGTCATTAGTTTTCAGGGCTGGGGCATAGCTCAGTGGTAGAGTGCATGCTTAGCATTCAAGATCCCTGTGTTCCATCCCCAGTACCACATTAAAAAATAGATACACATGGTTTTCAAAGTTGGTGTGTGAAATTGGTGACTATTTGGGGAACAAATTAAAGAAACATCTTATAAAAATCAGTTTATTTGCTTTAGGTAGTAGTAAACTGCAGGTGAGTTAAATTGCTGTTTTCTTTAGACTGAATTTTTTTAAGAGAGAGTGAGAGAGGGAGAGAGAGAAAGAGAGAGAGAGAATTTTTTAAATATTTATTTATTTTTTTTTAGTTATTGGTGGACACAACATCATTGTTTGTATGTGGTGCTGAGAATCGAACCCGGGCCGCACGCCTGCCAGGCGAGCGCGCTACCACTTGAGCCACAACCCCAGCCCTAGACTGAATTTTTATTCTGTCATTGCCTGTCCTGTTATCAGGCATGATATACATATTTCTCATCTCCATTCTTGTTTATTTCAGTTTCTTCTAACATGGTTGCATTTTTCTTTTGTTGAACAGGAATTCTTAAATTATTTTTTCCCTATGATTAAGAGTGCAGTTTGTGAAGTTTTGTTGTCTTCGGAGTAGCTTCTTGACCGTGGGAGCTGTGACCTAAGCTGTGACTACTGTTACTCTATAAATGGGACCAGAAAGTGAACACAATTTGGAAAGATCCCATCTCTGAGCTTGTCTGAGATGGATTCTTTTTCCCCAGTGAAGACTTGTCATATTTATAAGCCAGTAATATTATTTCAGAATCTTAACAGAAAATGTGTATCCATGATAGGGAAGGAACTTGTTTATTTTAGATTTTTTTTCATCATCTTTTTAATTTTGAGAAAATTAATCAAGAGTTTTGGCAAAGTAAAAACAGGTGACTATAGTTGGATTGAGTTTGTGGAATGTATTAATTTAACTAATGTTTATGAAATTCCTTAGGAAAATAGCATTGTGGGCATAAATAAGCATACAGAGTATTTGCTCTCAGGGAGCTTCCATGTCAATGGGAAATGAAGGTACATGCTTAGAGTCATATTTTTATAAGCAGAGCAGAACTAAACTTTACTACCAGTATCTACTAGGTATTGTGACATTTTATGTTGAGAGCTAAGCAGGGTTTCCTTTGCTGGGAGGCTGGAATGCATCTGAAAAGAAGAGCAGAAAGACCATAGAACGTGCTGATCAACTCATGGGGCATAGTTGGTTTTTAAAAATATCACACGTCCACAATGATATACCAAACAGCATTCTTTGTAGACTGTTTTCAGAGTTTCCCCTGTCCCCCATACTCTCCCCCACAATGTGCTGAATGACCAGGTGCCTCCCTGGGAGGGGCCTGGCCTCTGCTGTGTATTGTGAGGGTATGGAACTGCCCTTGCGGATTAGAGCTAAAGTCAATTCACTAACTAGATGCTGTGTATGTTTCTGCAGTTGCACTTTATATTTTGGTTTTGATGTGGATTTTATACCTCCTACCAATTTAATAGTAACAATCTAGAACTCAAAGGAGTTTCCTTGTTTTAGAGAGGAGGACCCTTCAGGCCAGAGGTCAACACAGATGGACAGAATTGGGACTAGATCCTAAAACTCAGTTCCCTTCTGGTTGTGTTTTGTTTTGTTTTTACTGATTAAATAAACATACCCTTTGTTTCCCAGAGGAAATTATCAGTGTATGTCATAAGTGGACTATAATATGTAATGAGTGCAGTTTGAATTTATCTTAAAGCTTATGTGCTTCAGGTACTGTGATGATATTATAAGAAGTAAGAAGCTCGGCCTCCAACAGTTGGGGAACATATTTATAGTTGAAAAGGTGACTCAGGATGTGTCAGATAGATAAGCTAGGTGAATGTGGAGCTGAGAATGATGCACATCCAGGGCTGGAGTGTGGGTCTGACTTGCTGCATACACCATATATTGTCACAGCCCTCAGTAAGGGAGCTGCTTTGTAAACATTAATTAGCTTTCATAAATATTTTAGTTAATTCCTGTGGAGGATATTTGCTTTCAAATATAGGAACTGATTTTTCATTTGAAACTGAATTTTACTTTGCTGCTGGAGACAGCATGTTCCCTGGGTCTGGAAGGGTCGTAACTGGTACCAGAGTTGGTACAGTTTGTTTTCATCATTTGCTCTAGTTTCCATGCCATATGAGGTCATTCAGTTGCACAGAGTTCCCACTTTCTGAAGTTGCTTCAGCTTCTCTCTTTGAACTTGACTGTTTGATTTCCAGAAAAAGTATGTATTAGGAAAAGCTAAGGACTGTTTCACCACTCTGAGGAACTACCACTATAAGGAGGTATATTCTTATTCTGATCCTTTTATTTGTTGCTTGCAAATATCTAAATAATTAGATCTTTAACGTTTTGTTGGTAAAAGCCTGGTAGGTGACAGGTGTGGAAATATTTCCTAGGCAAGATTTTACCTTGCTAAACGATGACTTTTAAAAACCTTGAACATTTATGATTAAAACAGAAACAACAGAAGTGTATTTGAACTAGGTATAAATGCTGGGGTCTTCTTGTGGGCGGCTGAATAATCTAGTCATTCATTGGAAGTTGTGTGAACGTAGTCTTGTGATACAGGTATTATGTCTTCGCCAGGAAGAGAGCTTTAATAATAGGTTGTGTCTTTTACAGTAGTGTGCCAATTCTTTTTTCCCTATGTTTTCTTCAAATGTCCAACCATGCCTGACAAACCAGGGATGAGTTGCCCTTTGCTTTTTTTTTTTTTTTTAATCTTATATCTCTATTATATTACTCATGCTTTTAAGTGTCTAAGATCCTGATGGTTCAACTGTGTGTTTTCTTTGATGATTTCCATTTCCAGTAAAATGTGACTATCCAGTGATGGTCATAGGACTGAGATATATTTTGAAGTGCTTTGTTATAGTCTGAATGTTTATGCTCCCCATTTGTATGTTGATATCCTAAACCTGGTATGATGACATTTAAGAGATAGTAGTTGGGAAGTGATTAGGTCATGAGTGGGGAGACCTTGTGAATGGCAATAGTGCCCTTGAAGAAGAGATAGAGTGTTTATTGTCCCTCTGCCATCCACCACATGAGGATACAGTGAGTGGACAGCTGCCAGCCTGAAGGCAGGTCCTCACCAGATGCTGGTTTGGGCACTTTCACCTTGGACTTCCCATCATTCAGAACTGTGGTATGTAACTATTGTTGTTTAAAATACCCAATCTGTGATATTTTTTTGCAATAGTATCCCAAGATGACCAAGTCCTGCTGCATATTAGCAAAATAGCACTTGATTTGAAATTGTTTTGCTCATTGTCTTTACCTTCTCCCTAGTAGTTGTAGATATTTCAAAAAGCAAAAACACAAGTGAGCCCAACCCAGCGCTTTGCTGCTCCCTGAGTCCACTTCTTTTTACTGCTTGATGGTATCAGGAGAGTGTCTTCAGCATCCACAATGGCAGTGGTATTTTAGCCCCTGTTAATATCTGTCTAATAAGAAAAGGGATTTTGATGTTTTCCTTCATCCTGGTATAATAATTTCATGGGGCTTTGGCTTTTCCTGCTACATATTCTTTTACCCCCTTTTCTGCCTGGCCTAGTGTGCACAAATATTTGGTGGAAATGTAATGTTGATCTAGAGAAACAGATTATATATATATATATATATATATATATATATATATATATATATATATATATATATATACTGTTTTTTTAAGGTAGGTATATTTGCAAGGTCTTTTCACTTGAGAAAACATATGAGTTACACTCATTAGCATAAAGTAATCATCTACCTTGCATGCATTTATATTTATTTACATAAAATAAAATTTTCAATAGCAGTGATAAATGCCTTCTTATGAAACACTGGCTTAACATGTGAGCTCTTTATAAAGAATATATTTTCTTGGGGCTGGGGTTGTGGCTCAGTGGTAGAGTGCTTGCCTAGCACATGTGAGGTCCTGGATTTGATCCTCAGCACCACATAAAAATGAAATAAAGATATTGTGTCCACCTACAACAAAAAATAAAATTTTAAAAATATCTTTATTTTATTTATTTATTTTTATGTGGTGCTGAGGATTAAACCCAGAGTCTCACACATGCTAGGCAAGCACTCTACTGCTCAGCCACAATCCCAGCCCCCCAAATAAATATTTTTTAAAAGAATATATTTTTTTTTCTGTAGCTAATGACAGTCATTTTCTAATAAATATTTATTGGTAACCTTTAGAAAATAGACTTAGCAGGTGGCCTTCTGCTCAATTTTCTGTGTTCTGGTTTGTGATGCTTCTTTTTGCTTGTCTAGCCTGCCTGGATGGTTGTGGGCTGAGGTGGGGACAGGTGCTTCCCCAGGACCAAGGGAAACCATGAGTGCACAAGTGAGAGGTAGCAGGATCCCGCCTTGAGGGGGTAGGAGAAAGAACTTGGCTATGTGACAGGAGATCGAGGACCCCAGGAGGCAGAGGGCCCCTGATGTGCCTCACCTTTCCCTTTACCTGTGAGCTTACTCCACCTCTGTGTTAGGTTAGGGCCCTGCACCCCCAGGCTGACTGAACTATTTCCATCTTGCCCAAAACTCAGCTGAAAGTACTGAATTAATGGGATTCTACTGCATATATGTTTCCTAAAAAGTTTTTCCTGGAATAATGTTTTATTGTTGAGTCTTTGTAGTTTCCCTAAGACTTAAATCACCAGATGGTACAATCTTAACATATGTACATCTGTGCAAATGAGCACACACACACACAGTGAAAAATATAAGAGTACAAAATACAACTCATCGTAATACATACACTCCCTTTCTTTCCATGGGTATGTGAGAACTTGAATCTTTTTCCTTTGGGCTTTTATTGTCAAGAAATATTATCTACACTCTATATTTATCCATTATTTGCAGTTGTCATATCTGTAAAACTATGAGAATTTTTTGGATTCTGTCGTGCCAAACACATCATTAGTGAAAGATGAGGGATTTAAGGATACTCAGGGTTGGACAAAGGTTGAATAAATAGAGAAAGAGGATGCTGATGTGTGAAGCAGACATATAAGAATAGAGTTCCAAAGGGGGAGATGGTTAGATGAGGACCAAGGAGTGAATTCCCAAGCTTAGAAAATTTCTCTTTTCTCTGGGATAAATTTGTCTCTACACCAAATAGCAGTTTCCAGTGTGTTGGAATATGGCTATGCTTTATGTCCCACAGACAGGGGGGGCACCAGATCCCAGGTTGATGCCATTTACTGCATCACCAACCAGTGGTCCCCCAGATCATGTGGGTGCAGCCCTCCTCCATCTGCTCTGTGTCCTTCTCACCATCATCTCCTGTTTGGGTCCCACCATTCCTAAGAGCTCCTAGCACAGCTCTATGTGTTCCCCTCTGTCTCCATGCACTCCCTGTTCTTCCAGGCCCTTGCGCTTGTGTTCCTCTTCTGCTGTGTTTTGGCCAGCCAGCTTTTGTCTTCTCCCTGGGAGTCTTCCCTCCTAGTCCTACCTAAAATCCTTTCTGTGTTTGTTGCTGTCCGGACAGCCTTGTGAGTGGAGAGTGCCCCATCTCCCACCCCTGGGAGTACTCTGGAGTCTGGAGGCAAGAAATGATTCAGATCATTCCTCTCCTACTCCCTGATTCTTTCAGGCTCACTTCAATCATATTGTGTCTTCTTTTCCTCAGTGGTATCCTCTGTTGGTCCTGGATCCTCATTTATTGAACACCTGGCACTGAATTATAGCCTAATGTTCCAGATGTTTGTTCAAGCTCACAGGGTGATTCCAGTCTAGCCAGAATTGGAGGACCTGCAGCCTCAGTTTACCTGGAACTCAATGGGCACTGGAGCAGTCTTGGGAGTGAAGAAATGCTCAGGATATGGGATTTTCAGTGCCCAAACCATGTTTAGTGGATCATCCTAAAGAATCACTATTGCAGCTCTCAGTAATACTAGGAACTGCTTCTGCTCTGAAATTCACAGTCTACCCGGTGGCCAAAACTTACACTTTCTGTCTGTAAGTTTATTCAACCTAAGGATTAGGTTATTGCCCTACAAGCTGGTTTCCAGCCCCTTGCTCCCCCACACACGTATCCCTACCTGCTCCACATGTCCAGTTCTGTGGCCAGCACTCTAGCTGTGCCTGGTCAACACACAGACACACCTCTGTCTTCTGTCTTGGTTCAAGCCAGCCATGAATGGTTGGACCACCCACACATGACTGTATCTGATGGCCCAGTCCTGCCAGAGAAAGTTACATATATTTCTCTATAAAATCCTGTTCCTACCTACCAGCCTTAATACTTCCTGGAAATAAACATTTTCCTTATCACACTCTCTCTCTCCTTAATGATTTTTTCAACCGTCTTTGCACTTCTTAACTCTCAAGTCTCATTCTCAGCCCCATCTTTCCTTGTGTGTGGTTCTCAGCAGATGATTTTTCTATCACAGATAAGATGGTTAGATGATGCCATTGTGTTTCCTACTCATGGCCCCTTTGAAAATCTGCATTTTTCTGTTTATATAAGTGAAATAGAGAACAGGCCCAGGGGCCCATAGAGGGGCAGAGCCGCGCCTGTGCCTGCAAGGTAGGCGGACCTGCAACCCACCAGCAGAACAGGACCAGTGACCCGCCAGTGTGGTAGACACATCGCCCTGGTTGGGGGAGGGGCAGAGCCACCACATGGCTGCAAGGTAGGCGGACCTGCGACCAAGCAGAACAGGCCCAGAAACCCGCGAAGGGGCAGAGCCACCCCCCGCGCCTGCAAGGTAGGCGGACCTGCGACCCACCTGCAGAACAGGACCAGCGGCCCGCCAGTGTGGTAGACACATCACCCCAGTTGGGGGAGGGGCAGAGCAGCCGTGCACCTGCAAGTTAGGCGGACCTGCAACCCACCGGCAGAACAGGCCCAGTGGCCTGCGGAGGGGCAGAGCTGCCACCCCCCCCTCGCGCCTGCAAGGTAGGCGGAACTGTGACCACCAACAGAACAGGCCCAGCGGCCCATGGAGGGGAAGAGCCACCAACTGTACCTGCAAGGTAGGCGGACCTGCCACCACTGACAGAACAGGCCCAGCATCCCACAGAGGGGAAGAGCCGCCCCCCCCGCACCTGCAAAGTAGGCAGATCTGTTACTGACTGGCAGAACAGGCCCAGCAGCCTGCTGGTGTGGTAGGCACATTGCCCCAATGGGAGGAGGGGCAGAGTCGCCACCTGCACTGGCGAGGGAGACTTTGCAACTATACAAGAGCAATATAAATATATAGGGGGAAATTCAATAACACAACAGTTATACCAAGCAGAAAGAAAAGTGAACAATATGAAAAGACAAGGAAAGAAAGGACCACAAGCAATGCAGGTCAACTCAACATTAGAAGAGGTAATATCTTCAGCAGATGGAATGTCAGATAAAGAATTCAGGATATACATGCTTCAGATGATCTGGAGTCTCAAGGAAGACATTAGACAGCAAAATCAGGCAATGAAAGATCACTTCGACAATGAATTACATAAACAAATCGAAGAAGCAAAAGATCAAGTATACAGGGAGATAGAGGTTATAAAAAGCATAAATAAACAAATATGGCTGGAAGAACAACCCATATCGCAATAATAACCCTAAATGTTAATGGCTTAAACTCACCAATTAAGAGACACAGGCGAGTAGAATGGATCACAAAACAAGACCCAACAATATGCTGCCTACAGGAGATGCATTTGATAGGAAAAGACATACATAGACTGAAGGTGAAAGGTTGGGAAAAATCATATCACCCATATGGACTTCGGAAACAAGCAGGAGTATCCATACTCATATCAAATAAAATAGATTTCAAGCCAAAGTTAATCAAAAGGGATAAAGAGGGACACTACATACTGCTCAAGGGAACCATACACCAACAAGACATAACAATCATGAATATATATGCCCCAAACAATGGTGCAGCTATGTTCATCAAACAAACTCTTCTCAAGTTCAAGAGTCTAATAGACCACCATATAATAATCATGAGAGACTTGAACACACCTCTCTCACCACTGGACAGATCTTCCAAACAAAAGTTGAATAAATAAACTATAGAACTCAATAACACAATTAATAACCTAGACTTAATTGACATATATAGAATACACCACCCAACATCAAGGAGTTACACTGTTTTCTCAGCAGCACATGGATCCTTCTCAAAAATATATCATATATTATGTCACAGGGCACCTCTTAGACAATATAAAGGAGTAGAGATAATACCAAGAATCTTATCTGATCATAATGGGATGAAACTGAAAATCAACGATAAAAGAAGGAAGAAAAAATCATGCATCACTTGGAGAATGAATAGTAGGTTACTGAATGATCAATGGGTTACAGAAGACATAAAGGAGGAAATTAAAAAATTCTTAGAGATAAATAAAAACACAGACACAAGATATCGGAATCTATGGGACACATTGAAAGCAGTTATAAGAGGAAAATTCATTGCTTGGAGTTCATTCCTTAAAAAAAGAAAAAAACAACAACAAATAAATGATCTCATACTTCATCTCAAAACCCTAGAACAAGAACAGCAAAACAACAGCAAAAGAAGTAGAAGGCGAGAAATAATTAAAATCAGAGCTGAAATTAATGACACTGAAACAAAAGAAACAATTGAAAAAATTGATAAAACTAAAAGTTGGTTCTTTGAAAAAATAAATAAAATTGAAAGACCCTTAGCCATGCTAATGAAAAGAAGGAGAGAGAGAACTCAAATTACTAGCATATGGGATGAAAAAGGCAATATCACAACAGACACTTCAGAAATACAGAAGATAATCAGAAATTATTTTGAATCCTTATATTCCAATAAAATATAAAATAGTGAAGGCATCGATAAATTTCTAAAGTCATATGATCTGCCCAGATTGAGTCAGGAGGAGATAGACAACCTAAACACACCAATATCAATTGAGGAAATAGAAAAAACCATCAAAAGACTACTAACTAAGAAAAGCCCAGGACCAGATGGGTATACAGCAGAGTTTTACAAAACCTTTAAAGAGGAATTAATACCAATACTTTTCAAGCTATTCCAGGAAATAGAAAAAGAAGGAGAACTTCCAAATTCATCCTACGAGGAAAACATCACCCTCATTCCTAAATCAGATAAAGACACTTCAGAGAAAGAAAACTACAGACCAATATCTCTAATGAACCTAGATGCGAAAATCCTCAATAAAATTTTGGCAAATTGGATACAAAACATATCAAAAAAATTGTGCACCATGATCAAGTAGGATTCATCCCTGGGATGCAAGGCTGGTTCAATATACGGATCAATAAATGTTATTCACCACATCAATAGACTTAAAAATAAGAATCATATGATCATCTCGATAGATGCAGAAAAAGCATTCGACAAAGTACAGCATCCCTTTATGTTCAAAACTCTAGAAAAACTAGGGATAACAGGAACATACCTCAATATTGTAAAAGCAATCTATGCTAAGCCTCAGGCTAGCATCATTCTGAATGGAGAAAAATTGAAGGCATTCCCTCTAAAATCTGGAACAAGACAGGGATGCCCTCTCTCACCACTTCTGTTCAACATAGTTCTCGAAACACTGGCCAGTGCAATTAGACAGACGAAAGAAATTAAAGGCATAAAAATAGGAAAAGAAGAACTTAAATTATCACTATTTGCAGATGACATGATTCTATACCTAGCAGACCCAAAAGGGTCTACAAAGAAACTATTAGAGCTAACAAATGAATTCAGCAAAGTGGCAGGATATAAAATCAACACGCATAAATCAAAGGCATTAGTGTATATCAGTGACAAATCCTCTGAAATGGAAATGAGGACAACCACTCCATTCACAATATCCTCAAAAAAATAAAATACTTGGGAATCAACCTAACAAAAGAGGTAAAAGACTTATACAATTAAAACTACAGAACCCTAAAGAGAGAAATAGAAGATCTTGGAAGATGGAAAAACATACCCTGTTCATGGATAGGCAGAACTAACATCATCAAAATGGTGATATTACCAAAAGTTCTCTATAGGTTTAATGCAATGCCAATCAAAATTCCAACAGCATTTCTTGTAGAAATAGTTAAAGCAATCATGAAATTCATATGGAAAAACAAAAGACCCAGAATAGCAAAACCAACTCTAAGCAGGAAGTGTGAATCAGGCGGTATAGTGATACCAGACTTCAAACTATACTACAGAGGAATAGTAACAAAAACAGCATGGTACTGGTACCAAAACAGGCGGGTGGACCAATGGTACAGAATAGAGGACACAGAAACCAATCCACAAAACTACAACTATCTTATATTTGATAAAGGGGCTAAAAGCATGCAATGGAGGAAGGTTAGCATCTTCAACAAATGGTGCTGGAAAAACTGGAAATCCGTATGCAAGAAAATGAAACTGAATCCCTTTCTCTCGCCACGCACAAAAGTTAACTCAAAATGAATCAAGCAGCTTGATATCAAATCAGAGACATGGCGTTTGATAGAAGAAAAAGTTGGCTACGATCTACATACTGTGGGGTCGGGCTCCAAATTCCTCAATAGGACACCCGTAGCACAAGAGTTAATAACTAGAATCAACAAATGGGACTTACTCAAACTAAAAAGTTTTTTCTCAGCAAAAGAAACAATAAGAGAGGTAAATAGGGAACCTACATCCTGGGAACAAATCTTTACTCCTCACACTTCAGATAGAGCCCTAATATCCAGAGTATACAAAGAACTCAAAAAATTAAACAATAAGAAAACAACTAATCCAATCAACAAATGGGCCAAAGGCCTGAACAGACACTTCTCAGAGGAGGACATACAATCAATCAACAAGTACATGAAAAAATGCTCACCATCTTTAGCAGTCTGAGAAATGCAAATCAAAACCACCCTAAGATACCATCTCACTCCCGTAAGATCAGCAGCCATTATGAAGTCAAACAACAACAAGTGCTGGCGAGGATGTGGGGAAAAGGGTACACTTGAACATTGCTGGTGGGACTGCAAATTGGTGTGGCCAATTTGGAAAGCAGTATGGAGATTCCTGGGGAAGCTGGGAATGGAACCACCATTTGACCCAGCTATTCCCCTTCTTGGACTATTCCCTAAAGACCTAAAAAGAGCATGCTACAGGGACACTGCTACATTGATGTTCATAGCAGCACAATTCACAATAGCAAGACTGTGGAACCAATCTAGATGCTGTTCAATAGACGAATGGATAAAAAAAAATGTGGCATTTATACACAATGGAGTACTACTCTGCATTAAAAAATGACAAAATAATAGAATTAGCAGGGAAATGGATGGCATTAGAACAGCTTATGCTAAGTGAATCTAGCCAATCCCTAAAAAACAAATGCCAAATGTTTTCTTTGATATAAGGAGAGTAACTAAGAACAGAGTTGGGAGGAAGAGCATGAGAAGAAGATTAACTTTAAACAGGGGTGAGAGGTGGGAGGGAAAATGAAAGAGAAGGGAAATTGCATGGAAATGGAAGGAGACCCTCATGGTTATACAAAATTACATACAAGAGGAAGTGAGGGGAAAGGGGAAAAATCAAGGGGGAGAAATAAATGACAGTAGATGCGGTAGAGAGAGAAGATGGGAGGGGAGGGGATGGGGGATAGTAGAGGATAGAAAATGCAGCAGAATACAACAGTCGCTAGTATAGCAATATGGAAAACAGTGGATGTGTAACTGATGTGATGCTGCAATCTGTATATGGGGTAAAAATGGGAGAAAAAATAAAAAAAAATAAGTGAAAGAGGAACCCTCTTACTTTCTAAAAAGCAGCTTCTCCACCCCATTCTTTCTCACCTGTTTCAATATCTCTGTGCTGGTGTTTCCTTCTCTTAGTGTTTATGGGCACTGGTTCCCTCCTATCTTAGGATCCAAGCAGAACAGAACAAAAAGTGGCAAACCAAGCCTCACCTCCTCCTTTAGCTACTATCTTCTCTCCTCTTCCCTTGATGAAACTCAGTTAAACTTGGTTGTCCTGCTTTCTAACTTGCACTGCTTACCTATTGCTGCATAACAAATGATCACACAACAGCTCACACATCACTTATCTCAGAGTTCCTATGAGTCAGAATAACAAAATAAAACAAGTATGGATATTTGTGCAGATCTTTAATAGTGTTTTTTTAAAAAATGAAAACTGTTTTCCAAGTCAAAAAGCATTTAGTACATTTGTACTCCCATTTTCACCCCAAATACAGATTGCAGAATCACATCTGTTACATATTCACATTTTTACATAATGCCATATTAGTGACTGTTGTATTCTGCTACCTTTCCTATGAAAGATGATATATCATGAGCTATGTAATGCTTTAAATAATCAATTTAAAAAAAAGGATTTAGTGAAAAAAGTAGTACTGCTTTCCTTTCGGGAAGCCTGTTTTATTATAATCAGCTTTAATAGAAAATAGTTGTCTTCCCATACCTTCTTCTCTATTCAGTCTATGTGGTGTGTGGTTTTGGTTGCAGCATATGCAGAAGATTCAGCCTCACACAGATATGTGAGTGGAAAGGCCTAGGAAAACTGAAATTCAGATTTGAATTACTTTATGTTTCCTTTTGATATCCCACTAAATTTGAAGCGTGGATAGTGTCTTAAAGGTTAGCCACAGAATGGATGCTGAAAATCAAAATAGTGGTCTTTTCTTCCGTTGTTACATTAAAATCAATTGCATTTTTGAATAGGACAATATAGAATATTAAGTCATTTTTAGCACATCCATATAATGACATATGACAAAATCATTAAATATTCTATTATAGGTGATATGTTTGCAAATGCAATAAGTTGTCTATTCAGTGTGAATCTTAATTTTTCCTTAACAATTAAAAGAGGTATGTATTCATATTAATTTAAAGGAAATATGTCAAAATATGAATATGTTTAGTAGTATAGTCATTGGTGGCATTTCATTTTCTTTATACTTTTCTCTTTTTCCCAGTTTTGTACAATTAGCACTTTGCTTCTAAAATCAGGGGGAACATTATTTTAAAGAGAAATAAGTATATCTATTGTACTGATTGCTTATCCATAGGTTGTTGTATACAGGAAAAACTCCAGCATTTCCTACTGAAGCAGAAATACCATTTCCCTCCATGTGTTTTTATTTATTTTATTTATTTTTATGGCTTTCTGGACTTTTAAGATTTTTCCTTTTAATAGCAATTCATTGATTTAGTAGAGAAACTTAAAGATTTATTTAAGCAAAATTGTAAAAGTTGTACTTTCACATACAGTGGAGACAGACTTTGCTTTTCCTCATTTCTGCGACAGCTCAGGCAGCACTTCTTCTCACTCAAGGAAAATGGCACAAGGCTGTCTTGTCTACAGTGGAGGTGCAGCTGCCTTCACAGTGGAGAGGGGTCTTGCGAAGAGCATACAGAGCTGCTGTTTCTGAGTCTGTTACCAGGGGTGTGGGCCTTGCCTGCTTCTCCCTGGTCTTAGGGCTAGAAGTTGAAGTGCTTTTAGACATGCAAAAGGCACTCACATCTGGGGCTTAGTTCCCGCTTGCTTCTGAATTTCTAAAGGACATGTGCCTGCTTTGATGTGGTTCATGGGGTGTTCTCCTAAAGGAGCACTGCTTACAGACCTTTATCTTCTGTGGAGAGGAATCTAAATCTGATGGTGGTCTGTTTTCCTGAAAAGGGAGAGTTTTCTGTTTATGTTTCTTTTTTGACATTTCTTATGATATAATTAAGCTATTATTAAAATGTCTCCAGATGCTGTAAAGCATCCACAAAGCCTTAAGACAGAGCTTTCACCCACTACTTTTCAAAAGAAAGCTAAAAACATCCTCACCTGGACAGTTCCAGTGACTGGAGAGTGGCTTTAGTTAACGTGAGTGATGTTCACTGAGAGCAGTTTCTCCCAAGCCTGTTTCCCAGGTTCTGGTTCACTTTGAAGCCTCATCTTTGGGCAGGAGCTACTTAATTGCATATTCTAATACAATACTGTTCTACACTAAAAGACCATTCTGTCCTCTGCTTAAAACAACCTGTGAATATTATTCTTGAGGGTATTCCTAATGGTTAAAATTGTCATCACATTTGGAAATACGCTAATTTAATTTCCATTTGATTTCAAGTTGAACATTTTGGAAAGTAGAAAATGTGCTCCAGATATACCTAGTTATTTCTCTTTTTTACTGTTGAAACCACAATTTACATTTTGTTATTTTATGGGTCTGTCAGTGTCTTTGGTGTATTAGACTGAACTTAGAAGGATTTGCAGATTTAAGCTGAGGAAGGACTGAGCAGCATTATTATTTCTGTAGTAGTTATAAGCCTGAGCTGCAGGGTCCTTTCCCCCTGCCTGCTTGTGGTATTCAGAACAAAATCTGAAATCCTCACATAATCTGGTTTCTGACCACTTTCCCATTTTATCACAGGCTAAATCAGGGAAATTGGTGGCAGTTATTTTACCCACATTCCTAAAACAGTTTCTACCATGCCTTCATCCTCTTTAGGGACCTGCTACATGTGTGTCTTACTGGCCACATCACAGGTAAAACAGGCCTGATTTTGGACCCTGTGATCATGGCTCCTCTACCTTCCTAGCCTTCTCTCCTGCCACTTACCAGATGTGTCCTCCTTGCCTCAGTCAGGCTGGTGTCTCCCATCTGGGCTATAGGTCCTCCTTAGACTATCCTGCTGGGTCCTTGTCAGTGTCTTTTTTGTATTAGACTGCTGTGGCCATCACAATTGATTCTCCTTTGGTATAACTAAGCCAGTTGGCTCATATGGCAGTAAACAAATCAGCATGGCTTTTCAGGGATGCATGATTTACTTACTCTTTATTTGGGCTCACACAGCTCAATAGTTGAAAGTTTTTTCTCCTATTTTTTATTTACTAGTCTGGGCTCCTTTTCACATTTAGTTCTTGGTAGTTAATAAGAATTTAAACTATCAGATTCATTTTTATTATGCCCAGCAGCTCATATTATTAGGGCATTGATATGTTTTTAAGAATTCAGCAACAAAGTATAGATTTTATAGTTCCCCTGCTCAGCTCACCACAATTTTCCAGTGCTCCCCACATTTACCAGAAGCACAGTCCAGGGCAATTTCTCTACTTCTGAAATGGAGGAAAGAATACAGTTAGGAAAATTGGGATGCATGCATATATTGGCCAGTCTGCTTATTTTCTCCATGGACACTTTCCAATCAATTTTGGTCACTTTGCAATGATCCAAACTATACTTTTAGAAGTTATGCATTTTAGCATCTCTAGGAAGGCCAAGGCACTGTTTCCCTTTTATTCCCTTACTTTGTATGGTGAAATTATTTAATTAGGTGTCTTACATAATTTCTCACTTCTAAAAGCTAGAGAGGGCATGCCATGTTAGAATTTCCAAGTGTATACATGTGTGAATGTTTGTACTTATACACATTGGTAGTGGAGGCAAACAACTGGACCATGATCTGAATTACAAAGCATGTGGTAAATGGATGAGGGAGATTAGGGAACTGGGAGGATGATGGGCACCTGGGAGGAGTAAGGAGAGAGTTGCCTGGACTCAGGTAGAGAGGTTGAAAGGATGAATTTAGTCATTTTCTAAAAACAATTTTAAAAATGATTTGTTTGGCTCCAAAACAGGATGAGACAGCTATATCTCATTTTTCTTGTCTCCTAGTCTCCATTTACAAAAGATAGAATATAGTGTAGTAGTGAAGAAGCTGGTTTCCACTGCATGACCTTGGGCAAGTTGGGCTCAGCCTCTGTCAATTAGGATGTTAACACTTCCACAAAGAACTGTTGAAGAGATTAAATATGAATATTTAAGACAATACCTGGAAGGTATTAAGGCTCAAAAGTTAACTAGTAATAGTAATAGTAGAATTAGTATTTCTGTGGGTTTCCATGGTATCAAGCCATCTTTGCTAATATAGTTTCTTTTGTAAGTTTCAAAAATTCAATAGCAACAAAACAAAATGATAAAATAAAATGTTTTAATCAAGAGTTTGTGTTAGAGCATAGATGCACCCAGTATGGAGAAACAGTTTGCCCAAGACAACTGTTTTTGCACCATCACCAATACAGGACAGATAAAAATGTTTATGCACTTTTTTTTCTGGGCAAAATTTATTGAGCTATTGTAAAACTTAATAAATGACAGTTGGACATTTAATATATTATAGGTCTTAGAGAAACAGTAGTACATAAAACAGAAGTGGCCCTGAACTTCATGTAGCTAAATATCCAGAGAGAAGACAATCAGATAACAAATATCCAGCAATACATTAAATGATTTCAGATTGGGAGAGGTGGGAAATGGGCTCAGGGCAGAGATCCCCAGTCAAGGGACAGGGTTAAATTGGTGAATAAGGGAGGTGATGCTTGAGTAGAGATGGAGTAAAGGGTGAGGATGAGCCAGTGGCAGGTGGAGGTTTTGGGTGAGAGATGGCTTAGGGAAACATACTCCAAAGAAGTAAGAGACACTGTTTGTTAAGGAAGAGTTTGATGTGTTCTCTAATTAGACTACAGAGTAGGGAGCATTTTTGGGGGGAAGACTGGCATGGGAAGGTGGGAAGCAGATGTAGGATAGATGATTAGGGAGTGGAGTCTGTTCATAACAACTGCTTTGGAGAAGTTATTATGAAGTACCCTGAAAATCCTGAAAAGGGGACAAAAGTCAAATCTTAGCACAAAAGTGTGGGTACTATTCATTTTGGGTGTCTGTTTGCTACAGAACTAAGAGTATCTGGGTATCCTTGAGAAGTGGCAGTGCTGGGCTGGCCTCCTGAATTCTTAGCCTGAAGTTTCAATCACAGGCTGAACTGTGAAGCCAGGCTGTGGCATGTGGCCTGAATGGCATCATGCAGAGATCCCCTGTGAAGGTACTAGTATAGAGCACAGTGTAGGATATCAGATCAAGCCTGGAGTTTGTGCACAGCTCTGCATTGCCCTGAGCAGGGCTCTCATTAGGTAGGGATAGGACAGAGTAGGACACTGTGACCTGGGCTGATATATGGCATGCTGAGTGCTGACTGGTTTATTTCTTTTTTCAGCTGTAGAATCCTGGCCAGGCTGGGAACAATCCAGAAACTTGGAAATCAGCACTTCTCAATCATCTGTGCATTTGGGAGAAGTTATCATGGACCACTTTATCAATTGTAAATTTCTGATATCAAATCACTGGCCTCTAAAGCATTCAGTTTTGACCAGGAAGGACTCTTTGGAAAGTCTTTTTAAATTAATCATTATTATTCAAACAGTATTCTTTTCTTTCATTGAGTATGGAAAAATGAATTTAGTGCTCTGTGGCCATGGTTTGCTTTCTCTGAGTTCTTACTGCCTTTAAGTCCCAAGAGCCCAGATACAGATATACAGGGCTGCATTGTAGGCCCAAATTTTAATATGGACTCCCATGGGTCATAGACTACATCGGTGTCACTCTGTTATTTTGTACTCTAGACAAGAAAAACACAGATTTCTCACATTTCCTTTTTCTGGGAAAGGGAGGAGTGTGGTTTTCAAAGATCTGGGTGTAGCCTGATTGCATGGCCTAGTGTAGTGGGTGTGCATATATGTGTGTATACAAATGTGTGTGTGTGCGTGTTGGTATGTCTGTGTGTTAAGAATGTCTGCATGTTTAGAATCACATTGTCCTTACTCATGAGAACTTCTGATTGCCTAGGCCAGGGTCCAGGGAGGACCTGTGACTGAGAAGTGGATCACTTTGTGAGGCACAGGGTCTGAGGGGTGGCAAAGCTGGAGTTGAGCCTGGCATTTCTATATTTCAGATGTTTGGACCTGTGCCCTGATAAGGCCATGATGTGTAGTTAATTGTAAAAGAATGGTTTAGTAACATTTTTTTAAAGAGAGAGTGAGAGAGAGGGGAGAGAGAGAGAGAGAGAGAATTCTTTTTTTAATATTTATTTTTTAGTTCTCGGCGGACACAACATCCCTGTCTGTATGTGGTGCTGAGGATCGAACCCGGGCCGCACGCATGCGAGGCGAGCGCGCTACCGCTTGAGCCACATCCCCAGCCCCGTTTAGTAACATTTGTAATGAGGAAACACACAATGCAAAATTATTCCAAGTCACTGAATCGAATCTGTTTTTGTCTCTGCAGTGAGCATTTTAAGAAAAAACAAACTTAATTTTTTGCTAACAGTTTGGAAGCACATATTTGCCATGACACTATTAATAACAGGAAAGTTATAGAAGCAGGCCAGATGCTAGTTAATAAAAGAATGGATAAAGAAAATGTGGTATATACACACAACAAGATTTCTATGCACAGAGAACAACAAAACTAAGTTAATTTTAGGAAAATGAATGAAACAGGGAAGCATAATGTTAAATAATATAAGCCAGACTCAGGAAACAAGTATCATATATTTTTCTCACATGGAAAACTAGAGGTCGAAATGTTCAACATAAAAATAGATGAATAATAAATTTTATCCATTAGCATACATAAAATTGGGAGTTGGAGGTAGGAATGTTAAACATAGCATTAGGGGAGTATATTTGATCTATATGTATGTGAAAATATGCCACTGTGAAAATTCTGTATAATTAATGTGTATCAATTTTTAAAAACTGATCATCTTTTTTAATTTTTAGAAGTTCATTTATCATGTTCATTACCACTATTACTCGTTTGTTTGGATTTGCATTTTTTAAAAGCAGTACTATTTATATACACATATATATTTATTTTATTGATTTCTTTTTAGTTATATGTGAGAATAGAGTCCATTTTCATATACTCCAACAAGCACTGACCATCAAGATATTAAGTCAATATTAATTGTTACTAAACATAAATTACTTAACCTTTAATAGGAACAGAAGCAAAGAAAAGAATGATTTCTTAAGCATCTAAAATATGCCACATTTATTTGCTTATTTTTCTATTCATTATAATCACAAATGATTGAGATTGTAATCCCAAACCCTTCCTCATATTCATTCAAGAATGTCAAGGGTAAGTAATAGAAAAATATAACACATTATTATATTGTCCAGCATGTACTTCCCCTAACATTCCTGTGTTTGGCCTAATATTGAGTTGCTGCTCTTTTTAATTTCAATATTTCTTATTTTAAGTATCAGCCATCTTGACTCTCTTATTCAATCTGGACACTTGACTTTCCCTTCATAAATGAATTCTTTGTATGCATCCACTTTTCTCAGCTTCATATTCATGAAGCTGTTCTTTTTCCTTCTTTTCTATTTCTTTCCTTCCATAAGGGCACACTGAAGAACTGTTTTTTCCCACCACGTTCTGGCAACATTAATTCTATACATATACTTCACCTGTTGCTCTCCTTGTTTTCTACTATAATGTTGTAGCCTTATTTCTTTCTAGAATGTTTTTCTTCTGGGAAGATGATGTGTTAAAAAAAGTGAAAGATATTTTTAACACATTAACTTTGAGTCAGGTGATGGAATTGAGGGAAAATCATTCTTTATTCTGATTGCCTGAACAAGTGTGGTTGCAAGTACTTCCTTCTTTCGACTAGCAGGTTTACTGTTGTCAGGTAAATTTCCACTCTTTTGGTTCCCAGTGTCATATTTTACTTCTGACAATAAAAACAAAATAAAGAGTATATAAAAATTTGTAATTTAAAGTCAATAATCAGCACAATTTTAGGCAGTCTTCAAATACCTTACCACCCTTCATGGATTGTCTGGAAGCTTCAATTAATTCTCCTTTTGAGATAGAAAAAGAGGGAGAACTTCCAAATTCATTCTATGAGGCCAATATCACCCTGATCCCCAAACCAGATAAAGACACCTCAAAGAAAGAAAACTACAGACCAATATCCCTAATGAATTTAGATGCAAAAATCCTCAATAAAATTCTGGAAAATCGTATACAAAAACATATCAAAAATATCGTGCACAATGATCAAGTAGGACTCATCCCTGGGATGCAAGGCTGGTTCAGTATATGAAAATCAATAAACGTTATTCACCACATCAATAGACTTAAAGAAAAGAACCATATGATCATCTCGATAGATGCGGAAAAAGCATTCGACAAAGTAAAGCATCCCTTTATGTTCAAAACTCTCGAAAAACAAGGCTAACAGGAACTTACCTCAACATTATAAAAGCTATATATGCTAAGCCTTAGGCTAGCATCATTCTAAATGGAGAAAAACTGAAGGCATTCCCTCTAAAATCTGGAACAAAACAGGGATGCCCTCTCTCACCACTTCTATTCAATATAGTTCTCAAAACACTGGCCAGAGCAATTAGATGAAAGAAATTAAAGGCATAAAAATAGGAAAAGAAGAACTTAAATTATCACTATTTGCAAATGATATGATCCTATACCTAGAAGACACAAAAGGGTCTACAAAGAAACTACTAGAACTAATAAATGAATTCAGCAAAGTGGCAGGATATAAAATCAACACGCATAAATCAAAGGCATTCCTGTATATCACTGACAAATCTTCTGAACTGGAAATGAGGAAAACCACCCCATTCACAATATCCTAAAAAAAAATAAAATACTTGGGAATCAACCTAACAAAAGAGGAGAAACATTTATACAATGAAAACTACAGAACCCTAAAGAGAGAAATAGAAGAAGATCTTGGAAGATGGAAAATTATACCCTGTTCATGGATAGGCAGAACTAACATCATCATAATGGCGATATTACCAAAAGTTCTCTATAGGTTCAATGCAATGCCAATCAAAATCCCAATGTCATTTCTTATAGAAATAGATAAATCAATCATGAAATTCATATGGAAAAATAAAAGACCCAGAATAGCAAAAGCAATTCTAAGCACGAAGTGTGAATCAGGAGGTATAGCGATACCAGATTTCAAACTGTACTACAGAGCAATAGTAACAAAAACAACATGGTACTGGTACCAAAACAGGCGGTTGGACCAATGATATAGAATAGAGGACACAGAAACCAATCCACAAAATTACAACTATCTTATATTTGATAAAGGGGCTAAAAGCATGCAATGGAGGAAGGTTAGCATCTTCAACAAATGGTGCTGGAAAAACTGGAAATCTGTATGCAAGAAAATGAAACTGAATCCCTTTCTCTCGCCACGCACAAAAGTTAACTCAAAATGAATCAAGCAGCTTGATATCAAATCAGAGACATGGCGTTTGATAGAAGAAAAAGTTGGCTACGATCTACATACTGTGGGGTCGGGCTCCAAATTCCTCAATAGGACACCCGTAGCACAAGAGTTAATAACTAGAATCAACAAATGGGACTTACTCAAACTAAAAAGTTTTTTCTCAGCAAAAGAAACAATAAGAGAGGTAAATAGGGAACCTACATCCTGGGAACAAATCTTTACTCCTCACACTTCAGATAGAGCCCTAATATCCAGAGTATACAAAGAACTCAAAAAATTAAACAATAAGAAAACATATAATCCAATCAACAAATGGCCCAAGGACATGAACAAACACTTCACAGAGGAGTACATACAATCAATCAACAAGTACATGAAAAAATGCTCACCATCTTTAGCAGTCTGAGAAATGCAAATCAAAACCACCCTAAGATACCATCTCACTCCCGTAAGATCAGCAGCCATTATGAAGTCAAACAACAACAAGTGCTGGCGAGGATGTGGGAAAAAGGGTACACTTGTACATTGCTGGTGGGACTGCAAATTGGTGCGGCCAATTTGGAAAGCAGTATGGAGATTCCTGGGAAAGCTGGGAATGGAACCACCATTTGACCCAGCTATTGCCCTTCTTGGACTATTCCCTGAAGAACTTAAAAGAGCATGCTACAGGGATACTGCCACAACGATGTTTATAGCAGTGAAATTCACAATAGCTAGACTGCGGAACCAACCCAAATGCCCTTCAATAGATGAATGGATAAAAAATGTGGCATTTATACACAATGGAGTACTATGCAGCACGAAAAAATGACAAAATCATGGAATTTGCAGGGAAATGGATGGCACTAGAGCATATTAGGCTAAGTGAATCTAGCCAATCCCTAAAAAACAAATGCCAAATGTCTTCTTTGATATAATGAGAGCAACTAAGAACAGAGCAGAGAGGAAGACCAGGAGGAAAAGATTAACATTAAACAGAGCCATGAGGTGGGAGGGAAAGGGAGATTAAAGGGAAATTGCATGGAAATGGAAGGATACCCTTAATGTTATATAAAATTACATTTAAGAGGTTGTGAGGGGAATGGAGAAAAAAAACCAAGGAGAGAAATGAATTATAGTAGATGGGGTAGAGAGAGAAGATGGGAGGGGAAGGGAGGGGGGATAGTAGAGGATAGGAAAGGTAGCAGAATACAACAGTTACTAATATAGCATTATGTAAAAATGTGGATGCATAACCGATGTGATTCTGCAATCTTTGTAATGTTTTGAACAACCAATATAAAAAAAAAAATTCTCCTCCTTTTTCTGGGATGTTCTAGGAAGAAAAAAATTAAGGGATAATAAGAACCAAAGATGACAAAATAATTATTGTTCTCCACCACTGTATGGTACAACAGAATAAGCATTCTGATGTATACTCAAACTACAATTCTCTCACTTAGTAAGCTATGACTTCTAATGGGATAAGGATTAGGCACCATGACAGAGATATCCCCAAAATGTCACTCCCCTTGTCTACAATTGATTTTTACACAAATACTGAAATCCAATATACTATTTTCTTAAGCTGAATTATGTAGAATAAAAATTGTAGCCATCTTTATTTAGACTACTTTTGAAAAAGACTAAAAATATGAGAAATTATATGTGATATTTTAATGTGTTTTTATGACTTATATTGGCATGAATTATCTCTTGAGGGGAAAGCTCATAAGACATGAGCTTTCAGAGTTATCTATTAAAGAAGATTGATTGGATTTATAAACAGCATAAGTTTTGTCCATCTTATGTGTTAAATAGCTAAAGATAAATAATTATACAAATTTTGATGCTTCCAAAAAGATAAATGACAAAAACAATCTTGTGGGGGATATATCAATGAATAATAGCCACACAGAGCTGCTAAATAGAAACATTGACTCAATAACCAAACCACAATGACAGAGATGGAACAATGAATAGACACTGAAGAGTTGTTTTCTGCAGGGATATATTAAGTATTAGAGTAAGTCATTGTTTTAGAAAGGGAGACATGTTCTTTTTATTTCATTACCTTCATATAATTAAATTAACAAAACAATAAGATATAAAACAATAAAATATTTCTTAATAAACCAGGTGCTGCTGCCACAAAATTAAAGTCACTTCAGGTTTGCTTGACATAGGTAACAAAAGACAGTGGAGTAAGTCATTTTTTAAAAGACAAGCGAGAAGGAAGAAACTAGCTAATTTTCATCTGAAGTCGAAATCTAAACTCAAGTTTGGAGAAGGCTTGGAGGATATTCTTGTTCCTACTAACATATTTATGACATTACTCTAACTTGTTTATTCTTCCTTTATGGCACCAATTTGAGTTACTCAAAACTTTCACATCCCATATATTAACAGAGAATGCAAACTTAAAGCATATTTTTTGATTCAGTAGACCTAATTACTAGTTATCTCATGCATATTATACTACTTAGGACATTTCAGCAAGTAGACATTTATTTTATCCACATTTACTCATGTTCAACACTGTATACAACACCAGCTTTTAGAAATGGTGCATTTCTCCAGGCCAAGTGAGCTCAGTAGAGTTATAAATAATATCAAAAATAGCATTTTAAATGGAACACAGAATGATAACTCTATACTTTTATCTCACAGTTAAAATTACACCCTTGTTACTCACATAATATTTAGCTCTTCATAACTGAAATAAAATTAAAGTCATTTCAAAAACTAAACATATCTTTTACATATAACCTTATTTTAGCTTCTCCAGGATATTTGCAAATATATTTTCTAACCTGGAATAGTTCATAAAAATAGTAGTGTTTTACAGTAAACATTAAAGTAAGTAAATACAGAAACATCTAAAATTTGAAATTTCAAAATTTGACATAGAATTTAGATATTTTAAGAAACTATAATGGAAAAACAACAATTCTGAAACTAAAGTATTACCATAAAATTATTGAGAGTTTCTGCTTCCAGAACTGGTTATTACTTGGCACAAACCATCTATTCTTTGATTAAATGAAGAGTAAATTTTTAGAAAATTTAATTACCTCACATTTTTTTTTAGAATTTTTATTGGTTCTTTTCAGTTATACATAAAAATAGAAGTTATATACTAGAATATAATTATAAAAGCAGAGAATATAATTTGTTCTAATTCAGGACCTAGTACTTCCTTCTGTTCTTATAATCTTTCTGATACTTACTTATAGTTTTTTTTTTTTTAATCACTGTCACTTTTAGTGGAAAGACTCAAAGTATGGATATGCAAGCCATTTTTAATACAAGTATTAAGATACAGATTCTAGATTTCTGGGTTGCCATAATTCCCAATATTATTTTAGTATAAATATGGAGCCACAGAAAGAAATAGAGAATATAGGTCTCCTCAAATGCTATGATACCAAAATATCAAGGGTCCAAGTAAAAAAAAAGAAAAGTTATGTGCAATGTATATTATATATCCCAAACTAAAGGCACCAGGGAAATTCCACAATTCTATAAAAATTAACTTAGGCATGAGTATTGTAAGTCATGTAAGAATGATTTAAAAACCACAATAATGAAAACTGATACAAAAAATCCTTGAGTAAATATTATATTTCCTCTACAGTTAGAAAGCTGTTTCTAATGCAATTTGTCTTTCACTATGTATTTCACAGCCCATTGTTACTTCCAGCCTCCACGATCCCCAAGTACTTGAAAGAACAGTGATACAAAAAGCATTTAAAAAAATTAACATAATTCTTTAAAATGGATTCTTAGCAAATATTCATATAAAATATAAGAAAAAAATATAGCTAAATTTTCAGCATTAACATCTTAAAACACAAAATTCAGAGCAAGAACATGAGGTTTTTTACAAAAGATCACTTTACCTTAATATTAGCTTCATAGCTGCCCCCAACCATTGTGAACAAGGAATCACCTTAGTGTGATTTTTTGATAGATCTTTAAAGCAAAAATGTATAACAAAAATGGTGAATAGTTTTCTTTTTAAAATAAACTGTGTTTAATTTAAGGTATAACTTAATAAATGGTGTTTCTTGATTGACATAATTAAAATATGACCTCCAATTAAAAAAAATAGCTCATATTCACCTCTTTCTGACTCTACTGCTGTGAATCTATAAAATATTCAATATAGATATGAAGGCACTCTTAGTTCCAATTCAGAGCAATAGCCAATACATGAGCAGAAACAGATAATAATTTGTTCTTGCAAATTGCCTGTCTTGAAGGCTGAATTTAAAACCCAAGTAATGGCTGACATTTTTTTTTCTCCTGAACTGAAACAAACCTCTGGTAACACAAGACAAGATAACAAGATGCACAGTTCTCTCTCCTGGATATCCAGGAGTCAAACACTAAGCAATGTTGTTCTTCAGCATGGAAATCACCAATAATAATACACTATTTATTCCCTCTACCCACAAATAATGCACAGAGTTCTCCGGAACTTTAAAAATTTTTGAAAGTTAAAAAGTAAATATATATGTTATTTAGAATACCTTTGTCAGAAACATTGAAATAAATTATAAAATTGATTTTTCCTGTATAGGTCCCACTTTATTCAGGTCCTCATAAACTAGCAATCCCTTTAAAACCTTTACAGGCACTCAGACACTCAGGGGGAAAGACTGCCAGAAAAGCAGAGTCTTGGTATTTTTACCTCTGTTTCCCTAGCTATTATGTAAATATTCTCCTTCCTCTTGGAATCCATTTCCCAGTCACTCATCTGCAGAACTCAGTAGCAGGCTCTAAACTTAAAATCTACATCCCTTGAATATTCAGATTCCTGACACAAGGTTAAACTAAATGGAGACTCAATCATTGGCCTGTCTGAATACCTTTCCAACTGCTCAACTGAAGCTTTATAATAACTTTCCCTGCCAATCACTCCTGTGCCCAGCACTACATGTACATTTTAAGGACATCAGCAATTAGGAAAGAAAGTGAAGGTGAATGAAAACCTGTTTTGTGCCACAGATCCATGTATTCTAACAATTTCCACAGTCTGTTTCACTAGTCTCTAATCCATTCTTGCATAACAGAGATGAAAACAGGCAAAATACAAGCTATTAGGACTTCCTCTAAATTTTGTATTAATATGCCTTTATAGAGAGCTTTTAATATTTTGCGTCATTCATTCCTGTTTTGTGCTCATCAAACTAAGATTTTGGTCTCTTTTTTAAAATGCTTATTCCTACCCAACACAGTGTTGTTACTCTTGGTAAATACTTTTATAGCCCTTTCCTTCACTAGTTAAATTTTGATCCTCTACCACTGTGTTCACTTAAAAATTCTAGTCTTGTCCTCTTTGGTTGGGTTCCTATAATCAATCCTCAATCTATTATTTAAAAAAAAATCACCTTCAAAATGATAACCAGAAAATAAACTGAGCTCAGAATTAAGAAACTGAAGTTTATATCTCATTGTTGTCATTGTTTGTACCCAGAAAACTCCTTTTAATATATTTAAGTTTCTGGTACATCCTCAAAACTATCATTTGTCCGGCATGTAGAAGACATGCTGAAAGATTAGAAGGTTGCTAAAATTCCTTAAAATTCTGAAATTTCTAAACTTTTTATCTGTCAAAAGAAAAAAAAATATTCAATTGATAAAATAAAACATAAACACAAATAGAACAAAACAGAAAATACAAATAGAAATTAAGTAAAAGGTTATAGACATAAAAAAGGAAAAAAAAGTATAAAATTTTATAAAATTCATAAAATTCTTAGGGGTAAGTAATTGAAGAGAAACTAACTGGAAAATCAGGAAGTATAGAAATTAGAATGTCCTCTAAGGATTAATATATGTAATACAACATTGTCTAAATAATGTTATTTTTAACTTCCAGTAAAATAATTTCTCTACAGCACTTCCCTGATCTTCTTGTTTATTAGAAACCATGAGGCCATAGCTCTGTGAGATTTTGATAAAAGATTTTGATATATTAAGAAAAAAATCAGATTACTAGTGGAACTGTCAATATCAGGACAAAATCTTGGACTATAACCTGCCTTATTAGGTAAAATATAAATCAGAATTAACACACAACTGCCTTTGACTTTCTAAATTGATGATACACAATTTGAAAGTTAAAATGTGAATATATATGTTATTTAGAATACATTTGTCAGACACATTGAAATAAATTATAAAATTGATTTTTCCTGTATAATTTCCACTGGGTATCAACCTGTACAGTGGAACAACACAATGGAGTTGTCAGCCAGGTAAGACTACAGTCAAAACACAGGCCTGAAACTTATTAATTACACAAATATGGGACAAATAGTCAACCTCTATGAATGACAGCTCTTTATTAGTAATTAATAGATTATAATAGCACAGATACTTCCAAAGTTCTTATAAGGCAACTTTAGGAAACAAGTGTTAACTGAATGTAGTGTCTGTCCCTCACTAGAATACTCAACAAATCCTTCTACCTCCACTCCCCACTTAGTTAATAGACATTTTTATTTAAAATCTGTAAATTCATACCTTCTTAATGAGTCATCTTTAGAAATTTCTTTCACTATTAAATAAAACAGTAAAATATATAATTTATACAAAACAGAAATGTAAAATATAAAAGTTTACTACTCTGATGTTTTGTTATAAAATGTGCCTCCAGACCCATACTCGGAGAAAGTTTTAGAATTAATATTAATTATATTTATGACAGGTATGTAATGAATGCATTAAAAACTCCTATGTCTCCCACTTTTTACTTATCAAATGCAAGGAAGAAACAACAGGAATTATAAAAGTTTGATACTTAAAAGTAAATCCTTGGTCCCATAATCATAATCCTTAATAAAAGTTGCAAAAATGAAAGAAAACCTTATCATTGTCAAATAAAGTAGCATGAATATATAAGTGTCAAACAAGGGGATACATGATGGTGAATTAGCAGGAAGTGGATTTTCTCACAGCTCCACCAAATGGGACTCAGAGAGGGATAAAACTGCTTCTCTGTTAAGTGGGAGATAAAAACATGCCACTGATCCTCAATATTGGACAGAGACCTTGAAAACTGAGGAATTTGGGGTATATCACACAAAGATGAGAAACAGACCTGAAGCTTAGGATCTCATGTGAGTGGGGGAAATCAGTACATTAGGACAAAAAAAGACTGAAAAGTGATGCAGACAAGGGGTTAGGGTTGTGGCTCAGTGGTAGAGTGTTTGCCTAGCATGCATGAGGCACTGGTTTCAATCCATGTAAAATAAAATAAAGATACTGTGTCTACCTAAAACTAATTATATATATATATATATATATATATATATATATATATATATATATATATATATATAAAGTGCTGCAGACAGTCTTGGAATGCAGAATGTGGGACCACCAGAGGATCAAGCTATTCTACTCATTAAACTGTGGTGTGAAAGTCACCACTGGTCTGCCTGGAATGTACAGAGATTTGAAGCTGGAGACATATTTAAACATCTGCACTGCAATGGCACCAACTCAGACTTGGAATTTATATCCATGTGTTAGGGCTCAGTCCGATATATAAATCTGGCAGACACCATCCACAAGACATAAACAGAGCCTAGCAAATCAGGAGAATTTCTGGCATGGACAGTATTTCTCCTGGGGGTAATACTAGTCAGATACGCCAAAGAGAGCCTGTCCTCCTCTCTTCCCTTGACACAGCTGTGCCTAAGACCAGTGGCAGTTTCTTCAAAATCTCAATGAGCAGGAGTGATGGAGCTTGGTGCTTGAGGGTACAACTAAGGAGGTAAGAAAGAACAGTACCCTGAAAAAACAGAACTAATAAAGGACTGGCTTCCCTGTCCCATGAATGTAGCCCTGGGGAGAAGAGTAAAGTCCTAGGTGTGTACTGATTTATTTATGCCCAGTAACTCCCCATGACATGAAACACCTGGGGCAAAGACAGGACCTCACTGCCTCCCCTGAGAACATATTGTAGAACCTAGCATGACCTATACCCTGGGGTGGAGCTGACAGCACCTTTCACAGCTCCCCATACCATCCCATGGAGAATGGAAACTGAGAGAGATGGAAAGACACTTTAGAAGAGACAGCAAGCACATAGACTCAGTAACAATCCTGACTTATTTTTCTTTTTAGTTTTTCTATGTGTACTGATGGATACATGAAGGACATTCATACACTTGTACATATTTGTTTATGCTTTCTCATTTGTACTATTCTGAAACATAGTTATTTTTCCTTACTCTGTTGTTAAGGATTAAAGTTTTCAAATAGCCTATTTTGTATTGAGTTTGTGTTCTGTTTCAAACCTTTTATTTCTTTTTGTTTCTATTTCATTTCTCTTACAAACAGTCAAATTCCATTACTCTCACTTTACTCTTTATTTCTTTTACTTGTTTCTTCTTCTTCCTCATAAACAATACATCAAATATCACTTTGCTTCTGCCCTACTCACATCTTGAAACTGCTAATCCTTTTCTATCACCCTTGCTTTTTTCTTCATAATGAATTCTATTTTTAATGTCTCCCAGAACTCATGGTTTATAAAACTCCACACACCACCACTAATGCTAAAGCAACAATTAATAAAATTGAAGCTACAGAAAACACTTATTCTTTTATTTTATAAAAGATATAGCTCATGATTACTTACTGTCGTTACTGATATAAATTGATACAGTTCTGTTTGTTGTGCCAATTAAGTTTGTGTGAAAAAAATTAAGTATGCAATTTAGTTGTATATTTTTTTATGCACAGCTGGTTGCAATTATTTGGCTCTCCCCCAATCTGTGAGCCACAAGATATCTACAGGATCACTAGAAATGCACAGACTACAAGTTCTTTTGCTACAGATCCATTTTGATACATGAATAGACACACAAACAATATGAACAAGAAAGGGAACAAAGCATCCCAAACAAACCAGAATGACACAAAAGCAGATTCCACAAAAACCACAGTGAAGAAAATATCAGAGAAGGAATTTTGAAAGTTTATATTTCAACTGATGTATGAGATAAAAGATAATGTAAAAAGTAAAATCACATAGAATACACAAGAAGTAAAATATCGATAAGGAAATAGAAGTTCTGAAGAAAAAATCAATGTGAAATTTTCAAAATTAAGAAATCAATAATCATGCAACACTTGGAGAATGAATAGTAGGTTACTGAATGATCAATGGGTTACAGAAGACATAAAGGAGGAAATTAAAAAAATTCTTAGAGATAAATGAAAACACAGACACAAGATATCGGAAACTATGGGACACATTGAAAGCAGTTATAAGAGGAAAATTCATTGCTTGGAGTTCATTCCTTAAAACAAGAAAAAACCAACAAACAAATGAACTCATACTTCATCTCAAAATCCTAGAAAAAGAAGAGCAAAACTACAGCAAAAGAAGTAGAAGGCAAGAAATAATTAAAATCAGAGCTGAAATTAATGAAATCGAAACAAAAGAAACAATTGAAAAAATTGACAAAACTAAAAGTTGGTTCTTTGAAATAATAAATAAAATCGACAGACCCTTAGCCATGCTAACGAAGAGAAGAAGAGAGAGAACTCAAATTACTAGCATACGGGATGAAAAAGGCAATATCACAACAGACACTTCAGAAATACAGAAGATAATCAGAAATTATTTTGAATCCTTATACTCCAATAAAATAGAAGATAGTGAAGGCATCGATAAATTTCTTAAGTCATATAATCTGCCCAGATTGAGTCAGGAGGATATAGACAACCTAAACAGACCAATATCAATTGAGGAAATAGAAGAAACCATCAAAAGATTACTATCTAAGAAAAGCCCAGGACCGGATGGATATACAGCAGAGTTTTACAAAAACTTTAAAGAGAAACTAATACCAACACTTTTCAAGCTATTTCAGGAAATAGAAAAAGAGGGAGAACTTCCAAATTCATTCTATGAGGCCAACATCACCCTGATTCCTAAACCAGACAAAGACACTTCAAAGAAAGAAAACTACAGACCAATATCCCTAATGAACCTAGATGCAAAAATCCTCAATAAAATTCTGGCGAATCGAATACAAAAACACATCAAAAAAATTGTGCACAATGATCAAGTAGGATTCATCCCTTGGATGCAAGGATGGTTCAATATACGGAAATCAATAAATGTTATTCACCACATCAATAGACTTAAAGATAAGAACCATATGATAATCTCGATAGACACAGAGAAAGCATTCCATAAAGTACAGCATCCCTTTATGTTCAAAACTCTAGAAAAACTAGGGATAACAGGAACATACTTCAACATTGTAAAAGCAATCTATGCTAAGCCTCAGGCTAGCATCATTCTGAATGGAGAAAAATTGAAGGCATTCCCTCTAAAATCTGGAACAAGACAGGGATGCCCTCTCTCACCACTTCTGTTCAACATAGTTCTCGAAACACTGGCCAGTGCAATTAGACAGATGAAAGAAATTAAAGGCATAAAAATAGGAAAAGAAGAACTTAAATTATCACTATTTGCAGATGACATGATTCTATACCTAGCAGACCCAAAAGGGTCTACAAAGAAACTATTAGAGCTAACAAATGAATTCAGCAAAGTGGCAGGATATAAAATCAACACGCATAAATCAAAGGCATTAGTGTATATCAGTGACAAATCCTCTGAAATGGAAATGAGGACAACCACTCCATTCAAAATATCCTCAAAAAAATAAAATACTTGGGAATCAACCTAACAAAAGAGGTAAAAGACTTATACAATTAAAACTACAGAACCCTAAAGAGAGAAGTAGAAGAAGATCTTAGAAGATGGAAAAATATACCCTGTTCATGGATAGGCAGAACTAACATCATCAAAATGGCGATATTACCAAAAGTTCTCTACAGGTTTAATGCAATGCCAATCAAAATCCCAATGGCATTTCTTGTAGAAATAGAGAAAGCAATCATGAAATACATATGGAAAAATAAAAGACCCAGAATAGCAAAAACAATGCTAAGCAGGAAGTGTGAATCAGGTGGTATAGCGATACCAGACTTCAAACTATACTACAGAGCAATAGTAACAAAAACAGCATGGTACTGGTACCAAAACAGGCGCGTGGACTAATGGTACAGAATAGAGGACACAGAAACCAACCCACAAAACTACAACTTTCTTATATTTGATAAAGGGACTTAAAGCATGCAATGGAGGAAGGATAGCATCTTCAACAAATGGTGCTGGGAAAACTGGAAATCCGTATGCAACAAAATGAAACTGAATCCCTTTTTCTTGCCATGCACAAAAGTTAACTCAAAATGGATCAAGGAGCTTGATATCAAATCAGAGACACGGCACCTGATAGAAGAAAAAGTTGGCTACAACCTACATACTGTGGGGCCGGGCTCCAAATTCCTCAATAGGACACCCGTAGCACAAGAGTTAACATCTAGAATCAACAAATGCGACTTACTCAAACTAAAAAGTTTTTTTCTCAGCAAAAGAAACAATAAGAGAAGTAAATAGGGAGCCTACATCATGGGAAGGAATTTTTACTCCTCACACTTCAGATAGAGCCTTAATATCCAGAGTATGTAAAGAACTCAAAAAATTAGACAATAAGATAACAAATAACCCAATCAACAAATGGGCCAACTACCTGAACAGACACTTCTCAGAGGAGGACACATAATCAATCAACAAGTACATGGAAAAATGCCCACCATCTCTAGCAGTCAGAGAAATGCAAATCAAAACCACCCTAAGATACCATCTCACTGCAGTAAGATTGGCAGCCACTATGAAGTCAAACAACAACAAGTGCTGGCAAGGATGTGGGGAAAAGGGTACACTTGTACATTGCTGGTGGGACTGCAAATTGGTGCAGACAATTTGGAAAGCACTATGGAGATTTCTTGGAAAGCTGGGAATGGAACCACCATTTGACCCAGCTATTCCCCTTCTCGGTCTATTCCCTAAAGACCTAAAAAGAACATGCTACATGGACACTGCTACATCAATGTTCATAGCAGCACAATTCACAATAGCAAGACTGTGGAACCAACCTAGATGCCCTTCAATAGATGAATGGATAAAAAAAAAATGTGGCATTTATACACAATGGAGTATTACTCTGCATTAAAAAATGACAAAATCATAGAATTTTTAGGGAAATAGATGGCATTAGAGCAGATTATGCTAAGTGAAGCTAGCCAAGCCCTAAAAAACAAATGCTAAATGTCTTCTTTGATATAAGGAGAGTAACTAAGAACAGACTAGGGAAGAAGAGCACGAGAAGGAGACCAACATTAAACAAGGATGAGAGGTGGGAGGGAAAGGGAGAGAGAAGTGAAATTGCATGGAAATGCAAGGAGACCCTCAGGGTTATTCAAAATTACATATAAGAGGAAGGGAGGGGAAAGGGAAAAATAATACAAGGGGGAGGAATGAATTACAGTAGAGGGGGTAGAGAGAGAAGAGGGGAAAGGAGGGGAGGGGAGGGGGGATAGTATATGATAGGAAAGGCAGCAGAATACAACAGACATGAGTATGTCAATATGTAAATTAATGGAAGTGTAACTGATGTGATTCTGCAATCTGTATACGGGGTAAAAATGGGAGTTCATAACCCACTTGAATCAAAGTGTGAAATATGATATATCAAGAACTATGTAATGTTTTGAACAACCAACAATAAAAAAATAATTAAAAAAGAAAAAAGAAAAAAAAAGAAATCAATAAACCAAATTAAAAATGCAATGCAAAGCATTAGCAATACACTAGATGACTTAAAGGATAATTATTTAGGTAATAAAGAAGTAGTGCATAATCTTGAAAGTAAAGTTCATCATGGAGAAAAGATGTTACCATACCATGAACAGAATTTTTTTAAAAAATATATATGGGATAATAAGAAAAGGCCAAATTTAAGATTCACTGTGATAGATGAAGGTATTGAATTTCAAAACAAAAAATCAATAATCTTTTCAGTGAAATAACTGAAAATTTCCAAAATCTTATGAATGAAATGAAAAATCAAACACAGGAGGTATATACAACTCCAAATATATAGAATTACAATACTCCTAGCCACAATAATATGAACATGCCTACCACACAGAATAAGTATAGAATACAAAATGTAGAAATAATACTCTGCAATCTATTGTATCATAAATGAATAAAACACCAGAAGACCAAATTCACGACTGAAAGATAAATAGAGAGCTGAACAAATCAGGTCCTTTAATATCTTGCCAGAGCAATTTGACAAAGTAATGTAATTAAAGGGATATGAATAGGAAAGGAAGGGCTAAAATGAGCACTGTTTGAAGAAAATGTAATTCTATATTAAGAAGATCCCCTCAAAAAAATACTCACTAGAAAGCTTCTAGAACACAAATGAATTCATCAAATTGCAGGATACAAAAGTAACATTCATAAATCAGCTTGGTTTCTATAATCCAATAAAAGATGAGATAAACAAGAAATTAGGAAAATTGTCCTATTCAAAATAGCATAAAAAAACACTTGGGAAACAATCTAACAAAAAAGGTAAAAGACCTCTACAATGAAAATTACAGAACACTCAATAAATAAATTGAGGAAGGTCCTAGGATATGGAAAGACTTCCCATGTTCTTGGATAGGCACAATTAATATTGTCAAAATTACCATACTACCAAAAGTGCTATGAAATTTCAATGCAACTCCCTTCCAGAGCCCAAAGATGTTTTTCACAGAAACAGAAAAAGCAATAATGAAATTTACTTAGATAAACAAGAGATCCAGAATACCCAAAAGAATACCTAGCAAGAAAAATGAAGCAGGAGGTATCACAATATTAGACTTCAAATTACACTACAGAGCTATAAAGACAAAACCAGTATGGTATTGGCAACAAAACAGGTAAGACCACCAATGAAACAGAAGACAGAGACAAACCCACATAAATACAATTACCTCATACTAGACAAAGGCATAAATATCATATACTGTTGCAAAGATAGCCTCTTCTACAAATGGTGCTGGGAAAATTGGAAATCCATATGTAGCAGAATTAAATTGAACCCAAATCCTCCCACCATGCACAAAAACTCAACTCAAAGTGGATCAATTACTTAGGTATTAGACCAGAATCCCTATACCAGATAGAAGAATATGTAGGCCCAAAACTCCAACATATCAGCTCAGGGGCTGACTTATTAATAAAATCTCTAAAGCACAAGAAGTTGTTGGTGGGCCAGACCTTGGATCTACATGGAGGAATGCTCATCTTTCTCATTGTGCAGCAGGGATGTGCTAACATACAACACTATGTTTTGGAACAGAGTGTTCTCAGTACACTGGAAAGCACCATTTACCTGCTCCTTTGACAAGAAGTTACTCCCCAGTTAGTACAAGGCAGTTGTTAGAATCTTGGTGACAGGACTCCCATAATATTATATGTTGTGTATCCCATCTGGCCTATCATGAATCCTATATGTAAATTGGAACATAGTCACTATGAAAGCTAGTTTTGCTGCATAATATAGCAGAAACAATTATCTGCAACTGTCTTTGGAGGGGTTTCCGTATGCCCTCAAGCTCCCAACAGTAGATGCTGAAAGGGCAGGCCCCTCAACACAAAGTAAAATCAATTTTCAATAAATGGTGCTCCATCAAACTAAGAAGCTTCTTCACGGCAAAGACATAAACCCAGAACATGAAAAGAGAGCCAACACAATAGGAAAAAATACCTTTGCAACCTGCACCTCAGAAAACACATTAACTTCCAGGATAGATAAAGAAATAATAATAATAATAATAATAATAATAATAATAATAATAATAAAAAATAATAAAAACAGCTTAAAACAAATAATAACACCATCACCCACCACCACCCATTTAATAAATGAGCAAAGAAATTCAACAGGCACTTCACAGAAGAAATACAGATGGTCAACAAAGGTATGAAAATAAAAACATCTACAGAATTTAAAGGAAAGCAGTAAACAGATCAGGGACAGAAAGCTTACAAAGACATTCCAGTGTAGGAGACAGCAAATATGCTCATCTCTTACTTCCAGCTACTTTTTCTAACTTATGTGTGGTACAAACAAAACTTTACTTCCCCTAGGGACAAAAGTGTTGAAAGATGACAACCTTCAGAGTTTATACACTCTTATCCATACCACATGGTCATAGGGAAATATAAAAAGAAGCACTAGGGAAGTAGCAGCAAGTTCTTATGTAATAATAGCTGATATGATAAAATATTTAAATAGGCTATGAACTCACTCATGCTTTTCAGAATGAGCCAAACATTGTCTCTCCATATAAAAGAAATTCTTTCCCACTTCATTAAAACTATGAAACAAAACAAAACAATACAACAACAACAAATGAATAATAATAACAATAAAAACAATGTGAATCTTTTGGCATTTACTCAGAGAGAATATCCTGGTATGGCAGAGGAAAGAACTAAGTGGTAATCTAATGCAGAGAATGAAGGAACTCTTGCTTCAATCCCAACAGTGAAATAAATAATGATGATGATGCTGACAATGATGGTGATGATTATGATGATGATGTGGAGGAGGAGGAGTACAAAAGACTTGTACTGTTAAAATTACATAGACTGAGTTTATATTCACCACTCAAAAGAAGAGTAGCATTTCAATTCATGCATTTATTCACATTCTAGTCTTATTTCACATGGCAAAGTAGATGTAAAAGAACTTTTGATGGCAATTTTATAAACTATGACTTTTAAAAAATATTTTATAGTTGTAGTTGGACACAATTTCTTTATTTTATTTATTTTTATGTGGTGCTGAAGATCGAATCCAGTGTTTATCATGTGCTAAGTGAGCACTATACTACTGAGCCACAACCTCAGCCCAAACTATGATTTATTGAGACTTTTAAATTCCATAAAGAAGAGTTTATCTGGTCCCAGGAGAGCAGGATGGTCCATTTAGTACTGTGTTATACAATATGATGTCAATTTCCTCAATCCTCCTCATATGTGGAGGATGTTTATAGACTCCACACTTCTTCTGCATGCAATCTATATGCCCTCATGTCCTTTACTGATGTAAAAAAGTACTAAAAGTGGAAGACAACAGCTTTAAATGTAGCCCACTCACAGAGAATGTGCCTCAATTTCATGATGTTATGGGTTCAATCACTGGCACCCCAAAAGCACTGAGATCTATTTTTTCAAATATATTTTTTCCCTTTCCTGAATGATTCATGGACATTTATACATATTCATAATTCTTTTTCTCATTTGTAGTTTTTTTGGTACTGGGGATTGAACTTGGGATATCCAACAACTGAGCCACATCCCATCCCTGCTTTGTATTTTATTGAGAGAAAGGGTCTCACTGTGTTGCTTAGCACCTAGCCATTGCTGAGGCTGGCTTTGAACTCATAATTCTCCTGTCTCAGCCTCCCAAGCTGCTGGGATTATAGGTTTGTACCACTGAACCCAGAGATTTCTAGCATTATTGAAGCAACTTATTTTTCATGGATCAGTATTTTGACCTACCAATAAAGAAAAGTCCACAACTAGATAAATTATCTGGAAATTCCTA
This sequence comes from Spermophilus citellus, assembly GCF_964194105.1. Classification (NCBI taxonomy): domain Eukaryota; kingdom Metazoa; phylum Chordata; class Mammalia; order Rodentia; family Sciuridae; genus Spermophilus; species Spermophilus citellus. Next base: position 2,385,762 of record NC_138192.1, on the reverse strand, counting down.
CCAAACCCTTAAAGAAGAACTAACACCAATATTCCTCAAATTATTCCATGAAATAGAAAAGGATGAAACACTTCCAAACTCATTCTATGAAGGAAGAATAACCCTGATACCAAAACCAGACAAAGATACATCAAAGAAATAAAACTTTGGACAAATATCCCCAATGAACATACATGAATCAACTCTTAATAAAATACTGAAAAAAACTACATACAAAAACATATTAAAAACATAGTGCACCATGATCAAGTGGGGTTCATCCCAGGGACACAAGGTTGGTTCAACCTATGGAAATCAAAACATGATTCATTAACAGACTGAAAAAACATAACATAATTATCTCAATAGTTGAAGAAAGAGCATTTGACAGAATACAGCATCCATTCATGTTCAAAATGGTAGAAAAACTATAGATAATATGAATGTAACTGAACATTTTAAAAGCTCCATACCAAAAAACCCAAGACTAACCTGATTCAAATGGAAAAAATTAAACATTCTTTCTAAAAACTAGAAAAAGACAAGGGTGCCCTCTTTCACCACTTCTATTCAACAAATGAATATTGAAATTCTAAGCAGAGCAGTTTGGAAAAATAGATTAAAGGGATATGAATATGAAAAGAAGAGCTCAAAATATCCCTATTTGCTGACAACAATATTTTATATGTAGAAGACCCAAAACTACACCACAAAAATTTTTAAACTCATAACCACACACAGGATAGTAGCAGGATATAGAATTAACACTCATAAATCAATTATGATCCTGTACACAAATTATGCATCAGCTGATGAATCACAATGGATACAAAAAAATTTTAAAAATAAAATAATCAGGAAACAATCTAAGAAGTGAAAGACCTCTATTATGAAAATTACCAAACACATAGAAAGAAATTGAAGAAGACTGTAGAAGATGGAATATTTCAAATGTTCATGGATTGGCAGAATTAATGTTACCAAAATTGACATATTACCAAAATACTATAGTTTTAATGCAACTCCTATTAAAATGTCAATGATATTTCACAAAGAAATAGAAAAAGCAGTCATAAAATTCACTTGGAAAAAACAAGAGGCCCAGAATATTCAAAACAATCTTTAGTGAAAAAAAGAGAAGGAGACAACAGACATCACAAGATCCAATCACAAATTATAGTATAGTGCTACAAAAATGACATGGGATTGGCACCAAAACCAGCAAAATGTCCAATGGAACAGAAAAGACATCACAAAGACAAAAATCACATACATACTGTCTTGTTAATCTAGACAAAGGTACCAACAACATACATTGAAAGAAAAGACAGCCTCTTAAACAAATGGTACTGAGAAAACTGGAAATATGCATGTGGCAGAATCAAATTGAACCCCTATCCCTATCCCTGCACAAAACTCAATTCAAAGTACATCAAGGAACTAGGCATTAAACCAGACATCCTGTACCCACTAGAAGAAAATATAAGAGGATTCCAACATGGCGGCGGGTGCAGACAGATCAAGTCTCTGACCTCTTCAGCTGTGCAGGCATAGGGTGTCATAAACAACCTAAATCTGTTTGCTCAGGATCACTAGGCAATGCTGAGCTGACGTGGATCTGGGGCAAACAGTCTGGGCCTCTCAGAACACACACTGAGCCCGGATCGGCTGAATTCAAGCTCCCGTTCGCCTGCTTCCCGCAGACAAACAGCTGTGACTCAGCACTAATCCATCCAGCTGAAACAACTGGTCAGCCCTTCTCATCCTACAGAGGTAAATGCCTACCGAGCCTTCATAGGTAGTGGCCACAGGTTTGAAACGGGGCTTGGGAGAGACAGTAAGGACCCACCCATTGCTTTGGTCGCCCGGAAAAGGGAAACAAACTGTCGCCATTTGCAAGAGATACCACCATGGCAGAGAACTGACGTCATCAGACTGTGGCGGAGGAGATAACTTCATTGAAACCTGTGGCTATAGGTGTGTAATTCCCTAGCCTTCCCTCTCCCCACATCGGGGAAACCTTAAGGGCCCCTCCCAGCTCTCCCGTAAGGGCCCCTCCCAGCTCTCCCGTGAGCACGACAGCCAGATCCAGGGAATCAGAGGTGGTTCAGGACCCGCGGCACGGAACTACCGCTCCCACCAGTGCTGACAGCTGAGGTCTCTTGCATCAGCTACCAGGGGAGTGGCTACCGGAGGGCAAGGAAAATTCACTGAGGATTCTCAGCCCCAAGCTCTACAAACTTAGGGTCTGAGGGAATGGCAAACTGGAAGAGTGTGCCCAGTCGTTCATGAAAACAGGGCTCCCGGGAGCAGCAGACCTGGCGTGTAGCCAGTATTGTCATAAGCAGCACCCGTGAGAGGGGCCTGGCTAGAGGAAAAGTGGGAAGTGACTAGACACAAGAGGAGGCCCTAGGCACTCAGGATTGGAGACTCGCCCAGTCTAGGAGGAGCTGCTGCACAGTAATTGGTTCCCACGTATTGACAGGAGAAACTTGGCCTGGTGGGCACAGCGCCACCTACTGGAAGAGAAGTTAATCAAACTCTAAGACTGCATTTATTAGGTTTTTTTTTTCTTTTTTTCTTTTCTCTTTTTTTTTGATTTGGGTTTTTCTTTCATTTTCATTTTTCTTTCTTGTTTTTTTAAATTTTTTTCACTTTTTTTAAAAAATTTTTTTCTTCTAATTTTAATTTTATTTTTTTTATTATTTTTTTTCTTTTTTTTCTTTTTTTATTTCCTATTTTTTTTCTTCTTTTGTCTTTTCATTTCTTTTCAATTATCTTATCCCCCCTTCCTTGAATTCTACCTACTTACTCTCATTCTCTTTAGTGACTTCTTCCCTTACCTTCTAATACCTTTCCTCCCAAGCATCTAATCAATTTATAGGAGTAAACAGTAACTCAGCAGTCAAACAGAACAAGAAGTAACAAGAGCAGAAAATATTAAAAGCTACAAGAGAAAGGAGACAGATTACATTCAGGGGTAAACCAATAAGGTTAACAACGGATTTTTCATCACAGACACTGAAAGCAAGAAGGTCATGGAACAATGTATTTCAAACACTGAAAGACAATGGATGCCAACCAAGATTTCTGTATCCAGCAAAATTAAGCTTCAGGTATGACAACGAAATAAAAATCTTTCATGATAAACAAAAGTTAAAAGAATTTGCAGCCAGAAAACCAGCATTGCAAAGCATTTTGAGCAAAACACTACACGAGGAAGAAATGAACAACAATAACCAAAACCATCAGTAGGAAGTGCCTCGGTAAAGACAGAGGGCGAGGGGAAAGATAATCATGGAGAAACTAATTTTTTTTAAAAAAGGATAAATAATCAAACATGGATGGAAGTACAAACCATATATCAATAGTAACTCTGAATGTTAATGGTTTAAACTCTCCAATAAAGCGACATAGGCTGGTATCATGCATTAAAAAAACAAATCCAACAATATGCTGCCTCCAGGAGACACATCTGTTTGGAAAAGACATACACAGGCTGAACGTGAAAGGATGGGAAAAAATATACCATGCACACGGTCCTTGTAAGCAAGCAGGGGTGGCCATCCTCATATCAAATAAAATTGACTTCAAGACTAAGTTAATCAAAAGGGATAAAGAAGGACATTATATACTGTTAAAAGGAACCATTCACCAACAAGACATAACAATTATCAATATTTATGCACCAAATAATGGTGGTGCAACATTCATAAAACAAATTCTCCTCAAGTTCAAGAATCAAATAGACCACAACACAATAATTATTGGTGACTTCAACACACCTCTCTCACCATTGGACAGATCCTCCAAACAAAAGTTGAATAAAGAAACTATAGAACTCAATATCACAATCAATAACCTAGACTTAACTGACATATATAGAATATATCAACCATCATCAAATGGATACACTTTTTTTCTCAGCAGCACATGGATCCTTCTCAAAAATAGACCATATATTATGCCATAGGGCAACCCTCAGTAAATATAAAGGGGTGGAGATAATACCATGCATTTTATCTGATCATAATGGAATGAAACTGGAAATCAATGATAAAAGAAGGAAGGAAAAATCCTACATCACATGGAAAATGAACAATATGTTACTGAATGATCAATGGGTTACAGAAGACATAAAGGAGGAAATCAAAAAATTCTTAGAGAAAAATGAAAATACAGACACAACATATCGGAATCTATAGGACACAATGAAAGCAGTTTTAAGAGGAAAATTCATCGCCTGGTGGTCATTCCTCAAAAAAAGAAAAAGCCAACAAATAAATGAGCTCACACTTCATCTCAAAGCCCTAGAAAAGGAAGAGCAAAACAATAGCAAATGTAGCAGAAGGCAAGAAATAATTAAAATCAGAGTGGAAATCAATGAAATTGAAACAAAAGAAACTATTGAACAAATTAACAAAACTAAAAGTTGGTTCTTTGAAAAAATAAATAAGATCGACAGACTCTTAGCCATGCTAACGAAGAGAAGAAGAGAGAGAACTCAAATTACTAACATACGGGAAGAAAAAGACAATATCACAACAGATGCTACAGAAATACAGAAGACAATTAGAAATTATTTTGAAAACCTATATTCCAATAAAATAGAAGATAGGGAAGACATCGATAAATTTCTTAAGTCATATGATTTGCCCAGACTGAGTCAGGAGGATACACACAATTTGAACAGACCAATATCAATGGATGAAATTGAAGAAGCCATCAAAAGACTACCAACGAAGAAAAGCCCAGGACCGGATGGGTATACTGCGGAGATTTACAAAACCTTTAAAGAAGAATTAATACCAATACTTTTCAAGTTATTTCATGAAATAGAAAAAGAGGGAGCTCTTCCAAATTCATTCTATGTGGCCAACATCACCCTGATTCCGAAACCAGAAAAAGACACCTCAAAGAAAGAAAACTACAGACCAATATCTCTAATGAACCTAGATGCAAAAATCCTCAATAAAATTCTGGCGAATTGAATACAAAAACACATCAAAAAAAATGTGCACCATGATCAAGTAGGATTCATTCCTTGGATGCAAGGATGGTTCAATATACGGAAATCAATAAATGTTATTCACCACATCAATAGACGTAAAGATAAGAACCATATGATCATCTCGATAGACACAGAGAAAGCATTCCATAAAGTACAGCATCCCTTTATGTTCAAAACTCTAGAAAAACTAGGGATAACAGGAACTTACCTTGACATTGTAAAAGCTATGTATGCTAAGCCTCAGGCTAGCATCATTCTGAATGGACAAAAGTTAAAGGCATTCCCTTTAAAATCTGGAACAAGACAGGGATGCCCTCTGTCACCACTTCTATTCAATATAGTTCTCGAAACACTGGCTAGAGCAATTAGACAGACGAAAGAAATTAAAGGCATAAAAATAGGAAAAGAAGAGCTTAAATTATCACTATTTGCAGATGACATGATTCTATAGCTAGAAGAGCCAAAATGGTCTACAAAGAAACTACTAGAACTAACAAATGAATTCAGCAAAGTGGCAGGACGTAAAATCAACACGCATAAATCAAAGGCATTTCTGTATATCAGCGACAAAACTTCTAAAACGGAAATGAGGAAAAACACTCCATTCACAATATCCTCAAAAAAAAAAAATACTTGGGAATCAACCTAACAAAAGAGGTGAAAGATTTATACAACGAAAACTACAGAACCCTAAAGAGAGAAGTAGAAGAAGATCTTAAAAGATGGAAAAATATACCCTGTTCATGGATAGGCAGAACTAACATCATCAAAATGGCGATATTACCAAAAGTTCTCTATAGGTTTAATGCAATGGCAATCAAAATCCCAACGGCATTTCTTGTAGAAATAGATAAAGCAATCATGAAATTCATATGGAAAAATAAAAGACCCAGAATACCAAAAGCAATTCTAAGCAGGAAGTGTGAATCAGGTGGTATAGCGATACTAGATTTCAAACTATATTACAGAGCAATAGTGACAAAAACAGCATGGTACTGGTACCAAAAGAGGCGGGTGGACCAATGGTATAGAATAGAGGACACAGAGACTAATCCACAAAGTTACAACTATCTTATATTTGATAAAGGGGCTAAAAGCATGCAATGGAGGAAGGATAGCATCTTCAACAAATGGTGTTGGGAAAACTGGAAATCCATATGCAACAAAATGAAACTGAATCCCTTTCTCTCGCCATGCACAAAAGTTAACTCAAAATGGATCAAGGAGCTTGATATCAAATCAGAGACTCTGCATCTGATAGAAGAAAAAGTTGGCTCCAATCTACATATTGTGGGGTCGGGCTCCAAATTCCTTAATAGGACACCCATAGCCCAAGATTTAATAACAAGAATCAACAAATGGGACTTACTTAAACTAAAAAGTTTTTTTCTCAGCAAGAGAAACAATCATAGAGGTAAATAGGGAGCCTACATCCTGGGAACAAATTTTTTACTCCTCACACTTCAGATAGAGCCCTAATATCCAGAGTATACAAAGAACTCAAGAAATTAGACAATAAGATAACAAATAACCCAATCAACAAATGGGCCAAGGACCTGAACAGACACTTCTCAGAGGAGGATATACAATCAATCAACAAGTACATGAAAAAATGCTCACCATCTCTAGCAGTCAGAGAAATGCAAATCAAAACCACCCTAACATACCATCTCACTCCAGTAGGATTGGCAGCCACTATGAAGTCAAACAACAACAAGTGCTGGTGAGGATGTGGGAAAAAGGGTACACTTGCACATTGCTGGTGGGACTGCAAATTGGTGCGGCCAATTTGGAAAGCAGTTTGGAGATTCCTGGGAAAGATGGGAATGGAACCACCATTTGACCCTGCTATTGCCCTTCTCGGACTATTCCCTGAAGACCTTAAAAGAGCATGCTACAGGGATACTGCCACATCAATGTTCATAACAGCACAATTCACAATATCTAGACTGTGGAACCAACCCCGATGCCCTTCAATAGATGAATGGATAAAAAAATGTGGCATCTATACACAATGGAGTACTATGCAGCAATAAAAAATGACAAAACCATAGAATTTGCAGGGAAATGGTTGGCACTAGAGCAGATTATGCTTAGTGAAGCTAGCCAATCCCTAAAAAAACAAATACCAAATGTCTTCTTTGATATAATGAGAGCAACTAAGAACAGAGCAGGGAGGAAGAGCAGGAAGAAAAGATTAACATTAAACAGAGACATGAGATGGGAGGGAAAGGGAGAGAAAAGGGAAATTGCATGGAAATGAAGGGAGACCCTCATTGCTATATAAAATTACATATAAGAGGTTGTGAGGGGAATGGGAAAATAAACAAGGAGAGAAATGAATTACAGTAGATGGGGTAGAGAGAGAAGATGGGAGGGGAGGGAAGGGGGGATAGTATGGGATAGGAAAGGTAGCTGAATACAACAATTACTAATAGGGCATTATGTAAAATTGTGGATGTGTAACTGACGTGATTCTGCAATCTGCATTTGGGGTAAAATTGGGGGTTCATAACCCACTTCAATCTAATGTATGAAATATGATATGTCAAGAGATTTGTAATGTTGTGAACAACCATTAAAAAAGAAGAAAATATAAGCCCAACTTTCCATCATTTTGGCTTAGAAACTGACTTCTTCAACAAGACTTCTAAATTGCAACAAATAAAATCAAGAATCAATAAATGGGAAGGTAACAAAGTAAAAATCTTTCTCACAGGAAAGAATATTATCAAGAACATGGACAGAAAACCTACAAAATGGTAGAAAATCTTTACCACCTGCACCTCAGAACATTAGTCTTCTGGATATATAAAGAATTCAAAACAAATCAGCACAGGAGGCTGAAAGAGGAGGATCAAGTGTTCAAATCCAGCTTCAGCAATGGTGAGGCACTGAGCAACTCTATATCTAAATAAAATGCAAAACAGAGCTGGGTATGGGTCTCAGTGTTAGAGAACTAGCCTTGCAGGTGTAAGAGGCTGGGCTTGATCTTCAGCACTACATACAAATAAATAAATAAATAATAAAAAAGTAAATAAGTAAATTGTGTCAATCTACAACAAAAATAATAAAAATAAAACATAGGGCGCAGGATGTGGCTCAGTCGTTGAATGCCCCTGGGTTGAATCCCCACTACTTGGCCCCATGAAAAAAAAAAATCAAAAAACTTAACACACACACACACACACACACACACACACACACAACCCAATATAGTTAATATTCTCTTCTAGTGGTCATAGGATGTCAATAAATGTGCAAATGATCTGAAACTGGTAGTTCACAGAACAAGAAATACAATTGGTGAGCAAATATATTTTTAAAATGCTCAATATCCAACCAGCAGTATATGAGGGTACCATTTTCCCACATACTCACCAGCACTTCTTGTTGTTTGTCTTCATCATGGCTGCCATTCTTACTGGAGTGAGATAGTATCTTAGGGTAGTTTTAATTTGCATTCTCTGATTGCTAGAGATGGTGAGCATTTTTTCATATATTTGTTGATTGATTGTATATCCTCTTCTGAGAAGTGTCTTTTCAGGTCCTTGGCCCATTTGTTTATTGGATTATTTGTGTGTGTGTGTATGTGTGTGTGTGTGTTTGTGTGTGTGTGTGTTTAGCTTTTCGAGTTCTTTGTAGACCGTAGAGATTAGAGCTCTATCTGATGTGTGAGGGGTAAAAATTTGTTCCCAGGATGCAGGATCCCTATGCACCTCTCATATTATTTCTCTTGCTGAGGAAAAAAAAAAAAACTTTTTAGTTTGAATTCATCCCATTTGTTAATTCTTGGTTTTAACTCTTATGCTATAGGTGTCTTATTAAGGAAGTTGGGGCCTAGCTCCACATGATGAAGATTAGGGCCTACTTTTTCTTCCATTAGATGCAGAGTCTATGGTTTAATTCCTAGACCCTTGATCTATTTTGAGTTAACTTTTGTGCATCGTGAGAGATAGGGATTCAATTTCATTTTGTTGCATATGGATTTCCAGTTTTCCCAACACAATTTGTTGAAGATGTTATCTTTTCTCCAGTGCATGGTTTTTGCACCTTTGTGTAATATAAGGTAGTTGTAGTTTTGTGGGATAGTCTCTGTGTCCTCTATCCTGTACCATTGGTCCACCAGCCTCTTTTGGTGCTAGCACCATGCTGTTTCTGTTACTATTGCTCTGTAGTATAGTTTAAGATCTGGTATAGTGATACCATCTGTTTTACTCTTCCTGCTTAGAATTGCTTTTGCTATTCTGGGTCTCTTATATTTCCAGATGAATTTCATAATTGCTTTTTCTATTTCTGTGAGGAATGTCATTGGGATTTTGATCAGAATTGCACTGCTGGTAAGATTGTAAATTGGTGCAGACAATTTGGAAAGCAGTATGGAGATTCCTTGGAAAACTGGGAATGTAACCACCATTTGACCCAGCTATTCCTCTTTTAGGACTATACCCAAAAGACCTAAAAACAGCATACTACAGGGATTCAGCCACATCAATGTTTATAGTAACACAATTCACAATAACTAGACTGTAGAGCGAACCCAGATGCCCTCCAATGGATGAATGGATAAAAACATGTGGAATATATAAACAATGGAATATTACTCAGAACTAAAAAATAATAAGGTCATGGCATTTGCAGGGGAAAGGATGGCATTAGAGCAGATTATACTAAGTGAATTTAGCCAGTCCCCAAAAAACAAATGCCAAATGTCTTCTATGATATAAGGGGGGTGACTCAAAATGGGGAAGAGAGGAAGATCATGGGAAGAAGATTACCTATACACAGGGAATAGGGGTGGGAGGGAAAGGGAGGGAGAAAGGGAATTGCATGGATGGTGGAAGGAGAGCCTCATTGGTATACAAACTACATGTATGAAGATGTGAGAAAAAAAAAGAATAGTGCTACCTTAGATTAAGAAGAGAGAAGTGATGGGAGGGGAGAGGAGGGGTTGGAAAGATAGGAAGAATAGTAGAATGACAATATCAATAACAATCAAAATAATTGTAAACAAATTACAAAACCACTAGACACAATTCATAGACTACTTTTATGAATCACTGGTACACATAATGTAGAAGAAGTACAGGCTACAGGCAATGAAAGCTTTCTCAGTGAATAAAAGAAACTATTTCTTATATCTTGTGAAAGTTATGGACAACAAAATATAAGATTTTAGAATACCAAATGGACATGGCCCTAAAAGAACTTCTCCAAAATCATAGTCTATAAAATCACCAAAGGTACACTGAAATCTATAATAAGGGTCAAAGCAATTATAAACACATCAGAAAAATATTAAATTTCTGAGTAGAAATTTTAAGGCCCAGGAAATTATATATTTCAGACCCCCAAATAAAAATATTTTAAAAAGAAACAAAGACAATAATTGTAAAATGGATGGAAAGGGTGGTCATCATGTTAAGGTGAAAAAATCAGAAACAAAACCCAAATTATCACATTCTCTCCCTAACATGTTGAATCTGGGAAGAAAATAAGAATGACTAGAAAATGATGGAGGGAATATAAGGAAGAGGGAAGGTAACTGGGGGATGAAAAGGGGAGTAGAGGGAAAAATGGAAGTAAGGAGGGTGGTCAGGATTCAAGTATTGTATATGTGTGCATAGAAATATCACTGTGAAATTCACTAATGTAGGCACTCAATCGGAGCTGATATTAACAGTTGACAAGAACACCTGGTTTTATAACAAGTCCAATCTGCTATCATGTGACCATATACAAAACATAATGTATAATTTAAAAATATTCTTACTTCTGCAAAGACATAAATTTTCAGGTTCAAAATTAATGTAAAATTTCTTCAGACAATATCATTTAGATGATAAATTTCTTATAGTTAATTATTAAGAGATCCTGGTTCTATATAAGCAAGAATGGTATAAAAATATGAATGGAATTTGAACATTTATTTTTTCCACTCTTCTTTTGTGATCAAACTTTCTTACTCTTATTTACACAGGGCATGAACACCAAGAGTAACTCATTTTTTTAAGTCTTACCTGGATTGAAATTTACTGATGTCCTAGATTGTGCTTTCATGTATTGAAGAATTAGATTCCTGTTTCTATATTTGAAAAAAGTAATAAAATTGGTATTTTAATACTCATATGAAAACATTGACCAAATATAATTCAATACTTAATAATGTTTTAGATCTAGTATCAGAATTGTTCATATGCTCTCCTAATCTGTATGCCCTATAAACATTTTGTTAAGTTGAAAAATTATTTGTATGATTTTTGTTCTTTTCTGTTTTTATAGATGGTATTTCATGATGATGGTCAGGCTGATCTTAAATACCTGGGCTCAAGCAATTGTCCTGCCTCAGGCTCTTAAGTAGCTGGGGTAAATGCATGTGTCACTGCACCCATAGCTTGTAATTAAAGAAGAAAAAAGATGAAATGATCATAAATTGAGAACAAGACAGGTAAATATATTAACTAGTGTATCTTGAACTCAGAAAATGTCCTGTCTCTGTAAAAAATAGTTTTTGTTCTTGAACAATTTCTTTCTCTTAGGCTTAAGGCCTTCTAAAAAATAAGGGTTGTATCACTTTATTTCACCAGGTTGTTATGGAGATTTACTAAAATAATATTGAAACATGTTAAGCAAAATAGTAAAATAATGGCATACTTAACTACTTACAATCTCAACTAGAACTAATGTTAAGGGGCTGGGGATGTGGCTCAGGCGGTAGTGCGCTCGCCTGGCATGCGTGCAACCCAGGTTCGATCCTCAGCCCCACATACAAACAAAGATGTTGTGTCCACCAAAAAATAAACAATAAATATTAAAATTTTAAAAAATAGAACTAATGTGTATTTTTCATAGTTTCTAATATTCAAAAGTTAAAATTATTTTAAAAATGCTTGAGTCATAATTTTCATGATCAATTGGGCTCTTCTTTGTGCTTTATAACTCAGAGCAAATCAACAATTAATTAATAACTCTATTTATAAATATCTCCTTAAATTAGAGAATATAATCATCCCCTTCTGTGAGACTAATCAATAAAAACAAAGGCAAGAAAGTAACAAATGCCAAAAACTTGGACTACTACTATTTCTTCTCTACCTAGTTGAACAGAATCAGCAGATAAGTGTAGCTACATTTCCATGCTCATCTCCAACTGACTTGGAACACAAAATTTTCTTTAACAGAATGGATACTGAGGAGTTTTCATGGGGCTTAGCTCTCTTAGATTTAATGAATCTGCTTAATCTATTCCTTTTGAGGCAGAACTCAATAATTGCTGAAAACTTTAGATACCAATTCCAACAGTTTGGGAATTTTCCATTACTTGGGAAAACTGCTAGAAGTACCAATCTAAAGTTGGCACTCACCATGGAAAACAGTGATATGGAACCCCCTGCAGTCAAAGGAAATCTATTTCAAGGGATGGAAGGATTTGGGGCACAGATCTGTTAGCCAAGATGACAGAAAACTTTGATCTCTTCCAGAGATTACTTGAAGCTTTACTTGAAGGTTTGTAATATATTTGAATGATTTTAATTTTATGACAGAAAAGACAAAGTCCTAAAAGGATAATGCATCAGAAAGGGCAAGGCTAATATGGGGATTCCACATAAGGTTCCTAAAGTGGGACAGGGTCAGAGTGCTTAGTATTTGTTGGCCAAAGCTAGAGGCCAAGCAGTCAAAGCAGAGTGCTTCTGCTTGGAAACAACTGTTGAATAAAAAAGCATGAGTGCATGAGAACTATAAAGAGTGTTGTAACAATTGAGTCTAAGTGTGGGTTACCATGAAGACTCAGGGATTGGATCAGTCATAATATTTTGAAATAAAAGCTATTCACTACCAGACTGCAGGGCCAGGTCTGGCAGAAACACCACAGCAACAGAACTGACAGAGACAAAGGAACAATTTAAAAATCTATTTATTCCCCTCCATCTGACTACAGAATTATCTTCCTTACACTTCAAGGATATCATTAGTTCCTTGATAAATTAAAAGAGGATGGTAGAATAGCTAACTTCAGCTAAACAGGGAATTTCAAGACCCAAATAGCAAATTATAAAATCATAGGTGTAATACTGTCTGTACCTGCGAGGAGGGGTTATGCTTGAAATGAATTGAATAATGCTGGAAATCCTAAGGATAAAGGTTTACAAAGTCCTAAGATATTGGCTAGTCGTATATCTCGGTGGTAGGAAAATTTCCCCGCATGCATGAGAAGAAAAAGAAAGGAGAGGGGAAGAAAGAGGAGAGAACAAACCTTGAAGGTGACTCATGCACACATCACTACTTATTTTTTAAAAAATAACTAATCCACTTTAATTTTGTATATATGACAGTAGAGTGCAATTTGATTCATTGGACACAACTGCAACATAACTTTCATTTCTGATTTTACAGGATGTACCATTGCACCATATATGCAGTCATACCTGTACCAAGGCAATAATGTCTATCTCACTCCACCATCTTTCTTGCCTCCATTACCCCTCCCCATCCTTCTCTTTGCCCAAAGTATCATAACTGCTTCTTGGCTAGACTTTGAAGGGTTTCTGACTAATGAATTGTTCTCACTCACTACGGTTCCATAGATACTTATGCTATGAAATCTCACCTCATATATAAGATGCAACAGGTGTAACTACTGTGGATATACATCTAATGTTGATTAGTATTTTAATGTAAATACTTACGCAGTATTTCCACTAGCAATGGCATAAGACAAGGCAATCTCTCCACAATTATCTGAAGCAGACACATTAACACCACATTGAAGTAGCAGCTCAGCTATTTGTGTTGATTCATGTTCGACAGCAAACATGAGGGCTGTTCTAAAATAAGAGAGACAACTTCAAATTTAGGTATTTTAATAAGTTTAGTTAAAAAGCCATTGTAATTCATTTTACCAATTTGACATCTAGCTTTACATACACTAACAGACATATACATCTTGGAAGATCAAATCTTTATCTTTCTAAATCATTTGTAAGTCTAAAAGGAAAACAAACACATAAAAAATAAATCACGTGTCCCAAAAGGGGAGAATTACAAACTTAAAATCTTTCAATGAACATTACTTATGATGAGGTCATTCATCTGGAGTTGGCAAAGATTTCAATGAATAAAGCTCCATTTCTTTCTTAGGGTGATGTAATATATTGTAACTCACAGTCAGCCAAAGGTCAAGGAGTAAAAAAGGTATTTTCAGGTATAACATAATAACAGTAGCACTGGTGATAATAATAATCATTGTTGCTTCAGTCATTCACTCTGAGAAGCATTTGCCAGGCATTGAAATCAATGCTACATGTATAATCTTGCAACCAGATTTCAAGCATATATTACATTCTTTTTCATTATAAATGTTCAAAATTTTTAAGACTAATTAGACGTCATTTAGGAAAAAATCTGAAATCAATATTCTACAAATTAAGTAATTTAAAGCAAATAGTCATATAAAGTAAAAAATAATTTTCAATGTCTATTTATACTCAACACAGCATTTCCAAAAGAAAACTATACCAGGAGAAGATGAAATATTACAGAAAATTTTAAAAGTTCAATACTGAATAAAAGCACAAACTAAAAGTCTATATTTTACAAAACTAACATGAAAACTCTAGCTAACACAACATTATGTGATCAACAAAATCAAATAATAATCATTATCCAATAATTATAAGGGCATGTGAATCATACTACATACTCTTATTTGTGTTGCTCAGTTTGAATAATTGCTTTTCTCCTTAATTTTAATTTATGTTCATAAATTTCACTCTATTCCAATGATTATGTCATTTCATTAATTTAATATTTTTAACTTGAGTGATTTTACTACAATATTAACCTTTTTCTAAAAAAATATAAAGCACTATACCTTCCCTTATTATCAACTGCATGTATGTTTGCTTTATTCTTAATAAAAAATTCTACCATCATCTGTCAGTTTTTCTTTATGTCAAGTAAAAGTGGTGTTTGACCACTCTGAAAAACAACAAATATAGTTTATTCACAAAATTACTACTTTTCAACTTAAGTTAACCTTACAAAATACTGTATGAACATAAGCATATAATAATAATTTAAATTAAGACTAGCCATTCTCTTCTCTTCCCATTCTACTTCCATACGTGCTGCTCTTTCATTTTGAGATATCTCTCCTCTGCCTAGAGTGGCCACATGAACTCTAGCATTTAAAAAACTGCTTCATACATTTACTCTTTCCATGGATCTTTGCCACTGTCAAGCATTCACCATGGCATCTTGGAGTTATGTAACATTCACCCTCCTCAACCAAGAACATCTTGAGGGCATAAACTATATTTTATATTCCCTAATACATATTAGTAAAGGATATAAGTATTATATTTCATTAACAAGCCAAATTCTCAACTCACTAGTAGGGTGTATCAATCATATTCTGAAGAACGTATACTTTTCCAGAAATACCAAGCTGCATAGAAAAGATTCCTTGTTTTACTGTTCAAGAAAATTTACACAACTGTGCATTGTATGTCCAGTAGTACAGAAATAGCGTTCCATTGCTTAACACCTACTTGACACCAATTTTTCACTGCAGATATTCACATGTGAACAATTGAAGTTATAGGAATATATTTCTGAGAGGTTTCCAGCAACTTGGAGTTTTCTCCATGTTATACAAGTCCACTTGATTCTTTTTATTTATGAAATCAGAATCCCAGATTCCAATGTAAGGAATTTCTGCTTAAAATTGATAGAGTTTGAGTAAACTATGTTGCTTTTTCATAATTGTTCCAGTGTCTTCTCTTATTATAAGTTGAAAGATATTTATCTTACATGTCAGAAAGTTCAATACAAAAATTTGTTATTTTTATGCAATTGGAGAAAATTTTGCCAACTAATCCACTGAGAGGGGATTGACAAAGAGAAATAACCAACTCAAAATAAAATTAACACAGAGCTGGGATTATGGCTCAGTGGTAGAGCCCTCACCTAGCACATGTGAGGCCCTGGGTTTGATCCTCAGCAGCACATAAAATAAATAAAATCAATGTATTGTGTCCAATAACAATTAAAATATAAATATTTTTAAAAACTCCAAACAAACAAAAAAATCACCCAGTCAATAACTGGGCAAAAGAACTAAACAGAAATTTCTCAAAAGAAACACAAGTGTCGAAACTATATATGAAAAAGTCTTCTACACCTCTAGCAATTATGTTAATACAAATAAAAACTACACTAAGACTTTATCTTATTCCAGCCACAATGGTAATTATCAAGAACACAAACAGTAATATATACTGGTAAGAATGTGGGGCTGGGGATGTGCCTCAAGCAGTAGCGCACTCACCAGGCATGTGTGTGGCCCAGGTTCGATCCTCAGGATCACATACAAAGATGTTGTGTCCGCTGAAAACTAAAAATAATAATAATAATAAATATTAAAACTAACTCTCTCTCTCTCTCTCTCTCTCTCTCTCTCTCTCTCTCTCTCTCTCTTTCTCTCTCCCTCTCTCCCTCTCCCTGGTTAAAAAAAATGTGTGGGTAAGGCACATGTTTACACTGTTGGTGGGACTACATACTAGTACAACCACCCTGGAAAACAGTTTGGAGATTCCTCAAAATCTAAGAAGGGAACCACAACATGAAACAGCTATCCCATGCCTCAGTATTTTCCCAAAATTAGTAAAACAAAATTTTACGTGTAACTGTATATTAATAAAGTCACATGTGTGTTTACAGTAGCACAATTCACAACAGGTAAATTATGAAATTAACCCAAGTACCTGTGAATAGATGAAAGGATTAAGAAATTGTGGTGCACATACATACAATAGAGTATTACCCAGCCATAAAAATACATTATTTCATTTGTTGGTAAATGAGTTGGTATCCAATGTTAGAGTCTGTAAACAAGTCAGGATGGCACCTGGCATTTTGCCAGAGAAATGTTAGAGTCTGTAAACAAGTCTGGATGGTACCTGGCAAAATGCCAGAGGGAGTGGTTTGTGAAGTAACACCAGCGAGCCATTAAGTGTGGAGATTCCTTATTGGTTGACTGCTGTATGGAGTTTATGTTAATTAGATAACCTGTGTGGAATGTATAAATACCTCTGTTGTCCTACAATAAATGGCTCCTACTCCTGCTGTATCAATGTACACAAGTTGTTCATCACTCCCCAGTTATCTTGCCCAGCCAGCTGGGCAGCAGCAATCCAAGAATATCATGCTAAGTGAAATAAGTCAAATAAAAACTGAAAGGTCAAATGTTTCATATGTGGAAGCTGGAGTTAATTAAAGAAAAAGAAGGGGAGAACAGAATATCAAAAGATGTAAAGGAGATCATTAGTGTAGAAAAAGAAGATTGAGATGCACAGAGAGAATGAAAATGGGAAGGCAATGAAGAAGGAAAACTTTAAAATTCATGTTATATGCATATATATATATATATATATATATATATATATATATATATATACACACACACACCACAGGGAATTGCACCCTTATGTATAAGTAAAAAGAATCAACCAAATATAAATAAATAGACAGGTTAAAGGTGGTCCAGGAGAATAGGAGGGGGAGAATGGAGGAGGAGGGGTAGACAGATGAAAAAGAGGGAATCAAGGACTCAACTGGAATTCCATGTATGTAAGATTTTGTGGGGATGAATTCAAGTACTATGTAAAACTATAAACTCTAATAAAAATAACATTGAAAATGTATTCTCACTTGTAATGACAATCCTGGTAACATAATGCTTGGTTATTTTCCAAAATTCTTTTTACTCTTATCCACTTTAATTGCTACTTAATATTACTTATAATTTTAGGCAAAATTTAATTCAGAAATTTTGTGTATCATCAATATTTATGCTGATCTACACAGATTACTTGTAGCATAATGAAATACACTAAACATTTGCATTTTTAAGGAACAAAGCTGAAGACTGATACATAGTACAGCTGGTGAAATCCATGAGTTATCTACTTCTAGCAATAATTTATCCATTCTAGCAATGAGTGACCTAATCAGCCTTTCAAAAATTCCAGTGGGAACATGATTTTTATAGTATATATAGAGAAAACTATTTAACTGCCAAATTCTAAATTCAAAAATTTAATCCCATTTGAAAGAGGTTCATAATATATTATGTAGTCCATATTCTTGTATATCAGTTAGAAACCACCATGAAATCTTTATCACACTATATTTAAAAAGAGGAGTTGTAACCTCATTTATAGAGGCAAACTAAGTCATCGGAGTAAGTGCTGCAGTTGCCAGTAGCAAACTGAAGAATATGTGTGCCCAGCATGTGGGAGGCAAACCCTGCACACCACACCACACAGTACTATGGCTCAAGGGGACTGCATCAGGTTCCTTCACAGAAGCTTGAAGTTCAGATTTCTGCATGAGTCTCTTGAATTCTAAGTGTGGATTCAACTGATGGAGGCAAACTAAATACACACATGAGCTACAAAATAAGGAGGAAGAATATGAGGAGAACTTCCAACATTTGCTAGTATTTTAATAAAAAGAAAATTTGCTTATAATCAGTATTTTTTAACATGCATTACTGTTAATTTTAAGAAATATTTTAAATATTTTGAAAATAATGGTGATTGATTTATATACCATGTTTTTGGCTTCAATATCTGTGTTGGATGAAAGCATTTTGTTGCTATTAATGTGTTCCTATAAAAGATAACATAGTGGAGCAGAGTTTCACCCTTGTTGTTGTGAACATTTGGATTGGCACCATGTTCTAGAAGAATAATTGCACATTCCTCTTCCTCATATTGTAGGGCCTGTCAGTTTTAACCAAGAAATAGATTGTAAATTTTGGAAATCCAAGAAAAATATTTCACGTTTTACTCATTAGTTATAACTAAATGGCATTAATCAATTTTTCTTCTAAGCATTTCATCAAATTCATTTCCTGCAAAACCACTGGCTATGTCTACCTTCATCAATGGTGTGTTGCCATCACTGTCACACAAGTTGACACAATATTTCCTCTTCACTAGAAGGGCCACCACTGCTGGATTGCCATAGGCACAGGCATAATGTAGAGGGGTTCTGTGCAAGTAAGAAGATTTATTAGGAATTCATAAGGTACCTTTTGAAATATATAACTATTTATGCAATTATAAACATTAAATAGCTCATAATTTCTCTATTTTCTTATGAAGAAGGTACAATATTTAGTAGCTGTCATTACTTATTTTATTAATGAATGATCAGCCTATGCCACTGACATTTTCTTCTTATTTCTTGTTTCTGATACTGCTGGGGATTGCACCCTGGGTCACTCAAGTACTGAGTCATATCGTAAGCACATTTTTATTATATAAACAATTTTGATGCAGGGTCTCACTAAGTTGCCCACTGTGGTCTTAAACTTCCAATGCTCTTGCCTCATCATCCTAAGTCACTGGAATCATGGGTATGTGCGACTGTGCCTGGTTCCATTGATTTTACTTATTTTTGTTTGCTTTGTTTTCATATTGTTGGGGATGGAACCCAGTCCTGAAGCATTCTAGGTAAGGAAAGGCTCTATCACAGAACTACATCCCCAGAGTAGAGCAGCCCACTTGCCTAGAAAGAAGATGGCCTTGAGATTTAGCTCATCTTCAGTTTGAATTCTACTTTAGGCTCTGTGATGTACTAGTTATCCCACAGTCTTACTCTCCCTGAATTTCCTAAAAAAAGTAAGGATTAAAATGAGCATCTCCCTGGATACTACCAGGATGCTTAATGGAGAATCTATGTAAAACATCTGAAGAGTTTGTAGCACAAGCAACAGCTCCATAATTGGGAGCTACTGTAATCAATATTATTGCTTTTTATCAACTAAGAGTATTTCAATTAATAAGTTAGTAGTATTGTAGTAATTTTTTAAAATATATTTTTAAAACTATGTATTTCAATAAGTCTAAGATGATTTTTTCTTATCATTTTAACAACACTGACAATGGAATCCCACTAATAATTTGGGCTGCATTACAACTATAATTGGCAGCACTTAATTTTTTCTTCATAAACAAAATAAAGAACCATCATAATTCATGGTGCCTTACCTTAAGTGAAATGTGAGACAAACAATTGATTTATGGCAGTTCTCATGACATGGATGGCATTTAAATTCAGTTTTAAAAGTACAAGTGGTAAAGTAGGCTGAATAATAACAGTAAAAGAAAGGCCAAACCAAAAGCAAACTTAATGCCAAAGGAAAATGAACCCAAATAAATTAGTATGGTTAAATTAATTTAGTATTTATATATGTGGGATTTATATATGAATCAGGTATTTTCAATGTTCAGTATTAAATACTGTCTTAATTTTCCACAGGGGACGTTTACAATTTCTTACCTCCATGAATGCATGATTTAAAAGGAGGAAGAACTGTTTCATTTGAAATTGAGTCCTATCACTTCAGTTCTAATTAACCGGTCACACCTAGAAAGTTTTTATGTAAGAGTTCTCTGAGATAGTAGAATATGTCAAATACAAAATAAGTAGCTGTGCAGTTCTTGCGCATTAAAAACGTATTCATTTTATGAGTACAAATGAATAGAATTAAAAAAAATTCTTTAATGCTTTACTTTATAAAAGTTTCACTTAAAAATACTAAAGTTGAAAAGTTTAGTATTTTTATGTGAAACTTTTATAAAGAAAAGCAATACTTTTTTAGTAGTAATAATCTTTTATACTTGCTCTCTTCTATTCTCACCAAAACAAAATTATTAACCTATAATTGCATATGAAAATAAAATATACATATATAAGAAAAGCATGTGTAGTAATACCTACAATAGATGAAATGCACTATAGGACATCGAAATAGAAATGTACTAGAAGAAAACATAAATGCTTTCTTTATGTTGGCAAAGGCATTCTAAGAAATAATGAATTTGAAAGAAGACTTCTTTCTTTCCTACCTCTCTTTTTAAAATTTATTATGTTGATGATGATGACAATGTTATTGTTGTTGTTTTTCTGGAGATTGCACTCTTACCCTTTGCTTTTCCATGCAAGAAGTGCTCTAACATTGAGCTATATTTCCAACCTTGGAATTCTAATTTAAATCAGATAAAATACTCTAATTTTACAGATGCTCAAGTGACAGTGACATATGAACATAGAAAAAATATTTATGTCCTTGGCAATAGAAGGAATTTAAGTCTAACAAATGAAATAAATTTCTCAGCTACAATATTTTGAAGGTGAAGAGTAGTGGTATTGGGCTGTTGATTATGGCTTGAGCTGTTTATTGCTCCTCAAATAGATGATTTAATGATAACTTCTGTGCCACATTTAGAACTGTGCATGCCACTAACTACCAATTCCATTTTACTCTTCTTCCAGATATTTGAGTATTTTTTTTATCCTTTTCCAGTCACTTATCTTTTGGCCTTTAGCAAAAAGTAATTTGGGAAAGTTGCTAATGTATTTTGATACACAGAATGGCAAGTCTTTGTTCATTGCAAACATTTTCTTAGTGTCATCATGACCCTAAATGACTGCATGTGGAACTAAAAAAAATGAACTGATATTTGTATTTGTTTTTTTGTGAAATTGATAACCACAGAGAGAGCTCAAATTTGGGGTCAATGAGTATTCTAATGCACAAACCACAAGCAGGGCCTACCTTTGATACTCTTAGTCCCTTCATAACAGAATAGGGCAAGCTACAGTAGGGCAGCAGCAGGCAGCTGTGTACAGACTAGGCACCCTTTGTGTGCTACTCCCTTGGCCCTGGTGACTGAGAGCCTGCACTGCCTGGATGCTCTCAACCAATGCTCTACTCTCCATGCTTGAACAGATACACAGTAATGAATAACTACAGGAAAGTGTACTCAAACAGTGGAATCAGCAATTTTGGAATTTTGTGTGAGAAAAGTTTGGCAGATGCTTTTTTACTTTAATCTAAAGTGATAACAAAATTGAAAAAGCATGCTGTGTTTGGTGTTTTGGAAAGTGTGAAAGCTGCCAGTGAACTCTCGTGTCCTCTGTGGAAAGGTAGTTAAAGGTAGTTAACGTCACTAACTGAAGTTAATGAAGTATTTGCAGAAAATTCAGGGCTTGTCAAACACTGTTGTTATGAAAATGGTTGGATGATCAAGATGACACCGAGTTATCCTAAGAATTTGATAAATTAGTGAGTGAAGCATGTGAGAAATAAGTAAAATCTTATTTTTGGAGGTGGAAGACACACCTCTAAATATACTAGTGTGAAGGAATTTTAAAAATATAAAAAAGAAGAAAGAACATGGAGCCATCTTCCCATTTCAGAGTTCTTGTGAGGCTTTCAGGACACAAAAGGTAATAGATTACATCTGAAAATTTTTCAATGCTTTTGAAAATGTGTACATTAAAAGCTGTTGTGTATATATATTTAAAAAAAATCAGTGACTTTATAGGGAAATTTTAAGTGTCTGGGCAACCAGTTAAAATTTTGGTTTTGTTTAGCTTCCCATTAGAAGTCCTGGGTACTGAACTTCCAAGGTGTGCAGGTCCTGGATATTGAGGACTCCATAGGATATTAAAGTCAAATATTCTGGGACTCCCCTGAGACCCCCCAAAGACCCATACAGTGAGTGAGATGCCCCACCAGAATCAGGTGGGCCTCAATGGCAGGCAGGTGAGAATCCACCACACCCAGACCTGGGTGGACAGGACTCATCCTCTCTGCCAATGCACAGCTACCTATGTCCACAGCAGGAAACAAATACTGCACTCTTCCTATTACTTTATTCAGTAAATGGCAGAAAAGGAGATCCCTGACTTAAGATGTCCATTAAAAATTCTGTAAAAATTCAGGAATGCATTTAATTTAAAGCAACAGATTAGAAGAAAACAACAGAATAATTGCACCAAAAGCAATTTGAGTGTCACTCTGCTGTGTCATCCAGTCCCTGATATAGCTCTGCTCAACACAAAGAGGGAGTAAGCAGCCCACCAGTTCCACTCAAAAGCAAAAAGAGAATAGTGTAACAACCATCACCCTAGGCTTTCCAGTGTAGTACAAAATGTCCTGATTCAGTTTCTCCCAACCCAGATTACTGAGCAGAGAAGAACAGATGAGCTATTTGGAGATGACCTGAAACAAAGAAGAAGTGGTGCAACACATGGATCAACGTGCAGCAGAGGAAACCATGGTCCTCAGTGGCTACTCTGCCCAGAACCCCCACAACCTCTGCACTGTCTCCTTCTGTAAACAACTCTAGCCTTCATTTCTGGCGTTCCCTCAGGGTTTGCCATTACATACCTCAGGTGCTTGCTCCAAAGAGACTGCAGTAGTTTTTGCCACTGAGGAAACCAACAGCCACAGAGAAACCCTGAATCTTTCCCTACTACACAAAGCCTCAAAGGTGTTTGCATTCACAGTCTCCAAGCAACTGTACCACTACCTCTAGATTCTGCCTACCCAAGGTAACCTCAGTTCTAGTTGCCACACATCCAGACCCAAGGTTCCCAAACAGCCTTTTTCTTTGCATGAGAACATGAAGGCTGCAGCCCATACTGGAGGCACAATCCCATGTGATGAGTGTACACCTGCAGCCATACCATGCACCCTGCCAGACGTTGGACTGGCAGTTGCACATGCACAATACCACTTCCAACACCTGTCACAAGCCACTGCTCGCCATATTTAGCAGCCTCTGCAGTTACATACACAGGTGTCACCAGCTCTGTTTCATGGTGATATTAACATATGTAATCACCCAGAGTCCCATTAACCATCCCCACCACCATGTAGCTTTGCCTGAAGAGAGTTGTTCTGTGCCACTGCACACGTTTCTCCTCAGCTCCACTCACAAAACAATAGTGCATGTTTACATCCGTCCTCAACACCTCCATGTCCCTGCCACCATACTTGAATTCACAGTTGAGATTTGTAGCTTTATGCATCCATGATTAGGCCCCAGATCTGTAGATACACAGCAGCCAGGCAAAGCTCTGCTTTGGCTCCTTCCCTGAAGACCTACGTGTCTACAATCAGATCTGATCTTACAGTCCTGTGCATTAACAAACTAGGTCCCACCTCATAGGCACTCTTTGCCAGCCCTGGCTTCTGTCCTTGGTCGTAGCTTTTCCTTACTATTTCTCTGCCCACAGGTAGCCTCTTTACATTGCACATGCCTGCAGCTGACACTGCACCAAAGTGTGCACACTGCCTGGCCCATATGTCTTTCACCTTTTCTACTCTTCTCTGCATGGATCTAGAGGCACTATCTATGACCCAGCTAGTCCTCATAGTAACTCCAGATTTCCCATTTCTCTAGCCACCAATGACTATGAAGGTTCTCATGTTACCAACTGTTGTGCCTGCTAAAAGAGAAGCAATGCATCCTTCAACCTCAGATAACAAAGATGTTGCTCCATGCCACTATACCAGTGCTATACTAGGTCAGCTTGTCCTCCCATACTGCTCTGCAGGAAAAAAGCTTTCCCATCCTGAAATAAGTCCTTAAGTCTGGAAGAAGTAATGGTTTCTTCAAATGTGCATGCACCTTTTCAAGCTACTAGGGTCAAGAAGAATCAGAGAAACGTGGTAACACAAGGAACGCAAAAAGTCTTCATTAAATGAATGGTCCTCAAAATTAGAGAACTTGATATAATCAAAATGGGAGCACAACATAACAGTTGGGCTAAAACAAAATCAGTTCAATGACGAAATTTTATACCAGGAGCCAACCCATGACACCCACCCTGATTCAGGCACATATAACTTCCTATTCCTCTTAGAATAAAGTTCAAAATACTCACCAAGGTCCACAGTCCCCATGGCCAGGCACTGATTTCCGTAATCCTTTTGTACCCTCCCCTGACCTTGCAACCTCCCCTCAGGGCCTGTGGCATGATTTCATATCCCTGCACTTAATCCAATTCCTCTGGTAGCACCTTTCTCCCACTTTCCATGCCATCATAGGATAATGAAGCCCTCACTCAGAAACAAGACAGTCTTGGACCCGTGAACACTGAATGCCTAGTTCGTGTCCTTTACAGAGCTTTCTTCATTGTATTTATTGTACTTAACTTGTTTTATTCCAAATATTAACTGAAATGAAGTAGACCAGACATACTATCTTGGACACTGTTCTAACCTACATAACTGACTTGCACTTTAGCCTCCAGGACTCAGTCAAATTTGCAAAATGAGTGAATAGATGTATGGAGACCCTCATGGACTCTCTGTTTCTCTAGGCTTTCAGGTCAGGACCCTTACATATGGCCCACATCAGCCAGTATCCCTCAATCTCCTTTGATAAGCTTCTTCATTGGCAAGAATATTTTTGGCAAGTCATTTTTTAAGAGATAAACACCATTCTCAGGTTCTCATACATGCTAAAGCACTGTACCACTAAGCCATATACCCAACATCTGGGTCAATGCTTTTAAACAAAATAAGATTACTATAAAATAGTCTGGTGTTGGTGGGGGTTTGAGGTGACCATTGGAGGAGCCACATATGGAACACAGAGTGTTCTGTGGCAGATGAAAGGCCTTGTGAGGACCACACTGCATACTGTTTGCACTGCTGAAGTTTGGGGAAACAGTTCTATAACCATGACCACCACCCCCCAAAAAAAACCTGCCAGCCTGGCTTCTTCAGAACTAAATAGAAAACATTAATCAGATAGACTGAATAGACATCTATGGACTCTTTAATCCATCAACAATAAATTAATTTGCTTCTCCATGAAACAATGACCATTCTTTGAAATAGTTCATATTGCCAGGTGTAGTGGAGCATACCTGTAACCCAAGCGGCTCAAGAATCTAAGACAGAATGTTTGCAAGTTCAAAGCCAGACTCAGCATACAAAAGGTGCTAAGCAATTCAGTGAGATCCTGTATCTAAATAAGGCTGGGGATGTGGCTTGCTGTCAAGTTGTCAAGTGCCTCTGAGTTCAATCCCTTGAACCAAAAAAAAAAAAAAAAACATATTTTTGAGTACAAGGTAAATACAAGAAATAGAGATAACTTCTTTTACCCTATCAGATCATAAATGAAAGAAATAAGAAGTTAATGACAAGAAACAGACCTTTTAATGCCTGGAGGTTAAAATATACAACTCTGGATTAGGATTGTTTCACAGATAATATCATGGGAGGAAAAAATTTCAGAAATAAATGGGAAAAATACATCAAAATTCATTGGGTAATTAACACCCATAAATAATTTATGTACCTATATATCAATGGCAAATGAACTGAAAGAGAAATTAGGAAAAATATCCCATTCACAAAAGTCTCAGAAAACAACAGAATATTTGGAATATATATAAGAAAAGATATGAAATAGTTTTACAATGAAAACTACAGAATACTGAAGAAAGAAATTAAAGAACTTAGAAGACGGACAGATCTCCCATGTCCTTGATAGGCAGAATTAATATTGTCAAATTAACCATACTACCCAAAATGCTATACAGATTCAATGCAATTCCTATAAAAATACCAATGTAACTGATGTGATTCTGCAATCTGTATACGGGGTAAAAATGTGAGTTTATAACCCACTTGAATCAAATGTATGAAATATAATATGTCAAGAGATTTGTAATGTTTTTAACAACCAATAAAAAAAATACCAATGAGTTCCTTTGTAGAAATAGAAAACTCAGCCATAAAACTCATTTGGAAATATTAGAGAATCAAAATAGGCAATGCTGACATTAGCAAGAAAAGTGATGGAGGAGGCATCACTATCAGTACCAGAACCATGGTAAAGAATAGAAGACACAGTGAAAAACCCACATAAGTACAGTTATCTTATATTATAAAACAGCACCAAAAAACAAACACTGGAGAAAAGATAGCATCTTCAACAAATGGTGCTGGGAAAACTTGAAATACACATGTAGCAAAATGAAATTAAACCCCTACTTCTCACCCTGCACAAAACCCAAAGTGGATCAAGGACTTAGGCATTAGAACATAGAGACCCTGCAACTAACTGAAGAAAAATTAGAAATGTAATCTTAGGAACTTACTTTCTTAACAACACCCCATAAAGCACAAGAAGTAAAATCAAGAATCAATAAATAGTATGTAATCAAAAAAGTAGCCTTTAAACTTCTTCTCAGCACAAGAAACAATAATATGAAGAGAAAGCCTACTGAACAGGAGAAAATCTTTACCACCTGCACCTCAGTTACAGCATTAATCTCCAGGATATATGAAGAATTCAAAAACTTTATACTACTACAACTAATAATAATAACAAAAATAACAACAACAACAACAATAACAACCACCCAATCAATAAATGGACTAAGGATCTGAACAGACACTGCACAGAAGACAAAAATACAATCAACAAATATATGAAAAAAATGTTCATCTCTAGTAATTGTAAAAATGGAAGTCAAATCTACATTGAGATTTCATCTCACTTCAGTCAGAATGGCCATTCAACCATTCAACAGATGAATGAATAAAGAAAATGTGGTATACATACACAACCAGATATTACTCAGCCTTAAATAAGAATGAAATTATGGAATTTGTTGGTAAATGAATGGAGCTGGAGAATATCATGCTTAACAAAATTAAATAATCCCAAACAACCGAAGGCTGAATGTTTTCACTGAATTTCAGATGCTAATTGACAATAAGGTTTGAGGTTCCTAGGGAAGAACAGAGGTACTGTGGATAAGGCAGAGGGGAGTGAAGGGAGGGGAAGACAAATGGAGGTAGGAAGAATAGCAGAATGGATCTGACATGATCACCCTATCTGCATATATGACTACATGACCAGTGTGAGTCTATGTCATGTACAACCAGAAGAATAAGAAGTTATACTCCATTTATGTATGATGTGTCAAAGTGCATTCCACTGCCATGTACAACTAAATAGAATGAATAAAAATGCTTTTAGGTATTCAGGAAAAAAAACACATATCAAGTAACTGTAAAAGATTAAATGGTGTATCAAAGATGAAAGCAGCATTACAAATCACCTGATCAAATCCACCTTTTTCATTAATGAAAAACCTTATTACAATACTAACATATCCCCAACCAGAAAAAATGACAAAGTCAAATAATTATCAAAATTATACTACATACAGAATTATAGTTCACATGTGAAAAATACTGTGATACAGAGAAGAAGAATAAAATTTTATAAGATGAAGGCAATCCTCATAATGCAGACATTTTCTGGCTTAAAATTGGCACCCACGCTTCTCAAGGAAAAAAGATGATGGACATGGAGTCAAACTAATGGAGTTCCCTTCACAGCCATCTGTTTCCTTCTCTGGCTTAGTATCCTTCATCCTTACAGCAAGATATACTATTCCACCACAAGGATGAAAGATCACCCACAAGGATCATGCCAGGTACACAGGAAGAACACCAAAATTGGAGGCAAAGGAGAAAGGAGGGCTGTGCTATTACTATCATCAATATGATGGACTAATTCTAGCTTCCCTGTGTGCCTAATGCTAGGAATTCAAAATGAAGTGAGATAATATGAAACTTTATTCAGCCATAAAATAAATGAAATTATGTCATCTGCAGGAAAATGGGTGGAGACCATAATATTAAACAAAATAAGTCAAACTTAGAAGATCCAGGATCATGTGCTTTCTCTCATATGTGCAAGCTAGAATGGAAAAAGAAATAGAAAGTTGTGGGGGATGATCTCAGGAAAATCAAAGGGAGAAAATTAAAGAATCAGACCAAGGGTGGAGAGGTAGGCAGGGAGGGAAGAAGTGCTGGAAAGCAATATTGGCCAAATTATATTGTTAAATTTTGTGCATGTATAAATATATTACAAAAATCCTGGTTATGTACAATTTTAATGCACAAAATTAAAAAATGTTGAAAAAAGTAACAGCCAGTGGGAACTGATTATGTTTCAGCTTAAAAATCTACAAATATTTATAATCATTTTATCATTCTCTGTCTCTTGGAAGCCTTATTCCATACATACACATGTATGTATAAGTATTTCTATATATATGGAGGATCTAATGGATCAAGTTTATAGTGTCAATCATTTTTTTTTCAATTTGACTATATATATATTACTGTACAAAACATAGGAATAGATAGATAGATAGATAGATAGATAGATAGATAGATGATAGATACATAGATTATGACACTCAAGACTCACAAAAGAACTCAACCTATTCATAAGCCAGGTGAGCTTCTGACCTTCTAAATGTGGAGCAACTTAACTAAAGACAGCATGATTTATGCCCTTTATATAATGGCTTGTGGTTTTCTAACTTAAATGCTTTTTGTTTGGGTCCTTTATTTATTTTAACCCCATTTTGATATCCCTACAGATATATTCATGTTCTAAAACAGAAAGGGATAGACAACCTGTCCAATATAAAAGTAAAAAATATTAAATACCAAATAAAATGTTATTATATATTTTCCAGCATCCAAAATAGTGCCACACGCAAAAATAGGATCCAAGGAAAAACTTTCTAAATAACAAAGGAATAAAGATCAAAAAATAGAAAACCATAAAAGTAACCTTACCCATATGCCTTATAAAGGCAACATAAATTTATTTTCTTACATATCATAATATAGAAGTTATGGTAGCATATACTTATAGGTATCTAATTATATGAGCATTTACTCCCTGCTGAAGAGCATTTATGGTTCAAGGACAGATCCTCTGTTTCTACACAAATATCAATCATTCTTCCAACCATAGGAAAGTTTATTACTGAATTCTCATTCTGTTTCATATGGTCAAGTATTAATGAGTGACAAGGGAATGCCATTCAACTGTAATTGAGATGCTCATATAGTTTTAAGAGTTTCATTAAATTCATGTCACTCTACTACAATCATTTTAAAAGAATGGTTTATAATAATGAAGAAGGAGTGATTCAAAATCCTTTTTATTACATCTATAATAGAAACATGCCTTGCTGTTTTGGATTCACATACATGGTCAAATATTTATATTTTCTATTGTGTATAGTTATTTAAGTTTCCATACTAATCCACAAAACATTAAATTACTGTACCCTGTCAGAAAATAGATTTAGAGGTAAAAATATGTGTTATTTAAAAATTGTGTAATAACTATGGCTCTCAAAATATCAGTGGAAAACATACTTATGATTTGTCTTGAGAAAAATATTACTTAATATTAAAACAACAGTTGCAAGATAATAATTGGAACAGCTCAGTGAAATTTCCCACAGGTGGTTAACAAGTCACAATATATAAATACCAATATAGCTGAGAAGGATATGAGTTGGTTACAAAATGCATTTATAACTTGAAGCTTTTAATTTAAATTTTCCTTCTCTTCAAACCAAGTATCCCAGCCTGAAGAACTCTCCAAATCATTTGAGATAAGCTTATGCATATTAAATAAGAATATTTCCTGGAGGATCTAATGGATCAAGTTTATAGTGTCAATCAATTTTTTTTCCAATTTGACTTTGAAGAGAATCTCAACATTGAAGCAAAACTGGTATAAATGAAAATGTAAATCTTAATATATAAAATTGAGATACATTAAGTTCCACTTCAAAATAGCCTTAAAACCTGGAAAAGAATAAACTAAAACAAAACAAAAGCTCAAAATTTTGATTAAAAAGTATCTCCTTCCCTGTTAATAATTATCTATTAATATGACTAATATACCATAAAACAATTTTAAGAAGGAAAGTTTATTTTTGCTTACATTTCAAAACTTTAAGTACATGGTTGGCAAACACCACTGCTTTGGGCTCAAGGTCAAATGGAAAATGTTGGCAAATGGTGGAGAAGAACATAGAGATTCAGGCTAATGGCGTTAACCTTTTTGATAAAATAACACTAAAAAATTTCAAACATTAAAAATAAGATAGACATATACATACACTATACACACAGAATCCCAAAGAAATGGTATTAAGATAAAAAGCAACTCTGCAAGACATATTATAATCAAAGGAACTAACAATGGAAATAAATAAAAATAGTAAAAGATACACAAGAAAAACATTAGGTCACATTTATATAAAATTATATTTGTTTATATAAATTTAATTATATTTACTTTTATAAGCTTCACTTCAAACTTCTCACCTCAGACTCTAAAATCAAGGGGGTTTGGAATAAAGTATTCCAAGCTTTGAAAATATATACTTACTAACTAAGACTGCTATGTCCAGCAAAGTTATGAATGGAACAAGGAATGACATGATCAGTGACATAATCAGACACAGAATGCAAAGGGTTGAATGTTTTATACTTTATGAAAAAGCTAGAGGGAAAAATGAAGAACAAACAGGGATCACATAAAAATAGAAAGAAGATCAAACAGTGATGAGCCACCTGACTGGTTACAAAGATGTAAGAAGGTCAACCAGTAGCTACAGGATGAAATGAACTTTGGAATATATAAAAATGCCCTGAAGTTTCTGAGAATTCTCTCTCAATGAGGAATTAATTAAAAACAATATTTATGCCCTAAAAAAACATGAGATGATTTAAGTGCCAGAGGAAAAATACATTGCCCATGTATCAACTGAGGCTATGGAGATAGAAGGCAGTACAGAGTGCAGTGAGTGAGTGGAGGGCTTCTGGCACTCTCAGAATAATCCCAGAACTCCTCACTTTTTTCACTTCAGTCATGGTTTTCACATCTATTGGTAGATTGCTGGGTTTTGACATGTTCATCCCAAGTACAATATCAATAACCATTTTGCCATCTTTGTTTTTGCTCCAATTCTGCTGTATGTCACAGCTTTCTTCCTCAAATATCCTCAAGTCCATGTACAAAGGCTGGTTCTCCAATACAGATGCAAGTACACAGTCTGCTCTGATCAGCTACTGATGCACCAGGACCAACAACATCATGTCTTGACTAGCAAACAGTGTTGCAGGAACTTCCTCATCTCCAAACAGAGATAGCAAAGAGGCACACATTGATAATGGCCCATGAGCAGAATGCTGATGTCACCAGCAGCAGAGTTGATGTCACAATATGCAAAACTCACACACACACACAGTGATCACCTACCAGGGTCATCATTATAAGGCCTGTTCCTGAAAAATGGGGTGCATGGTGTTAGCCAAAGACCAATCACCAGACAATTCTACTTTTTTCAAAATACTAAGACCCCATCCATTCACAGTTTCTACTTCCTTGGTCAGAACAACTTCCTGTTCTCTCAACCCCAAAACTCAAACTGAGAGCATTTAGTTAGAAAATGTCAATATTTAATGCACTTCATAGTGCCTGTAAATTGTGAACAAGTTCTGTAGAAAGTTACATTCACTGTGTTTGATTTTTCTGTGCAAATAAATGAAGAAGAGCCTGCCACACTCAAGGGCTGACCAAGCCACAGGAAAGCCAGGGTTAGAGAACACCCTGAAACTCTTTCACGTGCACATTCTGGCTGTATCATTGAGCACTGATGAGACAGAGAAGTGAGGAAACATAGGGTAAGGAGACATTGTTCAGTCTTCGACTTGGTATTTTTAAGCCACTCAACCACATTGCCTCATTTGCAAGCCACACTTATTGCCACAGCTACAGAACAACACATTGAGAAGTGATTCATAAATGCCAAGGAGGCTTGGCAGATCTCTTTGGATGTATCCTCTACTCTGCACAGTAGAGGTTCAGCAGAGATCCTTCTCTGTGTCTCCTTATGACCCCTAAGTTTTGGCCTTCCTGTGATTGTCATTTATCTTGACTGCATCTTTTTTCCCCACTTTTTTTTAATTGGTGCATTATATATCTACATAATGGTGAGATTTGTTGTTACATTTTTATATGTGCACACTATATAACAATATAATTTGGCCAATATAATTCCCCAGTATGTCCCCTTTCCCTTCCCCCAACTCTCTTTGGTCCCTTTCTTCCATTGATCTCCCTTTTATTTTCAGTTTTCATGAGACCACTCCATCCACCTTTCTTTTAATTTTTTTTTCTTTCTAGCTTACACATAGAGGGATAACATTTGACCCTTGACCTTCAGAGTTTGGCTTATTTTGCTTGAGATAATGTTGTCAAGTTTCATCCATTTCCTTGCAAAAGGCATAATTTCATTCTTCATTATTGTTGAATAAAATTTGATCTCTCTCTCTCTTTATATATATATATATATATACATATATGTACATATACATATATATATACATATACATATATGTACTATATATAAAAACACACACACAAACACACACACATCCCATATTTTACTATATCTGATTTTGATATTATGACCTTGAAAATGTTAGTCATATATCAAAATGAAAAGAATTATAGGTGTGATGAAACCATATTGTGCACATGTACAAAAATATAAAAACATCCCACTAACATCTACAATTAGTATACACCAAAAACACATAAAGGGAACAGAAGATTAAGACTTGGACTTGAGAGAGAGCCTAAGGCACTGTTCTCAATGTGGTTTGTGTTGGGTGTGAGGTAGGGATAACCTATGTGAATTTTCCAACATAAAGGACAACTATTTCTTAAACTGATATTCTTTCTCTCTTGATTTGTTCTGTCAACCCTATCATCCTCCAAGTACTTGGATGTGCTAAACTTATTTTCTTGGCACACCAGTTTATTCTGCTTACCTAGTTTGCTATGTTTGCTGTTAGCTTAGCCAGGTTGATTCCTCTTCTCTCCAAGCAAACATTGCTTTTAACTAATATTTACTGCACACTGAAACCTCTTCTGAGCATTTTGCAATGTACCCAGCATGAAGTCACTTAATGAAGTTGGTTTGAAGTGTTGTCTCTGTTACTCTGCCACTTCTTAGCTAAGAGTATTGGAAAGTGAGTGTTCTAATAGAGACCACTCATCAGTTCTCTGTTTAGATGAAATTATAAAAGGATATCAAAAATCTAAATCTGTTGCTTGTCATATAAAAACTCTTTCATAGGTGATAGTTAATATTATTTATATTACCCATATCACTGAATATTATAGTACCTAGTATGAGACAGTTAATTATGATTACAATAGTTAATGTAAGTAAAACTTCTATTACAGATAAATTCTTATTATATGTTTATGTCCAATAAATGTTAATTTATTCTAAGTCTCTTATATTTCCTTTCAAATGCTTTTCATTCTTTGCCCATTCCTGTGATCTGATTAGGGTGTGATTGGTGGGTGTGTATAAAATAATATGCTACAATACAGAATTATTTTTTTAAATGATCTAATTTAATCATTCCAAAATGTCATTCAATTTTTCATCTTAGGGTACAGTTCTTCAGATTAATTTTATTTTTAAGAGCTTCTTTTCTTGTTTTACTGAACAAGAACATGGAAATTTACACCAAACCATTATGTTACAATGTTCTGCATGGGTGAGCATCAAAAATTAACAGAGAAGTTCTATTGAGGCACAAGATGTTTGTGACTTTTCTCCAGTAATTTTCCCTTTATTTCATGCC
Organism: Spermophilus citellus; assembly: GCF_964194105.1. Taxonomy (NCBI): domain Eukaryota; kingdom Metazoa; phylum Chordata; class Mammalia; order Rodentia; family Sciuridae; genus Spermophilus; species Spermophilus citellus. The sequence goes on along the minus strand of NC_138192.1, from coordinate 2,351,386 downwards.
CTCAGATTCCTTTTTTTAAAGCTCTATATAAACTAAGAATCTGCTACTGATTCTGATGCCAGTTCAAATCAGCAGGAGTGAAAAAAATACTACCAAAAAGGGAGAGATCTGTTTTTGAAAAAAAAAAAAATATCCTTCTGCATCTGGGACTCCATTTTAATGCTTCAGAAATTTCAAACACCTTGAATAAAGTTGAAAGGGGTGAGTATGAGCTGGAACTGAAAGCTTGACTCCCTGGTAAGAAGAGAGACCTGGCTAGGGGTTGGTTCTGTGATGCTGCAGGTACTTAGATGTGTCTCAGACCCATGAATGTCTGCACAGGGTCGAATTGATGCAGGGTCATAGAATGGAATGTTTTCAAAGTAAACATTATGAAAGGGCTGTATATATGCCTTAGAATAGGAGAACATTCATATCACACTAACTGCATGCATTCTTGAGCAACTACAAGTGTTCTGCATACATAGAAAAAGATTTTATATTTTGTAAAACAGGAGCTTCTCTATCATATCAACTACATACTTCATGTGTATATAAATGTTATAGATAGATTTCAAATGCAAAAATACCAGTAGCTGCTATTCACATTTAACATTTATGTATATAAATAAGACTTCACATTTTTAAGACCTGTGTTGATCAGACAGCCCCGACAAAAGAATTAGAACAACTGATTGGAACCCGGTTTAGGAGAATTTATGCTCTCAACTAAAATCCAAATGCTGCTTATTGCTGTGTTCTTTGTCATGTACTGCCCAAGATTAAGCATTCATTGTAAGACCAGGCAAACAAAAACTAAATGTGATAGTAATTGGACTCCCTAAATGTGTCTATGGCCCATGTATTTTAGAAGGATAGCCCATGGTCTCTATGCTCTGAGGTTGTTTTGATCTGTGAACTAGGTTAAGGGAGATGACTTTGGATATTGTAGCAGCACACCTTATCTAACACAGAGGTTTTTGGCAGTGGTCCATGGAGCAGAATGGTAAGTGTATCTACTCAACAGGTTTTCTCATCTATTATTTCCCTGATTTATAGCTGAAGTTTGGAAATTTCTGTCTGGACAAGCTTTGAGGTTACTGTTAGCAAAGGTGTCAGGTTTTTTAGGGCCTCATCTATATGGCTATAATGTGAGGATCTGTCTATGTTATTTTGTGTATGTTTAAATATGAGGACTTGTTCTTTCTCTTGCCTGCATTTACTCTGCATTTTTCTTTGTCAAGTCTCTTAAAGTGGCAAGTACCACATTACCGTATCAAAAAAGTTCATGCATACAAAAGGAGTTTGTTAGCCCTCTGGTGGGAAGTTCAGACTGAGCTAGGCCCCTGGACCACCAGGTATTTTTATCTCTCTTTTCTATAACTTATCTTGGTCTGTGCTGGCATCTATCAGGGCAGCTTTTCTCAATGAGTTGAAAAACACAGTCCTGGGAAATTCCAGGCTCACATCTTGCTCATGACGAGCTATCTCAGAGGAAAGAGCAATGCTCTATGGACCTTCAGTCAGGCAATCTTCTTAACAATATCTACTTGGTTCTCCAACCAGCTCCTGAAATATGGAGTTGTAGTGGAAACATCTGTTAATCTGAATTTTAAAAACATCCTTTAGATTGTTGTTGCTATTATTATCTACTTTTCTTCTCCAACATCACATTTTCACCATCCACAGCCAACAGAGCAGGGATGGAGATCTATGTACGTGAGTCTTGGCTTCATTACTCTTTATGTTCTATGCTTTGGCCTGGAACCTTGGGAACTGTGCACTGTTGTCCAGAAATCTTTTTTTTGCTCAAGCCTTATTTTTTTCCAACTCCCAGCAACCATAAAACTCTTGTCTTCAAGACACTGAGGAGAGATGGTGCCATCTTAATGGCAGGAAGTGTGTGCATCTGCATAGGCCTTCACCTTCCAGAGGAGGGCTTGCATTTTTCTCTTTAATTAAAACAAAGGATTAGATAAATTCCAGATAGGCAAAGGGGTGGAAGGGGAAGACGGCAGGAGATTACCAAGAATGGTGGAATATGATGTACATTATTATCCAAAGTACATGTATGAAGATTCAAATTGGGTGTCAACATACTTTATAGACAAGCAGAGATATGAAAAATTGTGGCATATATGTGTAATAAGAATTGAAATACAAAAAAGTACATGTATAAAGGCATGAATTGGTGCGAACATACTTTATATACAGAGATATGAAAAAATTGAGCTCTATATGTGCAATTAGAATTGTAATGCATTCCACTGTTGTGTATTCAAAACATACAAATAAATAAATAAATAAATAAAAGGAAATATGGCATGTGCCTAAGCCAAATGAGAAGCACATATGTGAAGGTCCAGGGATGGCACTTATCTGGCAATAAACTTGTCTTTCCATGGCATGTTGAGGCAGACTCAGCTAAGAACAAGCACACATGGCCTTGAAACCCTGGTCACCTAGACCTTGAACAGGCAGTACCAGTTCCCTGGGCCTCGCTGTCTCCAATACAAGAGGGGTGCCATACTGCCCCTGCCTGTGTGGGAGGAGCTGTGGGATGGGGCTGATAGCCCCTGACATTGTTTGACTTTGAGATCTTCTCCAGGGCCCTTTCTCCAGGTCTTGGGCTCTCCTTCATCATCTTCAAGTCAGATATTTTGCTAGTGAGAGGAAGAGCTTTGCTCTCCAGGGAATTTTGCCTGCCTTTCCAAATCTACTACCTCCTGTATTGCATCAAAGTCCCGGTTGGGAAATCCAGGTTCCAACACTAACATCACTGTCAGCTAACTATGTGACTATGACTTCCTAACTTGTTACCTTGGCAGTTTTCACCAGGGATTAAAAGTACGAGTTTTATCTTGTGTGGAAATAGATAACCAATTTTTGCTCATTCAAGTCTCTGAAAGAAAGCATTAGGTATTCATTAAGAGATTAATGCATGAGGGAGTTAAAAAAAAAGTAAAAAGTTTACTATAGTCCCAGGGATGGGTTTCTCTAATTTTCTATTTTTGAACAAAGAAAAAAAGGGAATTTGATATCCCAGCTAAGGAAATGCCTGGCTTAGGTGGTGACCTCTCCTGCTCCTTAGTTCCCACCCATGGTTCTTCAGACTGCTACCTGCATGGGAAATAAGAGGCATTGGAGGTAGAGCTGATTTACATTAAATAATACTGGAGCAGTCTGGGCCTCTAATCCAATATGACTTGGGGACTGTATCAGAAGAGAAAATTGAGCACAGATTAAGAGAAGCATAAAGGGAGGGTACCATGTGGGCCCTGGACCCCAATGCCTCAGCCAAATAACTATCAGGCATTAGGAGAGAAGCTGAGGCAGACCCTTCTCTAAAGCTTCCAGAGGAATCAGGATCCTGCTGAGGCATTATCTTACATCTTGGGATTCCACTCCTTTCAGACACTTTTTGATGCTCCAGAAAGCCCATACTGGTACTTCCTGGTAACTTCCAGAAACTGCAACACCTCCCTGGGTCATCACCACATCTTCTTGCTCTGCCCGTCTGTTTTGCTTGGTGACCAGAGTTCCTTCCCCAACATGTCTTCAAGGACCAAGGAGCTGCCCTCAGAGGCCAGCCTGCCACACTCCCTGTTGTGAGGAGGCTCTTGTGTGGTCAGGGCACTTACTATTCTAGTGTGACTTAGAGAACATGATGTGTCCTAATCCCCAATGTCAGTTTTGCTATAGCTTGCTTCTTAAGAAATCAAACAAATTACACACACCCACATACACACACACACTATCTTTAATTTGAATTTAATAAATTTATGATACATATCATATTCATAATTTTGACTAGTTGTTAGGTTAAAATTCAAAATCTGGTAGAAAAAACAATAAAATGACTTTAGTATTTTCAGTAAGAAATAGTCAGTCCCCAGTGTAAGCATTGAGAGAAATAGTATTTCATGACTTCGGTTTGAATGTGTCTTTGTCAAACTGATCTGTCAACCAAGCCCCATGACTGGGGAGGCAAAAGACAACTTGTGGCTCTCACCATAAATGCACTCATGGTGTGAAAGACTGGAGTGGTGGCAGAGGGGGCCTTGGTGTCCCTTGACAGATTTACTTATTGCCCTCCTGCTTTGGTTGTTGATTATATCAGGTGTCTGGGTGCACATTATGTGTGAGCAGCCCTATATTAGAAGTGACTAGCATCTCTTGCTCTGTGCTGGTCTGTTTCCTCAATCAAAGGTGGTACAGAGATGAAAAAATCAAAACTGAATCCCTTCTCACTTTGTGGATGTAAGTTTGCATGCTCATTCCACATCACTACTTCCCTTCAGCTTTTCTGCATCTTGCACATGTAGCACGTCTGTGTGTATCAACAGTTTTGAGTGGCTAGATTCCATTTTGGTGATGAGGCCTTTAGTGGTTGGGACATCATCTCAGCTCCTGTTGCAACCACCTGCATCTTGGAGCTTTGTGCTCAAGCACATGAGAAAGATCAACCTATGGCAGATCGATGGTATTGGCAAGTTAACCTAAACCAAGGTGCAGCAATTTGTTCCCATTACCGAAATTACCCACTGACATTGAACAAAGAGCAAAGATGGGTGAAAATTTCTTGGTTTCTTCGGATGCTGAGTGGCTAAATTGCAGCAGGTAGATACCACTGTCCTCTCGGACCATGGTGATTTCCCTTGAGAATAAATATATTATATTTATTTATTTTGGTTGTTTGTTTCTTCCTAATGTTCCCAGCACAGTTACTCTTTCCTAATAGCACTCTATTTCTTTAACTAAGTTAGAAATACTCTTCCACACTAGATATGGTCAATTCTGTTGCTGGCAAAAGCCACACTGGGCCAGTTAATTTTTCCCTTTTTAGTGGAGGGACAAATCACAGGAAAGAGCTTATGCTGTGCTTCATTCAGAAGATCCTTGTCCTCATCCCTATGAGTCATGGCAGTGCTCCTTAGTGAGGTGCCATTCCTGTATTGATGGCTGCCTGGGCTGCCAATCCTGGGCAAAAACAGAGCTTCCCACTCCTGCTTTGATCTCTGCCTAATCACTTCTTGCTCAGATTAACCCCAGTTAGTTTTTTTCTTGCTTGCAAAGAGATAATTCCCACCCACATTTCTATCTATTTAAACATTTCTGACTCAATATTGTATCTGTTGAGTTCCAATTCAGTGCTCAGTGTTGGTCTGAAGTCTCAGCAAGGCCTATGGAATCTCTGCCCTTGACATAACATAAAACTCCCAGATGGGCATGTTAGTGGGTTTGGGCACTGTTCAGTTTCCTGGAGGCACATTCAGTTGGATCACAGCACCAGCTATGGGTTCTGGTTTCAAGGGAAGTATATAGATTGAGCCTATTTTACTTCCTTAGCATTGAAAAAGGCAATATAGATTTCAGAAGTAATTGTTATTCCTCTACTATTTCTACGGTCAATTTATTTAGTCACAGTGGTGACAAAGACTGATTAAAACAATTTCTAACTTCACCTCATCTAAACATCTGCTTTTTGTGATGAATTTGAATTCAGAACCTTACATATTCTCCATGCAAACTCTCAGGGAACTGTGACCCAAGCTCAAACAACTAACTTTATATTGTACTTCACTGTTTACTTCACTGTTTCTATAGTGAAAATGTGTATAGAAATCTGCTAAGGTCTCGGGGTATGCAAATATATTTGAGATGCATCAGCGAGTGCATATGAAAAAAAAAAGTACAATTTATCAATGTTAAATGAATAAAGTGAAATATCATACACAAAGTTTTAAAAAAATAACTTTTGGGGAAAAAAAGCAAAAGTGTGCACTAGTATTTAAATGAAGGTAATAATAATATTTACTACAATTAGTTGTTTCTGGGTCTCATTTCAATCTTTACTTTAATTATCTATTCATTTTATTAAGTACCCCTATAGATGTTAAACTATAAAAGGTACATTTATTGTGGTCTGACATTTTATTGGAAAATATTGGCATTCAGTGAATAATGCCACCAATTTTCTGTTCTGCAATATTAAAGAACTGTGTCATATTTATTGCAATGAATTGTTTTGTTTAAAGGTAACAGAAGTTTTTCAATGTGGGAATTAGTAAGATAAATTTGGGTTTTCCCAAAAAGTCCGTAACAACCATACTTGATGAACTTTGTGTCATAGTGTATACAAAAAGTTGCTTCTCTACCCCAAACCAAACATATCATTGGAATAACCTTGTGTAGTATCAGCATATACAAGATTAGATGAGGACTTTTGCATCTTTTCTCCTTTTATTTCCCACTTACAACATGGCTTATTTTTCATAAGCAAATATCTATGCTTTTTAAACCTTTTGCACATCTCAGAATTCACTGGGAGGGATCCATGACAACCAAAAACAAGCATATGTGAGATAGTGTAGAGACTAATATATGAAGATGTTCAAGAAAATATTAATCTGGCCAAGATATGGTGCAGTAACTGTATAAAAAGATAAAAATTGAAATTCAAAGATAATACTCCCAAGAATTACTAAGAATCATGTACTCTTTGGAAGCAGATATTTTAAGTAGAATGATCTTGAGACTGATGTTCACTGCATGTTCCATATGAATATTTGCTCTGGGTTTGAGGGCCACTAAATTTTAGCCAGTAAACATTTGGCTTCATATACCATATTCAGAAATCCCACCATTCTTTTTATATACCAAGGCATGGTTTACTAAACATCTGTTGGATTTTGCACAGACTTTTTCTTTATTTTTTTATACCTAGGCAATTAGTTTTGTCACATTCAAATTCATTCATTCTTCAAAAAGCAGTTTAATTAAATTTCCTATTGTTTTAAAATAAAATCTCCACCTAAAATAATTTCTATATTCTAAAGCATTTTATTTTTGTATGTAGAATCTTTATTACTACTAAGAAATGATGTTCTATGTCTCACTTTTACCATTGTCTCTCTCATATTACTTTTTTATTTATTTGTTTTTATTTTTTTAATTTATTTTTATTAGTTATTCAAAACATTACAAAGCTCTTGACATATCATATTTAATACATTTGATTCAAACAAATTATGAACTCCCATTTTTACCCCATATACATATTACAGATTCACATCGGTAACACATCCACTTTTTTACATAGTGTATGTTGTATTCTGCTGCCTTTCCTATCCTCTACTATCCCCCCTCCCGTCCGTTCCCCTCCCATCTTCTCTCTCTACCCCATCTATTATAATTCATTTCTCTCTCTTGTTTTTTCCCCTTTCCCTTCACTACCTCTTATATGTAATTTTTGAATAACAATGAGGGTCTCCTTCCTTTACCATGCAATTTCCCTTCTCTCTCTTTCCCTTCCCCCTCTTCTCCCTGTTTAATGGTGATCTACTTCTCATGCTTTTCCTACCTATTATGTTCTTAGTTGTTCTCCTTATAAAAAAGATGGCATTTGGCATTTGTTTTTTAGGGATCGGCTAGCTTCATTTAGCATAATATGCTCTAGTGCCATGCATTTCCCTGCAAATTCCATGATTTTGCAATTTTTTATTGCAGAGTAATACTCCATTGTGTATAAATGCCACACTTTTTTATCCATTCATCTATTGAAGGGTATCTGGGTTGGTTCCACAGTCTAGGTATTGTGAATTGTGCTGCTATGAACATCGTTGTAGCAGTATCCCTATAATATGCTCTTTTAAGGTCTTTAGGAAATAGTCCAAGAAGGGGAATAGCTGGGTCAAATGGTGGTTCCATTCCCAGCTTTCCAAGGAATCTCAATATTGCTTTCCAAATTGGCCACACCAATTTGCAGCCCCACCAGCAAAGCACAAGTGTACCCTTTTCCCCACATCCTCACTAGCACTTGTTGTTGTTTGACTTCATAATGGCTGCCTATCTTACTGGAGTGAGATGGTATCTTAGGGTGGTTTTGATTTGCATTTCTCTGGCTGCTTGAAATGGTGAACATTTTTTCATGTAATTTTGATTGATTGTATGTCCTCCTCTGAGAAGTGTCTGTTCAGGTCCTTGGCCCATTTGTTGATTGGATTATTTGTTTTCTTATTGTCTAATTTTTTTTTAGTTCTTTGTATACTCTGGATATTAGGGCTCTATCCAAAGTGTGAGGAGTAAATTTTTTTTTTCCCAGGATGTAGGCTCTCTATTTACCTCTCATATTGTTTTTCTTGCTGAGAAAAAACTTTTTAGTTTAAGTAAGTTTCATTTGTTGATTCTTGTTGTTAACTCTTGTGCTATGGGTGTCCTATTAAGGAATTTGGAGCCTGACCGCACAATATGTAGATAAGAGACAACTTTTTCTTGTATCAGATGCAGAGATTTGATAGCAAGCTCCTTGATCCATTTGGCTTAACTTTTGTGCATGGTGAGAGAAGGGGATTCAGTTTCATTTTGTTGCATATGGATTTCCAGTTTTCCCAGAACCATTTGTTGAAGATGCTATCCTTCCTCCATTGCATGCTTTTAGCCCCTTTATCAAATATAAGATAGCTGTAACTTGTGGATTAGTCTCTGTGTCTTCTATTCTGTACCATTGATCCACCTGCCTGTTTTGGTACCAGTACCATGCTGTTTTTGTCACTATTGCTCTGTAATATAGTTTGAAATCTGGTATCGCTATACCACCAGATTCACACTTCCTGCTTAGAGTTTCTTTTCTATTCTGGGTCTTTTATTTCTCCATATGAATTTCATGATTGATTTATCTATTTCTACAAGAAATGCTGTTGGAATTTTGATTGGCATTGCATTAAACCTATAGAGAACTTTTGGTAATATCACCATTTTGATGATGTTAGTTCTGCCTATCCATGAACAGGGTATATTTTTCCATCTTCCAAGATCTTCTATTTCTCTCTTTAGGGTTCTGTAGTTTTAATTGTATAAGTCTTTTACCTCTTTTGTTAGGTTGATTCCCAAGTATTTTATTTTTTGAGGATATTGTGAATGGAGTGGTTGTCCTCATTTCCACTTCAGAAGTTTTGTCGCTGATATACAGGAATGCCTTTGATTTATGCATCTTGATTTTATATCCTGCCACTTTGCTGAATTCATTTATTAGTTCTAGTAGTTTCTTTGTAGACCCTTTTGGGTCTTCTAGGTATAGAATCATATCATCCACAAATAGTGATAATTTATGGTCTTCTTTTCCTATTTTTATGCCTTTAATTTCTTTTGTCTGTCTAATTGCTCTGGCCAGTATTTTGAGAACTTTATTGAATAGAAGTTGTGATAGAGGGCATCCCTGTCTTGTTCCAGATTTTAGAGGGAATGCCTTCAACTTTTGTCCATTCAGAATAATGCTAGCCTGAGGCTTAGCATACATAGCTTTTACAATGTCAAGGTAAGTTCCTGTTATCCCTAGTTTTTGTAATGTTTTGAACATAAAGCGATGCTGTACTTTATCGAATGCTTTCTCTGTGTCTATTGAGATGATCATATGGTTCTTATCTTTAAGTCTATTGATGTGGTGAATAACATTTATTGATTTCCGTATATTGAACCATCCTTGCATCCCAGGGATGAATCCTACTTGATCATGGTGCACAATTTTTTTGATGTGTTTTTGTATCCGATTTGCCAGAATTTTATTGAGGATTTCTTCATCTAGGTTCATTAGAGATATTGGTCTGTAGTTTTCTTTCTTTGAAGTCTCTTTGTCTGGTTTAGGAATCAGGGTGATGTTGGCCTCATAGAATGAATTTGGAAGAGCTCCCTTTTTTCTATTTCTTGAAATAACTTTAAAAGTATTGGTATTAATTATTCTTTAAAAGTTTTGTAAAACTCCGCTGTATACCCATCCAGTCCAGGACTTTTCTTGGTTGGTAGTCTTTTGATTGCTTCATGAAATAGAAGAATTTGAGTATGTCCCCCAAATGCTCATGTGTTGGGAACTTAGTTTCCAAAGGGAGAGATTTGGAAAATAGTAGAATGTTAAAGAAGTGAGATATAGTAGATTGTGGTTAGATCATTGGGGGAAATGACATTGGAAAGGGTTAATGTAAAATTCATGGGACACAAGAGAGTTCCTATTAAAGCAGTTGTTACAAAAAGAGAAGGCCTTGTTTCTGAATCTCTCTGACTTCCTGTATCATTATGTTTTCTCTCCCTCTCAAATGAGCCCTCACCATAATGCCATCTCTTGTGTAATGCAGATGAAGTGGCTGTCATAGGAGCTGAGAAGATTCTGGTACAGTATACCAGAATCATATTCAATATCCTTCACAATTAATATTAATTAATACTTTTAAAGAAAACTAAACCTCATTATCAACAGAATTTATACAGAAAATAACCCCTACAAATGAAAGCAATGTATCAAAGCTTTTAATATAAAATCAATTCTTTTTCACCACTAGGCTATTTATTCTGGAAATAAGACATGGAAATATAGAGAATGTAGAAGCATTTTAAATTTATATGTCATACATTACTAGACATCAGAGAAAATACACTGCAGAGAAACTTCAGAAAGGAGACCATTTGTATGGGTTCTTTTGTGTATAAATTCTGTTGTTAATGAAGTTTAATGTTTCTTTAAAAGTATTAATTAATATTAATTGTGAATGATATTCAATATGATTTTTTTATGGATTCCATGTATAAGAAGACTGTATCCTATGGTAGCTGATAAGACAACATTTTATGATAAGAAACTTAATCTTTACATACAACCTTCTCAGTTTACCTTATTAATTGATCCATAGAAAATAAGAAAATAAAACATAGCTCAATGATTCTTTATTCACATTTCACATTCACCAGGGTGTCTTCTGCTGTGGTGAATAAAGCTTTATTTTTTATTAAAAGTTTTGCCACATTTTTCACATTTGTAGGGCCATTCCCCAGTGTGAGTTCTTCTATGGTGAATAAGGCCTATTTTATTGCTAAAAGCTTTCCTATATTCTTTACATTTGTAGGGACTCTCTCAAGTGTGAATTCTGCTTTTGCAAATAAGGGTTTATATTTGAGTAAAAACTTTGTCACATACTTTGCTTTTGTGAGGCTTCTCTCCAGTGTGAGTTCTACTGTGGCAAATAAGGTGTGATTTTTGACTGAAAGCTTTGCCACATTCTTTACATTTGTAGGGCTTCTCTCCAGTGTGATTTCGGGTGTGGTGAATAAGGTGTGATTTTTGAATGAAAGCTTTGCCACATTCTTTACACTTGTAGGGCTTCTCTCCAGTGTGACTTCTGCTGTGGGGAATAAGGTGTGATTTTTGACTGAAAGCTTTGCCACATTCTTTACATTTGTAGGGCTTCTGTCCAGTGTGAGTTCTACTGTGGCAAATAAGGCCTACTTTTTGACTGAAAGCTTTGCCACATTCTTTACATTTGTAAGGATTCTCTCCAGTGTGAGTTCTCCTGTGGCGAATAAGATGTGATTTTCGACTGAAAGCTTTGCCACATTCTTTACACTTGTAGGGCTTCTCTCCAGTGTGACTTCTCCTGTGGCGAATAAGGTGTGATTTTTGACTGAAAGCTTTGCTACAATCTTTACATTTGTAGGGCTTCTCTCCAGTGTGAGTTCTGCTGTGACAAATAAGGCTTACTTTTTGACTGAAAGCTCTGCCACATTCTTTACAATTGTAGGGCTTCTCTCCAGTGTGAGTTCTCCTGTGGTAAGTAAGGCCTAACTTTTGACTGAATGCTTTGCCACAATCTTTACATTTGTAGGGCTTCTCTCCAGTGTGAGTTCTCCTGTGGCAAATAAGGTGTGATTTTCGACTGAAAGCTTTGCCACAGTCTTTACATTTGTAGGGCTTCTCTCCAGTGTGAGTTCTTCTGTGGCAAATAAGGTGTGATTTTCGACTGAAAGCTTTGCCACAGTCTTTACATTTGTAGGGCTTCTCTCCAGTATAAATTCTCTGGTGGTGAACAAGGCCTGATTTTTTATATGATTTCTGGTTTTCACTCTTACTTGTAGTTTTCCATATTTTGTTTTGTTGTAAGTAGTCAAGATCAGAACATTTATATTTTCCACTTATCTCTTTGTGAACTATATGTTTTATGCCCTTCTCTGGTGACTCTTCTTGGGTATTATGAGAATTCATGGCTGAAATAAACAAAAATAAAAAAAACAATACCTACTATACAGGGATAAATATATTTTGCATACATATCTTGAAATAAAGGTAAAATACGTACATCAGGAGTGTAGAAGATTAGTAAGTCCAAGTCATCATAAATCAAAAAATTTATCAGTTCAATAAAAATGTACATACAAAATTACCTTGAGAATATTACCCAAATTCTTGTAGAGACCACAGTATCCAAGAGGAGTACATCATTAAGAAGAGTAATATAATAAAGTGAAGGTAAGTATGTTACTTTTATCATCCACAGCCTTTTATCCCATAAGATAGCAATGTGTATTTAGGAAATATCTACCAACTACCTTCACTCTCAGTAGAATAAGAGAAATGTGAAACATATACAAACATTTGTGGATTTTTCAGAGTGTCCAAAAATTGGTTTGGTCTACCATGACATACAGCCATGAAAATAACTAGTATATTTTGAGTGATAATACCACAAATATTCAACAAGGGTAAAGAGGCTATGGACACTTAAAAAGAAATATGAACAAAAAATTTACTAAGAAATATACACATATATGTTTATAATATTTTCCATAAAAGCATTTTAAACGACTATAGAAACATTGTATAGCCTATGGCCATAATACTTGGATGAAGTCAACACATTCCAATCAAGTATAATAAATTAATTTTTATATTTTTAAATTTGTGTGATATGATGATTTCTTTCATTGACAAATACACCTTTGTTTATTTCCTAAGTATATCATGGTATTTTATACTATATATATAAAAGGTAAAATGACTAAATATAATGAATTAACACAAAAAATGAATTAACACAATCATTGTTTTATATACCTACCAGTTTTGTTCTTACAAGGTATTGTATTCCTTCTATTAGTGTTTATGAAGAACATTATACACTCACCATGTGGTAAAACAAAAGTCTTTACCCTCTAATACTCAATAAAATAAAAAAAATATGTGACTTTGACTAAATATCAACCCTACACAAAACACAGTACCTGGTGAGAAATATTTTACTCACTAAATTCCTGACTTCCACATGTTAATCAAATGCTCTTGCAATTTAATGTCTGCCTGCCACATTTCACTTAATGCAAAGACCTGCATATATTTCTTATAACAATTTAAGAGACAAAATATGTTTACAACTAAATAATAACAGTATATATTATATAGTATATATTATATAAAGAGAAGTGGAATATATATATATATATATATATATATATATATATATATATAGAGAGAGAGAGAGAGAGAGAGAGAGAGAGAAGTATGAAAAGAATCCAAGTATGCCACAATGAAAAGCAATGATCTAGAAACTAAATCATTAATAAAAATAGAAAATAATAAGAAATATAGAAAACAACTTACAAAGTATAAGTATAATGAATTTTTCACTTCAAAATATTTATGATTATCAATGCATTATTGCAAAACACTGAACAAAAAAAAAATACTAACAGAATTGAATCTAAAAAAGAAACTGCCAAGTCAGTTCCAGCAGAGAGCATGAAAAGAAACCAAGCATAATCTGCTCCTAGAGGCCCTATTTGTTTAAAGATGGATAATTCCATTGCCTTTACATCTTATCATTTTGCACAATTTTTAATCAATAAGATACAATTTTAAATCATGAAATTTCTCATAATCCTTTTGGACAAGCTTTTTTTGAGTGTGAAAATTGTATCCATATACTTGCCTTTTAAAACAGAAACAAACAAAGATCTAGCCTCATATTTATATTCATTATATATTGTTTTATTTACAATTAATGTTCTCAATATACAACATAAAGTTAAATACTCAAAATTGGTCATCTGCAATGAATAGACATTTTATTCTCAAACAGCCATTACCAAAAATAAAAAAAATAGGTAATATATAAGTTTCCACATGACCCAGCATGACATGGTCCTATGCCTTTGATCACATGGGGAAAATCATAGACTGCTAATCATATGCCAACATGTCCTGTTTGGACTCTAGCTTGAAGCATGGATATAGGAATTATAAATGTGCATCAGGGACTTCACAAGCTGATTCCTAAGTTTCATTTAATTATGGAAGAGAAGAGTCCCTCCAAACAAGAGAATAATCATTCTCCTCAAAAGAGTAGAAACATTAAAGAGAAACCCAAGATACTATAATTTCAGTTACTTGTGGGGATATAAAACCATTAACAACCTCAGCTCAACAGATGTTGGATAAAATGAGGTTAGAATGTACTCTAAATATCTTTCTTACTGCTTTGATTGGTAAAATCACACAAAACTCTGTAAATGCTTTGGTCTTAATAACAACGTTGCTCTGTTTATGTACACCAGCTGTGGGAAATTCAGTACTGTCAGATCCTGGACTTCCACAACCCATTACAATATCTTGACTCACTTGGATGAAATTGTTACATACCTACAAAAATGTCTCATGGTATTTATTGTTGTCTTAGCAGTATAACTGTGTCCTTACCATCCACATAGTATTTAATAGGTCACCTGCAAAATTTATTCATAAAATGTTTATTCCTCTTGATAAAAACTGTGATGATTCAGTGAATCTTCTCTCTAAGGCAGAATTTGTTGCTTTATCATTCTCCTTAGTGGGTTTCCCTGGATTAGCTCTATGGGCTTACGAAACTACTATGAAACTTGCCTATGCTATAATAAAAAGTATTAGTTAGGGCTGGAGATGTGGCTCAAGCGGTAGCGCACTTGCCTGGCATGTGTGCGGCCCTGGTTCGATCCCTAGCACCACATACAAACAAAGATGTTTTGTTCACCAAAAACTAGAAAATAAATATTAAAAAAAATTCTCTCTCTCTCCCCCCACCTCCTCTTAAAAAAAAAAAAAGTATTAGTCATGTCTGTCATGCCTCCATGGCCATTAATATGCTTAATGAAGAACAAAAGCATTGTCAAGCCATACTTGACAATCATGCTGCAATTGGTTGCCTGTTATTGCAACATCATAAAGGATATGAGAAGTTCAATAATGTGTTTCTTCAATTTAAGTGATAATAGTAATTTTATTTCAAAAGAGTTAGATTAATTTAAAGATATCATTAATAAGGTCCAATAAAATCATGGATGTTTAGACTTCTTGGATTGGCTAACTTCATGTTTACACAATTTCATCTGGATCAAAATATATTTATAGGTGGATGTTTACTGATGTTTGTACTTGCTGTTGTTTTTTCCTGCCCAATTTTTTGCCCCCCACCAGCATTAAGGAGATAAGTAATATTATTTATTCAAAAGGCCTTAAAAAATGGAGGGGGGCTGTAGGTATTCTGACCTTGGAAATAGACAGGAAAGTGTGGGGTTATGGTAACTGGCACCCTGAGTCCCACAATAGTAATGCCCAGCAGTTTCTCCCTGAAGCTATTATGACAACTATACAAGTTCACTATCTAGTTTCTGTGGTAATGTACTTAGGGAGAAGGGACTCTATGTTTGTATTAACTCTGCCTTATCTTGGTTAGCTAGCACTTGGGGTTAAAATAATACTGGGTTAGAATGTAGTCATGGTAATAGAAGCTATGTAATTTTGGGGTATACTATGTTCATCCGTGAAGGAGTGGCCAGGTTTTTTTAATTTTTTTTTTCTTTTCAATGTGTGTGTGTCTCTCTTCTGTTTGCTTCTTTACAGGTTTTCTCACAAGAAGAATTTTAACAGATCATTCTGGCCCTCACAACAAAAGGTAAGTTTGGGTGGTTAATCTGAATAAACTGGGACAACACTAAATTAGAAAACAGAGGACTACAAAGAATTTGAAAATGTGATAAATGTAGGGCACTATGTGTTCAATGATTACAATCAAAAGAAATAGACCTAAGATTCTGGAATTTTTTTCTGCTGAATAACTACTCTCTCAATATTTTTTTAGTTTAGTTTTCTCCATTGAAACGCCTCAACTGTGCCCCCAGCTATGTGTAGGCTACAATAGTTTACATCACTAAATTACACTAGTTACTACTTATCTAAAGTGAAGCATGTATAGCACACCAAGAAAGTGAGAGATTAAAGAGTAAAATAATATATATTAAAGAGTAAAATATCTGTATTAAAAATGCCCTTTTTTATTTGAAATACAAATCTGAAACTCATTCTTATACAGAAGTTCCCAGAAGATACAACAGAAGTAAATTAAATAATAATTATTAATTAAAAATTTTTAAAGGAAATTAAACTTACCCAGGAAGGCAAAGTTTCTATAGTTCTCTAACATCACATCTTTATATAAGTTTTTCTGAGCAGGCTGAAGGCATTCCCACTCTTCTTCAGTAAAATCAATGGCTATATCCCTGAATGTTAATAGTACCTGAAATAAGAATAGGTAAATAAATAACACATTGACCACATGAACATTTGCACAGTCTGTAATGTAATTGAAGTTGAAATGAAAGTTAGTAGACTATCATGTAGGTGGTGTTTTGGAACACAAATATACCATTACCTGCTTCTACAGAAAAAAAATGATTTAAGTTCAAAAAAGTGTATACAATCCACATTTATGAAACACAATATAAAACTCAGGCATTACCACAAATATATTTATTTTGTAATTTTTATATCATGATATAAATTATACATATAGTTCAGATGAGAAAATTATGGTAATTAAGAAAGGGAATCCTCAAATATTAATTGTACAACCACTAATCAGAGATTTACTAAAGTGTAGAATTTTATTTGTTATTTATCTGATGCAGCTGGCTGTTCTGAATATTTAGTGAGATCTCTAGGAATCCAATACCAATGGTGTAAGAGAAATTTTGAAATTTTTGAAACAGCACCCTCAAAACTATGTCAAGACTCCAAAAAATCTCAGTTCACAAAACCATATTTGAGAGTTATGATTTTCCTGAGTTCAGAAGATGAAGGACATGACCACTTCTTTTTGTGCTACAGGTGAAAGATACATTTTTTTAACCAATATTTCTCCTTAGATATAAAAAACTACAGAGAAACTGTCCTGAGGGTAGGGAGATTTAACCAGAAAGTGTATGGTGTGTGATTGTGTCTGTGTGTGTGTGTGTGTGTGTGTGTGTGTATGTGTGTATGTGTGTGTGTGTGTGTGTGTGTTTCTTTTTTCCACAGATCCAAAGATTTGAGTCTATTATTTAAATTGATTAATGGTATAGTCCTTATTTTATGACATGTCCTTAGACCCAATGGCCTGTCTATAACATTTTCTTTTAATTCCTAGGATGAAAGCCCCTTAAGAAAGTGTACTTGAAATCAAAATGAACTGTGTTGCTATGCATTATGTCATACACCTGTAATTCCAGGTAGGAGATTTGAAATTTTGCTTCTTTAGGAAGACTACTAAAGCACAAAAAATAGAAACAAGTGTCACTAGATTGGATGAATTCAAACTTAAAAGATTCTTCTCAGCAAAAGAAACAATCAGTGAGGTGAAAAGTGATACCAGAGAATGGGAACAAATTTTTACCACATACACATCAGATAGAACCCCTAATATCCAGGATATATAAAGAACTTAAAAAACTTAATGCCGGGCTGGGGATGTGGCTCAAGCGGTAGCGCGCTCGCCTGGCATGAGTGCGGCCCGGGTTCGATCCTCAGCACCACATACCAACAAAGATGTTGTGTGTCCACCGAGAACTAAAAAATAAATAAATAAATATTAAAAAATCTCTCTCTCTCTCTCTCTCTCAAAAAAAAAAAAAAAAACTTAATGCCAAAAAACAAATTCCCCAATCAATAAATAAAATGGGCTAAGGAAATGAAGAGACACACTTCTTAGAAGATAAACAATCAATCAATCCATAAAAAAATGTTCAACAGGTCTAGAAAATAAAAAAAAAATTGCAAATCAAAACTACTCTAAAATTTAATCTTACTCCAATCAGAAAGGCAGTTATTAAAATACAAGGAAAAATATATGTTGGTGAGGATGTGGGGAAAGAGGCCCACTGTTCCACTGTTGGTAGGACTCTAAATTGGTGACACCAATCTGGAAAAGAATAAGGAGATTCCTTAGAAAACTTGGAAAGGAACCAAAATTTACCCAGCTATTCCACTCCTCAGTTTAGACAAACAAGAGTTAAAAACAGCATAATACCATGGCATATCTACATCAATGTTCATAGCAAAACAATTCACAATATGTAAACTATAGAACCAATCTATATGCTCTTCAATACATGAATGGATAAAGAAAATATGGTCTATAAACACAGTGAAATATTACTGAGCATTAAAAGAGAATAAAATTATAGAATTGGAAAGTAAATGGATGGAGTTGGAAAATATCATGTTAAGCTTAGCAAGTAAACCAATCCACTAAACCAAAGACCTAATATTTACTCTGCTAAGTGGATGCTGATCCACAATGAGAGAAGTGGGAGGTAGCATGGAAGAAATGAAGAAACTTTAAATAAGACAAATTGGAGGGAGGTGATGGGAGATGGTATAGAGGCAGGTAAGATGGTGGAATGAGATGGAAATATTTTCTACACAAAGTAGAGTTACATGGGTTTTGTAGTTATTGTTTCTTTATAAGAGAAATAAAATTGTGTGCTCTACTTGTGCACTATGAAGTGAAATGCATTCTGCTCTAATAGCAAGTTAGAACAAATTAATAAATTAATTGATTTTTAAAAATTCAGGAAATAGGCTTGGCTATATATATATATATATATATATATATATTCTATATATCATGCACATATTTAATGTATATAATTTATAAACAATTTTTTTCATATTTTTATTTATTTTTTAAATAAATGACAACAGAAGCATTATAATTTTTATTCCATGTATAGAGTACAATTTTTCATATTCCTGGTTTTATATAAAGTATGGTGATACCAATTTGTGTCTTCATACAAGTATTTTTGATGATGAACTCTATCCACCATTCTTGCTAATCCCCTTTCCCCTTTCTTTTTTCCCACCTTTCTTCTGTATCTAGAAACCATCTATTTTTCTCATACTCCCCCTACCAACCCCATTATGAGCAAGCCTCTTTATATCAGACAAAACATTTGGCATGTTTTTTTGGAATTTGCTAGCATCACTTAGCATTATCTTCTCCAAAACTATCCATTTACCTGCAAATGCCAGATATGATTTATACCTAGAAAACTTTAAAAGCTCCACCAGAAAACATCTAGAACTAGTAAATAAATTTAGCAAAGTAGCAGATATAAAATTAACACCCATAAATCGAAAGCATTTCTGTATATTAGTGAAAAATCTTCTGAGAAAGAAATGGAGATAACTACCCCAATTACAATAACTTCAAAAAAAATAAGATATTTGGGAAGCAACTTAATGAAAGAGGTGAAAGATCTAAACAAGAAAAACTACAGAACCCTAAAGAAAAAAATCAAAAAAGACCTTAGAGGATGGAAAGATCTACCTTACACATAAGTAGGCAGAATTAATATTATCAAAATGACAATGCTACCAAAAGCACTATACAGATTTACTGCAATTCTGATCAAAATCCCAATGGCATTCTTCATAGAAATAGGAAAACTAACCATGAAATTTATCTGGAAAAATAAGAGACCAAGAATAGCTAAAGCAATCCTTATCAGGAAGAGTGAAGCAGGTGGTATCACTATACCAGACCTTAAACTAGACTAAAGAGCAATGGTAACAAAACAGCATGGCATTGAAAAAAAAAAAACCTGGAAGACGAATGGTACAGAATAGAGGACACAGAGACTAACCCACAAAATTTTGATTATAATATATTAGACAAAGGTGCCAAAAACATGCACTGGAGAAAAGATAGCCTGTTCAACAAACCACTATCTCTCACCATGCAGAAAACTAAACTCAAAGTATATTAAGAATCTAGGAATTAAACCAGAGACTCTGCATTTAATAGAATAAAACACAGGCTCTAGTCTTCATCATGTGGGAATAGGCCCGAATTTCCTTAATAAGACCTATAGCACAGAAATTAAAACAAATAATCAATAAATGGGATGGAACCAAAACAATAGTTTATTATCAATAAAAGAAACAATCTGTGAGGTGAAGCGTGAGCCTACATCCTAGAAGAAATTTTGTACCCCTCGCACATCAGATAGAGCACTGATGTGCGAGGGGTATATAAAGAAATCTAGGGTACATAAAGAACTCAAAAAAACTAAGCAAATCATCATCATCATCATCATCATCATCATCATCATCATCATCCAATCAAGAAATGTGCCAAGTATCTGAACAGAGAATTCTTAGAAGAGAATATACAATCAATCAACATTTTTATTATATATCTGATTGGTTATGGTGCTCCCTTTACAGGACCAAGCATATTTCACGTTCAGTTACTAAGAAAGGGAAACATGAGCAAGGAGGATTCTCAACTTTCCTTTATGAATTATCAAATGCAATTTTCTATGCCAAATTTCTAAACATAGTTGGACATGGAAAGCATAGGCTTTAAGCAGAGAACATTTTTATTAGAAACACAGTGTAAACGAAAGACAAAAATAAAAATAATTATTTGCACCACATTGAACCATAAGAGAAATGGAACCTGGAATTCAGAAAAGAAAGATTCAAACTTTTATACTTGGAAATGTGGATTACATGGATGCCTAAAGTGAAAAGGATATTACAAGCTTTTGAAAGAAAATTAATGTGAGTGGCAGATAATGGTTAACCAATTAGAATCTGCAGAGTGTCTTCCAGGGGCTTTTTCAGCTGTGCACTACGGAACATACAGGTATTCGTAGCCTCTATGAAGAGCATTATTCATCTGTGTGATCTAAAATTATTCCCATAGTACAGATGAAAAAATATGGGTACCTGGATACTAAATTTAAATTAAATGCCCCACAGAAAACTACCCAGAGACAGAACTGCATGAAATTTCTTCAAAGACCATCAATGTATTGTTACCTCCTGACACAGGGATGTCAGTCTGGGGAAATATTATTTTCTCTCCATTTTGCAGAGAGTGCATTGAGAATACATTTCAGGAGCAACATAAATACTTTTTTTTCCTTTCATGTTAAGAAACTATTCAGAAACAGAGCTCACAAGACAGATTTCTTAGAAGGGTAAATGCCTGGAGATGAAAAAAAAAAAAAAACAGCAGTGGCCCTGTGTGACTCAGTAAGGAAATAAATCTAAAAGGCTTATTAGAAACTGAAAAGAAACAAGTAAATATTTCTGAAAATAAATATTTTCATTAGTTGCTATCTCCACAACAAGTCATTAAGTAAACAACAAATTATGTATGAATATTTCTAGGATTGGCAAATTTTATTCCATATGATTTTATATTAAACCTCAAAATCCAGATAATAGAATTCATGATTCACTGCCAAAAATATTACATATAAAATTTTAAGGAGTGGATGTTTAGTAAATATGTCATTTAACAATTTTATTACCATATGATTTTGAAGAAATTTATTCATTTTCCTGCAGCCATAGTGTAGAGAAATTTCTTATTCATTTTTCCAGTAGTAATTAACAAAGATAAGCCCTAGAATCCACTTTAAATAACCTACCCTCACAATCACACAAGAAACCTATAATAAATGATGAAGAAAGGAAAAAGTCAATTTGAAAAAATAATTTAAACCTTTTTTCTTTTTCTTGAAATAAATCCCTAGCTGCATTTTTGGATCCATTTTCTCATCTTTTAAGCCAAAAAGATATAAAGGACAGAAGTTTGAACTGCAAATTTATACATGAGATATTTTTATTTACTATAAAACACTAAATGTTTAGAAATTTAAGAAATACAAAATAAAAACTATCATGGGAAAAATTAAGTAATATTGATGAACATTTAAATCAAATTAATAATCATTAACTCAAAATGAGTTTAAATTAGTATCTATTTGTGGAAACTATTTTGCTATCAAATATACATGACACTCCCTATCACAGAGACTTACTGAATTTAGAGCATATGTGATCCTGATAACATATAAGTACACAATGGTAGTCACCCAAACACTTGAAGCCCAAGGGCATGGCTCAATACAATATACATCTTAGAAGAGATAAAATAATAATCTGTAGGAAAACTGATCATTAAGGCCCGTCACATTTCATAATATATCCAGTTTTAAAAAGAGCATAAAACACTATGTATAAATTTTACATAGGTACCTTATGCAAATGGTATTTCACATGTGTACATTTTTAGAAACAAAGTATGTAGAACTTATGAGAAAATAAAATTCACAAAAAGCACAAAAAAGACTGAATTATACAACCCACACATAGATGATAAAACTCATCATTTTAAAGGTGATAATTTTCCTTCAACCCACAATATATCTCACCAAAATTGCTATGTATAAATATGAATATATCAAAGTGAAGTCTACTTTTATGTGTATTCTTCAAAGCAATAATTTTAAATAAACTATAAATAAATATACAGTAGAAGAAAGTAGGAGAATAGGGAAAGGGGAACTTCTGGATACTGAAGGGGAGCAAATTATATTCCATGTTTTATGGTTATGTCAAAATAAACTTGACTATTAAATACAACAATAATGCAATGATAAAAAAAAAATCAGCAAGCTTTACTTTAAATGAAGTAAGAAACCAAAGCATAAATTTTTAAAATTCATCTTCAAAGTTATATGTAATTTTAGCCAAAAACCTTTTCAATTATTAGAGCAGGAAAAGAACTGATCATGAACTACTATTAATATATATTGTGAAATTGTAATATTAAAATAATCATCAAAGAATCAAAATATAAATAAGATCCCCATATGAATATATATGTATGTAAAAACTGTATGCTTTATTGCAATAGCAAAGTCTAGATAAATCAAACCATAACAAAAATAATGTCATCAACTTAGATAGGACCTTTCTCAAAATAAATTTAAACCTGTTAGAGCTGTTTACTGGTGAATAGTCCTTGCTTCACCAATGCTGAGGTATAACACCAGAGAAGTATACCAAGGTAAGTTTACAGTGGAAAGTAGAAGCTTTATTAATGGACAGCAGAAAATACTTCTCCCCAGAGGAAAAAGGGGACTCAAGAGGTAGAATCATGGAAGGGTTTTTTGTTTTTTTTTTTTTCTTTGTTTGTTTTTTTAGCTAAGGTCTTTTAGCTTTTTTATAGCTAAAGTCTTCCTTCAGCTATCCCACATTCCTGTCACATTGCTGTTCTTTGTTCTGTTATCTTGCAGTGATGGAATATAGGTGGGAAGGCCAAAAGTGTGCAGGACAGGTGGGCTGAAGGAGTAATCTGGGCAGGTAGGGCTTTTGGATTAGCATCTCTATGTTTGCTGGGGACTGCTTCATTAAATTTTTTTTGGGATGGGCTAAGGACCTTGGGGATATTTTTAATTCCCTTTTCCCTGATTCTCAATGTGGTGTTCATTCTTGATTTTACTGAATATTAGACCCAATTTACCTAACTACACTAACTACCTATCTGTAAAACTGGCTTCACTACCAAGGATATGGCTAAGTAGTACAGTATCCCTGAGTTCACCTAACTTTAACAAAATAATAACAATGAAGAAAGTAAAAATAAAAGAATGTCAAAATGAAAATTAGGTCAAGAGGAAATTAGTTACCCCAAAATGACAGCTGCTCTCCTGCAGGAAAATGGCCTTTGGAAATTTGATTTTGATAATTATTTCACCTGTCAATCTCCAGAATTTGAGCTACAGGATCACACCTGCCACATAGCATTTTATGCAGATGCTGAGGATGCCCTTTGAGCATAAGGAAGGTAACAAAGGGTATCTGCCACTGACATGTTCCCCACCTGGTTGGCCAGTAGGACTGAGGACATAGTGGCCCAGTGGAGAACTTAAGCCTGCAGACTACAGAGACTGCCCAGAGGACCAATCTGCTAGCTCCTGTTTCCAACACAGCTAGTCTTGTGGTTCCAATAGTCTTTCTCCCCAGCCTCCCTTGCTAGGACAATGCACACTCACCATTTCCTGGTTCACAGGAGTAGGGCTACTTGGTATCCTCAGTTTCTGCACAGCAGAACAACCTGTGACTCTGAAGTGTGAGACTACAAATGGCAAAAATGGATGACTCAGGAAGTGAAAGCTCTTCCTCCCTGATGACACACAGGATTGGACAGTTCCCACAAAATGCTCTTGATTAGAAGGAGCTTCAGATCATGAACATTGAATCTGAGAGAAGTGAGCCTTTTTTTTGAGTGACAGGCAATATTATCCAAACCAGGCATGAATAAGGGCTAGAATTTATTTTTTTTTAATCTGAGAAATGTACCCCAGAGTCTCAGGCTGCTGTTATTTTAAGGCAAGGTTTTTTCCATAAGTAGGAACTTACCCAACCAACAGAACATTTTCATTTAAACTTACATATAAAGTCATTTCAGTTAATAGATTATATATGCTTGTATATTTTTCAGGAATTAATATAAAATAATGACAATAACTATCCAATTTTATTTAATTTTTTTGATCTCTGTTCTTTTTAGGTGACAGATTGAACTGGAAAGAAACCCCCTAAAGTAAAAATGCCCAATAAAAACAACACATAATGGGCTGGAATTTTGGCTCAGCAGTAGAGTGCTCACCTCCTATGTGCAAGACCCTGGGTTCAATCTCAGTACCACATAAGAAATAAATAAGTGAAATAAAGGTATTGTGTCCAGCTACAGCTAAAAATTGCATAAAAAAACATAAGGTACAAAGTGAGAAACCAGCCTCTACTTAAGAGCAAAGATTGTCCAAGGAAGGGGGCATGACCCTGGTCCTTGGAAAGACCTACAGAGTATTCCTAGGCACATACCCATCCTGCTTAGTTGTTTCTCTACAAATAACAGGAGAGATCTGCTGTTCCTGGTGTCCCTGACTCAGTCAGGCTAGTTGGGTACCCAGAGCAACCCCCTAGCAGCCACAAAACAGTATGAGACAGGGAAAATACCTGGGATGCCAGATGACTCTCCAAGGGGTTTATGGTGGCTGATAATATTTTGGGAAACCATAAAATTCAGCAGATACTCCCCTCATGGCCTAAGCCAGTCAGTTCAAATGAATCCCCATTTTGTACTAACCAATCACCCTTACCAAACTTGTTCCCACCAGTGAATGTGCTAATCATGTTTTAGAGTTGTTTACGATTGTTTACGATTTCCCCAAGGTGTGTGATGATTTGCTAAGAGATGCCATGATCTCTTATGATCTCACATGATGTATGTGGGGTACCTGCCTTCCACAAAGAGTGTACAAAACTGCTGCAAACCCTGGGCTCAGGGCCTCTAAGCCACAAGTTGCTTTGCATGTGGAGGACTGAGTTAGCTCGCAATAAACACCTCTTTGCTGCTTACATCGGGTCTTCGGCTCTGGTGGTCTTTTGGGGGTCCTGAATTCGAGCATAACAGTCTCTCCCGAAACCCATGGGAAAAGCAGACAGCACTCCAGTTCTCTAGGACTGCAGTTTTATAACACAAAATGTTGTCTTGAGAACTTTACACAGATAACAGGATTTTGACAAGGGTAATACAAAGGCAGGTAGTAGGTTAATGGTATAAACGGTTCAGCACTTAGAGAGTAAGTTTAGATCACAAAATCAGAATTTATGATGCACCACTAAAGTTTCAGAGTGAGTGTTATTTGGTCAGGGAAAGCCAGAATTTATGAGTCATCACTAAAGTCTCAGGCAGGGTTGTTATCTCATCAGGGAAAACTAGACATGGGTGAGTTCAAGGCATTGACAGGCCTTTCAAGCAAGTTTACAAATCACAGTAATTTATAATGAAGCAGAAATTAACTTTTCATGCCTTTGTGATGAGATGGCTCTCAGTATTAAAAAGATATTAGGCTGGATTTTTCACTTGCTATAGCCATAGCTTTTAAAGTATATATTTCATACTTTAACAAGTATGAACATTAAATTATTAATATTAATTACTACTAATTTATTAAAAGACTGAGTAAAATAGGAACTAAGATATTTGTTATTAAATGCATAAAAAATTTTGATTAATATATTGATAACATAAACATGGAAAATTTTGACAATGACAAATAGATATTTAATATAAGGGCTTCAATATTATAAGTCCCTCATGTTCAGTCCTTCAATGATTTTTTTTTTTTCATTTTTTAGGTCATTTTGAATTACACTTCTGCAAATGTTTGTTAAGTATACAAATTCAAGATTTTGTATTTTGTAAAGTAGAAAAATGGCAGATTTGAGCTCCTTTCAGGATTTTAAAACTTATAAGCCATGTGAGGCATCTTAGCACTTTTTTTTCATATTGGCACACAGTCCAATTCTAGAGAGGAATGAGTTGGAGATATAGTCTACTGTCCTGAGCAAAAGAGAAATTGCCTTAGGCTATTTCTAAAGCTTTTAACTTTTCTAACTTTTCAGAATTTTTGGTAATATGAAAAAACATTATTTATTTTAATAAATGAATTATTTGAAATTAATTATTTATCTTTCCTGCATTATTTTTCATTTTCATTGATTTTTTAGAAGAACTAACAGAACAGAATTCCAACAGTGTTCCATGTAAATTTAAAGGTATGTTGCTAATGATCAAGATAGAAAGCAGAAGCAAAACATCATCTAGTTTGATGGTTCTGGTTCAAACTACAGAGTTACTTCTTTATTTCTGCTATTATTCACTAGGTTCCTGAGGTTGCAGAAATCACGAGTCAACAAAGAGAAAAGTCTTTTTAGTTTGTTTCTCACAACGAATTCAAGCTAAAATACACTAGTATTACTGTAGTTTCAGACCACAGTGTGTTTCTAAATAATAAAAATAATATGTATACATAAATATATAAATATAAACTAAAATACAATATTAGATAGATATTTTTCTGGATAATCATCTTGCACATATTTCCCTTTAGACACAGTTCTGGGAACAAAGTGTCACAAATAAGACATGGATCCTACATTGCTACACAGAGTAATTAAGGCACATACTAAGAGTTTGGTATAAAACTTGGCACAGACACATAAATAACTAGAGAACACCATAGAAAATTATACCTAAATGCAAAGCAGCAAATTCATAGTCTTTAAGTACATGAAGAGATAAATTTTCATAGCAAATTTTATAATTCAGTTGCTCCTAATATACAGAGATAGAGATATTTATTAAGAGATGTTTTTTTCCAGATTTCTGGTTTAAAAATGGAAAGATCAAATAATGTAGGTGATTTAAACATGAGCAATAATATTTTTCTGCATTCAGTACCTGTTTTGCAGATATATGAATTATAATTAATTCCAACCAGTAAAATGCAGAAATAGTGTAAAGATTATTCACTATGAGTAAAACTACTTAAAAAGAGAACCAAACTTCCATTCCTGTCCAAATGTTTATTCCTGACAAAAAAACTGCTTCTTTTGAACCATTTCTGTAGATATGTTTTTTTTGTAATAAATATTTTGGTGATAATTTTTGCATATTACTTATTATATTTATGCTTCACATTTTCTCTTTTGTCTTATTTTACCATCTATATTGTGAAAGAAAAAAATTATAACTCCTTAACTCCCTTGATATTTGAGCTATGTTTTAATTTTTAAGCTTAAATCATTTCTATAATGAAGACTATGCTTTCAGTAAAGAATGACTATTATTATGCACCTGGCTCATTTACAGGAGTTTTGTTGTGTTCTTTGATTTTATTTACAGTGAAGTAAAAAAAAAAAAAAAAAAAAAAAAAAAAAAAAAAAAAAACGTTAATGTTGGACCAAAGCACATAGAAAAGACCACCAACTCCAATTTTAAATCAAATTAAATTAAGATTGTATTGTGTACACAAAAGCTGGCCAGGTCTGTCTCTTACAAGATCCCATGCTAGAGATCATCCCCCTGATCTTTAAGAAAAAAGTTTTACAGAACAAAAAGTTACAAAGAAGGTGGGTGTCTAGGGTACATACAGCTAACAAGATTTTGATAATAATAATAGAAAGGCAGAAAAAAGGTTAAGGATCTACATGGCTAACATTTCAAGGTAGGGAATAAATTCAGCTCCAGACATTAGAATATATGAGCAACCACTGAGATTTAGAGAGAATCGTTATTTGGTTCAGCAGGAGTCAGAATTTATGAGGCACCAGTAAGGTTTTAGAGAGGGTTGTAAGGGATAGCCAGGCATAGGTGAATTCAAAACACAGGTAGAAATTCCAAGCATGTTTAAAACATCAAAATATTGTCAGGTCAAAGAGAAATTTTAGTTTTCTTACATAAAACAGAAATAAAATTTTAACCTCTAAAAGCTCTAAGAGAAGATTTTATTTTATTTTTTTTTTGTATTTTCTCACATCTGATGGCTTCTGGCATTCCTTTGTTTGTGACCACAAATGCTTCTCTTCTGTGTTCATTGGGCTTCCAAAACAACAACAAAAAATATATAGATAAGCCCTTCTCATAGGGAATATATTTCTAACATAGCAAGTAGAAACCTTTAACCCCACAGGGTCTGACAAACATATTATAGGATATGAAAGACCCTCCAATATGCTTGTTCTTCCAACCATTGTTGGCAAAGATTGACAAAAGTCAATTCATTGCACAGAATGAGTGAGATGGGTCTCTGCTCTGCAGTCCAGAACAGGTGGTAAAAGAGCCTCCCAAGTGAATTTAGGACAGGGCTTTACATGACATAGCTGAGAAAATCCTAAAAAACAAAGAAAACATAAATTCAGAGAGAATCATACCCACATAATCTCTTTTGACAGAATCAAATTCATAAGAAGAACAGAGGACAGAGGCAAATCTAAAGGGATTTAACTATATTTTCTTTTTCTAAATTGCTATTAATGTCTCCCACAATTACATAGTTCTGGATCTCCTCAGTTAATACTTTATCATTACCTTCAACCTACAATGCATGAGGCACACTGAATTTACCCTCATACTCATGTACTTATCACTTATTTTTTTTCTATAGAAATGCATATGCATATGAATATATTTTTCCCACATTTCTAAGATTCTACCCTGAAAATTTCTGTGATATCACTTCCCTGAAATGCATTTTCATTATTTCATGTCAGTTCATCTAAATATTCCCTATCATGTGTTGGAAAAGATGAGACTACTCTAAGGCCCTTCTTATTTGACTATTTATAAACTACAATTAAAGGTCAACCTCAGTGCCTCCACAGAACTTAAGTCTCATTCACCTTTCTCATTCATAGTGCTTTATTTTTTAAGTAGGTAGCAGAAATTTTATTTTGAAGGAGAGTAAATGACTTAAAGCCATTCAGGGTACTTCAGAGGATCCCAAAAACCTATGGGTGTGGTTTTTAAACAACTTTATCACTGAAAGATCTGTATTACACTCCAAGTTGGACACTGATACTATGCTTCCATGGGAAATGGTTTCTTGGTTGTGAATATTGTCTTTCCCTTTCCTCTATAAGCTTGGAAATGTGTGGGTTGTTTGAACTTTTAGAATCATTATTTTTAACACACTTAGCATGGACACATTAGATAATAGATGACATCCATATTCTGAAAAAAAAAGAAGACCCTTCACCAAGCCCTAAATAAGTGATAAAATAATCTCTGGAAAAAATAACAATCATCCATTAGATTATTTAAAAAAAATACTAAGAATAAGTTTAGTGAGTAATACATACTATACTAGGAAAAGTCATATAAATGGAATTTTAATTTTTAAAGTTCTTTCTGATTAATACAAAGAGGGTATAAAAAGCTGGGTACATGGGCTGGAGTTGTGTCTCAGTGGTAGACTACTTTGCCAGCATGTGCAAAGCACTGAGTTTTATTCTCAGCAATACATATAAAGAAATTATTTTTTGGTTTTATTTTTTAAATACATGAAGCATATTGCATCACAATTCTTATTACAAATATAGAACAATTTTTCATACCTCTGTTTGTATATAAAGTATGTACACATCAATTCCTGTCTTCATATATGTACTTTAGATAATAATGTCTATTACATTCCACAATCCTTGCTAATCTTTACACAACACTCCTACACTGGCTACTTCATATAAAATTGCCTCAGGGATTTAATGCATTAATCAAATAGATATTCTGCAGCCTATGCAGTGCTGTTGGAATGACTATTATAAAAATCTAAAATTGTCATGTATGGTGGCATATGCCTGAAATTCTAGAAGCTATGAAAAATGATGCAGGAGAATCGTTAGATCAAAGACAGCCTCATTAACATAACAAAGCTCCAATCAACTTAGTGATAGCCTGTCACGAAATATAACATAAAAAGTAATGTGGATGTGTCTCAGTGGTATGCATCCCTGGATTCAATACTCAGCACCAAACCAAATAAAACCAAGCAAATATCTCGTAATTAATAGGGAATACAGGGCACACAAATATGTAAAAATATTGGTGACAATATAAATTTAATAAATATATATTTTTTATTAAAGTGTTAAGGATCTTTGAAAGCCCAAAATAAAAATGCCACATAATCCACTAGTAATTTGGGGTAGCAGTGCAAGGTTGTACATGCCTGTACTCCCAGTGGCTTAGTAGGATAAGATTTAGAAAACTAGGGGTTTATTCTCAAGGTAAAGACCAGCCTCAAGTAAATAGGGAGCCTACATCCTGGGAACAAATTTTTACTCCTCACACTTCAGATAGAGCCCTAATATCCAGAGTATACAAAGAACTCAAAAAATTAGACAATAAGAAAACAAATAACCCAATCAACAAATGGCCCAAGGACATGAACAAACACTTCACAGAGGAGGACATACAATCAATCAACAAGTACATGAAAAAATGCTCACAATCTCTAGCAGTCAAGGAAATGCAAATCAAAACCACCCTAAGATACCACCTCACCCCAGTAAGATTGGCAGCCATGATGAAGTCAAACAAAAACAAGTGCTGGTGAGGATGTGGGGAAAAGGGTACTCTTGTACACTGCTGGTGGGACTGCAAATTGGTGCGGCCAATTTGGAAAGCAGTATGGAGATTCCTGGGAAAGCTGGGAATGGAACCACCATTTGACCCAGCTATTGCCCTTCTTAGATCATTTCCTGAAGACCTTAAAAGAGCACACTACAGGGATACTGCCACATTGATGTTCATAGCAGCACAATTCACAATTGCTAGACTGTGGAATCAACCCAGATGCCCTTCAATAGATGAATGGATAAAAAAAAAAATGTGGCATTTATACACCATGGAGTATTACGCAGCACTAAAAAATGACAAAATCACGGAATTTGCAGGGAAATGGATGGCACTAGAGCAGATTATGCTTAGTGAAGCTAGCCAATCCCTAAAAAACAAATACCAAATGTCTTCTTTGATATAATGAGAGCAACTAAGAACAGAACAGGGAGGAAGAGCAGGAAGAAAAGATTAACATTAAACAGAGACATGAGGTGGGAGGGAAAGGGAGAAAAAAAGGGAAATCACATGGAAATGGAGGGAGCCCCTAATTGTTATACAAAATTACATATAAGGGATGGGGATGTGGCTCAAGCGGTAGCGCGCTCGCCTGGCATGCGCATGCGTGCGGCCCGGGTTTGATCCTCAGCACCACATATCAACAAAGATGTTGTGTCCGCCGAGAACTAAAATAAATAAATAAATTCTCTCTCTCTCTCTCTCTCTCTCTCTCTCTCTCTCTCTCTCTCTCTCTCTCCCCTTTCCTCTCTCTAAAAAAAAATTACATATAAGAGGTTATGGGGGGAATGGGATAACAAACATGGAGGGAAATGAATTACAGTAGATGGGGTAGAGAGAGAAGATGGGAGGGGAGGGGAGGGGGGATAGTAGAGGATAGGAAAGGTAGCAGAATACAACAGTCACTAATATGGCAGTATGTAAAAATGTGATGTGTAACCGATGTGATTCTGCAATCTGTATTTGGGGTAAAAATGGGAGTTCATAACCCACTTGATTCTAATGTATGAAATATGATATGTCAAGAACTTTGTAATGTTGTGAACAACCAATAAAAAAATTGGATTTACTCCCTCAAAAAAAAAAAAAAAAGACCAGCATCAAGAACCTGGCAAGGTTCTAAGAAACTCAGTAAAACCCTCTCTCAAAAATAAATAAATAAATAAAAGTGTTGGATACTGGGTATGTAGCACACTGGGAAAGTGTCCTGGGGTTAATCTCTAGTATTTACATAAATGTAAAGATATAAATAAAAATTCTTGTTAAAAAAATTATACAATCCACTAATAATAACTCTGGGTATCTATGTAAAGGGATTGGAATCCTTTTGCTAAATATATTGCCACATGTCTATTTTTATTGTATCTTTATTCACAGTATCTAATAAAATGAAACAAATGAAGTACCTTTTAGATAAAAAATTTATCAGAAAATGCCTTCCAGTTGCAAAGCATCCAATTAGTTCATCCCTTCAGAAGCTACACACTTAAAATTCAAACTGGTCCCTAGAAGGCAAGACTTAGATAGTAGTGTTTTGTAAATACTCCAAAAATTTTGATATCTCTGTGAACCTTGTTGCAGATATTCTAAAACTTAGAACTAAGTTCCCATTACAGTTTTTAAAATTTCTTATTTGAGATACATAAACCTCATTTAGGAGAGATTCATTCTTTTTAATGTCACCTAATTTTATTCTACTTTATTCTCATGTGAAAATCTCAGAACAATAAATTAAAATCTTTTAAAAAATGTCCTTCAGTTCTTGTAGAAAAACATAAATGATGCATCCATTTGAAATAAAACTTGGGATAATAATGATTGATAATGCTGAAAGTGGAGTTTTGATATAAGCCAAAATTTCTTAGTTTGCCAATTGAATCTAGGTGCTTGCCTCATAAATTTTAAAGAAAAAAAATTCTAAAAATTAGCAATCCCACCATGTGGTATGAGGAATGATATCAGAAAAAAAAAAAAACTCATTTTGGTGTGCCATCTCAGAAGTTTACCAATGGTTTAGACAGAACACAGAGCAAAATGCATTTAGTATAGGCTTTGGAAAAGGCATACAGACTACCATATGGGTTCATTTTCATTCTTTGTGTGACCCATCCTTTTTTCTTCAAATTCAATCAGGAATCACCCCTGGGACAAATGACTTTGTTGAAGGTGTTCTCACAAGTGGGCTTCAAGGTCTTTTACATTTTAAATAGGCCTTAATGGTGCTCATTAACATATCTTCCAGTTAGCCTCCAGGTGTTGTTGAGTGAGGCCCATTATACACATTACAAGGTCATTCTATTATCTATTCTATTTTATATAGTTTTTCTCTGTGAACAGAAAACCCTAGTTTTGGATATGTGAACAGAGAGCTAGAAAAATAGGGGTTTATTCTTAGACCTATGGAGAGCTAAGCTGAAGTTCTGGATTTCAGATTTTTGTTCTGATTTGAGATACTGCTTCCCCTACATTTAAAAATCTCAGGACTCATGAGGAGAATGAGTTAAAAGCCAGCATCATCAAATTTGTGGGACCCTAAGAAACTCAAAGGGACCCTGTCTCTAAATAAAAATATAAAAAAGGGGGTGGGAATGTGAATCAGGGAATGAACCCCTCTGGGTTGAATTTCTGGTACCAAAAAGAAACACACACACACACAAAAAAAAATTAAACAAACAAACAAACCCTCATGAGTAACAAGCCCTAAAATCAATAGCCTATCTCATGCATGAGTACAACAAATGGATTTGGGGTTCTCTCCTGGTAATTATCTCAGTCTTCACTATGCAATCTGGAGACATGCTGGACTCATGGCACATGGAAGCCCACAAATGGCTTTAGAAAGAAGCTGAAAACACCATATAACAATGGAATGAAATGCCCAGGTTTTCAACTGCTGATCTAAGCCTCACTATAATAGAGGCAGGTGAAGGATAAGCTGCCCCACAGAGACCCTCTGGTCACAAGATTATGGAGAGGACCACGAGGAGTCCCTGGCTATGACTGCCAATTTCCACCATTGCCACTCCAGTCAGCTTTAAGCCACCTTCATACCCAGTCTCAAGATAACAAGGCACACTTACCATTTCCTGGCTTTCAGGGTTCTCAGCGTTCTCCCTGTGATTTGTTTTCAGATTCTGCATAGCACAGACACGTGGGCTCTGGATCCAGGACCGAAGCCTACAAAAAGATTGAAAAAATGATGGGATCCAGATGCCAAGGGAACAAAAGATTGTGGAAACCCGCCCCCTCATCACCAGCTGCTTGAGGATTGGACAGTTCTCACCTAAGAGACTGATTGGTCAAGGCTTCAGGCACTGCCTCCAGCCTGAGCCAAGTGGGTGTAGAATCCATCTGAATGACAGGCTGCTCCATTGTCATTGTTAAAAGACTACAGATCAGGGCTGAGGATATAGCTTAGTCAGTAGACTGCTTGTTTTGCTTATATAAGGCCATGGATTCAATCCCCTGAACTACACACATACACTCCTGCCAAAAAAATAAATTAAGTAAAGGACTTTGGGGACTAGGGTTATGGATCAGTGGTAGAGTAATTCCCAATCATGCGTGAAGTACTGGGTTGAACACCCAGCACCTCATTAAAAGACCGACCATCAAACAAACTACTAATGATATTGTGTTCATCTAAAACAAAAAATATTCAAGAAAAAATAAAGACTGTGTATTCGACTTGTGCACCTTCACTACAGAACCCATAAACACTTTTTATATATAATATATATATCTTCAGACAGTGTATAAAATTCTCCCATGAGAAGACAAGTAACTTATATTACAAGTATGCTTCAAAATCCTGAAATCCTCCCCACGTCACTTATTATTATTATTATTATTATTATTATTATTATTATTGTTATTATTATTATTTGAGGGTCTGTGAATGTGGTTATTTTAAGGCAAAGTTTTCTTCCAATACTAGGATCTATCCCAGAGGGAAGTGCATTGACATTTAAAACTGTTTATAAGGTTAAAGCAATTTGTGAATAAATATGTCTATATTTTTATTTATGAAAATGATATCACAATTTCTTTAATTTTTTTCTTAACTTTTCTGTTCTTTGTCTCATTAAAAAGCAGTTTGAGCTTTAAACTCATTAGCAATGTCCCCATATCCCTTCCCCCCAAAAAATTGACTCACATGTATAATTCAAATTATTGAGACTCATAAATTTTGGATCCTTTACTTTAACTAGTGAAGTCTATAGATTTTCTTTTTATTTTCACTCTTAAATGAAGCCCAATTTTTATAGCTTTCTTGTTGTGTAACTGACCTTTAATGTTCAGCATATTTTACCGCAAAATCTGATCACTTTGGACTATTGATGTCTTGATGGAGGGGACCTCAAAGTTGTCATGCACAAGGCATGAAATGGATATAGTAAGACTGGAGATTGCTGAGTATGTAGATTGTGCATTACAAAATAAGTATTGGTGGACTATATGGGAGTATAGAGAAAAAGAGCAATGACAAAAAAATAGAAAAACTTGAGCAGTAGAGGGGTTCATATTGTACAAGTCTAAAATGATGGTATGAATGTAGAGGTGTAGTGTTCTTGGAAGCAGCAATAAAATTTGGGGGGAAAGATAAAGGTAATTTTTTCACAGTTCCCAAGTAAGAGAGCCAGGTGAATGGATTCTGAGTTCAACTCTTCCCTCCTAGGAGTGGAATTTATAGTTCATAGGATATGTTTCAGTAAGTAGTAAAACACCATTTCCATGTACCTTTACACTTTGTCATGGCTACAAGCTGACTTTGACAATTCCAGTCACATTAAAACTTGCACTTATTATTAATTAATTAATTAATTCCATTATTTATTTGTTCCTTTATTAATTCACTTTAGTTGCCATTGTTTTTACATTACTGGTGATTATATAATTGCATAAATATTCTGAATGTTAACTTTTTTTAATATCGTTTTATGTGTTTATTCATACATTTACATTTTTTTGAGAGAGAGAGAGAGAGAGAGAGAGAGAGAGAGAAAGAGAATTTTATTATTTATTTATTTATTTTTAGTTTTTGGCATACACAACATCTTTGTTTGTATGTGGTGCTGAGGATCGAACCCAGGCCGCACGCATGCCAAGCGAGCGCGCTACCGCTTGAGCCACATCCCCAGCCCAGATACATTTACTTTTCATTTAAATGTTTTTCCTTGGTCAAGCCTGATTTATATTAGACCTTAATCTTTGTTTTTGAAGACTAGATAAAAATCACATTATTCCAAATAACTCAAGGCTCTATCATCTTGACAGAACACTAATTACCCACTAAAGTTGACCCAGTGTGGGTCAACTAAAAGCTGAGTCAAAACTCCTTTTTTTCTTATAAAAAGCTTAATAAAGAATTCCTCTCTAACTTTTATATGTTGGAGAGCAGACTAAATTTCCAAAGCAGCAGTTAATAACCTACATGTGTTTTACAACTAGCTCACTATTACTTTTAAATTATTTACATCCTTGATACAAAGAGTGTCACTGATTACTTTCTTTTATTTCTGCAAGATCTCTCTCTCTCTCTCTCTCTCTCTCTCTCTCTCTCTCTTTCTCTCTCTCTCTCATATTACAAATTGAAATCAGATATGCTTTTTTGCTAAGAAACACTCTCAGCCTTTAATAAATTATTCTATGAAGAAAAAGGGTTTTACTGATTTTCTTACAGCCTCACTAAGTTGCTGAGGCTCACTGACTTTAATGTTTTAGAACATAATGTTACAGAAATAAGCATTATATATATATATGATTGTGTGTGTGTGTGTTTGTATCATGTATACTCACCAGGAGTATATACACAATAACAGTAAAGCAAAAGTGAATGAAAAAAAATGAATGAATGAATGAGTGAGTGAATGAATGAATGAATAAATAAATAAATAAATAAAACATATGAAAAACTACAAAGATTTTATGTGAGTGGAATTGTCAAATGTTGATTGCGGCCACACAAATTTGTAAAGCTACTTGGAAATGGTTTTATACTACCTACTTAAGCATACTCTGTGAATTATGAATTCCACTCCAAGGTGGGAAAAAATAAACACATAATCCATTCTTCTGACTCTTTCTTTGGGGGCTGTGACAGAGTTACTTTCTTCTTTTGCTTCTCCCTTATTTCTGCCTCCAAATAAACTACCCCTCATGCTACTATTGATCCACCACTAGACTTTTCATTTTTTTCTTTTTTTATTGGTTGTTCAAAACATTACAAAACTCTTGACATATCATATTTCATACATTATTTGTGATTCTGCAATCTGTATTTGGGGTAAAAATGGGAATTCATAACCACTAGACTTTTTAAATCTGAACTCTTGAGCTGGTCATTCTTTCCCTCTTTCCTTCACAACACTTTTTTCTCTACCTATAGCCATTCCACGAATACTTTTTCATGAATACTCACTACTACATACTCAGCATCCACCAATCTCACATCCTGACCCATCTGGATCCTGCCTTTTCCATGGATCACTTTGAGATCCCCTTCACTCAGATATCAATAGTCCAGAGTAAGGTCAAGTTAGGGGGTTATATATGCAGGTTTTTAAAAGTCATTTACATAATAATAAACCTATAAAAAGTGGAATGTATTTTATCTGAGGTTAAAAAGAAAATTTACAGACTGCACTGTTAAACTGAAGTGTCTAAAATTCACTAATCTCAATAACTTGAAAAAAGAAATTCTATAAAAAGGAGAGTAAAGAAAAGTACATAATACATGAAGTAACAAATTTGAAGACACACCAAGTATATATATGCAAAGAGTGTCATATATTGGTGTTTTCAAAAGACAAATTAATTTGAAATAAATGTGGTAATCATTTATTAATTATATATAATGGTAGTATATATGTATATGTATAAAGTGCATCTCATATAATTATGAGTATATGTTGCAAGAAATGAACTCTACAGTAATATATTTTTTTTAATTTTGCTGAAACACTATACATACGTAAATCTGGGTTTATGTATTACCGAATATTCAGGATACATTTTATACTTTATAAAGTTTATCACTGACCAATAGACTTTTTTTTTCAATTTGTAAAAGGAGTAGTATTTATTGCCAATTAGAACATACTGCCATCATTTATTTTTCATTTTTAATTATTTTTTAATTATATATGACAGCAGAATTCATTACAATTCTTATTACACATATAGAGCACAATTTTTCATTTCTCTGGTTTTATACAAAGTATATTTACACGAATTCACTTCTTTATACATGTACTTTATATAATAATATACATCATATTCCACCATCATTTATTTTTTAATAAAGATTTTTTTGAGAGAGAGAGAGAATCTTTTTTTGTAGATGGACACAACAGAATGCCTTTATTTTTATGTGGTGCTGAGAATTGAACCCAAGTCCCACCCATGCTAAGTTGAGCACTCTACCACTAAGCCACAACCGCATCCCTCCACCATCATTTCTAACCCCATGAACCCTCCCCTCCCAATCCCCAGCAGGTCATTTTGATACACACTGAAGTATTCTATGAAGTTATAGAAAATATTATATACCTTATAATAATATGAACAGATAAACTTTTTAAACTAATACCTAGCATCATCATCATCATCATCATCATCATCATCATCGTCATCATAATAAACAACTTTCCATTTAGAAAACAATAAAGTATACATCTGGTACTACTGACTTCTTTTCCAAAAAAAAAAAAAAAATGACATCTTCTCCAAAAAAGAGGGGTCATTTGTGGGAAAAAATATAATCTATACTTTCTTAATATCAAGAATAAATTATTTTCAGAAATAATATATATATTTCAATATAAAAATGAAGTAGAACAAGATTTCATGGCACACACCTCTAATCCCATTGAATTGGGAGGCTAAGGAAAGATAATCCTGAGTTCAAAACCAGCCACAGAAACTTAGCAAAGCCCTAAGCAACTATGTGTGACCCAGTGTCTGTGTTCCCCTGATTTAAATTTCTAGTAAGAAACAACAACAGCCAAAAGAATACAGAGTATTGATGAGGACACAAAACAAATTCTCATGAAGTAAAGATGGAGTAGAAATTGCTGTTATTTCTTCATGAAAACTGTTTATGTATATATGAAGTACTCCTCACCAAGCAGCATAGACCTGTAGAAAATATAGTATGTGTGTACCATGACAGTGTACAGTTACAGGATAGCATAAGGCTAGAGCTATACTTGTCCACCCAGTGGAAATCTGGGGCCTAGGAGGAAAGAGGAGGTACATTCAAATAAATAAAAATAATAAAGTTTGAGAAAAATTGGTTTCTAGATCCCAGAAAGATTTTTTATTTTATTAGAGTACAAAATACCACATAAAAGTATTATACTGAATTTACATCTGTTAAATACATTACATGTATAATGGCTTTCAAGGAAAATATGTAGAACTTATCACAAACTAAATAAAAAATTAGAAAAACACATAAAATACTATGTGTGCAAATAAAATTCATCATTAAAAAGACAAATATTTTGACTCAATTTAATATATAATATTTTCCCATCGAAATTTTAGCATGTTTTTTTTTTTTTTAATACAAGAACAGAGCTGGATGTGGTGGTGCACAATTGTAATCCCAGCACTGTGGGAGGCTGAGTCAGGTGTATTATGAGCTCAAAGCCAGCATCAGAAAAAGTGAGGTCCTAAGCAACTCAGTGAGACACCATTTCTAAATATCATACAAAATAGGTCTGGGGATGTGGCTCAATGGCTAAATTCCCCTGAGTTTAATTCCCAGTACCAAAGAAAAGAAAAGAAAGGACCAAAAAAAATTTCATCTTGGAAATAAAATATGTAAAATACTTCAAAACCTTTAATAAAAAAACAAATAATATAGTTATTTTTATGTGACACATTTAATTAATTGCAATACTACAGAAGAATAAATCATAACATGAATCAAATCTGAAACCATATGTATATCAATAGTATTGTTAAGAGCAATAGAAAGGCATATGTAAAACCAACCATATGAAAAATAACATTAGATTGAATGAATGAATCTATCCAACCTAAAGTTAGAATTGGGACCTAGTGGCAAAGTTCACGGTAAGAGTGTGTGTGCAGAATGTGCAAGGTAGTAAGTTATAACCTTAGCAACACTATAAAAGGCAAATGTTAAGAGGGAATGATGTTGAAAATAAAGCAGAACATTAAAATGAAACACTCTCTCTATCTATATTTACATTTAAGAAAAAACTACTATGAGTGTCTCTTTGACAAAATTATAATGAGTAGAGAGATTTAGATACACTGAATATTAATCCTGTCTTGAGCAATGTACCACATTTGAGACAAAATCCCCAATTACCATCATCACTTATAGCAAACAGAAATGTGAGAGATGGGCTGAGGATGTAGCTCAGTTTTTAGAGTGCTTGCCTTGTATGCACAAGGCCCTAGATTCAATCTCTAGCACCACATAAAGAAAGAAATAAAGAAGGAAAGAAAGAAAGAAAGAAAGAAAGAAAGAAAGAAAGAAAGAAAGAAAGAGAAGGAAATATGGGAGAAGTGATACAAAAAAAATTGTGGTGATATCTAGGATCTATAAAAGGCTTTTCAAGTGTTTCATCAGCTGTGATCAAGACACAGAAATACCCAAATATCAAAGCTGTTAATTTATCTAAAAAGAAAACCATCTGCGAGCATATTTTTCCAACTGCTGTTGCTGACAGATGAAGTTCACTCTAGCTTGTATTTTAGGGGAAATAGGGAGGAGTCCAGTAATCTACTCTTAGCTTGAGTGAGATTTTAGCACTTCCTGAATCCTGCCCCAACCCTGACATACTAGTAATAATGCCTGAACTACCAATTGCTCCTAGAAAAAGTTGTGTGTGTGTTTGTGTGTGCATGTGTGTGCGTGTGTGTGTGTGTGTGTGTGTGTCCTGAATTTCTCAACTTTAACATATTTTGTTTATGTTACTATGTCCTGAAGTTCCAAACTCTGGAACAAAATTTGACTGAGCTTATGTAAATCTATAGATTTCAAACAAATGAACTTACATCCTTTCCCAGCACTTTTATGAACTATGATACCAAACAGTAATTCAGAAAGGAGGTTAAAAACCAATTATCCCTGTTTATTCCAACAAATCTTTACAAAATAGTCCTACATTGGCTACTTCATATAAACATTCCACATGGATAAATTCCATCAGTAAAACAGATTTTCTGTAGTCTGAGCAGTGTTGTTGAAAAGGTTATTATAATAATCTGAAAGAGCAAGGTGTGGTGGCAAATCTACTAGCAGCTGGAGAGGGGAGTCAGGAGGATTATAATTTGAAAGACAGCCTTAACAACATAGCAAGGCTATAAGCAACTTAGTGACACATTAGTGATCTATCACCTGTCTCAAAAAAAAAAAAAAAAAAAGGACTGGGGACATAACTCAGTGGTTAGCACTCCCAGAGTTTAATTCCTAGCACCAAACCACACCAAACCAAACAAATATTTGAAAGATAGTAGGGACTCCAGAGTATATGTGTATATGTATAGATAAAAATTTTGGTTAAAATATAAAGTTAATAAAGGTACTTTTGAAAAAAACTATCATAGTTAAAAGCTCAAAATACAAATGCCATATAATCCACTAATAGTAATATTTTGAAGCAGAGTATTATTGTGAATGTCTGTACTCCTGGTGGATTTGGAGGATGAAAGAGGAGGAAATTAAGTACAAGACCAGCCTCAGAAACTTGGCAATGGTTTAAGTGACTCAACGATACACTGTCTCATTAAAAAAGGGGGTGTGTAACACAGTGGTAAAGTGCCTAAGTAAATAAAAATAAATAATAATTCTTTGTTAAAAATGTCCTATAACCAAGTAATTATAATTCTGGATATATATCTAAAGAAATTGGAATTTTTTGTTAAAAATATTACTTTATTTCCATTTTCATTGTAGGTTTATTCACAGTATCTAATAAAAGGAATCAAATGAAGTGCATTTAGATACAAGGTATTGATGAAAAGTTTTGTTTTGTCTACTTGCCTTAAAGGCTGCATACTTATAATTCAAACTGCTCCCTAAAAGGCAAGACTCAGATACTGATTTTTCTGAATACTCCAAGAGATTTTGGTACCTCTGGGCAAATTGTGTAAGACTTTTCTAAAACTAAGGAATAGGTAAATATTGGGTTTGGAATGTGGACAACACACTGTAAATTCCTCAAGGGGAAATCTTAAATCAGACACTGTGATAAGGTGTCTGAGTCTGGGGAAGAAAGAGAAAGTAAAATCAGAGTTTGAGATAAAACTAGGATCTCAGCTTCACTGATTTCTAGGTTATTGATTTAATCCAAATAGATATTGGAAAAGGGTTAAGGCTACTAATTAAAATTTATCCAAAACAGGTATTTAAAAAGTACGAGGAAATAGCTGAAGGTATGGCTCAGTGGGACAGTGCTCCCCTAGCATATATGAGGCCTTTAGTTTAATTCTCAGCACCACAGATAAATTAAAAAAATAAGTAAATATTAAAAAAAATACCAGGTAAGGGTCCAGGGTTGTGGCTCAGTGGTAGGGTGCTTGGCTAGTATGCCTAAGGAAGTGGGTTCAATACTGAATCCATAATAATAATAATAATGTGTTCATCTACAACTAAGAAAAAAATATTTTAAAAAAAGTACAATAGTGCCATGGCCTGTGACCTTCCAATTAACTGTGTTCTAATTAAGCCTTTACAATTGAACTTGCTTGTAATTTAAATTAAACTCCAGTTCCACTTT
Organism: Spermophilus citellus; assembly: GCF_964194105.1. Classification (NCBI taxonomy): domain Eukaryota; kingdom Metazoa; phylum Chordata; class Mammalia; order Rodentia; family Sciuridae; genus Spermophilus; species Spermophilus citellus. Next base: position 2,308,749 of record NC_138192.1, on the reverse strand, counting down.
TATTTGCTGCCAAACCAGGACATAGGAGTTTGCTTCAATATTAGGAATGCTTCTAAATGTCATTTTAATAGACTTGTCTTACATATTTAAAAACTCAATTGAAAGCAAACTTGGTGGCACAGGCCATAACCTCTGTGGCTAAGGAAAATTATACATGGGTATCATGAGTTCAAAGCCACCCTCAGCAAAAGCAAGGCACTAAGCAACTAACTGAAACCTTCTCTCTAAATAAATACAAAAAATAAATGGGCTGGGGTTGTGTCTCTGTGCCCCTGAGTTAAATACCTGGTATTAAAAGAAAAAGAAAAAAGAAAAAAAAAACTCAATTGAGGACAAATACATTAAAGAAACAAACAAACAAAAATAAAACAAAACAAAAACCTTAATTTTGAACAAATTCATTACACTATTGTGAGGATGGCCTTAGACCTGGCCTAAACAACTCCATTTTAAAAACTTCAGTTTGACACCTGCAGTCTCACTTCTTTAGGCATACCTAAAGAAGCCCTGCAATATTGCCCTCAGACATAAACAAATCACTTCCCCTCAACCTGAGAAACAGAGTGAGGCCTCCTGCAAGTTGTTCTCACCTAGTAAGAGGCAAGGGTGAGAAGGCCAGGGTGCAGACCACCAGACCAGATGTTTTTGGCCCTAGAGTAAATGATGTCATGGAAATATCTGGTGGTAACTGTTGGGAAAAGTATAAACAGCAGCCGTACCCCAGAGAAAAAACCCCAACATGGCGCCTAAGGACTTCTTCTTCCTACCTTCTTCTTCTCTGCAGTGGCACGAAAAGTTCCCGCCCTTGTGAACTCTCTCACCGGCGCAAATTTCAAACCTCGCTGGCGGGGGAACCTTAGCCCCTATGAGAACTAATTCCTGGGCGCAGGAGCTGATATCTGGAAGAACTTGCCAATAAACGGGTGGCCTGCCATTTATCTAAGCCCTACCATCTCCCCTTTAGTTCTATATAAGCACACAGCTTTTTGCAATAAAATTGGAATTCTCCCGGCGAAGTGTCTTTGCGTGGGGAATTCTTTCAGTAACTAATAAGGATTAAAAAGGGGGTAAAAAAGCCTCAAAATTTAGTATGAATAATAGAGCAAATGAACAGATGTTCAGCCAGCTCAATCAAAAATGCACTTGAGCTCCAGAGGCTAATGACATCTCATCACGTCTCATCATTTGCATTATCCTCTCCACTCTTAAACTCTACAGCCACATAATGATCTTAGTGAAAGGGGGAAGGGTAAAACATTACGTGATGTTCTTCTCATGTGATGAAACCTTAATTTCAGTGGGGAGAAACCCAATGGGGAAAATAAAACCAAGAGGCAATAGAGCTAATCATTTTCTTTAACTGTTTTTACACCTAAATATAATTACTCCAAAATTTTTCTTCATTGTTTTTGTTTGTGGTGTCACAATGGAAAGACAAGAGAGAGACACATGGACAGACACAGGGGATGTATAAAATTTTCTTAGGTTAAACTTTGTTGGCACACCTATTTCTCAAGTCTTTGCTTGGAATCAAGATTTCTTTTCTCTAATATATTAAATCATTAAGATTTGGTAAATTAGAATGCTTATTAGTTTTAACTTTACATCAAAATTGATTCAAGATATTTTCTTGCCAAGAATTTATTTATTTCATGATCCTCAGATTTTTGAGGCTTACTTAATATTCTTATCATCGTTCTCTTATGCTTGCATTACTCAGAGATAGAACTGTTGTACTCTTTCTTATGTATTTTCTTAATGGTAAAAACTTCAGAATATTTGTTTGGGTATCAAAAGCATTTTAATTTAATCTCATGGTAAAACCACTCTAAGTACACCTCAAATTGAGGTTTTCTTCAGAGCATATTTTACTGAGTATTTGTGTTTCACAATAACAGATTCAAAAATTTCAGTCACTAAAAGCTATTTATTTACTGAGATATGAAAAATTTGGATTTTTAATTTTTTACAGCTACAATAATATTTGATAATAATATTTATGATGCTTTCATAAACAAAAGGATATTACAAAAATAGATGTACTTCACTATACCTTAATAAAAATGTACATGTACATGTATCATTATTCAAATGTTTATTTTTACCTCTGAGTATATTTTCCAATATTATTATAAAATAAATCATATAAGATTTATTAATTTGTATTTATTTGTTTTTACCATATTTTGTTATTATGTTATTGTTACATACATATTGCTGGCTAATACATTCTTAAAAAGGAAATGCTGTGTAATAATCATAGCAATTTTACTTTAATTTTAAAGACCCTTTTAAACTACTCTTTTAATACATATTTTATTTTATCTTCCTAAAATCTTCTAGAATGTGTAAATTTATATATATATACATTGAAGAACAAGAGATCCTATGGCAATAAGTAATATATCAAAGTGAAAACATTTGATAAATTCAGTGCTAGAATTAACACTGTTTTCCTGAATTGCAGGTCAATGATGTCTCTAATGCAGATAGTAAACAAAACATTAAAATAACTAAAGAACTGTAATTGAAATGATTCAGCAAACTATTTGGCATGCCCATATGTGTCCTCAATTTTAATCAAATATATATTAGATTTATTTCATAATCTCTAGGTTAATTTATTCCTTTGTGATCATTATCTCTTTTTTGAGACATGACCTCTAATAAAGATCCTCATTTGGCCTCAGGATGTGTGTACAGTAAGCAAAAAAAAAATCTCAAGAGTTATCCCTATTATGTTCTTTTTTTTAAAGAGAGAGTGAGAGAGGAGCGAGCGAGAGAGAGAGAGAGAGAGAGAGAGAGAGAGAGAGAGAGAATTTTTAATATTTATTTTTTAGTTCTCGGCGGACCCAACATCTTTGTTGGTATGTGGTGCTGAGGATCGAACCTGGGCCGCACGCATGCCAGGCGAGTGCGCTACCGCTTGAGCCACATCCCCAGACCTACCTATTATATTCATAATATATTTTTCTCATATCCCCAAGGACTTTCACATACTGATCAGTTACACATAGCAAGCAATATGAAAGTTAATGAAGTTTTGCAGTATAACATTTTTATACTTCCAAGCTATTTCTAAGACTTCCTTGTGATTTATTGAATACATCAGGGAAAATAAATATGTCTTTTTTGAACCCAGAACTTGAAATGACACTGGACTCAAGAGATCAAGTTTATGAAGACAGGAGTTATGTGAATGGCTTCTGTTTATCTGCAGAAGAGTTGTCAAGGTGAAAGGGGTTGTATGAGAATGGCCTTAGGTCTGAGCCTAAGCAACTCTTGTAATGCCAGATTCATGGGAACCCAATAGAACTCCAGGAGCCAAAACTGATGCAATCACACAACAATGTTTATTATAACCTCAAGCCTGGTCTCACAACAATTTCAGATGCAGCGGTCCCAAGAGTGAGTCCCGACCCTTAGTTCAGTGAGGATTAATAAGATTTTGGGGGATACTGTATGCATCACAACATCACACAGCCAATCATTTCACATCACAGGAAAGTCAAAAAACAACTCTTAACATTGATTAGCACATTCATTGGCAGGAACAAGTCAGGTAAGGGTGATTGGTTAGTTCAAGTGGTGGATACATTTGAACTGATTGGTTTAGGCTATGAGGGGTTGCAAGAGTGTATATAATAAACTTGCAGGGTTGCCTAATCATTTTACCAATCACCAAACTACTGGGAATGTCACCTGGCATTTCAGGTATTTTCCTTGTCTCACACTGATTGTGGTCACTAGGGGGTGACTATGGGTCCTAACCTAGTGTAACTGAGTCAGGGTCACCTGGCATGGAACATCAATCCAGTTATTTACAGACACAACTCAGCAGGTTGAGTATGTGCCTAGGAGCACTCTGGGTTTTTCCAAGGACAAGGGTACCTCCCCCCTTTGAACAATCTTTGCTCTGAGGTAGAGGCAGATTTCTCAAAAATGGAGTCACATCAGTTTCTCACTCCATTATTAGAGGTCATTTATCACCAGGCACACCCACAGAGCCCTCTAATATGGCCTCAGACAAATTACTTCCCCTCACCCTGATAAACTGAGTAAAGCCTCTGGCAGGCTTTTCTCTCCTGATAAGAGTGAAAGGTGAGAATATCAAGATGGAGACCAGCAGACCAGAGGTTTCTGACCCCAGGGTAAATAATATCAAGGAGAAATCTGGTGGCACCTGATAAGAATTGCCAGGGGTGGTCAAAAAACCCCAAATTTAGTATAATAATAGAGCTAATAAACAGGGATTCAGATAGCCTAAACAAGTATGCACTCAAGCTGGAGAGGCTGATGAGAACCTGCACTGACATCTCATAACTTGCCATCATTCTCCTGATTCTCTCTGTGATCCTCACTGTTCTCAAACTCTACCACCTTGTCCAGACCTTTGTGAGAGCTGCAACTTTTCCCTATGACCCTCTCCTCAATTGGTCATCCACTCCACACCAGAAAAAGCCTGTTTTGGTTCAGGACCTGATCACTGCTGTATGAGTGAGTGTGCATCTGCAGGTCATAAAGCCTAAGGCTTGAGACTTTTGAACTTGGCATAAAGAGGAAATTTCATGTCACTAGCCTGTCATGTTTTGTAATGCTAAGAATTAATCTAAAATTGTTTTCTGTGAATTATTTCATCTAGAATTGCTTGCTGTTATTTGATTATCTCCATTGCAGTGCCTATCATTAAGGATTGTTGTTTTCTTCATTAAGAACCTGTAGAGTAAAGTTGTATTGAGTAATTTGAATGAATAAAGAATTGAAAGGGGGCTGGGGACATGGCTCAAGCGGTAGCCTGCCATGCGTGCGGCCCGGGTTCGATCCTCAGCACCACATACAAAGATGTTGTGTCCGCCGAAAACTAAAAAAATAAATAAATAAATAAATATTAAAATTCTCTAAAAAAAATTTAAAAAAAAAGAATTGAAAGGGGTAGAAACACATGGACTTTCTTTATTTCTCCCCTTGACTGCATATGTCACAAATTTTCCCCCTGGAGATATGTTGTTATTATTTTTAAAGTATCAAATTAAGGAATTCTTACCACTAAAGATTATTTTTATGTTCAATTCTAAATGTTGACTATATTTTTGGCATTATCTCTGTCCTCTGACTGTTATTGTTACCACTGTTTACTGATAACGAGGCCTTGCTTCCCTGAATGCTGAAGTATAACACCAGAGAAGCATGCCAGGGCAAGTTTAGAGTGGAGAGTTGAAGCTTTATTAAATGACAGCAGAAAAGCTTCTCCGTGGAGAAAAAAAGGGGATTCAATGTAGTGACACCCCCTTTCTCCAAAGAAAAGCCCTCTTCACCATGGCTGACTTGGGGACTGTCAGCCAAAGAGTCTCTGCAAAAGAGTTCAATGTAGATAAACTTCCTATTTTTGTGTCACCCTGTTTACTTGGCCACTGGCTGAGAAGATACCAGCACTCTAGATGCTGGACAACCCCTTACTAGTTTTTCACAAATGTATCCAGTAGAGTACTTTGAAGAAATGTGTAAACAAGGCCTCTGGCCTTGAACTGGGTTTCACAGGGATGTCTACATTTTTAAGATAAGTTACAAATAAGCTCCAAGGTAACAGCTGGCAAGGGGAGGAAGAAAAAGAGGAAGAAGCTCTCACCTTCTCAGGTGTTGTCCTTGAAGGGTTAATTTGCTCAGAACAGTGAAAGAAAAAGCTGCATTTATGTGAACTTCTGCAGACTGTGAACTTCTGAGCCCCTTCCCTTACAGGCTTGGTATAAAACTCTGAAACTCTCTGAACATGGGGTTCAGGGGATTGATTGATTACAACAAAAACTGTGCCCTCTGAACCTGACCGCAGCCAAATAAAACTGTTTCCTGCTATCTTCAGTGCCTTGCCTCATTTGTCCCTACAACAAACTGGGACACAGTGCTGGAGGGAGTTCTGTCACATGTGGTGAGTCAGGGTCTACAGGAGAAAACACCAACTGGGCTGCTATCCCATATATATTTCCCACTTCAGGGTAGAAAACTGATTCTGGGCATTTCCCTGAAACCTCTCCCCACAACAAGATGCCTTTACATATAAGGGTTTACTGGCTTCCCCATGTGAGTCACATGTCATTTGGAAGCCAATGGCAGATCCACATGTCCCCACCACAGATGTTTTATTACACACCTGCACTCCATTGCTCCAGGACCAGGTCCCTGCGGGCTCCAACTCACTGGCATCTCTGTTCTACACCATTTTCATGAATTCCAGTCAAATAAGGCACTGTCTGGCTCAGTCATGATGAGCAACAGGAGATCCAAAGATTCCCCAGTGCTTCCTGGTCATGAGAATTTCAAAAATTTCATGGTATTGTTCTAGCCATCATTCAAGGATAAAGTAGGTGGCATTGTGGGTTTTGATACATTCAGGAACCAGTAAGTGGTGATTAATCTCCTATCAATGAAAGCTCTGAAGAAGTCACAAAGGCAAGTCTTCCCAAAAAGCAGCCAAAAGTTCACATGAAGCTAGGCACGTTGGGGTCTATAATGTGAGGTCCATGTGTGTTTTGGTTCTCAACTATGGCTGACAAGTCTTTCACAATTAAATCATGTGATTCCCAGTGCTGTGGAGGAAAGCCACCATGGCCTAAATCTCAGTTTTCAAGGGCACATCTCATGCTTGGCCTCCTCAAATCCCAACACAATTCATGGCAATACTTCTCTGAGGTCAGTTCCAGAACTCAATCTCTAATGGGAATCACACCAGACATCAAGCTGAGGTTGGCCCAGTCATCTCTTCCAACCAACACACAAATGATCACAATTCCAACAAAAACGCTCTCACAAGTTCCTCATCTTCTTTCATATAGTCAATCATCACAACATTCTGGCTGGAGGTTTCCATATGGGAAGCAGTCCTATATTGTGTCCAAAGTAAGCTTCCATGCCCCTCATTTGCCTAAAGCCATGGTGACCTAGACACCCTTCTTGAGAACCAGGATAGATAAAATGAGCCTGCAGTTAATACTGCTCTGCTTCTTAAATTAGATGCCTACTGACTGCTGGGGGTAGATTCTTTATGTGTACTAGAGTCATAGAAAAAACCAACCACCTCTATGCTAGCTACTGCAGGGCTTGGAACAACCCATTTGACCCAAAGGATCCCTGTTCTCACTTCAAGGAGGTCAGGAGTCTTACCAGAGGAAAGTGAGAGACTTCATACAAAATTACTCTTTTTATTTTGTCATTTTAGTTTTTGATGGACACATGGCATCTTTATTTAGATTTATGGGGTGCTGAGAATCTAAGCCACAGCCTAAAACATGGGCAAGAGGCTGATTCAGACACATCCCCTTACAGAGAACTTTACCAAGGAGCCACAGGGGAAGTCCCTTAATTTCCATTTTAAAACTATTTTCTTAAGGCTTAATAAAGCAGTGGCCTGAGGCAAAGACCTTCCTGACATTCAGGGGAACAGATCAATAGGTAAGAAAAAAGCCTGGAGACAGATGTTTCCACAAGTTGAACACTATCACACTTACAGCTCCTGATCATGCTACTTGGGTTGCTATCTAGCCAAGCAGGGTTTCTCCACTGAGAGCCTTACCAGTCACAATAATTTCTGAGTTTTATTAGATGCTTGGCATTCCATTCAGCAATCCAGAATATGGCTATGTCACAGAGTTTGGAGGTGGTACATATCTTGGACACAAAACCACAGCCCCTTCTGGAGAGTGGCCAAAATTCAGGAAAAATATAGAAACTTAGGAACATAGTAGTTGTTGCTTATCTGCAAGGCAAACAGCAATCCATTCATATATTCACCAGGAGGAGTGCTGGGAAGCTTTCCATTAGACAGGAACATCCAATGATGCATTTTTTTAGTGTCTTTGACCACACACACAGTGGGATCCATCAACATAGAAACACTCACCTTTAGCAAAAGGACTCATTAGTAAACAGTCCACTCCAAACCGAACAAACTGTATTTTCTCCATATTCTCAGAACATGAGACAAAATCACAAATTCAAACACACACCCACAAAGACACACATACACCACCCTGGAGTTAGTCTGCATCTATCCAAAGTGTTCTTTGACTAGTGGGTGACACTATGTTCCCAAAGAGTGTCCTGTCCTGTATCAGCTCTGGTCTCCTTGGCCAACTCTGTGAAGTTGTCAGGAGCCAGCAATGAGCCAGTACCTTCCTTCTCAGGAAAGGCCCCTCTTCAGAGCTTTCCTGGTATTTGGCCATCCCCACATCAGTAGGTGCCAAGAAAGAATGACTCTGTCCTTGGTAAATCCAAACAAGTGAGCCCACAGGGACTGGTACTGGCTCTGGGTGCCTCGCTACCTGGATCCCAAGTAGAGAGTTCCATCACCAAGAAAGTGAGGTGAGGTCAATTCTTTCAAGAAAATAAATGAGGTCACTGCCTTGGAAACCACTTTGTTTTAACAGCAGTTTCCAAGAGTCCCTTGAGATGGAGGCTGCCCAATCCTCCTGTGACATTTTCACAAGTTATCAAGGTATTCATACCATAAGCGCCCAGCATTAGCTATCCCCACCGGCCTGGTTTGGTCCATATTGTCTTCATTGATAATAGAAAGGCTGATTAAGACACATCTCTTCATCCTGACCAGGTTGTTTGCCATGGAAGATAACTTCAGGCCTCTCAGGTCCTACATAGCGTCCTACATCTCCAGGGATCATTTCTACATCTACCTTTGAGGTTCTCAACAGGTGTAGGATCCCCTACATACCTGTTTTGCAAGATCAACTCTGTACTTGCTCTTACATGAAATTAGATTGAGGAAACAGAGTATGCTTAGGGTTAATATCATGTTCCATTTGGGCTAGGAGTCATTCTGCTAGAGGAGAATACTGGCATTGAGAAACTGGGATCTTTATCAGACTGTATAGGTGAAATGTAAGCACAAAAACAGAAAACTAGGTAAGATCTGAAGCACCGAAAGGCATTGGGCCCTTGATTTGGATACATAGTTTTTAATTAAGTTCTGCACAGATATATCATATAAATCAATATACAATGACATAGGATCTGTTACCTCAGATTATTGAATGTAGAAGAGAACGTTCATTGAAATAGGGATAGTAGTTAGGATTGCAGGGTAGGTTTAGGATGAAGAGTGAGTTTAGGATTTGGACAAAAAGTCCTTTTACAATAAGGTTTCTGTTAGAGAGTGAATGTGAATATCAGCACACAGCAAGAGTCAGTCACAAGAATGGACTTGGGAAACTATGTAGGAAAATAGATATCAATATAGATGTTAGGAGATTGGGCAAAGTATAAAGTGAGTGATACGATTAAATATATTTTCAACAGGGGGATGGTTGAATATATAATCTTAGGAAGAAAGAAATATATAGTCACCATTAGGATTGAAATTTGAAAGCATTAGGCACCGTAGATATGGATGGTTTTAGTAATCCATGCTCTCATTAAAATTAAATCATTAAAATTCTTTGGTAGAATCATAAGACTGTATTCCCCCTATAGTACATATTCTTCATCTCATTTTTAAATTTTCCTGTGAAATGTTCCAATGTCCATTCATTGTATTCAGGATAAAACTCAAAAGATTTATCTTGTCCTGCAAAGGTTTTCCGAGCATATTCCTTGACATGGACTGAATCTTCCATTACCACTATTGGACACCAGTGCTGAATTATATAAGCTGGCTTCCCAGGCTCTGACCTGGAGCACCCAGGCCTTAGACAATTTTGTTTGTCTGCCGGGACAGTTTCATCCTTTTTCTTCTATGTCTGCCTCTCAAAATTGACTCTTAATTTATGACTAAATTCAAAATCCATTTTTTTTGAATTGGCTTTGTAAAACTGCAGAGGAAAAAGGAGCTTCCCCCTTTCTTCCCTCCAGCTAGCAGATTGCTATGAACTCTGCTCAACAAATACATCCATTCAAGCCCCAAGTGCTCTGGATTTTACCTCTTAAGGCACAGGTGCTGCAGTCTGGCTGGGCACAAATCAGGAGCCACTCAAGCAGGAACAAACTTTATTTCTGAACTCCACCAGCATACTCCACACACACGCTCCCCAGGAACTCTCCCAAATGCCACCCACGTGGCTCCTCCAGGAACACCACACATCAACCGGAACACCCTCTACCAGAACTTCCCCAACCAATGCAAACTTTTCAGGAATCCCTGCAAGAGCTCAACCAGAACTCAACAGGAACTCCGCAAGAACTCAAAAGTCATCATCTTAATGGCTCACTGGCATCACCTCTCAACCGCTACTTCTGGCAAAAATGCCATGCGTCATCCTGACTCGGCTGTGGCCCTCAACACACAGGATGGTTGTTGGCTCCTATTAAGTGTTCACAAACTATTTGTTGAATGACAGGTTTAATATTTTTGAAATTATGTTCTCTTCCCCCAAACTGACACTGCTGACAGGTCCCATCTTCTGACCTAATCACAAATCAGGTCCCCATCAGGGCATAAAGCCTGAAGTCTTTCCTCCCCTACACTGTTGTCATAATGATCTCTCTGAAACAGAAATCTGGATGTGCCATGCCATTTTAAAAACTTCCATCACCCCTCCCTCACTTAAAGGCTGAATTCCATAGGCTACATGTGACTTCTAAGTTCTCATGATTTTCTCTTTCTTCTGCAGCCAATTTTCTGCAACTTGGAATTATGTGCTTCCCATCAACATCAGGGAGTTGCCTCATACACAAGTGACCCAAAGGCCTACATCATTCAAAAGTTTCATTATTTAATAACATTTCTTCCATGTGAATAAATCTAAACTGTATAGATGTCACAGCAATTTGTAACAGTGGATTCACCTTGGAGGAACACGTTTCACTCCACATGCCTCTGCCCAGAAGCTCTGTTATTAGTTCATACAGACATTTTCCTAAATCTACAGAAGAACATGTGCTAGTAGATTGGTGAACTTCTTCCTGTTATTTTATTGCATTCAAATCCTGTTTTGAAGTTTCTGATTTGGAAACATTACCCCAGGCATTAGTCTGAGCCCTAATAGCACTATTTAATGAAGATTTTAGTTATGTTTTTATAGTGTACAGGGAAGTAATTTGTAGAGTCATGGTTATGGTTCATATGTCTCACCAAAATTCATGTTGAAATTTAATCCCCATTGTGAGTTATTGAAAGGATAGAAATTTAATCCTTGTATGGGATTTGGGAGGTAATTAGGTTAAATGAGTTAATAGGAGTAGAACTGTAACAAATGGGACTCTGCTTTTAACAAAAAAAGAGGCAGAGAAACCTGAACTGGTACATTCTGCCTCATTCTGTGATGCCTTACACCACTTTGAGAGTCTACAAAGAGGATCCAACAAAAATAACTTTTCCATTTGCAGCACCTCATCATTGGATTCCAAGAAACATGAGGTGGGAAAAAACAAAACAAAAAATTGTGCTCTTTTTAAATTACTTTGTGGTATTAAGTAATAGCAACAGAAAATGGACTAAGATATTTATGCACACTAAAATTATAGAATGGAAGTCATCAAATGCATTCATAGAAGTTTGAAGATAAAATTTGACAAAGGAAGGGAGAAAGTTCCCTGAATCAGCTAAAGTGGTCACATGAAATTTTAGAAACTGTTAACTCAACAAGGTTAAAATTAATAATCTTTTACGTTTAGTAAATTTTTCACTTTTCAAATTTTGTACATAAAGTAATAATTTATTAATACCTCTTAAACTTTGTTACTTTAAATTTGCACATCTGGATTTAGAGAAAATGAAATGGCATTGTGTCTATATTTTCCTAGTTCCTCTTGCCATGACTGTTCCCTGCTGCCTGGAGTTCATCTCAAACATCCCACTATGCCTCATGTAATCCACATTTCACATCCACATCCTCTGTCACACAGCAAGTTTTCTCCTCCATGCTGGGTCCACTTGAAGTTTGGCTTTGATCATCAGTTTGGCTTGTATTTTGTCTCCCTATATATAGCTTTGCCATTAGCTTCACACTCTCCCTACAGTGAAGATCATTTATTCCTTCTTGCTGTCTCCACGGTGAGTGCAGTGTATGGCATACATGGATTCACATAACCTTGTTCCATAATGGAAGTTGCATAATACAGGTGTGGTAGTCAGATGTTCCTAACTGGAAAATCCTGAAATAAGTTCATTTGCTGGCTCAGCTGCCTCTGGGGTGTGTTTTGGGCATGAAGCCCCCAAGCCGGTGAGGGCTGTAGGTGGGATGAATTGGTGGCCTTGGCCGGTCCCAGGCGGGTGTGCGCGGTGAGGAGCGATGGCGACTGCCGCCAAGTCCCAGGTAGTGTTCCAGGCCGGGCCTCCTATGGCGGCAGCGGGCGGGAAGGAAAAGTGCTCCCTTAGAACGCCTGTTCTGGAGCGGCCGGTGGGAGGCGGCGGCAGCCGCCCCTCCTCGCCCACTTCGGTGCGCCTCTTCGCCCTCTTCGGCTTGTTCAGTGGGCAGCTTCGGAGCAGCGTCCTCAAGACGCTGATCTCGCTCTCGCACCTTCGCTCCAGAGGGCGTTGCCAGGACAGTGGCAGCCTCCGCAGCAGCTGCTTCTGCCCGGCGCCCCAACCGCGCCCACGTTGCCGCCCTGCCCGCCTGGCCCGTCTGGCCCGCCTGGCCCGCTGGCCTGCCTGCCCGTCTGCGCCCAGAGCCGGTGCCGGGAGGTAGGGGGGCTCTGCAACCGCGCAACGCCTGCTCTGAACACCTCGCTGCAGCGCCTCAGCAACACCCAGCTCTTCCGGAGCACCTGTGCTGGGCCAGTACTGGGGAGGGCAGACGGAGCTCTCCCTGACCCGAGCAGCAAAGGAGCCAGGGCTAGATCACCGAGAAGCTTGCGCATCTGTGCGGGCCCTCTGGACCCTAGAGTACACCCTGCAGCACAGTTGCGACTTCAAGAGTACTGTGTCTTCAGGGAATAGTCCGAGAAGGGCAATAGCTGGGTCAAATGGTGGTTCCATTCCCAGCTTTCCCAGAAATCTCCAAACTGCTTTCCATATTGGCCGCACCAATTTGCAGTCCCACCAGCAATGTACAAGTGTACCCTTTCCCCACATTCTCGCCAGCACTTGCTGTTTGACTTCAGAATGGCTGCCAATCTTACTGGAGTGAGATGGTATTTTAGGGTGGTTTTGATTTGCATTTCTCAGACTGCTAGAGATGGTGAACATTTTTTCATGTACTTGTTGATTGATTGTATGTCCTCCTCTGAGAAGTGTCTGTTCAGGTCTTTGGCCCATTTGTTGATTGGGTTATTTATTTTCTTATTGTTTAATTTTTTGAGTTACTACAGGGATACTGCCACATTGATGTTCATAGCAGCACAATTCACAATAGCTAGACTGTGCAACCAACCCCAATGCCCCTCAATAGATGAATGGATAAAAAAAATGTGGCATTTATACACAATGGAGTACTATGCAGCACTAAGAAATGACAAAATCATGGAATTTGCAGGGAAATGGATGGCATTAGAGCAGATTATGCTAAGTGAAGCTAGCCAATACCTAAAAAGCAAATGCCAAATGTCTTCTTTGGTATAATGAGAGCAACTAAGACCAGAGCGGGGAGGAAGAGCAGTAGGAAAAGATTAACATTAAACAGAGTCATGAGGTGGGAGGGAAAGGGAGAGAAAAGGGAAATTGCATGGAAATGGGAGGAGACCCTCATTGCTATACAAAATTACATATAAGAGGTTGTGAGGGGAATGGGAAAAAAATAAGGAGAGAAATGAATTAAAGTAGATGGGGTAGAGAGAGAAGATGGGAGGGGAGGGGGGATAGTAGAGGATAGGAAAGGTAGCAGAATACAACAGTTACTATTATGGCATTATGTAAAAATGTGGGTGTGTAACCGATGTGATTCTGCAATCTTTGTAATGTTTTGAATAACCAATAAAAATAAATAAACAAACAAAAAAAGAATAGAAACATAGATAAAAAGATCTAATTTAAGTCTTTGAAGCAAGCTAAGGGAATTGACATTATTCCATTTTAAAAAGCTAAAGTGCTAGGCTGTGGGGCGTAGCATGGTGGTAGAGCATGTGCTTACCATGCGCTAGGCTCTGGGTTTACCATCAGCACAACAACAACAACAACAAAAAAAGCTAAGGTATGGTGATTAATGTCCAATTGTAATTCCAGAAAAAAAGATGCTGAAATGTGGTTTTCTATTCTAAGCAAGAAGAAATAATAAGCAAGAAGAAATACTTATTATTAATACAGACAATTATGATACTCTACAGAAACATTGATTGTTGGTGGGGCCAAGGAAATGCTAGAGATAAATTTCAAGAAAGATTTTAAAACTTCTATTTCTGAAAAGAAAAATATTCTCTTTTATAAATAAGAGAATAGATAATTATTGGTCTGGTTAAAACTGTCATTTGAAAGTCAGAGACAGCCAGACAAACTAACACGGAGAACCTATGATTTTTACCTCAAGATATGTTCCCTAATATTTTAATCTGCAATATTCACTAACAATTTAACTGATGTATTTATTATGTACCATCATATCAATACATGTTGACATGTGAATATGTTTTTGCATATGAAATAAAATTACACAGTTGTTTAACTCTTAAAAAAAAGAGTACTCTGTCAAATAACGCACTTCAGGATGGGGGAATCCCAGCATGATGCCCAGGAGTCTCTGCTGTGGCTTTTGTATCTCCTTAATAAAGACCTCAATCCTGCTGGAAAGCAGGGGGGCCAGCCTCCTCTGAGGCCTCCATCAGAGACTGATATCATGCCCGTGGGACCATCTTCTCCTGTGTGTAGCACTTTTGTACAAGAACTTTTTCAAGCCCATTACAGATCTTCTTTGACATGTCCTCATTGTGAGAAACAGAGTAACACTTTGGATCTTTCCTCTGCATTTCTTTGCCAATTCCTGGAACCCACACAAAACCTCTCTGTTTCACTGTAGTGTATCAAGGGAAATGTCCTCATTGCATGAGGATTGCTGTGGCTGTGCCTCTGTTGGGGACTGTTTCCAGACTTCAGGAAGCAATATCTATGGAAACAAAGATCCCCACTGATCAGATTGCATTGACAGAAATATACTATGATAGATTCCACTTTTCCTTTTGTGTTACAGATGACCTGGAGACAATCCATGAAAGTGAAGGCATTTTTGCTTTAAGACTCCAGAAATATTTTGGCCTGAAGGAATTCTCAGTCAAAGAAGAATTCACTTAAACAACAATCTCAATCACTTGAAGTTTGGCTTGGATCATCAGAGACTGTCTTCCTCTACACAAACTGCAGCAAAGCAGGGGGAATTGGACCTGCCCACCACCAGAGCAGGCAGTGACAAGATTGTCATGCTGGTGTGTAACTGAGCCTGCACTGGGCAGCAGGGAAGGAGATTTGAACTGCCTTTTATGCTGCACTTAGAGAAGATGATAGCATGGGACCTTCTGCAGTAGACAATTTTGGAGAAGATGAAGTATTTCCTGAGGCCTACTGTTTGCATTCAAGTGTGTCCGTTCAGTTTACATGTGGTCAGTTTTGTGGGAATTACATACTTGCTGCCCCAGGAGGAACAGCCCCTGTGCCACCCAACAGTAGAAAGGGCATTAAAATCTCATGGACCAGGTGGCACTGCTCATGAGAAGTTAGTGGTAGGATGGGACAAGGAGACAAAAATTTCTTATTTGTACACACTGAAGATGAGTACATCCCAGATGCAGAAAGTGTCCGCCTACAGAAGGAGGGGCATCATCAACCTCAGACCTGCACTTTATCCCAGTGTTTCCAACTGTAAGCCAAAGAGGAACGACTGGCCCCAGATGATGCCTGGTGTTGCCCACACTGCAAGCAGCTGCAGGAGGGGAGCATCACGCGGAGCCTGTGCACTCTGCCTCATGTGCTATACACCTCAAGAGATTTCAACAGAAAGGTGACAGGAATGTGAAACTTCAGAACATGGTCAAGATCCCCTTGACTGTCCTGGACATGACTCTTCATGTGGTCAAGAGAAGCCAGAGCAGCTGGAGTTTTCTATCCCATTGGTCCCCATGGAGGCAGCCCTATGGACTCAGGAGGGACCCTTAGGACTACATCTATTACCTGTATGCTGTGTGCAATCACCATGGCACCATGCAAGGGGGGCACTACCCAGCATACTGGAAGAACTCCATGGATGGCCTCTGTTATTGCTTCAATGACAGTGATGTGCAGCAGCTGTCGGAGGACAAAGTGTGCCCGCAGACAGCCTATATAATCTTCTACCAAAGGCAGATAGCCATCCCATCATGGTGGGCTAACAGCTCAGTAGCCAGCTTCACAAGTTCTTCCCTGTTCGAGCACTGGGTGAGCTAGCTTCCAGGGAGCAAGCAAGCCAGTGTGACTTCAGCGGCCTCCTGCAGATGAACCTCCCTGGCCTCACTCTTCAAGTCCATGGAAATGACTGCGGAAAGGAGTGAAGATGATGCTGGCTTTTCAACGCGGCCATTTGTGAGGAGTGTCCAGAGTCAGAGCTTGTCCTCCAGATCATCTGTGACCAGCTCCTTGGCTGTTAATGAAAATTGCAAGAGAACTTCTTGGTCCCTGTCTGTGAAGTTGCAGATGTGCTCCATTTTTCCTTCCCACCTCTCAGGGTGAAGCCAGATTTAAAGATAGGTAGTTAGTGTAGGTAGGTAAATCGGGTCTAATATTGAGTAAAATTGAAAATGAAGGCCATATAGAGAATGGAGCCTGGGAAAGAAGAGCAGCACTTGGGAAATTGAAATGTTAATGTTCCCAAGGCCCAGAGCCCATCCCAAGGAAATGTGAATGAAGCAGCTCCCAGCAAACAGGGAGATGCTAATCCAAAAGTTCTTCCTGGCCAGATTACTCCTTTGGCCCACCCGCTCCCCACCCTTTGGGCCTTCCCATCGAAATTCCATCAGTGAAAGATAAGAGAACAAAGGACAGGAATGCTGACAGAATTGCAGGAAAGCTAAATGAAGACCTTAGTTATAAAAGAGAGAAGACCTCCCCCCTTCCATGGATTCCACCTCTTGGGTCCCTTTCTTCCTCTGGGAGAAGTCTTTTCTGCTGTCCTTATTTAAGCTTCTACTTTCCACTCTAAACTTGCCTCAGCGTGCTTCTCTGGTGTTATACTTCAGCACTGGGGAAGCAAGGACTCATCACCAGTAATCAGCGGTAACAAGGGGACTCTCCAGTTCACAGCTCTGCCTCCACCTTAGAGAAGATCTGGGAAGCAGTGGATGACAAGGTCTCCATCTCTTGCCTTGGCAGCTTGAGGAACCTTTCCAGCAGTTATCAGGAAGCAAGTGATAGTCACAGTCTATGAGAACACAAGGCTGTTAGCTGAGCCCTCCTGGCTGTCATGTAGGGTGTGTTCAGAGATGAGTCAGATACCCCAAATTGAATTCCAGTGTTCAATTTTAGATACACAGAGCAAAAACTTAGCCCAAGGGGATCGCTTACCACATGTCTCCTATGCATTTTATAACAATAACCAGATTGCTTGCATGGATCAGAATGATCTCATGGACTTCTCTCCAGTCAAAGAAGTGAAACCCCAGGCCACCCAGGCTCACTCACAAATAGAACCAGAGAGCACAACCAAGAAGTCCCCCAGTTCCAAAGGCATTTCTGAGCCAGATCAAAGCTTGCAAAGGGGAGAGCATCCTTGGCAAGCCAAGAATCATCTCTTTCAAATACATCCCCTTCTTTTCTGTTCCTGTCAACATTACTCTAAAGCCTTCTCACTCTTGAAGCAAAGGATATTCTTCTAGGGCCTGTGGAAGGCATTCATGCCCTGCTCCTGACCAGCCCAATCCCATGATTCCACACCAACTCCCTTGCCACAGAAGCAGAAGTCAGCTTCTGATTACACTGCTTCCTCTACATCTGCTAAAAAAGCCTCAGGCTCTGCCACCAGTGGCCCCTTCCCTCCTAGGAAGAAGAGGACTTCAGAGTGAACATTGAGTAGGGAGAACTCCAGACAAAGCCTGGGTTCCCACAGAGCCAGTGTTACCTCCATCTCCAAACCCAACTCCCCTTGCGTGAGCGAGGCCAGAGCCAGGGAGGGCAAAGGTAACAGCAAGCATGTGTGGAGCTCCTCTGTGGTCAGCCTGTACCTCCCCAGCATGAGTGTGCAGTCTGGTCTGAAGAGGGACAGCAAGTCTGAGGATAAGGGTCTGTCCTCCTTCAAGGAAACTAGGAGGTTGATGAACCTCAGCAAGACAACCTTGTTGTCTAAAAAGACACGTGAGAGCTCTGTCAAGCCAGACCATATGAGTGCCAGTGATGACAAGGCTGAGAAAGCCCACAGCCTCCGGGGGGGCCCCCAGCAGCCAAATGCATATGCAGTTGCAAAGGAGCAGCTTGTCTCCAAGGAGCCTGCCCCCACTGAACATTCCCTGCTCTCTGCTCACAAGGCCATGTTTTCCCAGCTGGATTCCACTCTTCCCTCATCTCCCAGAGGCAAGCAGCCTGATGTGAAAGCCTCCAAAAAGTTCCCTTCTAGCATGCAGACCTCTGACCAGCCTTCTCAGAAACCTCAGGGACATTTCCGCAGCCTAAGTGTTCTCTGTCTGTAAAGATGTTTATTTAGCAGCCCTTCTCGCCCACCAAAGCCCTCTATGCATTTGTTTTGTTATTTTTTGGTCATGTGCCTGATTGCGTGTGCGTGCATGTGTGCATCTGTTAGTGAGTGTGTGTTTGTATGCAAGGAAAAGTCAGTTGTAAATTGTTAAAAGAGTCACCTTATTCTGCCATTGAACCAAGTTACAGCTATAGGCAAAGTATTGATACCAGGCTAACTGAAGTCATCATAGACAATGCCTGGACAGTCCCTTTAGCAATTATATATTTATATATATATATATATATATATATATATATATATATATATATATATTTATTTATTTATTTATTTATTTATTTTTTTTTTCTTTCTAGAGAAATCTAATGACTCTCACTGGACACTAGGGTCTTGAAACCTGTGAACCAGTTAAGCTATCATTAGTGTATGGAAGGGTGGATTATTTGATCAGGATTTGTGCACACTGTGGGTTGTAGAGTGGCACCAGGAGCTCTAAAAACTGTGAAAATAACATATGAAACAAACCAAGGGAAAAACTGTTGCTTTTGGCATTTGTGCCCCATTTACCAGTCTTTGTAAAGGGAAATATTTTAACACTAATATTTCTAAGGTATCTATACTCAGCTAGTCCAGGATGAATGTGCATCAGTAAATGGGTTAAAGAGAAAAAAACCTTAAAATAAATAAATCTAGAGGATAAAAGTTTCATGTGGTTCATGGTTTGAAAGTTGACAGACCATGGTCAGTTAGCAGTGTGGCTTTTGGGTTATGATGAAGCACAGAACACCATGATATAGAAATCATGAGGAAGCAAATCTGTTCACCTCATGGTGGCTGGGGAAGCACAGAGAGGAAGAGGAGCAGTCAGGCTTCTCATCCTTCCTTTAAAGGCATGCTCCAAATAACCAGACTTCTACTAGGCCCCACCTCCTAAAGGTTCCATCATATCCCAATAGCACCACTGTCTGGAGACCTGTGGACATTCAAAATCCAAAATATAGCAATGGGTACTTTGTGCTTAAATGTCTGCTGAATCTAGAGATGGAGATCATGGAGAAGAGGAACTTGTACCCTAGGTCTATAACAAAAAGCTTTGTACATAACTATGCCCAATGTTATGTCTGTAATTAAGTTAATACCATCATTCGTAAGAAGTGCTGCAATTTACCTGTTAATATAGTCATGTTTCACATTACAACATTTTAGTCAACACATCATACAACTGTGGTCCCATATATTTTTAATTTTTCAAGTTTTGTTACATAAAGTAATGTTTTTTTAATACTGAAAAATTCCTGTGGCTTAGTGATGTCATGGCTATTGTAACTTTGGAGCACAATATACTACCCAGATGTTTGTGGTGTTACTGATGTAAATAACACTGCCAACTCAATATAAAATGATAGCACATATATATTATGTATGACACATAGTACTCTTTTTTTCTGTTTCTAACCTTTACTTCTGGCTCAGAAAAAAATAAATGATAATGTATAATCTATTGGTGAATATGACTTCACTATCAAATTCTTCCCTATTTGTAAGAAAAAAAATAGGTTTAATGTTTAAGAGAAGAATTGGTTTAACACAATTTTGTTATTATCACAATTTAAGAAATATCCACAGGAACCTCTTGGAAAACAGTTTACTGAACATTCACCCCATTTGGGAGATTAGGCAATCCTGAATCCACATAAGGAAAAAATTTAAAACACATTTTGTCCTCACACATTACTTTTCCTCTGCACAAAGTTCAGATTAAATGTCTTTAAAGATCACTTTTGAATGTCTCCCTCAAGAGCTCACATAATAGAAGCGTGGTGCCTAGTGTGGCAATGTTAAGAGGTGGTGGTAGTACCTTTAAGAGATGGGCCTAGTGAGAGGTCATTACTGGCCCCTCCCCATTCTCTGGTGTTCTGTCTCACTACCTTCTGTCACACCCTCCTGCATGGATTATGATGTCATCCACTGTGAAGTGAGATTGCCAGAGGCCCTTACCAGAGCCAGTACTTGTGGATTTCAACCTCCAAAATCATGAGCTAAATAAATGTCTTTTCTTAATAAGTAACCTAACCTTGAGTATTTCATTATAGCAACTGAAAACAGATTAATACAACTTTTATCTATTTCAGCAACTTAATATAAATGAAATGCAACCTTCATTTTTAAATAAAAATAACACCATATTTTAAACTGCAAATAGGACTCTCCTTATAAAACAATGAGTTCAATAGCAAATTCTTATGTCTAGATAATTATTTACCATAATTAATGTGTGTGTAATTTGAAGCTCTCAAATTATTTTCAACTCAAGACAATCAGGCTACTGGAGTCATTTCTTCATCTGAGTTATTTGATTCACCTTTTAGTTCCAATTCCTCTAAATTTTTGTCTATAGTTAAAATAGTTTTCCTCTTCCTCTTCTTAGGAACTGCATCATTAGCACAGATTTTTCTCATTTTAATGTTTGGCAATTTCTTCAGATCAAAATCCCATTCCCTAAAAGTTTTCAGATTGTTTGCATTTAAAATGTCTGGGATCTCAAGGCCATATCCTTCATACTGCTGTCTCTCCCGCTCCATCGTCTGCTTGATAACTGTTTCCCAGGAAAAGTGCCGCCTTCCTTGCCTGTCCTTGATGCTGTTATGTAACTCGATCTGCTCCAGCTCACTGCTAAATCTATTTAAATACCTTTCAACTAATTCACAAGCATCTTTCTTTGAATACCCCATTTTTTTGGGGGGATCCAGTTGACTTTGAAACCACTGCAGTTTTTCACCAATAAGATTGAGACGTAAGGCCTTTTCATTCTTCAACTTTTCTTTCTTATCATGTTTGTGGGCCTCTCTTGTAATTTGAGCTGCTTTTCTACTATATGGATGGATGACTTTTTTTTCCTGTCCTGTACTTCTTCCCTTTGGAACTTTAGGCATGGTGACGTCCAGGAGGCCGCGGAGAGCCTCCGCACTCCAGATCCATCAATCACTAACCACAGCCGCAGCAGCACACGCGGATACTCCAGGCTGAACACACTTGGGATCCCGGGAGCTGTGGGGGACAGACCGGAAGACGACACATAGTACTTGATAATTTAAAAATGACCGTAAATGATTTATGCATTTACTATATTTTGTATGTTATATTAGAGGGTACTCCTTATTTAGAAAAATGTTTACTGTACAACAGAGATACAATTTTAATTTAATATCACTGATTGTCCCGTCCGGCAGGACACATCAACGTGGGCAGCGAACCTAGATGGGGAGGAATGAAGGGACAAGAGACAGGAAAGGTGACAGCAAGACAAAAGTTCTGATCAAGCTGCAAACTTTTATTGTTCACACAGGGGTATTTATATGCTGGGGGATGGGGAAGCTCTCTAATCAGCAATTGCTGGATGTGGGTGGTAAAACTGCCAGCTGCAAGATGTCTGATGATCCTGATAACCGCAGGATGTTCCAGGGAGATAGGTAGCTGCAGGATGCCTCCTGGGCAGGATGTCTCCCAGGGGGCTGTCAGGCTAATCTTTGAAGGAAAATTTCCTTCTAGTCCCCGACAACTGATATCTAATTTTTATTGTGTCCTCTCTGCCTTTTTATTTTTTAATTTTTTTTCTTTTTAAATTATTTTCTTAGTAAATAGATCTTTATTTTATTTATTTATACATGGTGTTGAGAATCAAATCCAGTGCCTCACACATGCCAGGCAAGGGTAATATCGCTGAGCCTCAGTCCCAGCCCATTTCTGCCTTTTTATAAATAATATTTTTCTTCCCCTCTCCCATGATTATTCATCATATTTTTCCTGTTTGCCACTCAAAGCTCCATCTTTGCTCAAGAATATTCAAGAGTATGGAATTCTGTCAGAAGAACACATCCTAAGGCATTGCCATTCATTACAAGTTGTATGAAATTCACCTTTCTGCTTGAACTTGAGCACCTGCCTCCAAATCACTGAATTCATTTTCAATCAGGTGTCAGCTCATGAACTTGCTCATTTTCCTTTACCTTTTTTATTTCTTTAAGGAAATTCATATAACCCTTTTCAATTACATACTATAATTTCTCACTCAGTTCCATCCTAGTTGGTTTTCTTATCTTCTTTATAGCTGTCACCTCTGAACCTTTTTATGCATTATAAAACCCAAGCATTGTCTTTTAAATGTAAGTGTTCATAAGAAGTGTGTGGGAGACTTCAATAATATGTGCAAAGAACCAATATTCTGACTCAGCCATTTTGGAGAATTTCATCTTTACAAATGTGACAGAGGCTTCTGAGGCTAGTCTCTGGGGTCAGTGAACCTCACTCAGACACTTTCAACTCACCAGACTTCTGAGAAGACTTAACCTCTACTCTTTATTTCTGACCCACTGTGAACAAAATGCACTGTTTTGTTTGTTATGTTCTGCTGAGGGCCATTGCCAAGTAGGAATGATGCATTGAAATTTCCTTGCCAGCGTACCCCATGTTAAATGGACTTGCCTTGGAAATTCGCTGTGACATTGCATGTGTGTTTGAGAAAGGTAACCCTGCTCAAGGACCAGGGTGGATCCAGGTTTAGGGTGTATCCTGCAGGTTTTAGGAAGTATCCCGCTCCTTGGGTTTAGGGCGTTCCCGGTTTAAGACAATTTGGGTTTAGGGCGTTCCTGGTTTAAGGTTATTGCTGCTGGGAATAAGGCATATCCTGCTGCCTGAGTTCCCGTTGAGTTCTCGTGGAATTCAGAAAGTATTTGGGACGTGAATGGTGCGGCAGAACTTGGATTTCCCCAGAACGTGTGTAGAGGCTGGTGTGAGTTTGGGAATAAAGAATTGCTGTTTGAATCTACAAGGTATGTGGTGGCTCGTGATTCTGTGCCCAGCCAAGACTGCGGCAATGTTCATTATTTAACTTCCATTTTTTTCATATTACTCTCAATTCTCTCTCAAGTTAGAAATATCTTTCTCCAAATGTCTTAATTTTGATCCTTTGCTTGAGAATTATTTCTTTGATTTCATGGCAAATCACTTACATTTATAAAGTGACTTGGTTAACAACTTTATGCTTTTCCCATGTCATACCAGTCTATAAACAGATTAGTCAAATTGTTGATTACCTTTATAGCTTCTAAGAATGAATTTGAGATAGGGTCTGAGATAATGTCAGGATCAGAAAAGACAAACATTTTTTATGTATATGTCACAAATTTCAATTATCTTGGATATAAATTCTCTAGTTACACCTGGCCCATTTCTCTTCATTAAACTATGTTCAGAACCATATATCAGTATTTACAAATAAGGGTTCCTTGTTCCTGATAATTTTACAGGCTAATGGTAAATATTTGTTTTCTTAGAGTACATTATTCCAATTTATTCAACTTCAATTGAAAACATGTGTGTGTATACACATAAAAAATGTACCCTTTTGTTTGTTATGTTCATTATTTAACTTCCAACTTTTTTCATATTAATCTCAATTCTGTCTAAAGTTGGAAACATCTTCCTCCAAAGGTCTTGATTTTGATCATTTGAGATATATAACAGATTGAGTGTCCTCTATCCAAAATGCTTGGGAGCAAACATTTTAGATTTTGGAATTTTTAAAAATTTTGATACACTTGTATAAATATAACTATAACACAAAACCATTTATATTTCATGTACACTTTATGCCCTTATCCACATAGACTGAAGGTGATTGTATAAAATAGTTTAAGTTTACCATTGTTTTAAATATGAGCCATTGCATAGACCAGATGTGGAATTTTCCTCTCAAAGTTCATGTCAGTGCTCAAACAGTTTTGGATTTTAAAACATTTCAAGATTTTCAGATTAGGGATTCTCACTCTATAATAAGAAAAGTAACTGATATCTCCTTAATTTATAGGGAATAGGACAGTAGGTGCAATTGTGTTCTGATTTAAGATCTTTAGTCAAATATCATCCAACACCAAACTCAATTTTGCTTTTTAATTCTTTTATAGAAGCTAATAGAATCTCTGCATGTCACGGGACTAATGCCAGTATGTCCCTATTTATTACATATTCCAATGGCTCTTGAGACCCATTTTGTTATAATCTCGCCCAAATTTTGCCCTTTACCATGACAGTGATTGCATATAATTCTGTTTGTAGAAGAAACATTTTTATGTTCTTCCCCTCTGAAGTATAAACCTTGTTTCTAAATTCATTTTATCAATACCTGACAAGCCTTAATGACTCCCTGAAAATAGCTGAAAAGAAATTTGAGAGGCACATGTGTCAGAAAGTGGACTAGGCTATTGTACATTTATTTGAACATTTGATTTTTGCAGACATATAACTACACATCTCTAAATGCTTTCTTTAGAAAAATAAGTCACATTTAACCTTAAATTTACATTACTCTGAACAATAGCTACACATCTGAGAGACCACATTGAGTAATATATTTCACTTTCATAGATAAATGTGAATGTCTATGCATTTGTGTGCTTCCTTGCAGTTGCAAATGCATCCAACCTATTTAGTCTTGCTTGGATAACTAAATAGTACTGCTGCTAGAATTTTTAAAATGTGAAACTCTTAGGTTAAAGTTAGGTAATTGGTTTCAAAATAGAATATATTTCATATAGAGATTTTGACTAAATTGAAGAATATCAAGTGGTCTTCATTCAAGATCAAGGAAGCTTAATGATTATCATAATGAATAATTTGGGATTCTATAGGATTGTGTTTTACATAGATCACCCATCTATATTCTGACCCCATCAACCGAAACTCCCTGGACATATGTACTTTCCAGGGAAATTGGAATGATTTATGAGTGGTTCTCATTGTGGCCATCACCAAATCACCTAAGTGATTCTCACCCTAGTGCCAATGATATGGAGTAAATTTTTACTCCCCACCCAAAAGAATGTTTAGGTTCTATCTCAAGTACCTTTTTTGGAAATAGGACCTTTGCAGTCATAATTAGATAAGCTGAGGTTATCTTGGAATAGAGTTGGCCATTGATCCAATATACCTGGAGTCCTTATAAGAAGAGTACAAGAGACAGTCACACAGATGAACCGAGAGAAAAGCCATGTGAAGAGAAAGCAGAGACTTAAGTAATGTAGTGTCAAAGATTGCTGAAAGCACCAGAAACTAGGAGGAGATGAGGAAGTATTCCCCTTAGGCTTCATAGATACATGTCTCTGCCAACACCTTGATTTCTGATTCATAGCCTCTGAAACTGTGAGACAATATTATTGTTTGTTATTTAAACCACAAGATTTTTCAAATTTTGCTATGGCAATGATAGTAAACAAATATAACTACTTATTCAGGAAGTAAGGCAAAGGGAACTGTCTTTTGAAAGGTCTATGCCCTCTAGTGATTCTGCAATGAGCAAGCTTTGGGATCAAGAGATAGATGATCTCTGGGATTCTAAAATCTCAGGTATGATGATGGGAGAACACATATGTATTTCATGCAGGAGGTTTATATCTATTTCATTGATGAAAACTAACTCATCTTGACAGTGATAGAAGAGAAATCTCCTAATTGTGATAATGAAGCTCTACATGAGGCTATTCTGTAGTTGCTACCCTAGAAGTACAAGGCACTTGAAGGTCAATCCAATTTCATTTTGACAAACAACTCAACTTAAAGTTATTTGCTCTTGGAGATATGATGCTTATTCAGATTTTCGTGAGTAAGTGTTAGGGTGCTAATACATTTGCCTCATAATGGACAATATATCTTCTATGTATGAACATCTAGTTGTTTTGCAATTATTTCTGATGATTGATATTAAACTATTATTTATTGGACTGTGGCACCAAATACAAATTTATTTTTCATACTGCTGAATTTAGACGTGCCTCTCTCCCATCTGGGTCTGCCCTAGTGACACAATAGTGTCTTACACAGCGCAGAGACAGCATGAGAGATTCACGCCATGCCCAGAGCTGACAGAGTGCCTGAGTAATGGCAGCTGTCTCCTCAAACACTAGAAGGGCCTCCATGCATAGCAGCAGCAACCAATGACTCCCAACTCCACAGTACATCTTGTTCAACATCATTCAACATCACTTTTTCTTTATTACAGGTCTTCACTGTGGACTACCAATGGGGATCCTGAAGGAAATGCAATTCTATGAGGAGTTCTTTTTTTTCCTCCAGAGAAAGAAAAGAAAAACTCTAGCAATTTTCTCCCATATAGTAAATTATTGAACAAAACAGGGTTAAAAATTACTCAAAAGTGATCAGGCACTTAGGAAACAGAAGAGGAAACTGCCTGTCACAGCCCTATGTATGGAAGAGGCTTGCAACATAATTATTGGGAGATATCTGATTTTTGTCTTCATAATGAACACACACACACACACACACACACACACACACACACGAATACATGCACACACATTTGTGTTTGGGTTACTGTAAACAATCTTTCATGATAGTTTTGTCTAGCCTAACAGGGATTCTCAGATGGAAGTTCACTATCAAGTTTATTTAATAATAGTCTTTCATTTTCTGGTCTCATAAATGAAAAAGCTTGCTTATTTTTATTTTTTTTCTCTTTTTTTCCCATTTCAACTTTATTTAGAGATTGAGGATAATGTGAATACCAAAGTACACACGAAAGAAGAAACAAGTGTGAAAACTGGTAGAACGTGCGTTAGAATTTCCTTCAATCTAGTCTAAACACTGAGGCTGATCTAAATCTCTGATGTGGAATTCTGCCCTATGAGATTATACTGACTTATTTTTAGAATATTGCAGCACTTTATCTTCTATCGTTTATTTTTGAATTGACAACATTAGTGTATGGGAGGTATCCACAATGATATTTAAATGACCAATTTTTGAATACATGACCTGCAGTGTATTGTGTGGTATTCAAGATCAGAGACCATGTCTAAACTTCCTTGTATATATCATTTTCTTAGCTTGGACCTGGCACATAGTAGTAACTTAATACCTTCTTTTACTTGAATTGTTTCTGGCTTCTAACAATAGGGTGGAAAGGAGCAAACAAAATACTGTGCCATATATCACAAATAATTGGGAATAAGATGTGGTTCTTATTGGATGTGATTCTATTATATTTCAGGGTCTGACATAAGACAAAAAATATCATAACCAATTCATTAATAAAAATGAAGATTGTGACTGTTTACATTATGATCAGAGGTACTACCTCTGTCCCCCATGTCACCTACTAGTTCCTAATGACTAGAATACACCAGAATGCCACAACTTTTTGGCATTCATATATGCTTATATATAATAAAAATGCAATTCAAACATATGCTTTCTCAGGCTGGGGTTGTGGCTTAGGAGTAGAGTGCTCATCTAGCATGTGCAGGACTCTAAGTTGGATCCTCAGCACCACATAAAATAAATAAATAAAATAAAGGTCTCGTGTCCAACTACTCCTAAAAAAATAAATATTTTTTAAAATATCATATTCCTTCTCATTCTGTGATCCTCTCATTCTCTGCTCTTTCTTTTAATGCACAATGTGAATGTCAAATCTGTTTGCTTTAATTATGCTAAAAGGTTATATTGGAAGGTTGTCCATTTAGTCTTAAACAACATGAAATAGCACTTATATTATCATTATCACTTTCTGCACATAAACAAGAACTTGATAACAGTAGCTAACCATGAGAAAATAAATGTTCTCAGAAATGTGGATATTTTTACTAGAGAATGTCCCCTGTACCCACCTGCCTTCCCCAGGATGGAGAAGTACTGAAATCCCTTTAGGTCAGCAGCCAGTAGAGCATGGAACACTGGCACCTGTGGACAGATGTGCTCCAGTCCAGGGCACAGGCCCTCCTGCCCCCAACCCACAGAGTGGGTGGCTGAGATGAATAAGCCCTAGTTTCTGGAGAGGGCCATTTCGTCTCCACATAGGTACGTGGAGGGAGGAGAGCCTGCCCAGGGATCTGCTGTCAGGGGAGAGATCTCTATGTGAATATTCTCTAAAGACTACCAGGAGGAGTTCTGTGCCCATACCATCAAGAACATGACAACCATGAGCCACAAGCATGGCTCTGGAGCCCGATATCCCCAGTACTTAATACAGTCTGGCTGCAGACATGGATCAGTACTGACAGCAGGGGAGTGGCCCCTGGAAGACAGGAAGAAGGTAAAAGTTAGGCTGTCAGGAACACATTTCAGAGGCAGGGGTTCAGGCCATGCCTTCCCATGAAGACCAGGGCAGCACCATGCCTGTGGAAGTCCTCCAGGAGGTTGTCGAGTTCCAGCACCATGGTGTAGTTAATGCTTCAGATGTGTGCACTCTAGGACAGCTGAGTGCCTAGGGGTCAGGCCACTCTGTTACACCTAATAAGAATATCAGAGTTGCAAGACCCACGTGACAGGGGGAGCTACACTTGGGGCACTATGGTCCTTGATGAAACAGAGAGCAGGGTGTTCTGGGGCCCAGTGCCCACTGTAGATATGTGTGTCCATCTCATAATGGTGCAAGAAGGTGAGCATCTCCCTAATGCCTGGGGCTGGTCCTCACATCCTGAAAGCCAGGGCCGAGGAACAGAGAGCAGTGGAACTGAGGGCAGTGTGAGCTCACAGTGACTTCAGCCCAGCCACATACCTTTCAAGACCTGGTTCAGTATTACATCCCAGAAGGCCTCGATGGGAGGGCAGTACAGGCCATTGACCAGCTGCAAGAGAAGGACCCGTTCCTCTGACACCTGGGAAGGCAGAGGGAAAGGATTGAGTTCTGGAGGCAAGGTGGACATAGCCGCTGCCAGGCCTTGCCTGTCCCAAGCAGAAAGCCCATGTGGATCCCAGTGTGCTGGGGGAACAGAAGGGGACACTGGCAGGAGGCGAGGCACTGAGGAGACTCCTGTGGTGCATGACCAAAGGACATCATGTTCAGTAGGGACTGAAATCACCCCATGAACTCAGACACTAGGAAAGCAAGGACAAGGAGTCACACCATTGTGTGTCCACCCCTGGTCCACACTTGCATCTTGGGCATGGCTATGGAGTGCAGGAGGATGAACAAGGAAACCAGAATCCAATCCAGCATGTTGTACTTGTCCTCCCAGAAACACAGCAGGAACCTGACGCAGAGAGGTAGCAGGTCCAGCCCTGGGAGAAAAGTCTGCTCAGAGGTGCATCTCCTCCCTGGATTCCCACTTCCACCTGAGGCCAATGCACCCTACAATCAGCAGGACAGCTTTCTGATCTTCACATATGGAGCAATGGTGGTCATGGACCCAAAGCAGCCCAGGGGGCCTCCATTTCTGAAGCCTCAGGGGCAAAATCCACAGTCCAGCATGTCCACACTCTTAGGAATTAAAACAGGACAGGATATGATCTGAGCAGTCCAAAACTCTGAGAAATAAGAGGGCCTTAGAGACATGGGTGGAACCCTAGACCCCCCTTCTTTGCAGATGTTTTAAATATTTGTGTGTGTTGAAGTAATGTTTAAATACAAAGAAATAGCTTAATGTCCCCCCTTGATTGTGAATCTACCAATCAAGATAACATATCACTCATTCTGAAAAGTATCCTCAGGCCTTCACCCTTAGGAAGAACCATTGCTCTAGGCAGCATTGTGGCACACACTTATAATCCCCAAACTCAGAAGGCTGACACAGGAAGACTGGAAGGTCAAGGCCAGCCTTAGCAACTTATAGATTCTCTCTCAAAGTAAAATGTGAAAAAGCACTGGGAACATGGCTCAGGAGTAGATCAATTGACTAGTGTGCTGAACACCCTAGGTTCCAGAACTGCAAAAAAGAAAAATAAAGATTGTTTTTGAGTCTGACTTTCTGGGCTCAGTGCATCCTCTGTGAGATTCCTCTGGGTTGGTACTAGAAGCAGCAGCTCAAATGTAGAGGACCAATTGGTAAGGGAACCCAGCACAGCCACAGGAAGCCAGCAGTACCCAAAAGAGAGATGGACCACACAAGAGGATGACCTGCTCAGAGACTCAGGCAGAGCCCTCCAGAGCTAGTGATGCTGACCCAGGGGGCCAACCCCTTCCTGGCACTGAACCCTATAGGCCAGGCTTTAATTCCATGGCACAAACTTAGCCATCATTATTATGCTTTTTTATATTTATATTTTTTTCTTTTTACTTATATATGACATTGGAGTTTATTTGACATATTTATACAAACATGACATATGTCTTACACTAATCAGGATTTGAGAAAATGTGTACTATGGACATTCTAGTCCAGCTTTACTTTCTAATTAATGTCTTGACTACATTAATGTGAACAGAGAAGGCTACATTCTTTTTTTTTTAAACACTTTATTTTTATTTATTTATTTATTTATTTTAGAGAGAGTGAGAGAGGAGAGAGAGAGAGAGAGAGAGAGAGAATTTTTAATATTTATTTTTTAGTTCTCGGCGGACACAACATCTTTGTTGGTATGTGGTGCTGAGGATCGAAACCAGGCCGCATGCATGCCAGGCGAGCGCGCTACCACTTGAGCCACATCCCCAGCCCCAAGGCTACATTCTTGTGAACAGAGAAGGGCAATTAAGGGACATGGAGCTTAACTGTCCTCTTTTTCTAGGGCTGACACACAGGTCAAAGAAAGCCAGCCTTGCTAAGGATGGATGCTTTCCAGGAACTCCACAGATGGAGTCCATCTCCCTGTTCTTTTCAAGGCTGCCACAGGATTGGAGTGGGTATCAGGGATGAGCCAAGTCAAACTTCTATAGAAGTCACTGTACTTACAAAGCCCCAGCATTTTTCTTAAAAAATGCTCCCAAATTGCTGTCACCACAGGTTAATTTCCAGAATTCTTATAAAACTTTCTGTGTTCCTCTATGTGGTCCGGAAGGACTCTGTAGACATGAGCAAGCTAAGATTTTAAGAGGGAGAGTTGAAGGGAAACATTTGGGGTAGAGGAGGAATCAGGAGGTAGGAGCACGGGGAGGAGTGGGAAGATACTAGAGATGAGATTGGCCAAATTATGTTTCCCCTATAGGTACAAATACACCCCTATGAAACTCACCATCCTGTATAATTAATGCACACCAATAAAAGGTAGTGTTTTTTTCTTAATTTCCAGAATTCTTAAAAAGCTGATTTGGTCTTTTTTTTTTTTTTTTTTCAAGTTGTCTCACTGGTTTTGTTGAGGCGAGAATTCTCAGCAGTCCCCACTTGAATTTCTCTGATATCTCTGTAGTTCATATTTAAGAAATAAATGAATTAGCATCATAAGTCCCCTGTAAGGAGGACAGTGACCCACTAGCTGGCCATGCAATTCTGTTAGGGGGTGGCAACCACCACTAAAAAATTATGACTCATCCTGGGCACATGGGCAACACCTATAATCTCAGCCACTCTGGAGGCTGAGGTGGGAGGGTCGCAAGCTTAAAGACAGCCTGCACAGCTTAGTGAGTCCCTGTCTCAGAAAGGACTAGGATGCAGCTCAGCTGTGTACTGCTTGCTTAACACATAAGACCCTGTTTCCATCCCCAGTACCACAAGCAAATCAGCCAACAAACAAATGAAAACTGGAAATAACCCCCATGTCAGAACAAGCATCTTGTATTAAGGATGAAAGGAAACAATGTGGCTGGGGCCTCCCTAGAAACTGAGGCACTGTGAAGGGTTCTTGAGATCAGGTCAGAAAAACTTCAGACTGGTGCTCAGAGTTAAAGGTATGAGTCATTCAGAAAGGACAGGAAAGGGGGAAATGAAACAATCTCAAGGGATGTTAGAAATACCAGTGTCACAGGGAAGCAGGGAGCTGAAACTCCAAACCTCAGTTCTTGTGTTTTGAAGAAAGAAAATTTAAAATTAGACACCAAAAGCATGCAGAAGGACGATATTATAAGTGAAAATGAGATGAAAATGAAGTTAAAAGCAAATGAAGATTAAGTAGAAATCACTCTCCAGAGGGAGAGTGGGCCATCTCTTAGCAGAGAAAAACAAAGGAGACAATGCTTTCTCCAAACTTTTTACTGTTTGATGTTCACCAGGAGAACTGGGGCCCACCTCTGTACTCTTCCTCTCCAGTGTTCAACTCCTCCTTCACTTCAAGTCATGGAGTCTTTGACTATATTTGATCCTCTCCAGAACTGTCATGGTGGTATTCCTATTTATGGGAGTTTAATCTACAAGTCGATCCCATGTTAATGTGGGCACTGGGGTCAATAGCTAGTGAGAAGTTACCTTAGTGCCCCTGTGCTTTTGAAGCAATTTTTCTTCCTAGAAAAATGGAGACACCTCTGGCCATAATTCCTGGCTTTATATCAACATCAATGAACCCTTTCAAGAGGTTAGTCCCATGAATCCTTTTCTTTTAATATGTTTTCCAACTAGCTCCCTTTCTTATCTTTTTTTTTTTTTAATTTTCTGCAAATTAACTACCACCACATTGCTTTATTGTCTACTTTGGAAGTAGTTTTAAAAAGACCCTAAAGTGACTTAGAAACACTTGTGACCTTGCCTGCATTCACTGCTCATTGCTAGATACTACCTATCATCAGGATGCTGAAAGAAATAAAACATGAGCTCCAGAGTGGGTGGGTGAGGCCAACTTTTACTTCTCGCAGAGGCCATGTTACAGAAGCTGGTTATCAATTGTGGCCACTCGGCCTGCTGATATCTTTAACATAAGGCAGCACTGGCCTTTACTCTGATTGGAGGAGCTCAGATTACAATCTACAAGACTGGCTGTTTATAAAATTGGGGGTGGGTGGGAGGCAAAATAAAGGACCATAGTCAAAATGGCTATCATTGGATCCAATTAAAGCTACGTTTTCAAAATGGACAACCATAAGCCTTTCTATTTCCCATAGGAAGAGAGTGGATTCTCTCAGAGAGAAGAGGGATGGTGCACTTCACCTGATCACCAGTTTTGTGATGAGACTAGATTCCACATCTGGCCAACTTTCTTCTGGGTTCTTGTTTTGCAAATTTGAAGAATAAAATTCAGGGACAAGCGGAGCATGGTGGCACATACTCTAATTCCCAAAACATGGGAGGCTGAGACAGAATGATCACCAGTTGAAAGCCAGCCTCATTAACTTAGTGAGTTTCTATGCAATTTAGCAGACCCTGTCATGAAAGTTTGAAAATTAAAAAAATAAAAGTATAGGATGTGGGGATGTGCCTTGGTGGATGAAGCACCCCTGTGTTCAATCCCCTGTACAAATACAGAGAGAGAGAAAGAGAAAGAGAAAAGAGAGAGAGAGAGAGAGAGAGAGAGAGAGAGAGAGAGAGAGAGAGGAAGAAGAAGAAGAAGAAGAAGAAGAAGAAGAAGAAGAAGAAGAAGAAGAAGAAGAAGAAGAGGAAGAAAGAGGAGGAGAAAAGGACAAAGAAGAAAAAGAAGGAGGAGGAGGAGGAGGAGGAGGAGGAGGAAGAGGAGGAGGAGGAGGAGGAATAGGAATAGGAGGAGGAGGAGGAGGAGGAATAGGAGGAGGAGGAGGAGGAAGAGGAGGAATAGGAGGAGGAGGAGGAGGAGGAGGAGGAGGAGGAGGAGGATGAAAGAACAAAGAAGAAAAAGAAGTAGAAGGAGAAGGAGAAGGAGGAGGAGGAGAGGAGGAAGAAGTAAAAGAAGGAGGAGGAGGAGAAGAAGGAGGTGGAGGAGGAGGAGGAAGAGGAAGAGGAGGAGGAGGAGGAGGGAGGGAGAGAAGGAATGATAAAGGACAGAAGAAAGAGGCCTTGATGGTGCCCATTAATATTTCTAGGGGTCAATTTTCTGTGTGTTCTCTCCTTTTGAAGAAGACCTTAATTGGGGCCCACTGCCAGACCATACTGTACTCTTATTACCAGGAAGCAACCAGAGTCCTGCCCAAGTCTCCCTCCATTTGACTTTTGATTGACAGCTTGAGGGCTGCATGACTGCCTCCCAACAGGATGGTGTGGTACTCAGGGTAAGAGGTTTAAAGGAAATGTGTCCCCCGGTTTCTGTCTTAATTTACCTTCCCCTTAATCAGTTCATTACATTTTGAATAGCCCCCATCACATTTTGTGAGGGTTTTAGCTGTCAGGATGACTGGCGGTTGTGGCATAGTCTTGGTAGATATGGGGGCGGTGGTGCTGGAGACTTGGTTACAGGAGGCAGTGAAGATAGGATCCTGCGGGTAGCCTTTCTAAATGAAGGCTGGGGGGAGGGGTTCTAACATACCAAGCCCCCACCTCCTAGGTGTTCATACCTAAGAGAAGGCTCCCTGTGGCTGTTGGTCAAACTCCCTGTTTTTTATGTGCATGTCACTCATGGCTGAGCACTCACCTTGGGTCCTTGATGGTCTGAGCCTACAGTGAGCAACACATTTAGGGCTGATGCAGGACCTTTCCAGCCTTTCCTGTTTTAACCCAGGCAGAGATTGACACTGGGACATTTGTTATTCCAAGAGGAGCAAGGTCCTCATGCAAGAATATTCAGGCCCAGAAAAGTGTTAGAACAAAGCGACTGGGCCAGACACAAACTTCATAGATCATTTCAGCTTTTATTAAGGAACAGGACTACATTTACAGTATTGGACTCACTTTCTTAGTGGAAAATGAGCCACCGAACAAAGGAGGGGACTAGGCTTATATAGATTGTGGATGATTTAGTGAGCATGTCAGTCTGGGCATTCAGGAATTTTAATTGTTGGGTTGGGAGTCAGTGGCTAGCACTTGAAAAGGGGTTATCACTG
Source organism: Spermophilus citellus (assembly GCF_964194105.1). Classification (NCBI taxonomy): domain Eukaryota; kingdom Metazoa; phylum Chordata; class Mammalia; order Rodentia; family Sciuridae; genus Spermophilus; species Spermophilus citellus. The sequence continues at coordinate 2,273,628 of NC_138192.1, read as the reverse complement.
AAGACATTAGTGTTTTCTAGAGGCTATCACTTTAGGTTTGATGAAATCCTTTATCCCCACCTGCAGCCAGCATCTGGGAAGGAATTATCTTGGGAGAGATGAAAGCTAACAATGTATGGCTTTTTGATCCTTTTTCCCAGGCCACACTTTCTTGGGGTTTTTCATTTTCCATAACCAATAAAAAAAGCTGGCCCCACCCCCACAAGTTGACTCTAAACAATTTTTAACCAAAGATCTGAAGACAGTTGGAAAATAGATGCTACAGAAACTGGGAGCTATACATCCACCGTATTTGGCAGGGTCCTTTTAAGAAATTCAAAAGGAGTTGCAAGTGTGTTATTTCTCCCATGTTGGCACACATGCCCTGTATCCAGATATATGGGTCTGGGAGGTGAAGAGCCTAGAATCCCAAGCCAGAGCAGGTATGGAGCAGTGAGCCTCAAATCCGGACAGCCCTGCCTCCTGCGATTTCACTCACAAGACCTTTGTTCTCAGCAGCCCAGCTGTCAGCACTTGTACCTCCAGCAGCCCCTCCCATCCTCAATACACACACACACACACACACACACACACACAGATACCCACTTGCTTGCACATCCAGCAGAGTGCCTCTGCCTGCCCTCTACCAGCAGGAGAGTACCCTTCTGTGCCCTGCAACTGCTCTGTGGCTAAGAAACATGGAAATGATGCCAGGACCTTCAAAACATGCAGAAGAGAAGGAAAGTCACACCTCATGTGTGCTTGGGGTCAGATCCACTGGAGAGGGCAAGGAGAAGATCAGGGCTTCCCATGGTATGTCCCCAGGGCAAGAAAGTGAAGCAGGTTGGACTGAAGACTGCAGTCTGGTTTTGTTAGGAAGAACTTGACAGCTCTATTTTTTAACAAATCCTCCCCATTAGAATAAGAGTTGTCCCAGATCACTCTGACTCAGCCTGATCTAAACCCAGGCAATAACCTATCATCACACAGAGAAGGGGATCATAATCCAGGACTGGAATCCTGAGAAATATCTGGTTCAATAAGGGGCAATGACTACATCAGTGACCACCAAGGTGACACCACAATACACTTCCCTGATAACCCCTAGCAGTGGCCTAACTACAAAAACTTTGCCACTCCCTTGCCCCACTACAACTTTCCTGGGCTATAAGCAGAAGTTGGGTTCCAGCCACTCATTTTTTTTTTTTCTAAAGCTATATTTAAATTGATTGATAACCTATTACGGTTTGAACCCAGAAGCACTTTACCTGAGCCACATCCACAGCACCTTTTAATTTGAGGCAGGGTCTGGCCTCAAACGTCTTACTCTACTGCCTCCTCAGCCTCCCAAGTCTCTGGGGTCACAGATATTTGTCATTATGCCCAGACTCTCACTGGTGTCCTGAAGTTTGGAGGAGCGAGTCCTGGTTTCAGGTTCCAGGGCAGCTAGCTGCTACTTCTGCAATGGTGGTGGACACTTTATGAGGTGCTGGGTGCCTGGGGCTGGGGACCCACATGTGTCTGGTTCCTCCCAAGGCTCTCCTCACCCTTGGTGGATGTGAGGCAGATTCGGGGTACCCTGAGTCCACAGAAATCAGGGCCTCCTCCGTGACCTGTACCAGGCACAAAGGATCAGGAGACGCCTCGCAGGGGAAGGACGGTGATCTGGGAGGGTGCGGGTCTTCTGGGGGAATCACGTGATGGGGAATTGCAGCCACATCCTTCCTATAGGTGGCTAGGAGGCTGGCTTTGGGGCATGTGACCTGGGGACAAAAAGAGAGCTAGGCTCTTGGGCTGTAGATGCCAGTGGGTAGGTGGTGGGATCTCACTTGGCAGGATTCAGACATGGGGGCTGCAGGTGTTGTGGGTGCCAAGGTGAAAAACCAGCCTCTACCTCAGAGCAAATCCTGTCCAAGGAAGGGACATGACCTTTGTCCTTGGAAAGACCCACAGAGCACTCCTAGGCACATTCCCACTCTGCTAAGTTCTTTATCTACAAATAACAGGAGAGATCTGCTGCGCCTGGTGTCCCAGACTCAGTCAGGCTAGGAGGGGATCCAGAGCAACCCCCTATCAGCCACCAATCAGCATGAGGCAGGGAAATACCTGGGATGCCAGATGACCCTCTCAGTAGTTTATGGTGTAGGGAAATCATGTAGTTCAGCACAACACCCCTCTTGGCTTAAATCAATCAGTTCAAATGAATACCCCTTTTGTACTGACCAATCACCCCTACCCAAATTGTTCCTGCCAGTGAATGTGCTAATCATGTTTTAGAGTTGTTATTTGATTTTCCCGCAGTGTGTAATGATTTGCTAAGAGATGCTATGATGTATGTGAGGTGCCTGCCTTCTCCAAAGAATGTATAAAACTGCTGCAAACCCTAGTCTCGGGGCCCCTCAGCGTCACCAGTTGCTGTGTGTGCACGCGGAGGACTGAGCTGGCTGGCAATAAACACCTTTTTTGCTGCTTATATCGATCTTGGGTCTCTGGTGGTCCTAATGAAGCCAGATTTAAAGTTAGGTAGTCAGTGTAGTTAGGTAAATCGGGTCTAATACCGAGTGAAATCTAAAATGGAGGCCATGCTGGGAATGACTCAAGGAAAATACAGGACAATGGAATGTTAATGAAGTCCCGGAAAGGCCCTAGGCCAAAGTCCACCCTATAACAGCCCCCAACAGATTTGGAGATAGCCCATCACAAAGAAGTGTCCCACCCCTCGGGCCTTTCAACCTACATTCCATCACCAAAACTATAAAAAGGGGAGAAAACAGCCCTTCCTCGGATTCCACCTCTTGGGTCCCCTTCTTCCTCCGGGAGAAGTCTTTTCTGCTGTCCTTTAATAAACTTCTAATTTCTACTCTGACCTTGCCTCGGCGTGCTTCTTTGGTGTTATTCTTCAACATCGGGGAAGCAAGGACTCGTCACTGGTCAACAGCGGTATCACTTTGGGGGTCCCGAATTCGAGCATAAAATGGGTCCCTGTGGCAAGGACTCACTCCGTGGGTACTAGATTCCATTGCGTAGGGTGCGGGGATGTGAGCCTGGGCCCAGAGACCTCTAGGGAAGGTTACACGGGTGTGGGCCATGAGTCTCGCAGGGCTGGGTACTGGCCAATGGGTACTTAAGTTCTCACGGGTCGGGTGGCAGACCGGGTGGTTACGAGTGAAGCCAGATTTAAAGTTAGGTAGTCAGTGTAGTTAGGTAAATCGGGTCTAATACTGAGTGAAATCTAAAATGGAGGCCATGCTGAGAATGACTCAGGGAAAACACAGGACGACTCATGGAATGTTAATGAAGTCCTGAAAAGGCCCTAGGCCAAAGTCCACTTCAAAGAAGTGTTAATGAACAGCCCCCAGCAAACTTAAAGATAGCCCATCACAAAGAAGTGTCCCACCCCTCGGGCCTTCCAACCTACATTCCATCCCCAAAACTATAAGAAGGGGAAACAACTGCACTTCCACGGATTCCACCTCTTGGGTCCCCTTCTTCCTCCGGGAGAAGTATTTTCTGCTGTCCTTTAATAAACTTCTAATTTCTACTCTGACCTTGCCTCGGCGCGCTTCTTTGGTGTTATTCTTCAACATCGGGGAAGCAAGAACTCGTCACCGGTCAACAGCAATATCACGAGGCCGGGTGGTGCTGCATCTTAAGTGCAGGCGCCTCTTTCTGCGTTTTCAGAGCTGTCCATGCCTCAGTCCTCTGGCTGCCTGCAGCTGGCATAGAGGCTAAAGCCTTTCCTGTTCTGGTGCAACATCCCTGGAGGACAGTTCCTCACCGTGTACCTCCGCAGCCGGGGGTGCAGGAGCCTCTCAGCCAGCACAGCTGGGATGAGAATGCTTTAGCTGGAGCTCTGGGTGCATCGGGATGTGGATGTGGGACCCGTGGCCCCTCTCCCGTACCCGCTGCGGTGACATTTAGGAGAAAGGCACAGCGCCGCAGAACGGCAGTGCCTGCATGGCAGCCAAAGCCTCCCAGGTTCCAGAGCAGGAGACAAAGATATGGGGCATCTGTGAGCAGCGCAGACCCGTGGGCCAGCCACCTACCTTGACCAGCTTTTCCTTGGTGGTGGCTGGGGACTGGTCCGGTCCTTGAGTTTTGTCGAGGCCAGGGACTGATAAAAAACTTAAAGGACTGGTAAGAAAGGACACGTAAGCTGGACACGGAAGGGTTGGGTGTCTGGAGTACTCACTCTGCCTTTTGGCCCTTGGTGCAACTTAAAGCAATAGAGTGCTCTGGAGAGGTGTCCCGAGCCCTACTCTGGAAGTCCTGGTCAGTAGGCTAGTGGAGCACTCCATAAGACAACCACAGACAGTAATAGGCCAAGACACACTGCCCCAAAATGTGACCTGGGAGATAGAGCATCCCCCCCAAACCCAATACACTTAGGCATATCTCTGGCTGGCTGTTTATTCTTTAAAATCTGGAGTCCAGGAGTAACTGGGCTTCTGTAAAAGAAATGGTTCCCAGTGAAGGAAATCTGCATTAGTAAAGAGTCTGCTCCCACACAGCTTTGGTTACCTGGGAAACTGTCTAATGCAACAGTATCCATTCATCTCATGGTTCCACCCTCACCCTCTCTTAACTGTCCTCTCCAGGATCCCAGCCAACTGACCCTTCTTCAACTCATATTTTGTGTCTAAGTATGTAATTAAATGTGCAAAATTATCCTTCTGTTAGTTGTCTGATGTTGATTTAATTCATAGCTCAGCTAAAGAACCTAGGAAGGCAGAGGGGAGATATTTTTTCCTTCTCTATGGTGGAAAAGAGCCTGGGGAAGGGGGGGGGGAATCATTGAAAGTGTTTGAGTGAAGAAGTTCTCCGACCTTGGTGGTATTTGGTTCAGGGGTTGTGTGGAGGGGAGGGGACACTCTGGGAACTGGGGTTGGGTGTGGCAGGTGAACCACCTGGAAGAGCTGGCCCTCCAGTGCAGACCATGGAAGAGAGGCAGGGGCTGCAGCAGAGGAAGTCTGCATGCAGCTGGGATCTCCAGCTGGTGAGGGGCCACTGATGTTGTCTGTTGAGAGCCACAGTTTAGTCGGAATGATGCCTGGCATTTTGCTAGAGGGAATGGTTGAAAGGTGACCCTGCTCTGGGATTAGGGTGGATCCTGGGGGGGGAGGGTGGAATAGGGCGGCTCCAGGATTAGGGCAGATCCTGCTTGGATTAGGGCGGATCCTCCTGCCTTGGGCACCCGCTACTTTGGAGTTCCCATTGAGTTCTTGAGAGAGTTTGGGAGAATTGGTACTCGGAGTCTGGTGGAGGGAGTGTGTTTCCGGGAAGTGTGTGTAGAGTGCTGGTGAGAGTTCGGGAATAAAGAGTTGCTGTTTGAACCTACAAGGCTTTGTGACGGCTAGGCTGTTTTGTGCCCAGACAGACTGTGGCAGTGGTCACTGCTTCTGCAGCTCTTTGTTGCAGGACCAGCAGAAGATGATGGTGTATGGGTGGATGTGCTGAGGATTCACAGGTTAGAAAACAACCAAGGCCTGCCATCTTAACGCCAACCTGGAGTGGCTGTGACCCTCTCCCTAGTTGGATGCCACTGGTCAAGGATGGGAGTGGGCCTTCATAGATGGCAGTGTCCTCTCAGTTACTGGTAACTCGGGTCCCAGACTGTTATCCTTGGGCTGCCCCACACAGACTGACCACTGCAGGAGGCTCTGCTCACAGAGGTGACCATGGCCACTAGCACCTCTCTAATGCTGTAACCTGTCCCTATAAGACTCACCTAACCCTCACCTGTGCTCAGGGCTATTTGTGGGGCTGCTGTCTTGTCTCCTCTCTCAGGGAGCAGGTTGAAATACTAAGGCACTCAGGTCAGGCAGGGACATCCTGCTCCAGGCTCAATTTCCAAGCAGCCCTGCAGGCTGCCAGGGGTCACATGTGTTAGGCCAAGGTTCTCCCATAGCTGCAGGTCCACCTGAGTTCCCTGCCCACCTGCCCAAATTTATCAGTGGTTGTCTGAGCTGCAGTCTTAGCCTCCCTGGGTGATAGCAGAGACAGAGGGGGGCTTCTGGATAAAAGGGGATCAAGGGCAGAGTGGGACTTGGGATTTTGCAATGACCATGAGCAGCCACAGGAGACAAACTGCTGCTGGGTTTCCATTGACCTGGGGAACTTTCTGGCTACAGCAATCTCACTTTCTCACAAAATGAACCTTAAATGGGACTGTGGCCACATGACAGAAAGCACAGTTTATAGCTGCTGCCTTGGGGACTCTTGCATCTCTTTCAGACCTGCAGGGGAAGGGACACTGGGTTGGAAGATCCCCCAGCAAGAGACAGCATGTTTCCTGTGAGGAGGCCTCCAAGTTCTTTAGCCAGTGTGGAGAGGCTTCCTCCTGCAGCCCCAGGACCAGACAAGTCCCAAGGGGCACTGGGGTAAGTAAGGAGTGGGGGCATCTGTGCCTTTCAGGTAGATGGGAGCAGGGCCAGCTTTCAGCCTCACAGTTTCCTGACTCCTTCCTCCCAACTATTCCCTGGTGGCACTTTCCTTAAGCAGTTTTCTGAGGTTCTTTGCTGAAGTAATCTGTCCTGCTTAAAGTTTTCAGTCTCTTTTCTTTGAGGGAACTGGAGTTTAGTACCCCTTGGGGATGAAAAGCCTCTGGATGAGGTGAAAGGCCCTGGATATTCCAGAGGATATCTTGGGAGGAGGTTTCTGAGGCTGCTGGAGGGGAAGGGATCTGTGGGTTTGCAGTGTCCTTGGAGGAGTCCCCACACCTGCCCAGGCTCTCAGTGGAGGGACAAAAGGGCTCCAGCTGTCAAATGGGTCTTCCTTGTTGAAGAAAGGGATAGAGAAACTACCTCCCCTGCTCCTGTTCCTTCCATTACCCCAGAGCCCAAGGGGCACAGTGTTATGCTCGAATTCGGGACCGCCAAAAGACCACCAGAGACCCAAGATCGATGTAAGCAGCAAAGAGGTGTTTATTGTGATCTAGCTTGGTCCTCTGTGTGCACACACAGCAACTGGTGATGCTGAGAGGCCGGGAGCCTAGGGTTTGCAGCAGTTTTATACATTCTTTGGAGAAGGCAGGCACCTCACATACATCATAGCATCTCTTAGCAAATCATCACACACTGCCTTGGGCCTTGGGCCTTGGGTAGATGCACTTAGTTATCTGAATGGCTGTGGATTTCTTGCCTTGTGAATATAGAGCTGTGGAAAGTTGGAGCCAACAGGGTTCCCCACCTCTGGGTATCAGGAATAACATCTTCCAGCTGGGCCCTTGGGAGGGGAGGGTTTGCAGTCCCAGAGATTTTAAAACAAAAAAGCTGCTATCCTGTGATGTTCCCAGCAATGTGCTAAACATGACATTATCATAAATCCCTGTGCTATAGATGTTGAGGTGAAACACATAGAGGGTAAGTAAGTTGTCACAGCCACACAGCTAGCAACAGGAAGAGATAGGACTTAACCCTCTGGATCTTATAGGCAGGTTTAACTGTGGTTGAGGTCTTGCTGGTCATGGTTTGAGGGAGAAAACGGGTGCTGGTCTGAGTGATAAACAGTGCCAGCCTGTCTTCATAGGGTTGCTGAGGGGTTGGCATTAAAATCAATGATGCAACTAGATAGGGTGGACCCTGAGAGTGGCTAGAAAAAGGCCAATGGGGCTGACACAGCACCCTGAGGGGCTTCATTTAGCCCCCATTCCCTTGGGAAGTGGCAATCCACCTTCATCCTGCTTCAGAGCCTCCCCAAAAGGCCACTGCACTCTGCCCCTCTTCATTTTTGGTGAGGGCCTGGGTTGGGCCCAGAACCCCTCGCCAGCAAAACCAAAACAAAGGGGGATGTTCCTGAGAACAGGGACATGTGGCGTTTTTATTAAATTCCCCTGAGTCTTCTCATACTGGAGTCCTACTGTGGCAGGAATCAGAAAAGAAGCAGCAAAAGACAAGTCTCTAGCTCTGACCCTGAGCCTCCACAGAGGAGTTTACACTTCAAAGGGGAGTCAATAGATTCCTAGGGGTAGTTATTTACAATTCAAAAGGCAAAAGGTAATCAGGTTTTCTGGAAATAGCTGACTACAAAGGGGGCCCTCCCAGGGCATGAACCCTACCTTTTTTAGGCACTACTTCTCATCACAGTGTTCTGATAATTCATTTTTTATCCAGGCCTGCATTTGTCATCCATTACACTACAAGGGGGTGCCCATCCATGCAGGTAGGGAGAGAGGGCAGAGTTGTCTGGCACCTCACCTGAGCCAAAGCCTGGCAGGGTGCCAGCCCTGGCTTCCTCATACCTGAGGGTAGGAATTGAAACTGAAACAGGAACTGGGAACTTGGCTCTGCAGCAGAGGGAGGCAACTCCTCTCAGTCACTTGAAGGTTTTCCAGGTAGTTTTACCTGCTGGTAGAAATCCCGGGCCCTGATGTGTTCTGCCAGGTACCCAGGTCTAGAGGTCTCTTGGATGAAAGCATGGGGGGAAACCTGGGGTCTCTGCACAGGCAGGGGTTGGGGGTGGGGTGAGGGATTTGAGAGGTGTGGCCACCCTTTCCTTCCCAGGACCCCAGGGACCCAGTTAGAACTCTTTGCGCATGCTGGGAGGTTCCTGGAGGAGGCCTGAAAGTCCAGGAACCATGTTTCTTTTTAATTCTGTTTTCCTGGAGGATGTATGTTTCTATGATGGGGGAAGTAAGTTCAGAGTTGCCAGAGCATCAAGGCTCCTGGGAGGTGGGGAGTGTGCTGCTTGGAGCCAGGATGGTGGACACCACTTGGGAAGGAAGCATCCTTGACTCTGGGGCCCAGGGTTGGTGGGGTTCAGTCCAGTCCTGGGCATGAGTGGGTGAGACCCCACCTAACAAGAATGAAGTCCAAATAGCAAGGTCCCCTCCCCTTGAGGCCTCCCAGGGAGCTCCACTGGAGACCCAGCCCAGGGAGGGAGTGGATGTGCACCAGGTGGGAAAGAGGCCTGGGCCATGGCATCCAGTGTCTCAGTTCTGCTCCCCTCTGCCCCCAGCACCTGCCACAGAGTAGGCTGGCAAAGTCTGCTCTGCTGTGCCCAGGTGTATTGGCTTTTGAGTTGTAACAGAATTATCATCATATACATTTGGCATTTGATCTCTTGAAGTGGAGCATTTCAGGGGCCTTTGGAGCTTGTCTAGTGTCAGTGAGCTGGTGTGAGCTTTCACACACTTTCTGGTCCTGGGGATTGAACCTAGGGGTGTTTAACCATTGAGCCATATCCTCAGCCTTTTTCTTAAATTTTGAGATGAGGCCTCATCGCTGGGGCTGGCTTTGAACCTGTGATCCTCCTGCTTCAGCCTCCTATATTGCTAGGATTACAAGTGTTTGACACTGTGTCCAGCTCTTCTTCATATTTCTAAGGAAACTTGTGTGCTGAGCAGCTGGAATACTCTGCTGTGTCAGGGTCTGAAGCTGTGAGCAGCCTGGCCTGGCCATTCCCATCCACCTGCAGCTGCTCGGCTGCCTCCCTAGATAGATTCCTGCTCCTTGCCAGTGTGTCTAGAGAACATGCTCTTGCACCCCAAGACTGGATGATTACCAGGGAATCATCTGCTAGGCCCCAACCTCTATACTGCCTTGGCTGCAGTGTGCCTGAGGTTTCATCTCCTCTGCCACCCTTCTCTCCCCAGTGCTTGGAGCCCTTCATCTTGTTCATAGTCCAGTGTGGTGGGCAGAAGTGGCACCTGTGGATCTAGTTATGATCTCCATTAGCAGGGAAGCCAGGCATATTTTGGAAATCAGATGGCCACATTTATTTGTTTTTGTTGACTCTGCCTGTTGAGATTTACAGACCCTGGGGCTGTTTGTGTTGGAGGACACAGGAAGCCAGGGCCTGGCTTGAGGGTTTGGGCGTGTATAGGTTCTTGCTCCTTTCTCTGGTACTGGCAGCCCAACCCTTTTGCACATGACAGCTATGTCCTCAGGCTGCAGGTGAAACTGACGTTGGCCAAGGTCCAAAATCCAGCTCACCATCATGGACCCATTCAGGAGGGAGTGGGTGTGTCCTATTCTAGCAGAATCCCCAGAGCTCCTGAGTCTGTCCCTGGGGCCAGAGAAGATGCCAGGTTATGACAGGATGAGGTTCACTAGAGCTGTCTGTCCAGCTGGTATAATGGGAGGGAGGCCCGTCAGAATCCTGGGTTTATTGTTAAATGTCAGATGTGAAAGGGAAGTGGTCTGGGAGTGGGGTATGTGGCAGAAAATTTTCCAACTTTTTTGTGATGTTTTGTGTGTGGGCAGTTAGAAGACTTGGTATAGGGTCTGAGTCCTGCATGTGGTTTTGGTGTTGAGTTTGAGTTCTCCATAGGGAGTAAGCATAGAGTCTGAGTCCTGCATGAGGAATTGGTATAGGGTCTGAGACCTTCATGTGGGCCTTCTTTAATGTGTGTGCCTGAGGGTCTTCTTCCTCCAGCACTCTGGGCCTAAGGTCTTCATAGAATGTGTAGGGAGGAGATGCAATGGTAAAAGAGCTGAGAAAGGAAGAAGAGCAGGGGTAAGGAGAGGGGACACCTGGAGCCCAGAAGGCCTGGGCCTTGGACAGTCAGCTCAGAGAAGGTTCCAGGCACAGGCTTGAAATGGCACCATGTCATCAAGACCCAGGTTTTACAATTGAGATCCTTCTAAGGAACAAATTTGGGATCAGATATGCAATCTTGAATGGTTGTGTGTGCACTGTGTGGGTGACATATCTGGTCAGGTGAGGTTCTCCACAGACAAGAGGGTAAATAGATAGGGTAGTGCTAGGCTAAGGTAGGCAGGCCTCAACTGGGAGTTACCTGGACTGAGGCTTCCTTCTCCTGAGGAACGAGGAGGCCTTTTCTTGTAGGAAGGAAAGGGCAGATTGTTTTAGAGCTGCAGCGTTTGGAGTATTATGGACATTGGTCCTCCCCTGCCCCTTTCTTTTCTTTTCCTCTCCATTTCTCCTGCAGTACCCTTTTCTCTTTCTTCCTTGGTACTAGTGATTGAACCCAGAGGTGTTCTACTACTGAGCCACATCCTCAGCCCTTTTGATTTTTATGTTAAGGCAGGGCTTCACTTAGTTGCTGAGGGTGGCCTCATACTTGGAATCCTCCTGCCTCAGCCTCCCCAGTTGCTGGGATTGCATGCACTTGGCAGCCCAGGCTCTTTCTGTCTGATTTGCTCTTTGCAGCTGGGGCTGATTCCTTGGCCACATCCTGCCTGGCTGGTAGCAGAAACCACAGCAGGGCCTTGTGGGAGGACAAAAATGATCTCTGCAGGGGTCATCCCAGTGTGGCCTTCTGGTGCTCCCTACCTTTTCCATGATTTGACCTGTCCTTCATCTCCTTGTGTAGATTCTGAGATCAATAACTCCTTGGTGGCCCAATCCCTGTAGGAAGAGATGGAGTGCAGGGAAATGCTGAAGGAAGATAGGGACCTGTGCTTGTCCCAAGGCTCCAGTAATTGTCAGGAAAATGCAGCTGAGCCCAGTCTTGATGAAGGGTCCTGGACTATCCAAACGAGTGAACCATGCCACTTCCACCCATCCCTTCCCCTGCTCTGTTTCCCTGGTGGTTTAGCTGGGCTGTCTGAGCCACCCTCACTGCTGCCCTGTGTCCCCTGCCACCTGACATTTTCCCTGTAAACTTACTGCACTGCAGTCCAGATGGCCCTAGAAGTGCTACCACATGGGCAGTGGCCTGACTGCCCTCAGTGTCTGGTGCATCCCACAGGAGCCTACGGGCTTCAGGCCCTGGGTCTCCACCTTCCTTTCCCAGCTCTAGACCAAAAATGTGGGTGTCTCAGGAGCTGTGGCTGGGCCAAGTGTGGGTCCCACACTCCTCTGGGTCTACATGTTGAGGTGTGCACCTCTACTGTGCTGCAGGGCCCATGTGTGGGTGGTCATTGGTTGGCAGGTGCTCTATATAAGAGGTGAGACCTCATTGGCCTCTGGGAGTTGTCAGGCACTGGGGAATTATTGTTTGGTAGAGAAACCCATTGGAGCCCCAGGAAGCTTCTGAGAGGGATCTTCCTGCAGGTGTTCAGGAGCACTGGGAGGTGCTCCCTGGCTCAGCTTCAGCTCACAGACACCCAAAGTGTGGAACCTGTTCCTAGGTTTCCTCCTGGGCATGGAGTGGATTGGCCTTTTTGTTCCTGGACTGGGTCTGGTTTGTGAGAGGGTGCTCTGTGGTGTGGAAGTGATACACTGGGGTGCACTATACATGGTGCCTGGAGGGGAAAGTGTATGGGTGTATTGTCTGGTGTATGTGATGTGTCTGAGGTGAGTGTTGATTTGTGCATGTGTGTCAGGGTGCAAGGCTGTGTGTGAGGAATGAGATGTGTATGTTTGGTGTATGGTTGTGTCCTTTCCCTGGAGTCACCTCTTCCTCAGCAGGGAAGGCCACCCAAATCTGGATCTTGAGGGATACTGAAGGCTTGGCTGAAACTTCCAGTGAGAGTCACCGCAGAGACACTTAGGGCATGGCAATTAAAAATGTTGCATTGCGCAGCAGGACAAGGTTCTTTTTAAACATTCATAGAGTAAGTTGAATAATCGTTGTGGAAGAAAAAAATGAGCAATAGCCAGGAAACCATAGCTGTGCTCAATGGTACATGCCTGTAAACTCAATGACCAGGCAGGGCGATCCAAAGTTCAAGGCCAGCCTCAGAAGCTTAGTGAGACACTGTCTCAAAAAAAAAAAAAAGAAAGAAAGAAAAGAAAAAAGAAATCAATTGAGGACAAGAGCTCTGTCAAGAGCTCTGTCGAATCTCAACTTCACACCTTAAGAAACTAGGAAAATGTGAGGAAACTAAACCCAAAGACAAAGAAGGAAGAAAATACTAAATATTAGAGCAGAGATTTTAAAAAAGCAGAGAATAGAAGAGCAATAGAAAGAAAACCAATGAATCAAAAGGTTGATTGTTTCAAAAGACCAACAAGATCCATAAACTGTTAGACTAATAAAAAAGGAGATAATATGTAAAGAATTCAGAAGGTCAGGGGTCCTATATTTGATCTCTTATGTGGAAGCTAGAGAGGAAAAATGGAAAGGAAGGAGGGGGCAGACATTATGACAAACAAAGGGAGACCAGTGAGAGAAAAGAAGGTGCAGGTGTGATGTGTGTGGGGGGGAGGGGAACTGCTGGGGAGGAATCCTGGCCAAATATTATTGTTACATTGTGTATCACATGCACCAATATGTGACAACAAACACCATCAATGTGTGCAATTGCAAAACACCAATGAGAAAAGGTTCCAGACTTGGGTTGTAGCTCAGTGGTAGGGCCCTTGCCTAGCACATGAGTTCCATCCTCAGCACCACATGAAAACAAACAAACAAACAAATACAGGTATATATTTTTAAAAGGTGTGAAAGAAACTAAAGTAGAAATTAAGATGGAGAAATTACTGACGACTTTGTAGAAAAAAAAAAACTCAATTTTAGGAAATATTATAGAGTTGGCATTTGGTCACCAAATGTTTAACAAAACTTGCTTAATTTTGGCATTGAAAGCACTAGAAACAAAACGAAAAAGTAGAAAAACTGGACTTCATCAAAAGGAAAACTTTTTTCATTTAGGGAGGACAAGAAAAACTGAAAAGGCAGCCAATGGAATGGAGAAGTGTTTGTCAATCATGTATCAATTAAGGGTTTAGTATCCATGGTATATAAAGAACTCATGGCTCAATAACAAAAAGACCATCTAACTTAATTCTGGACAAAAAATTTGCCTGAAGCAGGCTGCCTTCCCCTCCCTTCTTTCTTAATACTGGGAATTGAACCCAGGGCCTCCTGCATGCTAGACCAGCACTACCTCTGAACAGCATCCCAGCCCTTCTTATTTTATTTGGAGACAGTCTCACTAAATCACCCAGCCTGGCCTTGAACTTGAGATCCACTTGCCTCAGCCTCTGGAGCAGCTGCAATAAAAGTTATGCATTGCCACACCTGGGTTGCAAAAGCTTTTCTCCAAAGAAAATATACAAGAGGCCAAGAAGCCTGTGAAAGGCATCAGCATGCATTGGTGGTTCAGTGCCATGCAAAATCTGTTGACACACCACCTAAAACACACTAGGAGAACTATTATAAAAAGTGTCAAATCACAGGTGTCATTGAGGAGGTGGAGAAGTTGGAGCTGTGGTGTCATGCTGGAGGAAATGTGAAATCCTACAGCCACTTTGTAAAGCAGTGTTGCAGCTTATCAGATAGTTAAATTCAGAATGGCCAGATGACCCAGCAGTTCCATTAAGTATTCATCCAAGAGAAAAGAGAATGGGTGTTTGAACAAATGCCTGTCTGCACATTCAGAGCAGCAGAGCCATGGCAGTCCAGTGGCACAGCAACCCAGGGTGTCCTCAGTGGGTGAACAGTGGGTGAACTCCTTAGGCTGTGTACCCTCCGTGGAATATCAGTCAGCCATAATAAAGAAGGAAGTGTATGTGGCCAAACTGCAATGAGGGTGGACCTCAGACATGCAATTCTATGAGAAGGAACCTGAGGGGCAAGGCACAAACTGTGTGAGGCCTGTTGTAGGAAACATGCAGAACCAGCTCATCCAGAGAGATGAGTAGCTCAGAGTTGGCAGGGTGGGGGAATGTAAGTTTGGTGGCTTTTGGGGTGATGAAGTGGGAGCCTAGTACAGGTGGTGATGAATGACATTGAGAGTGTTCACTTTCAAGTGTTTGGGGAAGAGGTGTGGCTCGGTGTGGAGCACTTGCCAGCATGTGTGAGTCCCTGAGTTCCAGCCCCAGCACTACCAAACAGCAGCAGAACCACTGTGTGTGGTGTTGTCACAGGAGGTTTATTTAAAATACATGCCTGAAGGTGCAGAAGCTGCAACTGAGAGAAACTGGGAGCTAAATGCACAGGTGAGCACCCACCACAAGTGTCTCTGGGCAGTGGCTTCCCAGTGCCACAGTGAGCCTGCATCAGGCTTCACCTGAGCTGGTGTCACTGTTGAGAGAATGTCTCTGAGTGCAGACCTGATGTTCCCAGGGGGGTTGGCAGAGCCTGGGGGTGTCCTGGACCTCATAAGCAAGAATGAAGCCACCAGCCACTTCCCAGCCCTCCCCAGCAAAACTGAGCATGTCCTAGCACCTGCCCAAGAGAATGCTATGGTCCACAGGGCCATGGTAGGTGGAAAGACTCCTCCTGGCCCTTTCTTCAGTGGCCACTGGATGCTGGCTTGTGGGCTTCTGCTTGCTGGCTCTGGGTCCTTCCAGAGGCTCAGGGGTTTGAACATCTGGCAACAAGGGAAGCAACCTAGCAGTGGCCTGAGTGGGTCAGGCAGGAGGCTCCAAGTGGCCCTCAGCCCTCAGTGGCTTCCCTTCCTCAGCCTTTTGCTGGCATAATTCGACAGAGGCTGCCTGGTGGAGGCACACCTGGCCTCTGAAGGCTCTAGAGGCTATATTTGGCTGAGCCTTGGGTAGCTGAACTGACCTTCCCCGTCTGATGCCCCTACAGCTGCACTTGTTGGAAGCAGGGATCCAGGTGTTCAGGTGGAGGCCCCAGGAGACTATGACCTGATTTCCCCACCTGGGGGACATTTCTACCCTGCCCGGCTGCATACGCCTTCCTGTTGGCCTCAGCTCCCTTGGGCTCTGTGTTGTGTTTTCCCTGCTCCATGAGGTTTTCCTGACTGGGCCTGGCTGAAGCAGGGCTCCAGGGTATGTGGGTGACCCTGCACTGTCTGAAGGGGTCATGTCTCAATAGGGAGTGGCCTCTGGACCTTCTGTAGATGCCATAGAGGACAAACCTGGTGAGCAGGCAGCTGCCCAGCGCCTTCCCAGCCAGAGGAGAATGGATGAGGCTGCAATGTGCGAGTTCTTGGACACCTTCATTGCAGATGATGAGCAGGTAGTTAGTGTTTCTGCCTGCAGAGCCTCCCACCAGCCCTGGAATAGCTAGTCACCCTCACACCTCCACTGAGAGGACTAAGGTGGGAACTGTGCTGTTTGTGAGGCAGCAGCACCCACTCAGGCTTTGGCCCTTGGGGCAGGTCATTTTTGGGGTGCCATCTTTCTCTTCTGTGCTGCACATCCTACCTGCACACCATGACGACTAGCTTCTATTTCTTGGGAATGTCTCTCCCTTGACATCCACAGGCCACCCAGGGTTCTACTTACCAGCCAGGTGGTATCGATGTTGGGCCTGTGCTCATCAGCAGGCTGTGCTTGAGACACCAGTGGTATGGTGGGTGCCCTACAGAGCTTGATGTCTGCTCCTAGGGGTTCAGATCCTGCCCATACATTTTCCAGAGCATTTGTTGGGTGTGTTCCAGGTTCACTATAACACAAGAAGAGAAGCTCGCTTGTGTAATGAAGGTGCTGTGCACATGAGGAAAGCAGAGCCACTTCACCCCTGCAGGAAGATGCTGTCACTCACAGAGGGCTGTGGCTCGTCCTGAGTACCATTGCCACACATTGTTTCCCACATGAGTTGGTCTGGGCCCTGGTGAGTTGAAAGCCCGGTATGGACCTTCCTCCAGGGCCACTATTTGTGGTCCACCTGAGCTACTGCAGTTCTGTCCATCAGGGATTCAGGCTGTGCTTATATTGGAAATGAGTGGCCTGCTGCTGCCCAGGTATGGACAAAAGGTTGTGGGTCCATAGGGCACTGTCACTGACCAACTTCCCTGGCAATTGTCCTCGAGGAACTGGTTGGGGTCCTTCCAAGGGTCTTCCCTGGGCCACCCCTTCATTTCCTGCAGTCTCCACACCACATTGTCATGGAGGGTACAGCAAGGCCCTCTTCAGGGTACCTGCATACCCCAACCCAGGGTGCCTGCCCTCTTAAGGTCCTGCTTCTGAGTGCCTCCCTGCTGACCACTCTCCCCCTAGAGGGCAGCTATCAGCTGTTCTAAGGTTGAATCAGGGTGTGTGCTCTGATGGGCCTGGAGAGTCCTCTGGTTTTCATACACCCTGGCATCCATTTCATCCTGGCAGTTGGGACATTGGTTTCCTGGACTTAGTTTTCACTTCTGTAAGAAGAAAATAACCTAATCTGAGGTTTGATTATTTGAACCATCAGAAATCTTTTGTTTGCAAATTACGAAAAATGCAACTCATATTGGTTAAGTGAAATTTATTGCTCATATCACCAATCAACTCTGAGGCTGTAGGCAAGATCAATCTAGGCACCTGGCTGGTAACTCTGAAAGGCTGGTGTATCTCTTCCTGTCTGCACTGCCTCCTTTCCTTCCTGGCCACTGTTTCTAGCACTTAGGACCATCCCACCCCTTGGTCACATGGCATCCCCAGCTCCCTGCCTCATTGCTTCATCTAGGGAACAAAGGATGCTCCTTCAGAACAGAGGGAAATGACCCAGGTTTCTCAATCCTTGGTCTACATCCCAAGGACTTAAACTCAGCATACTATAGTGACACAGCCACATCAATGTTCATATCAGCTCAATTCACAATAGCTAAACTGTAGAACCAAACTTGATGCCCTTCAGCATATGAATGGATAAAGAAATGGTGGTACATATACACCCTGGAATATTACTCAGAATTAAAATAGAATAAAATTATTGCATTTTCAGGAAATGGATGGAGTTGGAGAATATCATAATAAGCTAAGTCAGCCAATCCCCAAAAACCAAAGGCTAAAATGTTCTCTCAGATAAGTGGATACTGATCCATAATGAGGGTGGGGTGCAGGGGGAGAATGGAGGAACTTTGTTTGGGCAAAGGGAGGGAAGGGAGAAGAGGGCAATGGGGGAAAGAAAGATGGTGGAATGAGAAGAACATCATTACTTTAGGTACATGTATGACTGCGCATGTGATGTGACGCTGCATCATGTACAACTGGAGAAATGAAAATCTTTGCTCCTTTTGTGTATAATGAATTGAAATGCATTCTGCTATCATGTATAACCAATTAGAACAAAAAGAAGGAGGAGGAGGAGGAGGAGGTGGAGGAGGAGGAGAGGGAAAGCTTTCCCAAAAAACCTCATTGGTTATAACAAGCTCTCCAGCCTGGCCTTCGATCTGCTGTGGCTGTGAGGTGGAAATCAGTGGTTGAAGGAGCCCATGGGGGCTGACATTGGGGCTGGAGCAGATCTGATGCTTACCTTGCAGGGTGCAGGGTGAGTACAGTGAGCTGCAGGGACATTTCCCAGTACAATGAGGAGGTGAGGTGCAGACTACATGGGTCCAGAACCCACCCTGTGCCCACTCTGCATTGTCAGCAGGTGGCCCTGAATACCCTCTGTGCATGATGACATAGCCTTAGTCCCCTGCTGAGCTAGATAGTTTTCCATGACTTTAGACATACTTTTTCCCTGCAGATCATCCCCATGGTGACTCTGTGATGTAGGGACATCTGTTCCATTTAACAGATGAAGAAACTAGGGCACATGGTGGCTTAGTAAGTCCCCAGGGTCACCTAGCTAGTGTGGCATGTGGTGAAGCTGGATGTGCCTGTACTGCAGTCTGTGGGCAGAGGCAGCTGAAGGTCCAGGGCAGTGGGCTGCTCTCCAGGGCTTAGTGCAGCACAGAAGCCATGATATCTGCAAGATGTTGGTGCAGTATCCCATCCCTTGGCTCCTGACCAACTCCTTTGGCTGTTTGCCCATCTATTCTTAGGGGCTAACTCCTCTCATTGCTTTTTTAATATTTTTATTTTAATTTTATTTATTTATTTTTATTTTTTGTTACCAGGAATTGAACCCAGAGGTGTTTTTACTTCTAAGCCACATCCCCAGCCCTTTTTACATTTTACACACACACACACACACACACACACACACACACACACACACACACACCTATCTGGAGGAGGCTGGAATACAGCTGGAATACAGAAGAAAAAAATACCTTTATTAGGATAAACCATATATTCTTATTCTCTGTATATAATGCATTGAACTCAAAGCCTTCCTGTCCAACACATTTTCCCTGAGCACCTTCATCTGGGAGCTTTCCTGGGGACTGGGTATGGGAATGAATAAGACCTGTTTTCTCATTCTATAATTTGTTAGAAAGACAGAAGACAGACAACCATGACATAGCATGCAAAGCATATTACCAGAGCAAAATGCTGTGAAGGCAGGGGGTGTGGGGATGGGCGCTTCACTGAAAACAATGCTGGATTCCAGAGGACATAAGTGCTGGAGCTAAGTCCTAATGAATAAGATGGATAGTAGATGAAGGGGCTGGTGGGAGGAGAGGGAACTCCAGGAATAAGAAGCTGATATACCAGTGGTCTCTACTACAGAACTTTATGCCACTCAACATTCTGCACCTCACTATCCTCCAGTAACCTTAAAGCTAAAGCAACAGGAAACCTCCACTAAGAGCAAACTGCACATTCCACAGTACCTGTCACAACAGGGAAAAGTGGGTGCTCACACCATGCAAACACTGTACAAATTTCAAGGCATTTAACGTGAGTTAATATTATTTATTCAGGGCTGGGGATGTGGCTCAAGCGGTAGCGTGCTTGGCTGGCACATGTGCGGCCCGGGTTCGATTCTCAGCACCACATACCAACAAAGATGTTGTGTCCACCGAGAACTAAAAAATAAATATTAAAAATTCTCTCTCTCTCTCTCTCCTCTATCACTCTCTCTTAAAAAAATATTATTTATTCATATATTGTTTACCGAACATATCACTAGAAAGTTTAAGACCAAACAAAATCTGAAGAGCCAATCTTTAGCACTGAAAAGCTAAGCTAACAGCTTTAAAAGAATTATGAATGCAGGGAAATTCACTTTAATTTGTCAATGAGAAAAAAATTACTTGTGATTCTCAAAGTAGATGGAGTGGGCAAGTTAAATTCACTTTAGAAATGCAAAAACTTTAAGTAGCTTCTTATCTGCATATGAACATTAATCATTTCCTTGAGTTCTTAAAATGGAAAAAAATGATTCCTTGTGCAAACTATTATCAAATATATACTGAATAATAACTCACAGTTTCTCATTTAACCTACAACCAGGAGAAAAGTACCATTACCATCTCCTTTTACAGGTGAATGATGCAAGGGTAAGTCTGTGGTTGAGGCAGACTGTCAGAATCAGGGACCTTGCCCTGCCCTGACCACAAACTAGTTGCTTGCCACCTCACCTCCATTGTTCTTTTTTCCTCTACAAATTCAGAAAATTAAATTTTCTTAATATTGAGAATTAAGCTTTCGAAGGAGTAGCTTGTTGTTCCAACCATATTTTTTTTAAAAAAATGAAAACATAGCATAATAAACACAACTCATTGTTCTAATGGTAAGTGAAAATAACACCTCTATTTTTACTTTAGTTTCTTGCATACAATCAACCACAAGCCACAGGAGTGCCTCTCAGCAAACAGAAGTTATGTATTTTTTTCAAAATCCCTAAATATAGTACCTTGATTTTGATTGGAGAGAAATTCAACTGTCTAACATGGAAAAGAGAAATGTTATTACATTATTCTGATTTCAATTAATCTATAAAATAGAATCAAGCCTTGTTAATGATAAAAATAAAATAAGTTTTTTAAACTTATAACCTGTGCTACACGAGGGATAGCTTGTTTATACATACCTATCAGTGAGACTGCTTTCAGTGAGATATTGATATAAATATTTGTAAGTCTTTCCTTTTCCATCCCCTTAAATTTTCTCCTATTCCATATCTTGGCAGAGACACCAGCCAACACTGTTATTTATAGTTACCATAATCACCACAAATAGAAACAAAAAGTAGACATTAATAGAAATAAAAAAGATTTATGAATAGATACAAAAAAGTAGGTTTGTTCAGTAAGTCCAAGGAAATATTAGATCTGTTCAGAATTACTCCTAGTTATTCTAATTTATTTTTCCCATGACAACAACAGAGAGAGGTATCTGTGACCAATGTTAAAAGACAAACAAACACACAAACAAAAAAACTTTACAAACTAACTCCTGGAGCTATGGCTATACCTCAGCAGTAGAATACTTGCCTAGCATGTGTGGAGGTGTTGTAGGGACAAATGAGGCAAGGTACTGAAGACAGCAGGAAACAGTTTTGTTTGGCTGCAGCCAGGTTCAGAGGGTACAGCCTTTGCTGTAATTAATCAATCCCCTTAACCCTGAGTTCAGGGAGTTTCAGAGTTGTATACCCAGCAAGTAAGGGGAGGGGCTCAGAAGTTCACAGTCTGCAGAAGTTCACATAAAAACAGCCTTTTCTTTCACTGTTCTGCGCAAGTTAACTCTTCAAGGACCACACTGAGAAGGGAGAGCTTTTTCTCCCCTTTCTTCTCCCTGTCAGCTGTTACCATGGAGCCCATTTGTAACTTATCTTAAAAATGTAGACATCTCTGTGAAGCCCAGCTCAAGGCCAGAGGCCTTGTTTGCACATTTCTT
Source organism: Spermophilus citellus (assembly GCF_964194105.1). Taxonomy (NCBI): domain Eukaryota; kingdom Metazoa; phylum Chordata; class Mammalia; order Rodentia; family Sciuridae; genus Spermophilus; species Spermophilus citellus. The sequence goes on along the minus strand of NC_138192.1, from coordinate 2,252,397 downwards.
CAAAGGACTATACTAGATACGTTTGTGAAAAACTAGTAAGGAGATGTACAGCACCTGGAGTGCTGATATCTCCTCCGCTAGTGGCTAAATAAAAGGGTGACATGAAAATAGGAAGTTTATCTACAGTGGACTCTTTTGCTGACAGTCCTAAAATCAGCCATGGTGAAGAGGGCTTTTCTTTGGAGAAAGGGGGTGCCATTTCAGAGGCATTTGGTTTGATCCTCAGCACCACATAAAAATAAATAAATAAAATAAAGGTATTGTGTCCATCTACAACAGAAAAAATAAAATAAAAATAACTAACACCTGAGAACTGGGCACACAGGTACATGCCTACAATTCCAGCTTCTCGGGAGACAAAGGCAGTAGAATCATAAGTTCAAGGCCGACTTCTGCAACTGAGACACTGCCCAAAATAAAAAATTAAAAGGACTGGGGATGTAGCTCAGTGGCAGAGCACCCCTGAGTTTAATTGCTGGCACTGCAAAAAAGCAAAACAAAATGAGAAAAAAAGTAACACTTAGGATTTGCTCTCAAAGATTCTTCTACAGATGTCAACAAAGTAATGTACAGGAATATTCTGAATAAAGAATTCTAGGTTAGCAGAGCGCAGATGGCGAGGAAGCCTCAGAGCAGCAGCAGTGGCAGCAGCAGGCATCACACCTGAGAATCCTCAAGCCCTCCCTGAGCTGCCTGGGACCCCCCAACCCGGCCCCAGATCGCGCTTGGTCTGCCCGTCACCAGCCCTGTCGCCTGGCCCCAGGCTCAGCAGCAGCCGCTCCCGCCTGGAGCCGCTGCATGTCCCAGTCCCCCAGGCCCCTCATCTTCCTTTTCCCGATGCGGTCCCCTCCCTCTTCCGCCAGCCCGCGGGTGGCTGCAGCGGCTGGGCGGCGACAATGCCCATGCATCCCAAAGCGCAAGAGAAGCTGCAAGAAGAACCAGCAGGGCAAGTCCAGCCAGCTGGTGGTGGAGATGGTCTGCAGGCTGGGCAGGCGCCTGGGCTAGTTGGTGACGTGCATCTTTATGGAGGCCAGGAAGGTGGCTGGTTGGAACAGAAGAACGGGTGTACCTACCTCAAGTACTCGGAGCGCTGGTGCAGAATGACAGCTGCTGCAGGGCAAGGGCAAGGGCGACAGCGGCTCTCTCCTGCGCTGCTGCTCACCTCGCATAAGCCCAAGAAGCCTGTGGCGCCCAGCCTCACGCACCCCCAACCCGCCAAAGGAGCCGCTGCACACAAGTGCGCGCCCCCGCCATAGACTCCGCTGCTAAGGAAAAGGGCGCGGCAGCAAGATCAAGAAGGAAGGGACAGCAGGGAGCAAAAGGGTGAAGAAGGAGGCCAAGCCCAGCTTCCCTGAGGTGCCCAAGCGCTGCAAGTGTGCATCCCAGCACGCGCATGTCTGACATCAAGGGGGACCGTCCCCGCGGGCCGGGGCCTTCCCTCCCCTGCCCCACGCGCCTCCGCGATCTCCCCTCCCATTCCCCAGGCGCCGCTGCACCTTCCCTCCACCACGCAGCAGCGGGAAGTTTTTTGAAACAGCAGGGAAGATTTTTGAAACAACCTGGGCGATGTGGTGATTGGCTCTCGCTCTTGGCAACAGCCATCGCCATGGTTACCGCCACCAACCCAGCTGTTAATGGGTGGCATCTGCCTGGCCCAGCTGCCTCCCTCTTGCCGCCTTCTGGCTGGCCACAATCCCTTCTCTCACCAAGCGGCTTGGCGCTCCCCTCCCTCCTGGGGGCCTCAGGGAAGCCATAATAAAAGATTGTTGACCTTTGCCAAAAAAAAAAAAAAAAAGAATTCTAGTTTAGATAGAAGGATTTAGAAGTGAATGTGGTGGCTCAGCTCTGGAGGCTGAGACAAGAGGATCTCAAATTCAAAGCCAGCCTCAGTGATGGTGAGGCACTAAGCAACTCAGTGAAACCCTGTCTCTGGGGCTGGGGATGTGGTTCTGTATCTGAGTGCTCCTGATTTCAATCCCTGGTACTCACCCCCCCCCCAAAAAAAATAGGAAGAATATAGAAATATGTATCTTCCTTTTGCAAGTCACCTTTGAATACTTTTTGGTGCTAAAAATTAACCAATGTGCTGACATTTTTATATATTTCCTATTTCATTGCCTCTGAGATGCCATAACCTTTAAGATACTTAGAACATTCTTATTCTATGTACCACTCAGAAGAAAAATTGCCATGTGGTTACAACATGCCAATTTTAAGATTCCATTCATCTCAGATGTGCATCTTAAAAATTAATGAAATGCCCTAATTATAAACCACAAAATTGTATGGTAAATTATTTGTTTTCCTTCTAGTTAATTCTCATGTCTCTCAAATGTAAAACTCCATAAAGACATGCATGCTTTTTCCATTTGTCAATATATCCTCCATGCTTAGAAACTGGAACATTTTCAATATCCTTGTGTCTGCCATGGCTTCATGAAAGAAGGTTTGCTAGACAAGACTCATTACCTTTAAACCAACTCTGAGATGGCTTCTCCTAGCTTCTTCCTCAAGTCACCTAATGTGGTTGCAAGGTTTACAGAAGAGACTATGGAGAGAGGGATAACACACCAGGGAGTGGGCTTTTATTGGGGAACAAAAAATTCAAGGGAAAATACCATACAATGAAGGTTAAGGGGGGGCAGCATCCCAAGGTCAGGGGTGATGATTGGGTCTTCAGGGCAGTCGCAAGGCGCCTCTGCACTGATAAGCCCTCCGACCTGGAAAAGGGCAGAGAAGGCTCTAACACAGCTGTGTCTAAGTGCCTCTCACCCAGCCAGGGAGGTAACTCAAATCACGTGTGAGGATGGCCTCCCATACTTGTAATTTGTTATTTGTTTAGTTTACTTGGAAATATGTGAATATAAAAAGAAAAAGTAATGATTTTTAACAGCATTTTTAACAGTACTGACCTCTTTTACTTGGGAAAATTTTACTTGCTCAAAATAATAAAAATTAATTATTTTCGATTTGGCTGACATCTTAGGTCAGAGATTCAATATATCTCTAGACAATTGAAAATATATTTTCTTCCAAGAAGTCTTTCCTTACATGTTTTTTTCCACAGCACCTTTCAACAGTAATAAACAACAAACACATTACAAGATTTTTAAAAAGTCAAAATAAACATCCTTTTTAGAGTTAAACAAGTTAAAGAAATTTTTGTTACACTGTAGCTAGCTTGAGCTAAACTTTATTTTAATTTTTCTCTACCATAACTAGCAGTGTTTCAAATAAAAAGATAATTGTAATGTGTCGTACCATGAGGACTGGTATATGTACATGTACATCTATCTACATTTTCCAAATTTGCTAATATGAACACCAGTAATAGAAAGGGTTTTTTTAAGTGATTACAGCTGGGCATGTTGCTGCTTGCTTGTAATCCCAACAATTTGGGAGGCTGAAGTAGGAGGATCCCAAGTTTGAGAGTGCTTCAACAGCTTCACAAGATCCCATTTCAAAAAGGGGAGAAAGGGCTGGACCTCAGTGGTATTGTGCTTCTGGGTTCAACCCCTAGTAAGTAACCCACCCCCAAAGTGATGGCAGGAATGTGCATTCTACTCAACTCAGACCTGCTATTGTCCACACTGCTGTCACTTCCCAACTCTGTTCTCATGTCAAACTGCTAAAATGATTCTAGTGTTTAGATGTCAACATTTCTAATGTGAATTCCCATTAAACACAGACAAAATTTTCTGACAGAACTCAACCTTGCCTCTCAAGATTCTACAATAATTGACAAAAGTGTCCCTAACCAAAACCATGTATTTTTTATGTCAGACATTTAGAAAAAATATTTTTCCAGAAAATGGTTGTTTGTCACCTTTTTCTTATTAAAATTAAGTAGATATGTTCTTAATATTATTTTCATAGAGGCAGAACTGTCCTTAAAGAAAATTTTTAGTTAACAAAAAGATTGAGGGACACCAATTTAGTGTTTTTTGGGTTTTTATTGTGTGGGGAACAGGATCTAGGCTTCACACAATGCTTGGGTGGGATGGATCTGTATCATCAAGATTCATCCCGGTCACAAGAATTTTGATCTTAAAATGGTTTAGTCAAGTCTACTTTAAATGTGCATTAATTTAAGACACAATATTTAAAAGTTTTTTAATAGGAAAACCCACCCCTTGCCTCTAATGATGTACAAAGCAGTAAGGGATGCTTCAGGAGAATAAGGAAACTGTCTGAAAATTAGTGCTCATTTCTTCAGTGTGCACATTAACTCAACATAAATTTAAAATTATAGTGAGTATACATAGACTAGTATATATGCTAACAGTATGAGAGATGGCACATAAATCTCACCCTAATGAATCCAAAAATTTCAATCTTGTCAGTATTTTACTTGTTATTACTAGCAACTGAAGAAGTTCATTATTATTCCTTCAAATAGCAGTACCTCAAAGCATAAGACCCAAAAATGTGCTTCGACATGGTGGGAAAAAAAGGGATCCATGAAAGGGTCATAGTGAAACCTGTGGGTAGACTGAGGCAACCTATAATTGACCTTGGCATGTCATCCCTACTTCAATCTAGCCTCTCCTTTTTATTAGCTTAAATAAGGTTGTCCCAACACTAAGTCTCCTAACACTAGTTTCCATCTTCATCTCCCTGTTTGATTTTCTTGTTTGAACTAGATCCTAATACTTTTTTTTTTTTTTACCAACTCAAACTTCTTCATTAGCAGAAGGTGTAAGCACTCGAATACATGCTGTCTTCTGCCACAGCTGAAAGTTCTGGCTATAAGTGAGACACAATGCATGTCATATATTGTCCTCCCTTTATTTCTCTTCTACATGTAAGTGAAAGTATCACACCCACTTTCACTTAGGTGTGTAGGCAGGTTCTGTTGTTCAGGAACCTCACTGCTCAGTAGCAAACTGGGCTTGATAGACGTTCGACACCAAGGAGAGGAGCCTTGGTTCTGGGGATGACAACCAACTGTTCCAGACTGTAATCACAGGCTTCAAGGGGAATCAAAGTTTGATTCTTTCCTTTGCCTGAGGCAAGACTTGGGCTCCAGTGTTCCACTTTCTTTGGGCTGGCATACGAAGGTCACTCTAAGCCCAACTCTGCCCTCTCACCCAGGGCCAAAAATTAGTTTAGGGGTGAAGTTAAAGGAAAGTGACCACAACACTCGGAGCGACCAAGAGTTCTTTATGCAGCAGTGCAAAAGAGGAGGAGGAGGAGGAGCAGGAGGAGGAGGAGAAGAGAGAGAGAGAGAGAGAGAAAGAGAGAGAGAGCACGCACAAGGGAGAGCAAAAGCAAAAGAGGGAGACAGAGCAAGAGAAGGGGGGCCCATCAGGAGGGACATTTTATAGCCAAAATCTAATGGGATCTCTGGGTCTGCAAGCTGCCTTGTTGGTGGACAATGATTGGATCATACAGTAGTTGCTAAGGGTGTCATCTTCTGCCTTAAGGCAGATGGGGCAGGGTTCAGTTGTGTGTTTCTGTGGCACCAGATGGGGGGGATCGAGTATTCAGCCTTGAGTGGGGTTTAGTGTTCAGAATTGAAGCAAACAGGGGCTGGGGATGTGGCTCAAGTGTAGTGCACTCACCTGGCTTGGGTGCAGCCAGGGTTCCATCCTCAGCACTGCATACAAACAAAGATGTTGTGTCCGCCAAAAACTAAAAAATAAACTTTAAAAAAATTCTCTCTCTCTCTCTCTCTTAAAAAAAAGAACTTAAAAAAAAGAATTGAAGAAAACAGGTGATAAAGGACCAGACAGAGGGCAGTTTGAGTGCATAGGTTATCCCACAGCTAAAATTCATTCAGCCTGCCCTACAGACAACTTAGTTCAGCCTGTCCTGCACATAACATTCCTCCCTTTTTGTTGTTCTAAGTGACATGGAGATGGCATAAAATCCTCTGGCTACTTCCTGCTTAATGGTGGGTATCGTGGGACCTAGGAGGGAAAGTGGGGGAATGTTCAGGGATAGGTCTGGGAACACCAGGCAGCCAGAAATAACACCCACTGGCTATAGACAGTTATTTCAGCAGGGGTAAAGTCCATAAAAGTTTCTTGAAACCACAAAGTCATCAATGGTATCAAACCAATCCTGGGTGGAGGAGATCCTTAGTATCAGCCATTGGTCCTGTGGTGGAGACTCTAGGAAGTATCAAAGGTGGCTTGATTAAATCCAGCAATGTTAAGGGTAACAGCCCAATTTCAGGCAGTGGAAGGGCAATCGCCTTGATCCATAAACTGAGAGTGGGTGGTGTCATCTTGGTGCCATGTTGCCTGGATGTTAAAGCGCCATCTGTGGTTGGGAAAAAAATACTTGAGAGAGATTAATGATTAGTAAAAGAAAAAGAAGGTTGGTGAGAAATTTTGAGTTTGGTGGGCATGGTGGAACTCCAGGACAGGACATTTAGAACAAGTGCCTTTTAAGGTGGGAGACATGGTATCAGGAATATTGTCTAAAACCCTGATCACCATTGGGGTAGTAAGTATGACTGTTTGGGGTCCCATCCAGCAAGGTTCCAATGATTGAGAATGTAGTTCCTGAAGTAAGACTGAGTCACCCAGTTGAAGAGAGTCCAATTCGGTTTGTGGTTGTGCTGGGATTGAGGCAATAAATGGTGCAGGAAGGCAATGGTCTGCATGTTCCCTGAGAAGTAAGGCCTGGACCATTGTCTGACAGGGTGGAGGTGGGAAGTCTGAACCTGGGAATGATCTGCTTTATGAGGATGGAGGCGACAGTGTCAGCAGTTTCCCTGGATGTAGGGAAATCTTCTATCCAACCTGAAAAAGTATCAACCAAAGTAAGTAGGTAGTGAAGTTTTTTGTGCCTAGGCATGTGAGTGAAGTATTCTTCTTGCTGGTGGCTCCTCATCTGATGTGTGGAGAGCTTAGGTTTGATGCTTCTTTGTAGGGATGCTGTAAAGCAGATAGAAGAAGCAGAGTGGAGCTGCTAGAGAGTAGTTCTCATTCCTAGGAAGTGAAAAAGAGGTTGTAAAATCTGGAAAAGGGGTTAGGGAGGATTTTAGGTGGGGGCAGAATCTCTGCTGCTAGAGGAGTTGGTCATGAGTCATATGTCTCCATCTTGGGAATCAGGGGCTGGTAGTCTTAAAGAAGTAGTTGATTGACCAGCTGGTTGGTGAATTCGTGTATCTGATCTTGCAGGAACTTCTTTAGGCTATTTAACATACAAAGTCCTATTAGGAGAAACATAAAGAGGACTAATAGGGGTGCTGCAAGGGGGAGGAGCGAAGGCCACACTTGACTGAACATTCCCCATAGAGCCTGTTGGCCTAGGTACTGTCTCCTCTTCTCTAGCTGTTCCTGTCCTTCATTACTCCCAGGAATGACTGTGATTTAGCTTAACTGTTTTTGGAAGGTGTTTAAGATCAAGCTGGTCAAAATTGACTTTGTTTCTATCATTAAGAGTCAGCTGAGTTCCCATAGGGGTCACTCGTGGGGGAAATTGAAAGCAGCTTTGTTAGAATCTGTAAAAAATCAGGATGGCGCCTGGTATTTTGCCAGGGGGAGTGGTTTGTGAGGTGGCGCCTGCGAGCCATTAAGTGTGGAGATTCCTTATTGGTTGACTGCTGTATCTAGATTATGTTAATTAAGATAAGCAGTGTGTAATGTATAAATACCTCTGTTTTCCTACAATAAATGGCTCCCACTCCTGCTGTATCAATGTACACAAGTTGTTCATCACCCCCCAGTTATTTTGCTGCAGCCAGACTGCGGCACAGCTTCTTAGTTCTACTAGTGCTATTTGTGCTGGGATGGGTTCAGGTCTTGCTTGACCATGTGGCTTTCCTTGGAAGCATCAGGGACATCTTCTGTCTCCAGTGACTCTCCTACTCACAGCAAGTGCACTGATTGGCTTTTCATTCTCCAGTGGTCTCATTAATCTCCCTGATCAGGAGGTTATGTGGCCCAGAGTTGCAAAGCTCTTTAGAGAATTCCCTGTTCCCTAGATTCCGACTGACTCAGAGGGCAAGAGCCAAATATTGGTTTTCTTGGCCATTTTAATTTAACTTTAAGTCTTGATCTTAAACATCCAGCAAGTCAGTTTCACCTTAAATTAAGAGCACTGGCTTTTAGCTGAAGTCAGGTCTACTTTGGAGTCATTCTGATATGTAATAAGATGGTAGGCAGAACATTATCTCAGGGAAGGCAACACTCTTTATAAATCTTAGGTTAAGTGTTCTAGTATTGAAGTTGATCTTTGTTTCTTAAATATCATTTTTACATATATTGTTGCTTGATGTTACATGAATACTAGCTAACACAATATGATGTTACATTTAAATTTGACCCAGTTTATAGTACTTCATATTTATCTTATTGATAACAGGTCCAGATATATAAAATTAAATGTTATAAATAAATCTCCAATATGTTATTCTTATAAGCCTAAAATTACCATGCAACTTTAGTTTGGAGAACACCAGCTTGATATAATGAGTTTCTTTTTCTTAAGCTTCTATCTTAAAGACTTATATACCTGGAAAATATGAACACATTTAATATACAAAAAAAGAGTAATACTACCACAAATACTATTGATGGTTTTATATTAGTCAAGTTTAGCTCTTACAGAAATAACATACTACAATATTGCAAAATAACAGTTGTTGTTTAACCACAGTTGTATAATGCTAAATTCCTTCAAGATTACTTGCTCAAAAAACTTACATATATAACCAACTTACACAGACCTTCTTTATCACTTACTTAAAACTATATAGCAAATGTACACAGACCTTCTTTATCACTTGCTTAAACCCTCTTATTTACTTAATCACATAGACTCTCTTATCTAGAAACACATTTTCCTTCTATTAAATCCATACTTAGAACCTTCTAATTTATATTTCCCATCTGTTAACTCCTTCTTTATTCACACTTTTAAACAATCCTTGTAAATTTCTGAACTTAGGCAAATTATTCCATTTTAATAAGTGATATTTTGTTATTTGAAGTACACAATTAATCACATCTGTTTACTATTTCATGAAAACATAACCAATGTTTAAGTGTATAGAATTATACTGTTGAGGAATGGACAAAGAAAGGCACCTAAGATAGCACTGAAGATAGTGAAACAGTTTTATTTGGTTGCAGCCAGATTCAGAGGGCACTTAACTGGAAGACCTTCTGGGAATTGGACAAAGGCATGGAAAAAGCCTGTACTAAGGAACTCACATACCTTGCTGCATCCAATTTCAGAGCGAGTCCAAGACACACCCTTGGCAGCCTCATGAGGACCTGAGGGAAGCAGCTGTGAGCACCGCTGGGAGAAGGACCAGAGTCAAGGACAGGGTGCAGGCCCACTTGGGTGTGGAAGCCCACACACCATGTCCCAGCAGTGTGACTTTGGGCAGGGTGCTGCAACTCTCTGTGCAGCCCAAGCATGGAATCACACAAGTTAAGTGCCTGGCACACAGCAAAGTGTTGCTGCAATGGCCAGCACCGCCAACCCGGCCATGGTCCTGGAAAACTGAGGCGGGCCCTGGGGTCACACCCAAGTGTTAGGGCTGACTGGCCAGGAGGAATGGCCCACAGCCACGGGTGCCTTGTCCTGTGCCAGTCCCCAAATGGCAGGGACCAAGCAGCGCTGCTGCAGCCGGGGGGCGTGCTGGGGTGCCTCTGAAGACACAGGCCACCGCCTGACCTGCTCCCCTTGCCGGGGACTCTGTCTCTGCACTCTCAACTTCCTCAGCCCCCAAAGGACGCTGCTGCCACCCACCACTCATTTGTGGGGCCCCCACCACCAGCACCGCCACCTGATTTTGTGAGACTTCGCTCCTCTCTGCAGTACCCCGCCCTCACCCCAGCAACCACCGACCCATCTGGAACCAGCTGTACCCTCCCCTTTCCACTGCCCACTGAGCCCAGGGGTCAGGACCAGCCAATCTTGGAAACTTCTATCCATATCCCCACCCTGGAATCCTCTCCACCAATCCCATGATCTGAAAGAATTAAAACCCAGGTGCTGTTATGCTCGAACTCGGGACCCGCCCCCCCAAAACCACCAGAGACCCAGATTGATGTGAGCAGCAAAGAGGCATTTATTGTGAGCTAGCTTGGTCCTGTGTGCACAGCAACTGGTGGCACTGAGAGGCCCCAGCCTAGGGTCTGCAGCAGTTTATACACTCTTTGCAGAAGGCAAAGACCCCACATCCATCATAGCGTCTCTTAGCAAATCATCACACACCACGGAAAATCTAACAACTCTAAAACAAGATTAGCAGATCAAGTGGGGGAAAGAATCTGGAGAGGATTATTCATTAGTTCAAGGGGTGGACACACTTAAAATGATTGGTTTAAACCATAAGGGTGTCCCAAGGTGGGTATGTGTCAAGAGCAGGGCTTCTAGTTTAGATATTGGTCACCACACCTAGGTGGGGCCATCAGGAATTTCAGATACTTTGGTATCTCCACCTATCTTAGTCAATCACCATCTACAGCTTTTCCAGAACTGTTTCCACAGAGCTTTTCTGTGGTATTTTTCTGACTTTAGGACGGTAGTAGGTCAGGGGTTAAGTTTCAGAGCAAAATGATGTCCCAAGTAGAATGAGGTTTCTTAGGTCTTTCAGTGGATCAGCAAATTAATACAAATCTAGAAATCTGTATGAAGATTTAACAACAACAACAACAACAACAACAAACTAGAAATGAGTGCTGGCCTGTCCTGTGCCTGAGAGCTGAGGTGATCCTAGTTTTGAGCCCTGCTCTCTTCCTTCAGTATTTATTTGGGATCAATGTACAAAAGCATCTTTTCTTGAGGGTGTGACTGTCATCATCTGAACACAGCAACCCCGGGTGCTTTCTGTGAACCTAGCAGAAAAAAGCAGGAAAACTGAGGGAGGGTCCTGAGCCTGAGGAAATGGAGCCCAAGTGCATTCCATTACTTGTTATTCTATATGATTTAATAGTTCTTTTTTTCTTTGCTTTTGCAGTGTTAAATTGTAGAAAAAATACAGAAAATTGAAAAGTCAATGTGTGAATGAAGCCAGAATTAGACAAGCAGTGAGTTCAAATAGATAACTTGAGTTAGGCAAGATCAAGAAGACCAATTTTGAGTGATTCCAAAAAGTTGGAGGCTGTTTTGAAGCCAGATTTAAAGTTAGGTAGTCAGTGTAGTTAGGTAAATCGGGTCTAATACCGAGTGAAATCTAAAATGGAGGCCATGCTGGGAATGACTCAGGGAAAACACAGGACAATTCATGGAATGTTGACGAAGTCCCGAAAGGGCCCTAGGCCAAAGTCCACCTCAAAGAAGTATTGATGAACAGCCCCCAACAGATTTGGAGATAGCCCATCCCAGAGGAGTGATAAGCCCATCCCAAAAGTCCTCCCTGCCCTTTTGGTCCACCTGTGTCCCACCCCTCGGGCTCTCCAACCTACATTTCATCACCAAACCTATAAAAAGGGGAACACATTTGCACGCCAACTGGATTCCACCTCTTGGGTCCCCTTCTTCCTCCGGGAGAAGTCTTTTCTGCTGTCCTTTAATAAACTTCTAATTTCTACTCTGACCTTGCCTCGGCGTGCTTCTTTGGTGTTATTCTTCAACATCGGGGAAGCAAGGACTCGTCACCGGTCAACAGCGGTAACAGTTTCATAAGGGAAAATATTTTCACTCTCTCAGAGTACTCCTCCAACCCTTATCAAGAAACTCACCCCCCAAAAAGTAAGTTACCAAGGTAACCTGTCCCAAGAATTGCCCCTCTTTACAGAAAGCTTTAAGGTTGTTAAATTGTCTTGGCACTCTGTTCTGCCATTTCCCCTGCAGCCCACATTTTCCCTACCTTTGGGTCACACCAGCAAGAATTTCTTGGCCTGGTTCTGGGCCTAGTCAAGGATTTAGGAAGGAGAAAAATAAGAAGAAAAAGGCAGGAGAAAAAAGGAAGCCCAGGACATAAAAAAAGGCAGAAAGCCTCACTTCTTAGGATGTCAGGACACCAGCTATGGTCCTCTTCTCTCTTCCAGGAGAAGTCTATGTCACTCCTTTTTAAATAAACCCTGCTTTATATGCTGGTCTCAGCGTGCTTCTCTTTTGTTCAAACTTCAACATGTGGAGAAGCAGAACTCACCACCAATAATCAGTGGTATTGTTAGACCATGACACAGAGAAAACACCACTGACTCCAATTAAAATCAAATTAAAATAAGCTTATAATTTTGACCGGCCAGGCTGCCTCCCCCAACAAAAACAGGAAACAAGACAGCTCTGCAGCTTTCTTGCATCCAAGTTTTATAACCCAGAAAGTTCCACAAAGAGGGGTTACAGATAACAAAACTCTTAGAAGCATAACACAAAGGCTAGTTTATATTTTTTGCTTGCCCCAACATCAGAATTTATGAAGGTAATTAGGTTACCACTGTGTACTGGTGATGCATCCTTGCTTCCCCAATGCTTAAGTATAACACCAGGGAAGCACACTGAGGCAAGGTTAAAAACAGCAGAAAAGACTTCTCCATGAGGAAGAAGGGGACCCAAGAGGTGGAATCCATGGAAGGGGAATGTGTTCCCCTTTTATAGCTAAGGTCTTCTTTTAGATTTCCCACATTCCTGTCCTCTGTTCTGGTAGGTTTCAGTGATGGAATGTAGGTTGGAAGGCCCAAAGGGTGGGACACATGTGGGCCAAAGGAGTAATCTGGGAAGGCAGGACTTTTGGATTAGCATCTCAATCTTTGCTGGGAGCTGTTTCATTAAAATTTCTTTGGGATGGACTCTGGGCCTTGGGGACATTAACATTCAAAGAGTTGTTCTGCTTTTCACAGACTCCATTCTCAACATGGCCTTCATTTTTGGTTTTATTTGATATTAGACCCTATTTACCTAACTACACTAAATACCTATCTTTAAATCTGGCTTTAATTAGAGTCTCAGAGAGGGTCATTATCTGGCCAGGGAAGGGCAAGATTGATGAAGCCTCACTAAAGTTTCAGAGACGGCTGCTATCTCATCATGGAAAGCAAGGCATGGGTGAGTTCATGGCACAGGCAGGCATTCCAAGCAAGTTCAGAATTTGCAGTAATTTATAGTAAAACGAAAATTAGCTTTTTATGTCTTTGTGGTGAGATGGCTCCCAACTTTAAGAGGGAATCAGACTGGGTTTATCAGTATCATTAAGACCACTAAGTTATTGCAAAACCAATCCTGGTTGTGAAATGAATTTGTAAAAATGTTATGGTAAGAAACAAATGCCTGGGGAAAAGGTCAGTTCCACTCCCATCTCTCAGTCTTTCTCCTAGAAGAAGCCAGATTAACTTTGGTTCCCTACCTTTTGGATTATAAATAACTTCCCCTGGAAGTCTGAATACTCACATTTGAAGTGTAAATGATCCTGTGCAGGCTTCAGACCTGAGGCTAGATATTTATCAAAGGCCTTGCAAGAGTGGCCACTGACCACACTCTGAATCTGTAAACATATTTTTTTATTAGAAACCCTGTGCAAAACCATATGTCACGTAGAATAAAAATTTAAGACTCTAGATAGCCTATAAATGTTGTGAGAAATTATAAATGGGTGCTCAGAAATCGAAGGTTTGTTTTCCTCTGGATCTCCAGATTAAAATATAACTAGGAGTTCTCCTCCTCTCTGAGTGCTGCCTGCTGCTTCTTGACTACTCTCTTTCCCACAACAATATATTATTGTTTTTTGTAAAATTTTATTAAAACCATATTTTATAGTTTTTATGGAACTAAACTCATCCATTACATTTTTCCTTGTTTGAGGAAGTCACAGTTTAATTGGCAGATATTTTCCCCTCCTTTCAAAATGTTTTACTAGTGTATTTTAGTTGTATATAATAGTGGGGTACATTTTGGCATGTGTACATGCATGGAATATAATTTGTTACATTTCATTTCCAGTTCTTACTTTGTTATGAGAAATTTATGTGACTCCATTTTCAAAAATAAATAAATCACAGCAGCTTCTACCTCAAGCCCTGTCCTAAGGAAGGGGGTGTGACCCTTGTCCTTGGAAAAACCCACAGAGCACTCCTAAGCACATACCCACCCTGCTGAGTTGTTTGTAAATAACAGGAGAGATCTGTGGTGCCAAGTGTCCCTAACTCAGTTAGGCTAGGTGAGGACCCATAGCAACCCCCCCTAGCAACCACCAATCTGCATGAGACAGGGAAAATACCTGGGATGTCAGATGACCCCAAGTAGTTTATGGTGGTTGATAACATGTTGGGAAACCATGTAGTTTAGCACATACACCCCTTGTGGCCTAAACCAATCAGTTAAAATGAATCCCCCTCCTGTACTAACTAATCACCCTTACCCAACTGGTTCCCATCATTGAATGTGCTAATCAATGTTAAGAGTTGTTGTTTGATATTCCCGTGGTATGGAATGGTTTGCTGTGTGATGTTGTGAAGCATAGAGTATCCCCCCAAAACCTATAAAATCTCACTGAACAAAGGAACCAGACAAACTCCCTGGGACCACTGCATCAGGAATGGTTGTGAGTCCAGACTCAAGCTTGCAATAAAGACTCTTGTGTGATTGTATTGGATTCGGCTACTGAAGATCTATTGTGGTCCCAGGAATGTGGCATAATAATTACTCTTCCTCCTCCCCTGTAGACTTTAAATTTTCAACAAACAAATGTATACATCAATTCAGATCACTAAGTCTAAATCCATAATGAAATAAGGCCAAGACTAAAATACATCTTCCTGCATAGCCACATTTGCTATTCTGCAATTTAAAAAAAAAATGCTAGCTATCAATCATATAAAAGTGATTATATTCAGCTTTTTTTCAGTTTATGATATACAGTATGAATAACTGTGATAAGCCCTTGAATTAAGTGATATAAAAATTCTGAATTACTTACAGGAAGGAATAGAGGTATCACAATAATGCAATCTCACTTTTTTGAAAATTATACTATTATAGGTTGGATTCATACCCTTTAATCTTACAGAAAGTTCATAACATCTATGTATAATTCTAGTTCATTTATAACATACGCAAACCAGAAATGAATCTCACAAAACAATAATATAGTTACTCCAGTGATGTAGAGTATAACAAAGAGAATTTTTCAAATATTGTGATCTTGGGGGAAAAAACTATATTATTATAAAGCCTGGAAGCCAAAGCTGTATATTCTGACAAATGTGATGTCTGTCTGTCTGTGTTTCTGGTATTATAAGTTCTGCGTCTTTTTTTTTATTCTGCTTTGAGATCAAATACTTAGGTAACCAAATATTTCTAATAACCCATCATGTACAACTTTAGAAAATATTTTTAAGTTATCATGTGTGAGTTAATAACAGTCAAAAGACAGATATAATATAAAAAATAAGGTCAAAATTTATAATTGGAAACAGAAATATCTATAGTGATAAGAATTCCTCATGCATTTATTTTTATACTTAAAAAAACTAATAACAACACATTTCACATTGACTGCTCTCCTACAGATAAACAGGATGCCTTGAATCCACTGTCATTTCAAATTCTGGATCTAGAAAGAAATATGTATTTTCCATAATGTTTTCAAGGAAGCTCAAAGAACTCTTAGAATATATGATAGCTTTGAAGGATCACAATGTTTTACTTAAAAACTACATAAACTTTCATATTGCTTGCTGTGTGTGGCTGACCTGTATGTGAAAGGCCCTGGAGGTATTTGACATATATATAACGAATATAATAGAGATAATTCTTGAGTTTTTCTTCTTCTTCCTTAATTTACACACATCCTGCGGCCTGTCAGTTCAATGGAGGTGACTGAGGAAAAAAAGCACCAAGGGAGCTACATGCTCAAAAAAAAAAAAAAAAAGGAAAAAGAAAAATACCAATCAGACACTGATGAAATCACCTGTCAATCAGCTGGGTCTCCTTGAAATCCTGGACCTTAGCCAGCTCTCCAGACCAACTCCAATAGGACAATGGACTCTAAAAACCCCCTTTTCCTATCCTAAGCCCTCCCTTCCTGCCCTAGCTCAATAAATGTTCCAGTCTGGTCAAGCTCCCCCAAGCCCCTCTTTAGACATGCTTTGTCAGTCTGAGAGTCCTGTCCAGAAGCAAAATCTCAATAATAATACTTTCATTTTAAATTCTGCCTCATTTTGGTCACCGCTGCCTGATGTTCAAGGGCAAATGAACATCTTTATTAGAGGCCATTTCTCAAAGAAGAGATAATGACCACAAGGGAATAAATAA
Organism: Spermophilus citellus; assembly: GCF_964194105.1. NCBI lineage: Eukaryota > Metazoa > Chordata > Mammalia > Rodentia > Sciuridae > Spermophilus > Spermophilus citellus. Next base: position 2,236,233 of record NC_138192.1, on the reverse strand, counting down.
ACTTAGATATTATGAACTATATCTTATGTATATTTGATTTTAATTGGGGACATATATGGGCATATCAAATAATTTGCTGAACCATTTCAAACAGAGTTATAAAATTCTGGCAAATCATTCAATTTTTAAAATAGGAATATTATTTAGTTTTAATGAAATAAGCAGGCACATAAGACAAAGCCAATATGAGCTCACTTACATGGGGAATCTAAAACAGCTGAATGCACAGGAGCAGAGATTAGAATGAGAGTTTCCAGGGGTCAGGGTGAGGGGTACTGGGCAACAGCAGCAAGGTCCGGCTAGATGGCAGGTGAGCCTCAGACAACAGCACAGGAAGGCAACTCTAATGAATGGTAATGCATCATGTGCTTCAGTACTGTAGATTTACATTTTTTACCACACAAAGTAAAGAATTTAAAGTATTTGAAGAAGTGAGGTGACAGATTTGTGAATTATCCTTATTTGATCATTACACCTTGTAAACATACATCCAAATATCACAATGAAGCCCCCCAATTATATCCAATTATTAACTGTTCATTAAAGTAAAATTTTAAAAGGAAATAATTTAAAATGAAAAAAAAATGAAATATCTTTTATCTGGGAGAGAGCAGTGTTTTCATGGTGTGTGAAAGACACCCTATAAGTCCATGAGGAAATCTCAGGTGGTAAGATGATTTTATAATGCTAAATATCAGCCAAAAGAGGCTAAGCAGGAAGGCCACTTATCTTTTTCAATCCTCTGACGGACCCAGGTGCAGAGGTGCCAGTGAGTGTTAATGGCTTTAAACTTCACTGACATTTGCAAACCCTGCCTTTTGACAGAGAGAACTAATGAGCCTTGGAATCAAGGCACTGTGGAGATGCTGACAGATGGAATGTACTCAGCCCACCAGAAAAAGAATAAAGCCAGGGCTGGGGATGTGGCTCAAGCAGTAACGCGCTCACCTGGCATGCACAGGGCGCTGGGTTCGATCCTCAGCACCACATAAAAATAAAAGATGTTGTGTCCACCGAAAAATGAAAAATAAATACTAAAACTCTCTCCTCTCTCTCTCTCTCTCTTTTTCTCTCTCCTCTTTCTCTCTCTCTCTCTTAAAAAAAGAAGAATAAAGCCAGAAGATCAGGAGATTGGTTTTCCTCAGGGAGTAATATAAAATATAAAGATAAATTTATTCATTAAAATTTGTGTCTGTTAAAATGAACATTGTGATGGAGAGTAGCTTGGGTGGATGCAGGGAGGAGCAGGTGGCCCTGAGTTACTGAACTCTGGAAAACGCCTGTCACTAGCTTCACAACTGGCCTCACACACCACTAAACTCCTGCAGCTGCACAAAAATGGCTCTGAGCTACAAGTCAGGGTGATTCTCTTAGCACCTTCTCAGTTCAGCTAATGGGGCTGCAACCACAGAGGAGTCCAATCCAGGTTGAATTTGTTCAGCAGCTCAGATGATGAAACAGGAAAACACACCTGGAGGGAATCATGCTGCTGAAAAAACTCCAGTTGATCCTCAGTCATCAAAAATGAACCCACAGCCGCTGCCTTCGCCTCCATGTCTCCTCTGTCTCCACAAGTAGCCATTCACAGACAGGCTGGGAAAGGGAAGCCTTGAACAAAGAGTGTTTTCAAGCAGAGAGAAGGCAGAGAGCAAATGTTATAAAAGTACAGTGGCCATAATGCTCACAGAGTTAGACTGGGCTGCTACACCTCAGTGAGTGTTTGAACCTCAGAACACATTTTTAAAACATGGCTGAGCTGAGTTTATTAAAATCCCTGGTGTCAGTGAAGAGGCTGACCAATCTGTCTTCCACAGATGTTCAAACTCCTGTAAGGACTCCTGCCTGCATCTGGTTGCATCTCAATTGATTTAATGGTTCTGTCACCAGGAAACAGAGACTCAGAGGTAAAGTGACCTGTGCTAGGTCCTCAAGAGACAGACATAGAAAGATGGAAACTTGAACCTAGAAATGGGCCAAGTTCTAGGCAGATAGTGGGCAGGACTCCTACAGAAACCATCAGATCAGTTTCAGCAGACCTCTCTCCCAAGCCTCTACATAGGCTGGTGCCAAATGCCCCTTGTGCCTAGGGGACAGATGCCACCCAGTGTGCACTTGACTCAGCACATGGAAATCACCTGCAGACCATCCAGGAGGAGACACCCACCTCCAGGTCCAGTTGAGCCCATCTGAATTGCTCATGTGAACGCACATACACATGTATGTTCACATGTACATGTTCACAGATGATGTTCACAGTGGCAGACCCCAGGAAACAGATCTCCACCCAGATCCCTCTGATTTCAGCACTGCTGCAGTGGCCAGTTCCACATGCCATACCCAGTGGCTGTCACCAAAGCATGCTAGCCTTCTATGCTTTCTCCAATTCTTTCCCCCAGGGCAGCCCTGAACCAGATGGGATACCACCCTCAGCGTGTAGATGTCCATCCTCAGCTCCATATATATCTTCTAACAGTTTGTCTCCTTCCCAAGTTGAAGATTAATCTGCTGAGAGCCACAGCTGAGTTGGAATGGCCCCTGGCATTTTGCCAATAGTACTGGTTGAGAGGCAAGCCATTAAGATGATGCTGGATTGATTCGGTTGTATATTAAACCTTTACTGTCCGCCTCAGCCTGCTACTTAGGAGTTTTCCCGCTACTTTGGAGTTCTCGTGGGGATTCCCGGAGAGTTCCCATTGGTTGGGGAAGTGCGTGAGGAGGGATTTCCAAAAGAGGGATTTCCAGTTTTGGGTTCCTGGAGGAGCCGCATGGCATTCGGGAGAGTTCCCGGGGAGCGTGTGTGGAGTGTGCTGGTTGAGTTCAGAAATAAAGTTTGTTCCTGCTTCAGTGGCTCGTAATTTGTGCCCAGCCAGACTGCTGCATTAATCCTCATGGGGAAAAAGCAAGACAGGAGTTCAAATGTCTGCCTTTAACATAATGTTGGAATCAGAAAAGCTCCTAGTCCAACACCCTCTCCCTCTCCTGGCAGCACCTGAAAATGTCCTTGCTTCACCCAAGATGCAAAGTCACCCCTGGAGCCAGGAACGTTTGCCTTACATGGTGGACACAAGCCTGGCATTCAAATGCACCTTCAGCCTCACTTAATAAATAACTCTGATCACTGAAAAATTCACTCCTCTAAATTAAATCAGTAAGGTGCTGTGAAGTAACAAAGAGCCACAAACTTAGGGATTTAGAACAGCATGAGTACACTCAGAATCATTTCCAAGGTCAAAATGTATAGATGGACTAAAACTGAGGTGTAAGCAGGGCCATGTTCCCCCAGGGGGGAAGGGATTCCATTTCTTTGTGTTTCCAGAAACTGGAAGCAACCCAAAATCCTGGGCTTGTGGCCTCTTTCTCCACACTCAAATCCAGCAGTGTAGCATCTGATTCTCTCCTTTACTTTGAATCTGCACATACTTCTGGTTATGGACCCTTTGGGTTTCACTGGGTCAACTGGGGTGACCCAGCAAGGACTTCTCCATGCTAATCCGACCTGAGGACACACTCTTGGACAACAGTTTTGCAAGTCCTTCATTGCCACCATATTATCTAAGGGCACAGAACACAGAAGGGTCCGGGACTCAGGAATTCTGAACCTGGACCATCTGCTCTTTTTCTTTGTTCTCAAGGCCACCTGAATGACCACAAACCTCACCACCACCACAATCCAAACCTCTGGATGGCTTCCTCCTTGATCTCCTTGCTCCTTGTCCTGCAGGATAAACCTCCTCCTACTCGTCCAGCTCTGGAACTCAATCCATTGGCACTAACCCAGGAGCAGCTCCCCACTGGTCTGCAGTAGAGGAGCCTCAAGGACAATGACTCACACATTCCCCAAACATACCTGAGTGCTTCTCCAGTCTCAGAGGCACACAGGGGTAGGTCCCAGCATGAGTATGCCACAGCACTAGGAAAAAATAGATTGCACTCAGTGAGTCTCACTTCATGGCCTGGAGGTGACTAGAGATCTGCATGTCACCAGCACACCCATCCCCCTAAGAGATTCTACTACCACTATCCCCAGATCATCTGGAGGTAACAGCAGGAGGCTGAAGACTCAGAAAGCCCATCACCCATGTCACATCCTTTGCACATGCCAGAGCAGGCATCTTTTCCACCTGGAGTTTGCATTTCACCTATTTTGACACCTGCAGTGCACACACAGGTGCACAAACAGGTGTGTGCCACAGAGGCTGTGAGAGTGGAGTCCCAGGGGCCCTCATGGGCCACTCACAGTCCCCATGTGATGGTGGACTCCCCTCACCAAGCATATGGGGAAGAGGGGCTGGGAACAAACTCATTCTCATTGAACCCTTCCTTCAACCTGAGCTCCCCCTACAGGTAACTCCCTCTAAAATCAACATGAATGCCCTGGGAAGTGAAGAAGAGTTGAGAGGACTGGGGTGGGAAGAGTGTAAACATCTCAAAACCAGCTGGCTAGTCAGTGGCATGAATGCTTCTCAGAGGCAATCAAGCCACTCCAAGGACACAGGGCAGGGAGGGGGCATATGTCATTGTAGAGGGGTTTCCCAGCAAGTGTGAGACCCTGGTTCAATCCCAGAACAGGGAGGGATTGAGGGCGGGAGAGAGTGGGTCAGTGCATCGTTCACTGAGTCTGGCCTCCTTCCTCATCTAAAGGTACATGTGCTGCCACCAGCATTTCCAGACTTCAGAATCCCTGTCCCATTCCAGTCCATTTTGCTTTGTCCTGGAAACTGTCTGTATTGTGACTTATTGAATGTTTTCTTCTAATCCTGCTCTCTGGTTTACATTCCTCCTCGTGTAAGGAAAAACTTCTTCCCACAGAGAACCCAGAAGGAAGCCCACCCCATGCCCAGTTCAGCCTGAATTATGTGAACACTGAAAATGAGGGGAAGAGCACCCCAACAGTGTGAGAGAAACAGAGTGATGTGATTGAATTCAGTCATATGCTGCCATCTGCCAAAGGCTCCCAGCCTGGGCCATGAACTCAAAGCCAGAGACAGGGAGACCAGTGAGTGGTTGTGGTATGTCAGAGCTGGGACATCTGGCATGGCCTCCCTGGCTTACCAGGGTGGGAGGAGGGGGCTGAGGGAAGCAGCTCTGCCTAGGGGAGCCCCATGGCCTGTTGTGCTGCAGGAATCCACTGAGTTCTTGCACTCTTTCTGCTCTTCCCGGAGAGCAAGTGCAGGATGCCTACATGGCCTGTTCAAGGATCCAAGGCAAAGGCCTTCCAGAAACTGCCAAGATCTGGACAGAAGCTGAAAGGACAAAACTGAAAACTCACAGGAATGTGGAGTGTTATTTCCTCTGTGTGCAGGCCTCACCAGAACCAGTCTTTCACTTGCTCTGGATATCAATCATGTTATCATGAAAACACACAACTGTGGCATGTCAAAGTTTCTACCATTTATACAGGGGAATGTGTGCTACATAAACATAGCTGGAAGCCCCTATCTGAAGAGCAAGCTGCTGCCACCCAAGGCCAACAATGTAACATCACACATACCTGAATCCTGATTTAATTTCTCCAAGTAGGTTCAGTTTCTTTCAGAATAAAAAACAAAGAAGTGTGTTTCTCTATTCCAGGACTGAGTATAAGTAACTCCAAAAATATGTGTCCTTTAGCAATAAAACAGACCTCTTTATAGTAACCTGGGGAGTCCCCAAAAGACAAATTGGCACTAGACCCTAAAGTTAATAATAATGCACCTCTGTTCTTTTGAAAACTGAGTTCAATATCTTAGCCTTCAAGTGAGAACATTTTAGCAAATGAGTCTGTCCTCTTTGATCACAAGTTGGGTCCTGAGTCTGATACTGAGACTCTTCCAGAAAGTAACAAGATTTTACAACATGTGTGTTCAGATACACAGGCAACTTTTGTGAATATTAACTCAAATATTACAGTGTATTGTGGGATATCTAGTTGCAGTACAGTTCCTGACACAATTTCCATAACAGCAAAATTTACAAACATATAGTGAATAAATAAACCTTTCTGTGGCTTGGTCTGTCATTCTTTCAGTCAAGAAATCCTATTAGGAGTTCTATTAACCAGCTCAGTGATAGAGGTGTTCTATCTGATCTTATAGACTTTGGCTGTACAACCCAGCCCTGCTGCAAAATAAAATTTAACTATCCATATTTTTCTGCAATATGAAGCTGGCAAAATTGAGTTTCTTCTTATGTGGCATCGGAAATACCCACTCTCTCCTGTTTCTCATTTGAGTCACAAATGGCCTCTCTCCTTTCTGTGAGTTTTCTTTAATAGAATGTATTTGCAATTAGCAAGTGAGAACAAAGGGGTAGATTGAAAAGCACATAAGATTGCCAACCCAAAGTAAGTCTGGGCAAGAAAATAAAATAAGGGTGCTCTGCAAAAAAGATGCATTTGGAAGATCTGGAAGAAACTCCCAGAAGGCCCTAAAAGATCTCCTTCTGAAAACTTCCCATTTAAGTTGAACCTGAACAGAAAATGTGGAGGATTCATGGAACTGGCTAATCTTCAGTTAAAAGCAACATCCTTCTCTACCAAACAGGAAAATTTGTTTGCTGGTGATCTATGTTGAGCTCTTTGCCCTGCAGACTGTTGGGAGAAATCAGGTGGTTCTAGAATTTCTTGCACCCCAAAAGAATTAAAGTGGAAAAGTCATGTCTGACCCAGGATGTATGGGCCTCAGAGGACAGGACCTCAGGGAACAGAGGGGTCTTAGGTATATCTTTCCTTTTGACTGACAACATTCTCTATACCTACCATCTCAGAGGGAAATTACTAAAGAGTGAACCCCAAATCCAGAGCAAGTCCCAGAGTCTGGTACATCTGCCAGAGAGTAGCACCAACAAATTAATCCATCCCCAAACTAAAAGCCTGAACTCCTGCAAGTCCCAAACTTGCAGTAAAAAATAAATGAAGGAGAGAAGGAGCAGGGAGGTGAAAACACTTCTGAACGAGCCGCCACTGGCAAGAAAAGCTATTTTATCATTTTCCACCAAAGGGCATGGTGCTGGCTTTCCAGGTGGCCATTGCAAAAAATCATGGACTATGTGGCTTAAATAACACTTATTTTTTTCTTTGAGGCAGGCTCTCACCATGATGCTCAGGCATTCTGAACCCCTGGATTCAAGGGATCCTCTCACCTCAGTCTCCCAGGCACCGAGAAATGACTTGTGCACAATTCCATGGAAGCCAAAGCCAGAACTCAGGATCCTGGGAGACCCAACACATCAGGGGTCCTAACTCCCTGGCTGGTAGATGGCTGTATTCTCCCTGTGTCCTTGATCCATGACCCCCAGTCTCCAAGAATCTGTGTTCTCATCACTTCTTTTAAAGACACAAGTCCTCATGGATTAAACCCACCCTGATGGTCTTGTGTTAACTTAATCCTTGTGCATGGGGGATGCACAACTCTACTGCATGAAGCTAAGTTTAATGTGGGAAGAAAGGTGGCAAACAAGTGCACACATGTGGGAGCTTCTCCCTCATGCTGGCAAGTGCTGGAGAGAAGGATCCTGAGTAATGGGCCCAGGGTTGTTGTAGGGGAGACTCAGGACTGGTCAGGAGGCCTCTCAGGACCAGGAACCCTCAAGTGAGCTGTGAATGGTGAGAAGGGGCCACCCTGCAGGGCCATAAAGAAAGAGTCAAGGGAAAGGGCAGAGAAAATGAAGGCTGATGCAAAGACAAGAGGATACTCAGCCTCCAGAACCCACATGAGGGCATGGGGCTAGGCTGAGGGGAGCTAAGGGCCAAGCATGGCTGGGCCTTGTGGAGTCAAGGCCACTTTGGTGAAGGTCGTTTTACTTCTCACCTGTCATTCTACTTTTGACATTTCAAAGACTGCATGTGAACTCACCCAGATTGCAATCCAAGCAACCCAACCAATGCAAAACAACTCCTGACATTGTTGCTGACATCCCCACTCTGAGGACAGGCAGAAAGTTTCTTTGGTGAAACCAAACAGAAAAGAGCCTGGAAGAGGCTTTGATTCACCACTTGGAGGGAAATGCAGATTTATCTGCAAAGCAGCAGGGGCAGCTGCATCATCAGGAGCCAAGGGAGATTGCTGCAAGGACCTTAGAGGCCAGCCACAGAACAGTCACAGAGAAGATCCTGGAGGGGAGCAATAGATTTCCTTATTCTTATTTTAGATTTGATTGAACTCCAGGGTCCTTCTTGAGGCTTCACATCTCCAGTTCATGAGAGGACACACGGTCCTCCATGTAAGCAACCCCTCTCTGCAAAGCTATCTCCAAAGAAACTGACATAAATTCAGTGAGTTAAAATATGGGGGATCCACGTGAGACCTAAAGATGGAGTAAAATTCTCTAAAAACAAAGAGGACCGCATATTAAATTTCTTGCAGTTTTTTAGATTTAGACCACCATATAGGAAGACATGCAATTAAATATTTTAACTAACCCTAAAAGCATACATTACACAATTCATTAACTTCTTCCTTCTTGGCTTTAAGTGAAATTTTTTTTTTCTGAAATCTTGTTTGAATACAGTAATAATTGTGGATCAGTGCCAGGGACCACCACAGGGACAGAGGGTAAATGCACTCCTGGGCCTGAGCCTGTGGTACAACAACTACTCTTGAAGGCCTGGTGCCAGCCACCCAACCCCCATCAGCCCAGCATGGCTGAGTGAAGGGCCCATGGTGTTCTCTCAAGCAGTGGCAGGAACATGCTTGGCAAAGTGCAAAGTACTGGGGTGGAGTGCCCCTGAGCCCACCAACACCTCTCCCTCAAGTGACAAGAAAAAAAAAGCTCCCTTCTTTGGTTGAGGGGCAGCCTGACATTCCCCTGTCCAAGCTGCATCTCCCTTCCTACAAGAGAACCTGGCAAATTCCTAGCCTGCATGTTTGCTCCCCTGACTTGGTTTTGTTTTCATTGCCATCAGGTCAAAAGATCCTGTGTTTGGCAGCATTGCAGTAACCTGCAGGTCACTGAGAGGTACAAGGAAGGACCTGTAGAACTCTGGGTGGTTGTCTAATTTTCTTCTCCTGAACAGGAGAGGGTGTTTCAATCAGCTTTTTCACTGCTGTGAGTAAAGGATCTGACCAGCCCAACTGTAGAGGAAGAGTTTATTTGAGGACTCACAGTTTCAGAGGTCTTAGTCCATAGAAGACCAGCTCTATTCCTTGGGGCTCAAGGTGAGGCAGGACATCATTGTAGAAGAGGTCATGGTGATCAGGAGACAGAGACTCCGCTCTCCAGATACAAATATATACCCAAAGCTAGGCCTCAATGTCCACTTCCTCCAGCCACACCACACCACTTCGGTTACCACCCAGTTAATCCCTATCAGGGGATTAATCATTGATTTATTCAGACTCTCACAACCTAATTATTTCTTCTCTGAATCTTCTTGCATTGTCTCACACATAAGATTTTGGGGAACACATGACTTCAGTAACATGTGAATATAACAAAGGGACACATGATATGTGAGCCCTGGTTTCTCCCTGGTCCTGTAGGCAGGGCTCCCCTCTCTTTCTCCATCTTCTTGACTCTGCCTTTCCTTTCTCTTCTGTGAGTCCCCTTCTCTGTCCTTTTCTCCCATTCTCTTATCTCAGCCCTATTTGAGTCCCAGGTGTGAAGGGGCCTAGGTGGTACCGAGGCCTCTCGGGCACTGAAAGAGGTGCAGGCCCCTGACTAATCAGCTCTCTCCAGTGTTCCCCACCCAAAAAGCTACCACAAGGAGGCAAGACTGATCCCCCAAGACCTTGCAGGCCCAGGTGGACAGTCCTAGGATGTGACATGTGACATCCTCTTCTTCTCCTCTCCTGCCTTATCTCCCACTTTGCCACTACTTATAGTGTCTTCTGAATCCTGAGAATGGGGTGGCATGGAGAGTACTCCCAGTATCTGCTCTTCAGCTTCCTGGCTTGTGCTGAGCCAGCTGAAGCTTGGCTGTCCTTTGAAGTCTTAATTCACGTCTGTGACTTTTGGGGACCCGGAGGAGAGGGGTGGGGTTGTCATCTTACCTTGCTGCAGGGTAGCTGTTGCTGGCTCACACATCAGGATTTTCCATTTGAAAATGAATAGTCCTTTGACTAGGATGTGACAGTATTTCCTACAGCACCTGCTAACACAAGAACAGAATGACAAATGTTCAAAACTGGCTGGCTTGATCCCAAGGCCCTGGGTTTCCCAGACATGTGTACTATGCACAGGCCACACTGGGGGTAGAAATGAAGGCCAGGCAGCTGAACCACAGGGGAGCACACTGCCCCACCCAAGCTGAAAGAGCATGAGTACATCCACAACAGTGATTGAAAGAAAAACCCTCAACAGCAGAAGATCAGGAGGGTAGAAGGAAGGAGACAGGGAGAGAGGAGGGGAGGGCCTGGGGAAGTTCTGCAGCCAAAGTAGAGCAAATTACATCCCATGCTTTTGTAATTACATCCAAATGAATCCTCCTGTCATGTATACCTAAAATGAACCAATAGAGTCGGAGCTGGGGTTGTGGCTCAGAAGAGTGCGCTCACCTAGTGCATGCAAGGCACTAGGTCAAGCCTCAGCGCCACATAAAAATAAATAAATAAAATAAAACTATTGTGTCAAACTACAACTGAAAAAATTAATTTAAAAAAAAGAACCAATAGAGTAAGTCCTTTATTTGAAGATTAACTTTGCTTAAAGCCAATGTGAATGTCTGGGTTGGTGGCAGGGCAACAGCACCTTACAGTTCTAGGCCATTTCTCTTTCATGGAATGAAAATGCAACAAAAAGGCAGGATTTTATGGACAATTATCTAGAGAGGAAAACAGCAGAGAGATCAGGAAGTGATTCCCCTGGGGCTGTCCCTTGACACGTGCTGAGGGTGGCAGCCCTGCAAGTTCTTCAGACCTCTCAGATATCAGGCCATTGGATATCTTTTTTGAGGCTACTATTTGCATTGACAGGGACACTGATATTTAGGCTAAATGAAAATCTTTCACTTTTACATAAAATCATGCACATATGTAACTAAAACTGAGCCACTGGGAAGGACCATCCTTTACCATAAATGCACTAAATTACCATCACCACTATATATGTTCAATAATTAAAATGGGTATTCACAAAAACCACTTAATTCTAACTTCTTCATCATTTAAGGGGTTTAGAAAAATGGAAGCCCAAACAATATTCAAAAATTATTCTGCCTCAATCACAAGGATAATTTTTACCTACATGTTATCTTGAATTTTAATGCTATTTTCAGATTCATAACCAGTTAAATTATTTTAGGTTTGAATATCAAATTATCATCTTTATATTTCAAAATACCATTATGAAAGATAACTGAATTTGCCTGTATTGACTTTCTTAAAACAAGGAGTACAGGAGGAAATCAGAAAATTAAAAATTAATGTGTAAACACACCTGTGGCTGCTTATTTTTTATGTCATTAAGACCTTCCTCCTCTTCTTAAGATGATGAGAACCAAAGGGGCTCAGCTGAAAAATTTATGTAGATTTACTTTAACTAATTATAACATTTAGAGAGAATGCTAGTCTGTCAAAAAGAAAAAGTAACAATAAGCTTGAATTTTAGGTGATATTACCTTTTTAACTATATATTGGTGGGGTATACTTGTGTGTACTAAGTGATTTAACCCCAGAACATTGCAACCTTGGCAAGAGCTCTGCTAGAGTCATATATTTATTTATTTTTGGAGACTGGGTCTCTCTGAATTGTTTATTCTGGCCTGAGACTTACCATGCTCTTGTCTCAGTCTCACAAGTAGCTGTGTTTAGAGGTGACCCAGTGTACCTGCAGATACTATTTCAGGGAATGTTTTCATGATATAAAACTTCAACAGTCTACCTGGGGAAACACTATATATCACCAGGTTTAAGAAACAAAAATATCTCAAAGGTATATCCACTCAAGATGAATAAAAATTTGCCAGATGTAAATTTTGAAAACATAAAAATGTGAGGATTCACACAATTTGCTATTTTCTTCCTCATAACAGTAACTTTTAAAAAACAACTATTCATCAGTAGTCATTTCCACAGTGACTGATAGTTTCTACACTGTTATCAATGAACATCTTGTATATGCAATGTTTATTTCTACATTATTCTCAAAAAAGAGTAAGACTCAGTCTGTTCAGTCCTGCATGATTATAAATCTCCTTGTCATAAAGTTTTTTTTTTTTAACCCTCTTGGGGTATCTGAGCATTTCAGCCACTGTTCAACTGGATATCTACCAGCTGAATTGTAAATTACCCTGTCTAGCCCTTTGGCTCCTGGACTTCAACAGTTTATTTGAACACACAATTATTGTGTTTGCCATGAGAATAGAGTAAAAAGGTGAAAGGGATAGTGGCTTTCCTGGAGCTAGGACTAAGCAGAGACTAAAGGAGTGAGGTTACCAGCCAGAGGCAGAAAGTGGGGAGACCCTGAAAGGCTGTAGGTAGACACACAGTCAAGCATTAAATGGGTCAGTATTTATCTGAGAATATAGGATCTGGTGAGGAGCCATCTAGATGACAGTGAAGTCAAGTGAAAGAAGAAGTGTTAGGGTGAACTCATGTTATGAAATATTTCTGGGTAATTTTAAAAACTGGCCTTTTATCTTCTAGAGAGTTTCATGGTCACATTTGTATTTTAGCTAGATGGCTCCAAATGCTGGGGATAGAATGAGTGTGGAAAGCATTCGCACAAGCAGATATGAATAAGAAGGTGGCAGCAGTGCCAAATAGAGGGAAGCAGGCCAGAATGGAAATAATGTACCAAGAAAGAGAGGATATATTATTTTCAGTGACCAGTGTAGAATTAAGTTTCATTTAGTAAATAAACAGCAAAGCTGAGTCTCTGGAACAAGAGGCTCTGAACAAGGTTTCAAATGACATGTAAAATAAAATACAGTAACTCTTTATGTTCTCTGAGTTTACCAAGTTGTATTTGAATTTAACATTTTTGAATGTTGAAGGGACTCATTTTTGTGCTTGGGGGTCAATTTCCCAAATCTTGGATTTACCCAAAAAATTTACAAAAATCTTTGTGGTAGAGACAGTGCTTAGCATGATAAAGGATCTGTGTTCAGTCCCCACTATTGAAAAGTAAACCCAAAACAGAAAATCACCACCACTGACAACAACAAAAATAAATAATAAAATAAGCATGAAGAAGGAATATATAAAATGGCTTGTGTAAGTAGTTTTGAATTTACAACTCTGGGTTTAAAAAAAAATCAGAAAATAGTAATCTCCTAAAAATACTCTCTTAGTTTTATAGGAAATGAGTGATATAAAGAATACACAATAATACTTTGTATGGCTTATTACAGAAATAATCATGAGGATGATGGACATAGGATCAACAGCTGCATAAAGTACAACATGGGTTCTATGTAATTATTCAATAAAGTGTGTACTATACTAGAATTGAAATTAAATCTGAAGTGGGTCTTTTTTCACACACTATAATTAATCCCTGGGTTCAAACACATATTTTTATGTCCATCTCCGAAGATTTGGAAATTATTGACAGCTATGCAATAAATTTTTATAAAATATTGGAGGGAAACAGAGCCTCATAATTCACCTAACATGTATAAGAATTATGGGAAATTTAATTTTTAAAATGTCTGAGATAAAGGTTTTTCAGAAATCATTTTGTTGTGTCTTTAAAGATATAATTTTAAACTTGTTTGCCAATATAGACACTGGCATTTTTTTTTTGGTCAAATCATCCTACTACTTAGGAGAAAATCTCCTAGCATTTACTATATTTTAATATACTTCTTTCTACAGAACACGGATTACAAAATTTATGTGATTTGTATATCCTTTCTTCTCTTGTCCCCACTGTATTCTTTTGAAGAAAATATCTCCTGTCTAACATAGGCTGTATGGGTTTGAAAAGTAGATATTAAATACATGTTATAAATTTTATACTATACACAGTTAATACTTCAAGATAAAATAAAAGTTTATCATTACCTTCACAAAAGGATATGTGTAATCCTGAAATGCTGAAAAGAAAAAAGGATATATAATCCACAAAACATGAATATGAAAATAAACACACCTTCCTGCTGAATCAATATAAAGTCAAGTTCCATGAGTTAGCTTTGATGAAGAGTATTTTAAGGTTTGGGTTTCTGTGTTTTCTGGATTTTGTTGAGTAAAGCAACATGATTCAAATATACTGAAGAAAAATATCCAATATTAGTTTAATTGAACATGAATGTAAGGTTTCAAAATTGAGATTACAGTTCCAATTATCAAAAATATAATAGGGAATGTACATATACCAAGTAAATATGTGGATTGATTGAGGGAATGGGGATATATAATCAGAGGAGCAAAGGAGGACCTTTGAGGCATAAATATATAAAATGAAGAAAATTTAATAATTATTAAATTAATTTAATACAACAACAAAAATAAATAAATAAAATAAGCATGAAGAGGGAATATATAAAATGGTTTATGTAAGTAATTTTGAATTTACAACTCTGGATTTTAAAAAAAATCAGAAAATAGTAATCTCCTAAAAATACTCTATTAGTTTTATAGGAAATGAGTGATATAAAGAATACACCATAATACTTTGTATGGCTTATAACAGAAATAATCATGAGTGATGATGGATATAGGATCAATAGCAGGTGTGTTTAATGTAGCCTATCACAATCATTTAATGAACTTTACTACAGGTATTTATCCTATTCCTCCATTTGTCCTACAATATAGTAAGTCCAAAGTTGTGATAACAGTCAAGTGGAAAGTATAATTCATTTGCATTGAGGAAAATTCTCTGAAATGATCACCTTAAAATAATCTATTTTTCCATATCCATCCAGGACAGTGATGGATCTTTATTTACTATATCCTCTAGTCTGACAATGTCAAGGTTTCTTGATCTATTCATTAGATTAGACATAGGAACTGTATCTAATAAATAATTTTAATAAGCATAAAATATTAAAATATGGCAATCCAAAGAAGAAAAGTGAACTGAAATGCCAAAACATTATAAGATATAAATAACCTTTTATATTTCAAATTCATTTGCATATATACAAAGAATAACAGCTCTGGTATTACAAATTAAACTAAAGACCCTGCTGTTTACAAAATGAGCCTAATTTGATATATCTTCTTAGACTTTCAAGGATTTTTATAAAACATCTGTCTTATCAGAATTCTCCCTATCTCTAGACAAGGACTTGGCTGAGTAATTGACTGCATTCCTAGCATGCCCAAAGCCATGATTTCAGTAAAGAAAAAATAAAAAAAAATTAAAAATCTTTTAAAATGCCTAGTGTTTCTTAAATGCTATGTTTCTTATCTCAACTACTGATATCAATACTTCCCTATGCTTGTTAGTTACAGAGCAAGAAATTAAGAGTGGCTTGTTGCCCCAATTCTCATTGATTCCCCTGCTTAAAACCATCTCTGGACCAGCAATTCTCACTTTTGTTTAAAGGCAAGTATACTGAAATCAGCTGAAATGCATTCTCTTAGTCTCCTTATTATTACCTTCAAAATTACCTAGCTAATTTTATTTCCTTCTCACTACCCCCTCCATTTGGTTTTCAAAAGAAATCTCTAAATCTGTGGTCTTGATTTTTTTTTTTACATTTGTTGTTTAGATCATTTGCCCTACTTTTTCTTCCTAATTAAGTAACTGTTTCTAGGAGCTGGGTTTGACTCAGTGATAAGGTGCTTGTCTAGCACATGTGAAGTACTGGGTTTGATCCTCAGCATCACATAAAATAAATAATATAAAGGCATTGTGTCAATTTACAGCTAAAAAAAACTTTAAAAAATGTAATTTCTATATCTTCATCCCATTTGTTCTTCCCCTTTGACAACAGACACAATAAAAAAACAAAACAAGATTTATATTTTAGCTTAATCTGGTAATGCCCTGAACAAAGACAGAATGGCTCTTAATTTAGATTTTCTAAAAGGCAATTCATTCAACTGCTCTTGCAACTTAGAATGTGGTCTGTGGATCAAGGAGCATTGGAAACATATTTGAATGTATTCAGGATGTAGAGCCAAAGTCCTGCTGAGTAAGAACATATATTTTGCACATGGGCCCCAACATATGATACAATAAAATTTGAGAGTCACTATGCATGCTTAATCTTGTACCAATTCCTCAAAATTAATTTGCCTATTTGATGTTTCTTTTTGTTATTTTTTTATTCATACTGGAAATTGAACCCATGAGTGTCTAACTATTGAGATACATCCCCATCCCTTTTAAAATTTTATTTAGAGATGGTTCTGGCTGAATTTCTGAGGGCCTCATTCAGTTACTGAGCTAACTTTGAACTAAAAATTATTTGTCTTCAGCCTCCAGAGCCACTAGGAATATAGGCATTCACCATGCTCATGGCCATTTAATTTACCTATTTAAAATTCTCTCTATCTTGTTCTCCAATTTGTAGTTGTATTAGAAGTCATACTCTTTCCAGGGAACATTTTGTCCGGCCATGATCAATGTGCACCTGATTATTTCCCCCCCTTTTTTTGTTGTTGTCTAGAGTCTTTCCTCATTCTTCATTCCCAACTCTTCCCTCCCATTCCCTATGTCCCAAATTTCCTCTAATTTAAGCAGGTCTGGAAATGGACCTAATAATTCAGCTCCTCTAGGGACACTCCAACTTACCTTGTGGTTGCAACACTATTACAACCCCCTTACTGTTTGTTATTTTCATTTCTTCCACTATTAAATCATACTAGTGCTCATGTTTTAAACAAGCATTGTATCCAATGATTTTATAATGAGTGTTTCTTACCTTCTATATGTCCAATTACACAACCTTTTGCTCATTGATGTGCATCAGCAAATGAATGACCAATACTATTTTGAGAAAGAATCTGAGAGGTACTCTGGTAAAAATTAATATCACTAACGAGTTATATGAAGATTGCCTAATCAGTATTCTAAGAAGACACCTAATTTTCCAGATTTGAAATAAATTAGAGTTAAAAATTAGAGAAGTACACATTAGAAATTAAAATATTTTATATCATTGTGTCATATATCCTCAGCAAATCAGCCAAATATTATATTCATTTGTCTACTAACTCTATAAAAGCAAAATAGAAGGACAATAGAGAACTACCAACATGGGGCCAGGGTTGTGGCTCAGTGTCAGAGTGCTTGCCATGCATGTGCAAGGCACTGGGCTCAAGTCTCAGCACTGCACATCAATGAATAAAACAGAGATCCATTTACAACTGAAAGAATAAAGAAAGAAATAAAGATAGAAAAATAGATAGATAGATAGATAGATAGATAGATAGATAGAGAAAACTAGCAACAGTACACTAACTGATGTGTATATTTCTATTAGGAAGTAAGTTCATTACACCTAACACTACTCATAACTTACCACTAAAAATAAGAAGACCTTCTACCATATATTAACATATATAATATACAATATGTATAAAGTGTAAGTAGAATGCGCACACACACACACACACACACACACACACACACACACACATATATATATATATATATATATATATATATATACTTGCTACACATCATTAAACATTTAAAACATTCTAATTATAATCTTTTAGTGTTGAACTAAGATATTTTTGTTATAGAGACTGAATTATGTCACATCCAGTAAAAAAGAAGTCATGTTCCCACTCTTTTTTTCAGAGAAGCAAATGATTACAGAAATCTAAATTTCTTTTGGTGAAACTTTTACTGATAGAAAAACTAGTTTAATAAAATGATAAATTGGTTTTAAAAAGTTTTTTTTTCTTTTTCAATCCATGAGGGTAGAGTATGTATCAGTTTCCACTCAAGTAAAATTTACCAAATATTATACTCTGATAAAAAGCATATATGTAGATGCATACTGTGGTTACTGACTGCTCCTTGAATTTGAGTCAAATCAACTGTTGTGTGTCTGCAGAAACACTGGTAAGAGGCATGCAGTGGAGTGCAATTACAGAGATACAATGGACAGATAAGACCCAGAAATGTGTTTTTTAGAGTAATAAAAGAGTTCATAAAAGAATTTAACTACAGCAGTTGTCAGGAAAAAACTGACTAGGTGTAAGCTCTTCTCTGGTAGGCTCATACCCTCTATAATTTTAAGAAAATCATATTTTTAATTCCAGTAAAGAGTTTCTGCAAGTTGGATTCTGCCTGAGATGCCAATGAAGGAGAGGGGCACTCTTCTTAGCAGAATCATGAGTGCTTACTGAAGAAACTTCTTTACTTGTGGTCCTTTTTCTAGATTCTATTGAATACAATCTTAATTTGATTTGATTTAAAATTTGAGTTGGTGGTCTTCTCTTTGTGTTTTGGTTTAACAGTAAAGTAACCTTTTTTTTAACTTCACTGTAAATAAAACCAAAGAACACAACAAAACTGTAAATTAGCCAGGTGCATAAAAATAGTCATTCTTTACTAAAAGCACAGTATTCATTATAGAAATGATATAAGCTTAAAAATTAAAAGATATTTCAATTCAGACATTGATTCTGCGCCTACTTGGCTCAGGTTGGAGGCAGTTCCTGAAGCCTTGACCAATCAATCTCTTAGGCTTCTGTCCTGGATCTGGAGCCCAGGCATCTGTGCTATGCAGTATCTGAAAACAAACCTCAGGGAGAATGCTGAAAACCCTGAAAGCCAGGGAATGGATCACTAGGCAATGCTTAGCTGACGTGGATCTGGGGCAAACAGTCTGGGACTCTCAGAACACACACCGAGCCCAGATAGGCTGAATTCAAGCTCCTGTTCACCTGCATCTCACAGAAAAACTGCTGTGAGTCAGCACTAAACAATCCCGCTGAAACAACTGGTTGGCCCTTCTGAAACTGCGGAAGTTAATACCAACCGAGCCTTCATAGGCAGTGGCCATAGGATTGAGACGGGGCTTGGGCGAGCCATTCAGGACCCACCCATTGCATTGTTCATCCGGAAAAGGGAACAAACTGTCGCCATTTGCATGGGATACCACCATGGCAGAGAACTGACATCACCAGAATGTGGCGGAGGACATAACTTCATTGAAACCGGCGGCAACAGCATCAAATAAATTTATAGGAGTAAACAGAAATCAGCAGTAAAACAGAACAAGAAGTTACATGAGCAGAATGAAAAAGCAAGGAAGAAAAGGAATACAAACAATGCAGGACAGCCTAAATATTCAGGAGGACGTAGAGGCATCAGAAAAATGGTCAAATAATGAATTCAAGGAATACCTTAGACAGATGGAATGGAATCTTAAAGAGGATATGAGAGAGCAAATTCAAACAGTGCAAAAACACATTGAAAATGAATTACATATACAGATAAAAGAAGCAAATAAGCATCTTTATCAGGAGATAGAGATTATAAAAATATCAAACAATAATTCTAGAAATGAAGGAAACTATAAACCAAATTAAAAACTCAAATGAGAGTATCACTAACAGATTGGAGCAAGTAGAAGCCAGAACATCAGATAATGAAGACAAAATATATCATGTTGAAAAAAGTCTAGCCAGCTCAGAAACTCTGGTAAAAAATCACAAGTAAAACATCCAAGAGATATGGGATAACATAAGTGAAAAACCAAACTTAAGAGTCATTGGGATAGAGGAAGGTATAGAGGTTCAATCCAAGGGAATGAGCAATCTGCTGAATGAAATAATTACAGAAAACTTTCCAGAAATAAAAAAGTAAACAGATGTACAAATTGTAGATGCATACAGGACATGGAGCATACAAAATCACAGTAGACCAATGCCAAGACACATTGTTATAAAGATATTCAATATACAGAACAAAGAGAAAATATTAATAGCTACAAGAGAAAGTAGGCAGATTAAATTCAGTGGTAAACCAATAAGGTTAACAACGGATTTTTCATCAGAAACGCAGAAATCGAGAAGATGCTGGAAAAACGTATTTCAAACACTGAAAGACAATGGATGCCAAACAAAAATTTTGTATCCAGCAAAATTAAGCTTCAGGTATGACAACAAAATAAAAATATTTCATGATAAACAAAAGTTAAAAGAATTTGCAGCCAGAAAACCAGCATTGCAAAGCATCTTGAGCAAAACACTACACGAGGAAGAAATGAAAAACAATAACCAAAACCATCAGTGGGAAGTGACTCAGTAAAGACAGAGGGAGGGGGGGAAAGCTAATCATGGAGAAACAAACTAAATTTAAAAAAATAAATAATCAAACATAGCTGGAAGTACAAACCATATATCAATAGTAACTCTAAATGTTAATGGCTTAAACTCTCCAATAAAGCAACATAGGCTGGTAACATGGATTAAAAAAAACAAATCCAACAATATGCTTCGTCCAGGAGACACATCTGATTGGAAAAGACATACACAGCCTGAAGTTGAAAGGTTGGGAAAAAATATACCACACACACAGTCCTCGTAAGTAAGCAGGGGTGGCCATCCTCATATCGAATAAAATCGACTTCAAGACTAAGTTAAACAAAAGGGATAAGGAAGGAAATTATATACTATTAAAAGGAACCATTCACCAACAAGACATATCAACTATCAATATTCTTGCACCAAATAATGGTGCTGCGACATTCATAAAACAAATTCTCCTCTAGTTTAAGAATCAAATAGACCACAACACAATAATTATGGGTGACTTCAACACACCTCTCTCACCATTGGACAGATCCTCCAAACAAAAGTTGAATATAGAAATTATAGAACTCAATATCAGAATCAATAACCTAGACTTAACTGACATATATAGAATATATCAACCATCATCAAGTGGGTATACTTTTTTTCTCAGCATCACATGAATCCTTCTCAAAAATAGACCAAATATTATGCCATAGGGCAACCCTCAGTAAATATAAAGGGGTGGAGATAATACAATACATTTTATCTGATTATAATGGAATGAAACTGGAAATCAATGATAAAAGAAGGAAGGGAAACTCCTACATCACATGGAAAATGACCAATATGTTACTGAATGATCAATGGGTTACAGAAGACATAAAAAAGAAAATAAAAAAAATATTAGAGATAAAGGAAAATACAGACACAACATATCAGAATCTATGGGACACAATGAAAGCAGTTTTAAGAGGGAAATTCATCGCCTGGAGGTCATTCCTCAAAAGAAGGAAAAACCAAAAAAAATAAATGAGCTCACACTTCATCTCAAAGCCCTAGAAAGGAAGAGCAAAACAACAGCAAATGTAGCAGAAGGCAAGAAATAATGAAAATCAGAGTGGAAATCAATGAAATTAAAACAAAAGAAACTATTGAAAAAATTAACAAAACTAAAAGTTGGTTCTTCGAAAAAATAAAAAAGATTGGCAGACCCTTAGCCATGCTAATGAATAGAAGAAGAGAGCGAACTCAAATTACTAACATATGGGATGAAAAAGGAAATATCACAACAGATGCTACAGAAATACAGAAGACAATTAGAAATTATTTTGAAAACCTATATTCCAATAAAATAGAAGATAGTGAAGACATCGATAAATTTCTTAAGTCATATGATTTGCCCAGACTGATTCAGGAGGATACACACAATTTGAACAGACCAATATCAATGGATGAAATAGAAGAAGCAATCAAAAGACTACCAACCAAGAAAAGCCCAGGACCAGATGGGTATACAGCGGGATTTTACAAAACCTTTATAAAAGAATTAATACCAATACTTTTCTAGGTATTTCAGGAAACAGAAAAAGAGGGAGCTCTTCCAAATTTATTCTATGAAGCCAACATCACCCTGATTCTGAAAGCAGACAAAGACACCTCAAAGAAAGAAAACTACAGACCAATATCCCTAATGAACCTAGATGCAAAAATCCTCAATAAAATTATGGCGAATCAGATACAAAGGCACAGAAAAAAAAATTGTGCACCATGATCCCTGGGATGCAAGGATGGTTCAATATATGCAAATCAATAAATGTTATTCACCACATCAATAGACTTAAAGATAAGAAACATTTGATCATCTCAATAGATGCATAAAAAGCATTCAACAATGTACAGCATCCCTTTATGTTCAAAACATTAGAAAAAGTAGGGATAACAGGAACTTATCTCAACATTGTTAAAGCCTCAGGCTAGCATCATTCTGAATGGAGAAAAATTGAAGGCATTCCCTCTAAAATCTGGAACAAGACAGGGATGCCGTCTATCACAACTTCTATTCAATATAGTTCTTGAAACACTGGCCAGAGCAATTAGACAGACAAAAGAAATTAATGGCATAAAAACAGGAAAAGAAGAACTTAAATTATCACTATTTGCTGACAACATGATTCTATACCTAGAAGACCCAAAAGGGTCTACAAAAAAAAAAATACTAGAACTAATAAATGAATTCAGCAAAGTGGCAGGATATAAAATCAACACGCATAAATCAAAGGCATTTCTGTATATCAGTGACAAAACCTCTGAAACAGAAATGAGGAAAAACACCACATTCACAATATCCTCAAAAAAATAAAATACTTGGGAATCAACTTAACAAAAGAGGTGAAAGATTTATACAATGAAATCTACAGAACCCTAATGAGAGAAATAGAAGATCTTAAAAGATGGAAAAATATACCCTGTTCATGGATAGGCAGAACTAACATCATCAAAATGGCGATATTACCAAAAGTGTGTCTGATAGAAGAAAAATTTGGCTCCGATCTGCATATTGTGGGGTCGGGCTTCAAATTTTTTAATAGAACACCCATAGCACAAGAGTTAATAACAAGAATCAACAAATGGGACTTACTTAAACTAAAAAGTTTTTTCTTAGCAAGAGAAACAATAAGTGAGGTAAATAGGGAGCCTACATCATGGGAACAAATTTTTACTTCTCACACTTAAGATAGAGCCCTAGTATTCAGAGTATACAAAGAACTCAAAAAATTAAACAATAAGATAACAAATAACCCAACCAACAAATGGGCCAAGACCTGAACAGACATTTCTCAGAGAAGGACATACAATCAATCAACAAGTACATGAAAAAATGCTCACCATCTCTAGCAGTCAAAGAAATGCAAATCAAAATCACCCTAAGATACCATCTCACTCCAGTAAGATTGGTAGCCATTATGAAGTCAAACAACAAGTGCTGTTGAGAATGTGGGGAAAAGGGTACACTTGTACATTGCTGGTGGGACTGCAAATTGGTGTGTCCAATTTGGAAAGCAGTATGGAGATTCCTGGGAAAGCTGTGAATGGAACCACCATTTGACCCAGCTATTGCCCTTCTCGGACTATTCTGTGAAGACCTTAAAAGAGTGTACTATAGCGATCCTGCTACATCGATGTTCACAGCAGCACAATTCACAATAGCTAGACTGTGGAACCAACCTAGATGCCCTTCAATAGATGAATGGATAAAAAATGTGGCATTTATACACAATGGAGTATTACGCAGCACTAAAAAATGACAAAATCATGGAATTTGTAAGGAAATGGATGGCACTAGAGCAGGTTATGCTAAGAAAAGCTACCCAATCCCTAAAAAACAAATGCCAAACGTCATCTTTGATATAAGCAGCACAACTAAGAAAAGAATAGGGAGGAAGAGCATGAGAAGAAGATCACCATTAAACAGAGTCAAGAGGGAGGAGGGAAAGAGAGAAAGAAGGGACATTGCATGGTAAAGGAGACCCTCATTGTTATACAAAATTACATATAAGAGGAAGTGAGGGGAAAGGGGAAAAAAACAAGAGAGATAAATGAATAACAGTAGATGGGGTTGAGATAGAAGATGGGAGGAGAGGGGAGGGGAGGTAAGGGGGATAGTAGAGGATAGGCAGGGCAGCAGAATACAATAGACACTAGTATGGAAGTATGTGAAAAAGTGGATGTGGAATGGATGTGAATCTGCAATATTTATACAGGATAAAAATGGGAGTTCATAATCTGCTTGAATCAAATGTATGAAATATGATATGTCTGAGAGAACGAGGAGGAAGGAGAGAAAATGGCGTCCACAGATTACAGTACCTACAGCCAAGTTGCAGCCCAGCAGGGCTACAGTGCTTACACTGCCCAGCCAACTCAAGGATATGCACAAACCACCCAGGCATATGGGCAACAAAGCTATGTAACTTATGGACAGCCTACTGATGTCAGCTATATCCAGGCTCAGACCACTGCCACCTATGGGCAGACTGCATATGCAACTTCTTATGGAAAGCCTCCCACTGGTTATACTACCCCAACTGCCCCCCAGGCATACAGCCAGCCTGTCCAGGGGTACGGCACTGGTGCTTATGACACCACTACCGCTAACATCACCACCACCCAGGCCTCCTATGCAGCCAAGTCTGCATATGGGACTCAGCCTGCTTATCCTGGCTATGGGCAACAGCCAGCAGCCACTGCACCTGCAAGACCGCAGGATGGTAACAAGCCCGCTGAGACTAGTCAACCTCAGTCTAGCACAGGGGGTTATAACCAGCCTAGCCTAGGATACGGACAGAGTAACTACAGTTATCCCCAGGTTCCTGGGAGCTACCCCATGCAGCCAGTTCCCGCGCCTCCATCCTATCCTCCTACCAGCTATTCCTCTACACAGCCGACTAGTTATGATCAGAGCAGTTACTCTCAGCAGAACACCTATGGGCAATCGAGCAGCTATGGACCGCAGAGTAGCTATGGTCAACAAAGCAGCTATGGGCAGCAGCCTCCCACTAGTTACCCCCCCCCCAGACTGGATCCTACAGCCAGGCTCCAAGTCAATATAGCCAACAGAGCAGCAGCTATGGGCAGCAGAGTTCATTCCAACAGGACCACCCCAGTAGCATGGGTGTTTATGGGCAGGAGTCTGGAGGATTTTCCGGACCAGGAGAGAACCGGAGCATGAGTAGCCCTGATAACCGGGGCAGGGGAAGAGGGGTATTTGATCGTGGAGGCACGAGCAGAGGTGGGCGGGGAGGAGGACGTGGTGGAATGGGCAGCGCTGGAGAGCGAGGTGGCTTCAATAAGCCTGGAGGACCCATGGATGAAGGACCAGATCTTGATCTAGGCCCTCCAGTAGATCCTGATGAAGACTCTGACAACAGTGCAGTTCATGTGCAAGGATTAAATGACAATGTGACTCTTGATGATCTGACAGATTTCTTTAAGCAGTGTGGGGTTGTTAAGATGAATAAGAGAACTGGGCAACCCATGATCCACATCTACCTGGACAAGTAAACAGGAAAGCCCAAAGGCTGCTGTGGAGTGGTTTGATGGAAAAGATTTTCAAGGAAGCAAACTAAAAGTCACTCTTGCTCGAAAGAAGCCTCCCATGAACAGCATGCGGTGTGGCAAGCCACCTCGTGAGGGCAGAGGGATGCCCCCACCACTCCGTGGAGGTCCAGGTGGCCCAGGAGGTCCGGGGGACCCATGGGTCACATGGGAGGCCATGGAGGAGACAGAGGAGGTTTTTCCCCAAGAGGGCCACGGGGTTCCAGAGCGAATCCCTCTGGAGGAGGAAACGTCCAGCACCGAGCTGGGGACTGGCAATGTCCCAATCCGGGTTGTGGAAACCAGAACTTCGGCTGGAGAACAGAATGCAACCAGTGTAAGGCCCCGAAGCCTGAGAGCTTTCTCCCACCACCCTTCCCACCCCTGGGTGGTGACCTTGGAAGAGGTGGCCCTGCTGGCATGCGGGGAGGAAGAGGTGGCCTCATGGACTGCAGCAGTCCTGGAGGAATGTTCAGAGGTGGCCATGGTGGAGACAGGGGTGGCTTCCGTGGTGGCCGTGGCATGGACCGAGGTGGCTTTGGTGGAGGAAGACGAGGTGGTCCAGGGGGTCCCCCTGGACCTTTAATGGAGCAGGTGGGAGGAAGAAGAGGTGGACGTGGAGGACCTGGAAAAATGGATAAAGGCGAGCACCGTCAGGAACGCAGAGATCGGCCCTACTTGACACAGACCCCACAGAGCTGCATTGACTATCAGATTTACTTTTTAAACCAGAAAATGTTTTAAATTTATAATTCCATATTTATAATGTTGGCCACAACATTATGATTATTCCTTGTCTGTACTTTAGTATTTTTCAGCATTTGTGAAGAAATATTAAAACAAGTTAAAAGGTAGTGTGCTGAGATTTTTTTTCCCTTCTTTTAATAATGGTTGTTTAACTAAGATTTAACAATGGGAACCCCTGTGAGCATGCTCAGTATCATTGTGGAGAACCAAAAGGGCCTCTAACTGTAACAATGTTCATGGTTGTGATTTTTTTTTAATAAAATTCCAAATGTTTATTTAAAAAAAGAAATATGTCAAGAGCTTTGTAATGTTTTGAACAACTAATAATTTAAAAAAGAATAAAAAAAGATATCTCAAATATCAAGGGAGATTAGGAGTTAGAAATTTTTTCTTTCAGTATCTAGGTAGTAAAATAGGACAAAAGAGAAAATGTGAAGCATAAATATATTAAGCAATATGCAAGAGAGTCACCAAAATATTTATTACAGAAAAATCATATTTGCAGAAATGGTTAAAAGAAGCCGTCTTTTTGTCAGGAGTAAACATTTGGACAGGAATGGAAGTTTTGGTTCGCCTTTTAAGTAGTTTTACTCCTAGTGAATAATTTTTACACTATTTCTGAATTTTACTGGTTGGAGTTAATTATAATTCATATATCTGTGGAAAAAGTACTGAATGCAGAAAAATATTACTGTTCATGTTTAAATCACCTCCATTATTTGGTCTTTCCCTTTTTAAACCAAAATTCTGCATAAAACCATCTCTTAATAAATATCTCTATCTCTGTATATTAGCAGCAACTGAGTTATAAAATTTGGTATGATAACTTGTCTCTTCATGTACTTAAAGACCATGAATTTGCTACTTAGCTCTTAGGTATAATTCTCTATGATGTTCTGTAGTTATTTATGTCTCTCTGCCAAGTTTTATACCAAGCTATTAGTATGTGCCTTAATTACTCTATGTAGCAATGTAGGATTTATGTCTTATTTTTGACACTTTGGTCCCAGAACTGTGTCTAAATGGAAATATGTACAGAATGATTATCCAGGAAAAAATCTAATATTATATTTTATTTTATATTTATTTATATATTTATGTATACATATTTTTATTATTTAGAAACACCCTTTGGTCTGAAACTACAGTGATACTAGTGTATTTTAGCTGGAATTGGTTGTGAGAAACAAACTAAAAAGACTTTTCTCTGTGTTGGTTGGTGATTTCTGCAACCTCAGGAACCTAGTGAACAATAGCAAAAATAAATAAGTAACCCTTTAGTTTGAGGCAGAACCACCAAACTAGATGATGTTTTGCTTCTGTTTTCTATCTTGATTATTAGAAGCATACCTTTAAATTTACATGGAACACTTTTGGAATTCTATTCTGTTAGTTCTTCAAAAAAATCAATGAAAGTGAAAAATAATGCAGCAAAGATAGATAATTAATTTCAAACAATTCATTTCTTAAAATAAATCTTTTTTCAAATCAGCAAAAATTCTGAAAAGTTAGAAAAGTTAAAAGCTTTAGAAATATCCTACAGAAATTTCTCTTTTGCTCAGGACAGTAGACTATATCTCCAACTCATTCTTCTCTAGAATTGGACTTTGTGCAAATATGAAAAAAAGGTGCTAAGATGCCCCACATTGCTTATAAGTTTTAAAATCCTGAAAGGAGCTCAAATCTGCCATTTTTCTACTTTACAAAATACAAAATCTTAAATTTGTATACTTAACAAACATTTGCAGAAGTGTAATTCAAAATGACCTAAAAAAATGGAAAAAAATCATTGAAGGACTGACCCACTGAACATGAGGGATTTATAATATTGAATCCCTTATATTAAATGTCTTTTTATCATTGTCAAAATTTTCCATGTTTATATTCTCAATATATTAAAAATTTTATGCATTTAATAAGAAATATCTAATATCCTATTTTATTCAGTCTTGTAAAAATTAGTAGTAATTAATATTAATAATTTAATTCTTATACTTGTTAAAGCATGAAACATATACTTTAAACGCTATGGCTATAGCAAGTAAAAAATCCAGTGTAATTTTCTTTTAAGATTGGGAGCCATCTCATAACAAAGGCATGAAAAGTTAATTTCTGCTTCATTATAAATTACTGTGATTTGTAAAGGTGCTTGAAATGCCTACTGGTGCCTTGAACTCACCCATGTCTGGTTTTCCCTGATGAGATAACAACCCTCCCTGAAATTTTAGTGATGACTCAAATTCTGGCTTTTCCTGACTAAATAACAACTCACTCTGAAACTTTAGTGGTGCATCATAAATTCTGATGATGTGATCTAAAGTTACTCTCTAAGTGCTAAACCATTTAGACCATTAACCTACTAAGTGTCATTGTATTATGCTTCTGAAAATCCTGTTATTCGTGTAATTTCTCAAGTCACCCTTCTTTTGTAAATTTTGTGCTATAAAACTACAGTCCTAGAGAACTGGAGTGCTGAATTCTTTTCCCATGGGTTTCAGGAGAGACTGTTATGCTCAAACACGGGACCTCCAAAAGACCACCAGAGACCAATATTGATGTAAGCACCAAAGAGGTGTTTATTGCAAGCTAGCTTCGTTCTCCACACACAAAGAAACTGGTGGCTGAGCCCGGGGTTTGCAGCAGTTTTATAACTCTTTGGGGAAAGCAGAAACCACACATACATCATAGCATCTCTTAGAAAATCATCACATACCTTTGGAAAATCATAAACAACTCTAAAACATGATTAGCACATTCACTGGTGGGTAGAAGCTAGGTAAGCGTGATTTGTTAGTACAAGATGGAGATTCCTTTGAACAGATTGGCTTAGG
Source organism: Spermophilus citellus (assembly GCF_964194105.1). Lineage (NCBI taxonomy): Eukaryota > Metazoa > Chordata > Mammalia > Rodentia > Sciuridae > Spermophilus > Spermophilus citellus. Next base: position 2,207,489 of record NC_138192.1, on the reverse strand, counting down.
CCATGAGGGGGAGTATATGCTGAACTATATGGTTTCCCAAAATATTATCAACCACCATAAACTACTGGGAGAGTCATCTGGCATCCCAGGTATTTTCCCTGTGTCATGCTGATTTGTGGCTGCTAGGGGGTTGCTCTGGGTCCCCACCTAGCCTGACTGAGTCAGGGAAACCAGGCACAGCAGATCTCTCCTGTTATTTGTAGAGAAACAACTCCACAGGATGGGTATGTTCCTAGGAGGGCTCTGTGTGTCTTTCCAAGGACAAGAGTCATGCCCCCTTCATTGGACAGTCTTTGCTCTGAGGTAGAGGCTGGTTTCTCACCTATAACTTATGGTTTTTTATGCATTTTTTTTAGCTGCAGATGGACACAATACCTTTATTGCACTTATTTATTTTTATGTGTTACTGAGGATTGATCCCAGGATCTTGCACATGGGAGGTGAGCACTCTACTGCTGAGCCACAATCCCAGCCCCTTTTGTGTTGTTTTTTATTGGGCATTTTTACTTTAGGGTTTTTTTTTTCCCAGTTCAAAGTTCAATTTGTCACCTAAAAAGAACAGAGATCAAAAAATAAATAAAAAAAATTGTTAATTATTGTCATTATTTTATATTAATTCCTGAATAATATATAAGCATAAATAATCCATAAACTGAAGTGACTTTATATGTAAGTTTAAATGAAAATGTTCTTTTGGTTGGGTTCTTTCCCACTTATGGGAAAACAACCTTGCCTTAAAATAACAGCAGCCTGAGACTCTGGGGTACATTTCTCAGATTAAAAAACAAAAAACAAACAAACAACAACAACAACAAAAAACAGCACTCAAAGACTTGAGATTCTAGCCCGTATTCATGCCTGGATTGGATAATATTCCCTGTCACTCAAAAAAAAGGCTCACTTCTCTCAGATTCAATGTTCATGATCTGAAGCCCCTTCCAATCAAGAATATTTTGTGGGAACTATCCCATTGTGTGTCATCAGGGTGGGCTTTTACTTTTTATCTCCTGAGTCCTTCATTTTTGCAATCTGTAGTCTCACACCTCAGCATCACAGGTTGTTCTGAGATTCAGCAACTGAGGATCCCAAGTAGCCCTACTACTGAGAAGCAGGAAATGGTGAGTGTGCATTGGCCTAGCAAGAGAGGCTGGGGGAGGAAGACTATTGGAACCACAAGACTGGCTGTGTTCAAAATAGCAGCTAGCAGTTTAGGACTCTGGGTAGTCTCTGGAGTCTGCAGGCTTAACTCCTCCACTGGGCCACTATGTCCTCAGTCCTACTGGCCAACCAGGTGGGGAACATGTCAGTGGCAGAGACTCTTTGCTGCCTTCCTTATGCTCAAAGGGCATCCTCAGAATCTGCATAAAATACTATGTGGCAGGTGTGTTCCTGCAGCCCAGTGTCTTACCAGATTCTGGAGATTGACAGGTTGAATAATTATCAAAATCAAATCTCGAAGGTCCATTTTCCTGCAGGAAAGGAGCTGTCATTTTGGAGTACCTAATCTCCTTTTTAGGTAGCTAATTTTCATTTTAACATTCTTTTATTTTTACTTTCTTCATTATTATTATTTTGTTAAAGTTATGTGAACTCAGGGATACTGTACTACTTAGCCATATCCTTGGTAGTGGAGCCATATTTACAGATATGTAATTTGTGTAGTTAGGTAAATTTGGTCTAATATCCAGTAAAATCAAGAATGAAGACCATATTGAGGATGGAGTCCAGGATAAGGGGAATTGAAAATTTCCCCAAGGCCCTGAGCCCATCCCAAGGATATTTTAATGAAGCAGCTCACAGCAAACATGGAGATGCGAATCTAAAAGCCCTTCCTGCCCAGATTACTCCTTCAGCCCACCTTTCCTCCCCACTTTGGTTGTTCCCACCTACATTTCAACATTGCAAGATAACAGAACAAAGGACAGCAATGTGGCATGAATGCAGGATAGCTGAAGGGAGACCTTAGTTATAAAAAAGCTAAAAAGACCTTAGTTTTAAAAAAATCCCTTTCATGGATTCTACCTCTTTGGTCTCCTTTTTCTTCTGGGGAGAAGTCTTTTCTACTGACTTTAATAAAGCTTCTACTTTCTACTCTAAACTTGCCTTGGCACATTTCTCCGGTGTTATACTTCAGCATTGGGGAAGCAAGGACTTTTCACCAGTAAACAGCCCTAACAGGTTTAAATTTATTTTGAGAAAGGCACTAGATAAATTCCTGAGATTATTTTTGTTATGGTTTGATTTATCTATAATTTGCTATTGCAATAAAGCATACTGTTTTTACATACAATTGTATTCATATGGGGATCTTATTTTTATTGTGATTTTTTATTATTGTAATATTATATTTTCACAATATATATGAATAGTAGGCCATGATAAGTTCTTTTTTTGTTCTTATAATTGAAAAGGTTTTTGGCTTAAGTTACATATAACTTTGTAGTAGATGAATTTTAAAAATTTATGCTTTGGTTTCTTACTTCATTTAAAGTAAAACTTGATTTCTTTTTTAGTATTGCATTATTGTTGTATTTAATAGTCAGGTTTATTTTGACATAACCATAAAACATGAAATATAATTTGCTCCCCTTCAGTATCCAGTAGTTCACCTTTCCCTATTCTCCTACTTTCTTCTATCATATATTTATAGTTTTTTTAAATTATTGCTTTATAGAATACATATAAAAGTAGACTTCACTGTGATATATTCATATTTGTACATAGCAGTTTTGGTGAGATATATTGTTGGTTAATTTGGGGGAAAATTATCACCTTTGTAATGATGAGTTTTATTATTTACCTGGGATGTATAATTCAGTCTTTTATGTGCTTTTTGTGACTTTTATTTTCTCATAAGTTCTACATATTTTGTTTCTAAAAAATGTACACATGTGAAATACCTCTTGCATAAGGCACCTACGTAAAATTTATACATAGTGTTTTATGATCTTTTTTAAACTGGATATATTATGAAATGTGACTGGCCCCAGTGACCATTTTTCCTACAGATTATTATTTATCTCTTCCAAGATGTATATTTCATTGAGCCATGCCCTTGGGCTTCAAGTGTTTGATGAGCACCATTGCATACTTACATGTTATCATGATCGCATATGCTCTAATTTCAGTAAGTCTCTGTGATGGGGAGTATCATGTATATTAAATAGCAAAATAGTTTCCACAAATAGATACTAATATAAACTCCTTTTGAGTTAATGATTATTAATTTGTTTAAATGTTCATCAATATTACTTAATTTTTCCCATGATGGGTTTTTATTTTGTATTTCTTAAATTTCTAAAGATTTTGAATTTTTAGAGTTAATAAACATATCTCACGTATAAATTTGAAGTTCAAACTTCTGTCTTTTATATATTTTTGTCTTAAAAGATGTGAAAAGTATTAAAAATGCAGCTAGAGATTGATTTTAAAAAAAAGGTCAATTTTTTTTTAAATTGACTTTTTTCTTTACTCATCATTTATTATAGGTTTCTTGTATGATTTTAAGGGTAGGTTATTTAAAGTGGATTCTAGGGCTTATCTTTGTTAATTACTACAGGAAAAATAAATAAGACATTTCTTTACACTACGGCTGCAGGAAAATGAATAAATTTCTTTAAAATCATATGGTAATAAAATTGTTAAATGACACACTTACTAAACATCCACTCCTTAAAAAAATTTTTTCTTTAATATTTTTGGCAGTGAATCATGAATTCTATTATCTGGATTTTGGGTTTTAACATAAAATAATATGGAATAAAATTTGGCCAATCCTAGAAATATTCATACATAATTTGTTGTTTACTTAATGACACGTTGTGGAGTTAGCAACTATTGAACATATTTATTTTTAGAAATAGTTACTTTTTTGATTTGATTTTCAGTTTCTAATAAGCCTTTTCGATTTATTTCCTTACTGAGGCATTCAGGGCCACTGATGTGTTCTTATAATTTTGTAATCTCCAGGCATTTACCCTTCTAAGAAATCTGTCTTGTGAGCTCTATTTCTGAAGAGTTTCTTAACATGAAAGAAAAAAAAAGTATTTATGTTGCCCCTGAAATGTATTCTCAATGCACTCTCTTCAAAATGAAGAGAAAATAATATTTCCCCAGACTGACATCCCTGTGTCAGGAGCCAACAATACATTGATGGTCTTTGAAGAAATTTCATAAGTTCTGTCTCTGGGTAGTTTTCTGTGAGCTGCTGAATTGCCATTTAGGATCCAGATACCCATGTTTTTTTTTTTCATCTGTACTATGGGAATAATTTTAGAGGGCACAGATGAATAATGCTCCTCACGGAGGCTATCTATACCTGTATGTTCTGTAGTGCACAGCTGACAAAGCCGCTGGAATACACTGTGCAGATTCTATTTGGTTAACCATTATCTGCCATTCACATAAATTTTCTTTCAAAAGCTTATAACCTTTTTACTTTAAGCATCCATGTCATCCACATTCCCAAGTATAAAAGTTTGAATCTTTCTTTTCTGAATTCCAGGTTCCGTTTCTCTTGTGGTTACATGTGCTACAAATAATTATGATTTTTTTCTTTCTTTTACACTGTGTTTCTAAGAAAAATGTTCTCTGCTCCAAACCTATATTTTCTATGTCCAGCTATGTTTAGAAAATAACATAGATAATTGTATTTGATAATTTATAAAGGAGAGTTGAGAATAATTCTTGCTCGTGTTTCCCTTCCTTAGAAACTGAACCAGAACTGTTCTTGGTCCTGAAAAGAGAGGACCATAACCAATCAGATATATTAAAAAAATGGTGATTTATTGTATATTTTTTTTTAAGAACTCTGTTCAGATCCTTGGCCCATTTCTTGATTGGGTAATAATAATAATAATAATAATAATAATAATAATAATAATAATTATTATTATTTGCTTAGCTTTTTGAGTTCCTTATGTACCCTAGAGATTAGTGCTCTATCTGATATGTGAGGGGTAAAATATTCCTCCTAAAATATAGGCTCTGTCTTCACCTCACAGAATGTTTCTTTTGCTGAGAATAAACATTTTAGTTTGATTCTATCCCATTTATTTATTATTTCTTTTAATTCTTGTGCTATCAGTGTCTTATTAAAGAAATTGGGGCCTAATTCCACATGATGAAGATTAGAGCCTGTATTATATTACATTGGACATAGAGTATCTGGTTTAATTCCTAGGTTCTTGATACACTGGGAGTTGAATTTTGTGCATGATGAGAGATAGTGTTTTGTTGAAGAGGCTATCTTTTCTTCAGTGCATGTTTTCACACCTTTGTCTAATGTATAATAATTATAATTTTGTGGGTTAGTCCCTGTGACCTCTATTCTGTACCATTCGTCTGCAGTCTTTTTTTTTTTTTTTTTTGCAAATGCAATGCTGTTTTTGTTATCATTGCTCTTTAGTATGGTTTAAGGTCTGGTATAGTGATGCCACCTGCTTCACTCTTTCTGCTAAGTATTACTTTAGCTATTCTTGGTCTCTTAATTTTCTGGATAAATTTCATGGTAGCTTTTGCTATTTCTATGAGGAATGTCATTAGGATTTTGATCAGAATTGCAGTAAATCTGTATAGTGCTTTGGTAGTATTGTCATTTTGATAATATTAATTCTGCCTACTCATGATCAAGGTAGATCTTTCCATCTTCTAAGGTCTTTTTTGATTTTTTTCTTTAGGGTTATGTAGTTTTTCTTTTTAAGATCTTTCATCTTTTTCATTAAGTTGCTTCCCAAGTATCTTATTTTTTTTGAAGTTATTGTAAATGGGGTAGTTATCTTAATTTATTTCTCAGAAGATTTTTCACTGATATACAGAAATACCTTTGATTTATGGGTGTTGATTTTATATCCTGCTACATTGCTAAATTTATTTACTAGTTCTAGAAGCTTTCTGGTGGAGCTTTTTGATTCTTCTAGTTATATAATCAAATCTGGCATTTGCAGGTAAATGGATAGCATTGGAGAAGATAATGCTAAGTGATGTTAGCCAATTCCAAAAAAATGCCAAATATAAGGAGGCTGACTCATAATGAGGTAGAGAGGGGGAGCATGAGAGAACTACATGGATTCTCAATAAAAAAGAGGTATGGGAGGAATAGAAAGGGGGCAGCGGATTAGCACGAATTGTGGAATGTGATAGAGACCATCATCAAAAGAACATGTATGAAGACACAAATTTGTATCACCATACTTTATATACAACCAGAGATATAAAGAATTGTGTTCTATACATGAAATAAGAATTGTAATGCTTCTGTTGTCATTTCTTTAAAAAAAATCAATGGAAATATAAAAAAAGTTTATAAATTATATACATTAAATATGTGCATGTTATATATAGAATATATATATATATATATATATATATATATATATATATATATATATATATGTTTATATATAGATCTAGGGAAAGGGAAGTCTCTTTCCTGAATTTTAAAAAATCAATTAATTTATTAATTTGCTCTAACTTGCTAATAGAGCAGAATGCATTTCACTTTATAGCACACAAATTGAATGCAAAATTTTATTTCTCTTGTTGTACAGAAAGTATAGTTACAAAACCCATGTAACTCTACTTTGTGTTCAAGAAGATTTTCATCTCATTCCACCATCTTACCTACCTCTATACCATCTCCCATCACCTCCCTCCCATTTGTCTTATTCAAAGTTTCTTCATTTCTTCCATGCTACCTCCCATTTCTCTCGTTTTGGATCACCATCCACTTAGCAGAGAAAATATTAGGTCTTTGGTTTAGGAAGATTGGCTTACTTGCCTTAACATGATATTCTCCAACTCCATCCATTACTTCCCAATTCCATAATTTTATTCTCTTTTAATGTTCAGTAATATTCCACTGTGTAAATAGACCATATTTTCTTTATCCATTCATCTATTGAAGAGCATATAGATTGGTTCTATAATTTACCTATTGGGAATTGTTTTGCTATAAACATTGATGTGGATATGCCTCTGTATTATGCTGTTTTTAGCTCTTTTTGGTCTAAACTGAGGAGTGAGATAGCTGGGTAAATTTTGGTTTTTTTCCAAGTTTTCTAAGGAATTTCCTTATTCTTTTCCAGAATGGTGTCACCAATTTAGAGTCCTACCAACAGTGTAATGGTGGGCCTTTTTCCTCACATCCTCACCAACATATATTTGTAATTGTATTTTTAATAAATGCCATTCTAATTGGAGTAAGATTAAATTTTGGAGTAGTTTTGATTTGCAATTCTTTAATTGCTAGAGATGTTGAACATTTTTTTAATTTATTGATTGATTGTTTATCTTCTAAGAAGTGTGTCTCTTCAGTTCCTTAGCCCATTTTATTTAATGATTGGGAAATTTGTTTTTTTTTTTGTGTGTGTTATTAAGTTTTTGAAATTCTTTATATATTCTGGAAATTAGGTTACTATTTGATGTGCATGTGGTAAAAATTTGCTCCTATTCTCTGGTATCACTTTTTGCCTCACTGATTGTTTCTTTTGCTGAGAAGAATCTTTTCAGTTCGAATTCATCCCATCTAGTGACTCTTGTTTCTATTTCTTGTGCTTTAGTAGTATTCTTAAAGAAGCAAAATTTCAAATCCCCTACCTGGGATTACAGGTGTATGAGATCATGATAGCAGCACAATTTATCTTCATTTCAAGCCCACTTTCTTAAGGGGCTTTCATCCTAGGAAGAAAAGAAAATGTTATAGACAGGCCATTGGGTCTAAGGCCATGTCATAAAATAATGAATATACCATTAATCAATTTAAATAATAGACTCAAATCTTTGGATCTGGGGAAAAACATATATGTATGTATATATTTATTATACACACACACACACACACACACACACACCATACACTTTATGGTTAAATCTCTGTTCCCTCACTCAGGGCAGTTTATCTCTAGTTTTTTTTGTTTTTTTTTTTTTATCTCAGGAAAACTCTTGATAAAAAAAAAAATAAATGTATCTTTTACCTGTAGCTTAAAAAGAAATGATCATGTCCTCCATCTTCCTGAACTCAGGACAAGCATAACTCTCAAATATGGTTCTGTGAACTGAGATTTTCTGGAGTCTTGACATAGTTTTGAGGGAGCTGTTCCAAAAATACATATACTTTATTAGTAATATTTTAAATACATAATGGTAATTTTCACATAGTGGAAATTATGGGTTATACTATAAAATTATTTTTTTACTATTATTATATGAATTCTAAAAAAATAATTATCTTTCCACCTCATATAATTTTAATGTTCAATCTGTTTCCATAGAAGAGAAGTTAACTGAAATTTTACAAGATTTTCACTGTATTATTTTCATCAATAAATAATATATTTACATATACAATCTATAAATTCAAAAGGCCGCATATGCAAGTTTAAATGCAAATGCTTTTCTGGGTTGGCTGGATTTTACTTCTCCAAGGATACCTTGCCTTAAATTTGCTGCAGCCTGAGGATCTGGATTTCAATTCCCAGAGCCTCAAATGAAAAATAAATAAATAAATGTACAGGCAAGACCCTACAATTGTGACATCATTTATTTCTGGATTTGAGGTTATCTCCTGACTCTCAAAAAACTCACTAGGCTCAGATTGAGCATATGAAGAAATAAGTTGTGTCTAATCAGGACCCCTTATATAAGCATTGTCCAATCTACACATATTCAGTAAAGAGAAGCAAGTTTTGACCATCTGGTGTAAAGTCTGCCAGAGTGGGTATCCATTTCTAGGCTTCCTCACTTATGTTAAGTGAACCTGATTTTTTTCTCCTGTATAGGCAATTTGTGATTTATAGAGAGGACACGTGGTTCCTAAAAATACAGTAAATGATGAGTGTGCAATGAAATCCCGAGACGGGATGGTGAGTCTGGTTGAAACTGGCTGCACTGACTATGGTGAGAACTGGCAATGGTTGGCTAGAATCCCTGGTGTAATCTTTGCTTTCTGCAGTCCTGTGTCTTCTGCTGAGAAAGGTCAGCCATGAATTTCCACTGGCCAGTCAACTGGACCATATATTAACAGTAGACACTGGAAGTCCTATAGTATCCTATAGAATATCTTTAGCCCTTACTTTAAATTCTATGTGGCAACATTTTTGGCAATATTTCTGAATCTTCTCAGATTGTGTTGTGGACTCTGGAGTGAGGAGATCATCCCAATCACAACTCCATGTATTTTTTCTCCTGGAGTGAGGTGAGATACACTATAGGTATCTCAGTTTTTCTTTCCTCCTGAATTCATTCTCCTTTGTTTTGGAGATTGTTGTATTGTGGATTGAGCAAGAGGTACTGTACCACTTAGCTACATACCTGGTACTTTTTATTTTTTTTATCTTCAAACAGTTGCTGAGTGTCATTTTTAAATTTATGCCCCAGTATTGTGAGCTGTATTTATATATAAAATTTTAGCTTCCTGTTCAATGACAACTTCCCCCTTTCCCAGTATTATCAGTTACATTTTTGCATTATTATCAGTTACTTTACCCATATTATATTTCAAATGAACATGGTATTTTAAATTGTTATACCAAAAACTGGATGAGACGTTAAAGCATTTTTTTTTTCTCTCTGAGTGCAATGGTACATGCATATTAATTCCAGAGACTCAAGTGGCTAAGTCAGTAAGATTGCAATTTCAAAGTAAACATCAGGAACTTAGGTAGACTAATTAGACAATTAGAAAAACCTCTCTCAAAATTTTAAAACATGGCTGGGTATGTAGCCCAGAATTAACATGCTGCTGTTTCAAATCCCCATTACCATAGAAAAATATCAAAAGCAAAAAATTTTTTGTTGTTGTTTATGAGCATTTTTACATGATTGAAAAGTAAAGAAGAATCACTTGATCTTGGAAAAATTATGTGTTTCTATACTTCCTTTGTGTCTCCAAAGGCAGACAACCTCTCAGAGTGTCTTGATGCTCAGATTTCCTTTTGTGTAATGTATATGAGAGCATTCTCATTCCATACTCTGGTATTTTCCTGGAACTGTATTTCAGAACTACGTAATATGAGGATTCCACAGCTGGCACATCTAATGCCTCTCATAAGTCCAGACCAGTACTTGTGGCTTTTCTTGTTCAAGAGCAGTATAAATGTAGAGAGCTTAGTTTCTCAAAGAAATAACTGAGAGAAACTCTCAACTTCCATTTTTTAAAATGTCTTCAGTAATTTTATAGTCTATCACAGTGTTTCCTTCTTCCATATTCACATAATTGGAGTACTACTTACTGTTACACTTTTTGAGAGTAGCCATTCTAACAGCTGTGCTCATGCAGAAGATCTTATAGTTGGATGGTGCACTAAAATTCTGATGCAAGCTTTTTAGATTCCAGGGTGCTTTATGCTCACTGGAAAAAAATTGATGTGCACCTTGTTTCAAAAATAAAGAGGGGTCTCTGATTGTAACCATTTTTCTTCACTAATATTCAAGAGTTTAGCCCATTACAATGTTTGCACACCAATGTGAAAACACTCTTTTTTGATATAGGGAGATTTGCACCTTCACAGTTACCAGTGCTTTCAATGCTTTGAGGTTTTGCTTAGTCCATTGAATGGAAAAAGTTAATATCAGGACAGATTACTTACAGAAAGAATTGGTTAAGTCTGGTGTTATTAGTAAAATGAGCTGGGTTAGAGAACTCAGCAAGTGCTAAACTGCCACTTTGGCTTTCAGTGGTGGTCTGAATTTCCCTGTTAATTTTTTTGGTACTGTCTAGATAAAATTTGAACTGACAGCAACAGCTATTTGCATTTTTAGAGAATGTTGGCAAATCCCTCTAAGGGATTTAGGAGTTACCTTAAGATTTAACACCTCTTCCACTCTGGTCTAATGGAATAAACCCCATGGATCTTGCATGGCCATAGAAAACAACTTATTCCCCCCCAACCCCGGAGTAAATACTCATGTATACCTTATTCCTTCCTCTGTGTGTACACATAAATTAACATTTAAACTACAGGCAATTTAGAGTTAAATAATATATTTCAAACCCAAATCAATCTTCCTTTATTTATATTAACACTGGTTTTGGGCATTTTGTTCCAGTAATTTTGCATATTGCTCAAATCAGAAAAATCTTCCAGTGCATACTACTAATCTGTTGGTCAATATTTTTTATTTCAGTTTTCCAAATGTGTGCCTCTAATTCCTTTACAGTTTTTAGAAGGACTCAAAACAGAAGTATATATTTATTTGGTGTATCCATAAATGGAGGAAGGCTTATATTCTGCTTTTATTTATCTTTATTTTATTTTTTAAAATTATCTCTCTTTATATCTGCTCTTTGTTGGATGCTTGTGTATAATTCCAGTGTCACACACATTCTGCACACAAGTCACTTTTGTAATCTATGCCTTATTTTCAATCTACAATCTACCTTGAGGTTGGATTGTAGCATTCATTAACATTAAATATTTTATTGATATGTTTTGATTTATATACTTATAATAATTCACAATAAAAAGATATTTGCATACATATGAACTGCCCTATATAATTTTCTGTATTGTGATTTCTTTATCTTAAAATTACTACACTGTTGTAATATTATAACATGCATTAGTGTCAGGTAATGATCACTAGTACATTTGCTCTCATATATGAGAGAGTACTTGTCTAATTTTATATACATTCATCTTTCCAGGAAAATTTTAGAAGTTTTTGCTTTGATTCCTCCTTTAACAAAACATAAAGAATGGTAAAATTATGACCAGTTATTATTAAAGGGTACCTTGTGAAAAGTGATAATTTTCATAATAGTTTTATCCTTTGTAAATATGTTGAATATTTGAGATTTTTATGTTCTTTTTTTGTATTTTTATTTTCTCAAATACTTCATATTCCTTTTGTAAACATACATGCATATAAAATGCAACATTCTTGTGACATCAGCATAAAACATACATGATATTTTATAGTATTTGTCAAACTGGATATAATACATCAACAAAATTCTAGCTCCTAGTATTTACATTTTACAAAATTTAATAATTATTTCTTCCTCTCTAGCCATACCCCTTGCTTTCAACTCTGGAAGAATGTGGCTGTATTCTCATGTACAGTTGCTGTAATTTTAGTCTCTGTTTCCTGTGTGGGTGTATCATATACCTATGATTACAAAACAGTTTCTACAAATGGATAATAAAAGCTTAAATTTTTATTTCAAATTTTTATTGCATTTATTCCACATATTCATCAATACTATTTAATTTATCTATATGATGTGATTTTACTTAATGTTACCTAATTTCTAAAGATTTTGAGTTTTCATGATTATTGAACACTTAGATTAATCCTTTTTAAAGTGACTCTTCAAGAATTTTTTGTTTTTCTTTTGCATTTTGTTGTATTTCTTCTTCTTATAAGTGTTTGATTATATGTGAGGAAATTAGCGTATTTTTACCTTGTCAGTTTAGCAGCTTTTAATGTAATCATTTGATGAATAGATTTTTTTGTATTGATATATTGTAATTCATAAGTTTAAGTCTATTATATTGTATAATTTTGAAAAAAAAACTTTTTTTTTCTTTTTTGATATTAGGGATTCAACCAAAGTGTCTTAATGCTGAGAATATTCTCAGCTGTGTTTTAAATTTAATTTCCAGATGGGGTTTAATCAATTTCTTCAGTTGGCCTTATATTTTGAACTTCATGACTTAGACTTGAGAATAGTATATATTTCAGGTGTTCACCACCATATGAACCCTATCTTTTGTATGTAAACTTTTTAGCTTTATACTTTCTTATATATTTCAGTATTATTTATTAATAACATATTCAGCATTTAATGTGTCAAAATATGTTTTTATGTTTTATGAGTGAAAGGATAAAATAGCATTTTATTATCACACTCTTTCCCCAATATCCTAGCATGTTTTAAGGGTTTTGTTGTTGGTGTTTTCTGTAGTTCTACCATTTATTTTATTATGAGGTTTACCCTGATTGATTTTACTTCATAACATCAATCGTGTGGCATCATGGTATTTTGGTCAGCAGTAGACTTTATGTACAACCATGGATCTAGCAAATATCTTAGCCATGTACTAGTCTATACCATCTAGATTCTGTCATTGCACTCAGAGAATTGGAAAATTGCAGAAGATTCTTAGGATACATTTTCCAGAGTGTATTTCCATAAAGTGAGAAATCATTATATATGCCTATATTTGCAATTATATACTGTATAATTGATACAATTTTTACTTATTGAATTTTCAAATTTGCTAGTGCTTTTTTAATTGTATCTGCTTTTTTTATTGAAGATTGAACCCAGGGGTGTTTAACAATAAAGCCACATCCTCAGTCTTTTTTTTTTTTTTATATTTTATTTAGAGACAGAGTATTGCTGAGTTGCTAAGTTCCTCACTAAGTTCCTCAATGCAATATATATATAAGACAATATTATATATAATATTGTCTTAGAATTTATGATCCTTATTTCTTATCCTCCTCAGTCACTGGAACTACACTTGTCCATTACTAGACTGGGCTCATTTGATTTTGAAAAGCACCAACATTGATACTGGTAACTCTGTGTTATGTTTATCTTTAATAGCTTCTAATTTTGCTCTTTTGCTTGAGATTTCTTTACTTTTAGTTTTTAATTATACTTTTTATTGGGATGGATGATTTGATAATAAATTCTAGTCATTTTATGGCTTACTACTTTTTTTGTATGTTTTATTTTCACCTTAGGTATACATGAATTTCAATTTTTCCAGCTGTATGGAGGTCTAAGTGAAACATGATAATCTGTATGGACATTGTTAAAGAAATGGAACCACAATTTTATGCAGTTTTTTGACTGCACTGTATATGCCCAAAGGACATAAAATAAGCATACTACATTGACACAGCCACATTAATGTTTATAGCAGCACAATTCACAATAGCTAAGCTATAAACCCAACCATGCAATGATGAATGGGTCCAGTCAATGATGACAGGATAAAATAACTGTTGTTTATTTACACAATAAACTATGAATCGGCCATAAAGAAGAATGACTTTATGACATTTGCCAGGAAATGGATGAATCTGGAGATATTATGCTAAGTAACACAAACCATTTCTTTAAAACCAAAAGTTGAAAGTTATTGCTGATATGTGAAATCTAAAGCTCATAAAGTGGGGAAGGGTAAGAAAAGAAGATCAGTAGATTGTACAATGGTAAACAATAAATAAATAAATAAATAAATAAATAGGACAAGGATAGAAATATAAAAGATATATATCTGTAAGTGAATCCTACCATTGTAGCCACCAACAAGAACAGGATTTTTCTTAGGATAAGATATATCCCATGCTTGCATAATACCATAAAAATCGATTTTACTGTCAGGTAGAACTATAAAGAACCAATAAAATTTAAAAAAAAATATATTTGTTTCAAGAGCTATTAGTATATGCTATTATAAATATCATACAATATAAACATCGGTCAAAGTTTGTATATATATATATATATATATATATATATATATATATATATATAATTTTGTATGTTAAAAATGTTAAAATTATAAAAAGGAAAATTCAAACAGTATTGTTGTTTCTATTTTTTATATTAATAACATACCTAAAAACCATAAAATGTTTGAAATTAAATAAACTATTAAATATTTCCATTAAGTGGTCTGTCTACCTTATTACATTTCAAAATTTCTTTTATACCATTGATATTAGAATTACTAGAGCTCTCACTACACATTCAGAATAGCCAGCTCTATCAGAGAAATAACAAATAAGATCCTACACATTAGTAAATCTCTGATTAGTGGTTGTACAATTAAAATTTGAGGATTACCTTTCTTAATTACCATGATTTTCTCATCTGAAAAATATAATTTAGATCAAGATATAAAAATTACAAAATATATATTTTTGTGATAATGCCTGAGTTTTATATTGTGTTTCATAAATGTGGAGTATTTATATTTGTTTGAACTTAATTCACTTTTTATGCAGAAGTAGATAATAGTATCATTGTGTTCCAAAACACTACCTACATGATAGTCTACTAACTCTAATTTCAACTGTAATTACATTACAGACTGTGCAAATATTCCTGTATTCAATGAGTTATTTATTTACATATTATTATTTTAGGAAATGTTAACATTTATGGATATAGCCATTGATTTTACTGAAGAGGAGTGGGAATGCCTTCAGCCTGCTCAGAAAAATTTATATAGAGATGTGATGCTAGAGAACTATAGAAACTTTGACTTCCTGGGTAAGTTTAATTTCCCTTTAAAATTATTAATTACTAATTATTATTTAATTTACTCCTGTTGCAGAGTATCTTCTGGGAACTTCTCTATAAAAATGAGTTTCAGATTTGTTTTTCAAAGAAAAATGGCATTTTTAGTACAGATATTTTACTATCTCTCTCTCTCTTTCTCTCTCTCTCTCTCTCTCTCTCTCTCTATATATATATATATATATATATATATATATATATATAATTTTTCTCTTTAACTTGACTCTTTCTTTGAGTGTTACACATCCTTCACTTTAGATAAGTAGTACCTAGTATAATTTAGTGATGTAAACTAATGTAGACTACACATAACAGGGGACACAGTTGAGTCATTCAAATGTCAAGGAGAAAACCAAACTGAAAAATGTTGAAAGAGTAGTTATCCAGCAGAAAAAATTTTTCAGAAGCTTAGGTTTATTTATTTTGATTGCAATCATTTAGCACATACTGCCCTATATTTATCACATTTTCAAATCTATTGTTTTTCTCTGTTTTCTTCTTTAGAGATGTCCCAGTTTATTCAGATTAACCATCAAAATTTACCTTTTGTTGTTAGGGCCAGCATGATTTGTTTCAAATCTTCTTGTGAGAAAACCTTTTAAAAAGCAGACAGAAGAGAGAGACACACACACAGTGAAAAGGAAAAAATAAAAAAAAAATTAAAAAAACTGGCCACCCCTCTTAACAGCTGCACATATAATACCCCAAAATTACATAGCTTCTGATACCATGACTACATTCTAACCCAGTGTTTCTTTAACCCCAAGTGCTAGCTAACCAAGATTAGGTACATTTAATACAAATATAGAGCCCCTTCTCCCTAATGAAATTACCACATAAACTAGATTGTACACCTGTAGAGTTGTCTTAATAGCTTCAGGGAAAAACTGCTGTGCATTACAATTGTGGGACTCAGGGTGCCAGTTACAATCACCCCCAAACTTTCCTGTCTATTCGAAGGCCAGAATACCTAATACCTCCCCTCTTTTTTTAAGGCCTTTTGAATAAATAATATTACTTATCTCCTTAATGCTGGTGGGGGCAAAAAATAGGGCAGGCATAGACAAGAGCAAGTTCCAACATCAGTAAACATCCACCTATGAATATTTTTCACCCAGATAAAATTGAGTAAACATGAAGTGAACCAATCCAATAATTCCAAAATACATCATCTTGTTGAACTTTATTAATGATATCTTTGAGGTAATTTAAGTCTTTTGAAATAAAATTACTATTATAACTTAAATTGAAGAAACACATGGTATTAAACTTCTGATATACTTTATGATGTAACAATAACTGACAATCAATTTCAGCATGATTGTCAAGTATAGCTTGACAATGTTGTTTTTGTTCTTCATTAAGCATATTTACATCCATGGAGGCATGATTAGTACTGTTTATTATAGCATAGGCAAGTTTCATAGTAGTTTTATAAGCTGGTAGAGCTAGTCCAGATAAACCCACCAAGGAGAATGTCAAAGCCTTAAATTCTGCCTTAGAGAGAAGCTTCACTGAATCATCACAGGTTTTATCAAGAGGAATAGATCTTTTATGAATAAATTGCACAGGATGGTGACCTATTAAATGCTATGTGGATGGTAAGGACACATTCTTCTAAGACAACACTGAATATCATGAGATATTTTTGCAGGTATATCACAATTTTATGCAAGTGAGTCAAGATATTGTAATGGGTTCTAGAAGTCCAGGATCTGACAGTACTGAATTTCCCAGAGCTGGTGTACAAAAACAGAGCAAAATTGTTATTAAGACCAAAGCATTTACAGAGTTTTGTGTGAGTTTGGCAATCAAAGCAGTAACACAGTTATCTAGATTACATTCTAACCCCATTTTATCCAACACCTGTTGAGCTGAGGCTGTTAATGGTTTTTATCTCCCCAAGTAACCAAAATTCAAGTATCTTGGGGTCCTCTTTTATTGTTTCTCTTCTTTTGAGGAGAATAATTATTATCTTGTTTGTATGAACTCTTATCTTCCAGGGTTAAATGAAACTTAGAAATCAGCATGTGAAGTCCCTGATGAACATTTATAACTGCTATTTTTCAAGCATGAAGCTAGAGTCCAAACAGGACATGTTGACATAAGTGTAGCAGTCTATGCTTTTCCCCACATGATCAAAGGCAAAGGATCTTGTCATGCTGGTCAGGTGGAACCTCATATATTACATAATTTTATTGGTAATTTCAGTTTGAGAATAAAATGTCTATTCAATGCAGATGACCAATTTTGAGTATTAACTTTATGTTGTATATTGAGCACCTTAACTGTAAATAAAACAATATTCAACGCATACTGATATAAGAGAGGGTAGATCTTTGTATGTTTCTGTATTAAAAGGCAAGTATTAGGATACAATTTGCTCACTCAACAAAAGCTTGTCCGAAAGAATTATGAGAAATTTCATGATTTAAAACTATATCTCATTGATTAAAAATTATGCAAAATGATGAGATGTAAAGGCAGGAGCATTATCCATCTTTAACCAAATAGGGCCTCTAGGAGCAGATCATGCTTGGTTTCTTTCCATGCTCTCTGCTGGAAGTGACTTGACATTTTTTTTTTAGATTCAATACTGTTAGTAATTTTTTTTCTTTTGTTTTGTGTTTTGCAATAATGCACTAGTAATCATAAATATTTTGAAGTGAATAAATCATTATACTTCTACTTTATAATTTTTTTACATTTTTTATTTTTTTTATTTTAATTAGTGATTTAATTTCTGGATTTTTTTTATTGTGGCATGCTTGGATTCTCTTCACACACTATATATATATATATATATATATATATATATATATATATATATATATATATATATATATAAAGAGAGAGAGAGGGAGAGAGTCTTTGACTATAATATCAACCCTACACAAAACACACTGTGTGTGTGTGTGTGTGTGTATATATATATATATATATATATATATATATATATTTCCCACTTTGCTTTATATATTCTATAGATTTTTAATTTTTACAGTATTTTACAAGTTGCTTAGACTTGTCTTAAACTTGGTACTGGTTGATAAGCCTCTTCCATATTTGTAGAATTTCAAATTTGCACACTAGGAATGCCCCTCCCTTTTTTTCTTAAAGAATTGTTCACATAAACATTGTGCTCATTGATGTTAATATTTTTCAATTTCACTCTCTAAACATTTTTTAAATAGTTATTTAGTGTTCTTTGAGTAATTCATAACTGTCAGTATCCTAATGTTAAATTCTTCATGTTTTATTTTTCTTTTTTTGTCACTTGGATTTAGCCCATGCTTCTCTTTGTTTATATTTGCTGTGCTTTTTTTAATTTGTTCAATAAAGGAGCCATCAGTAGATTATATAATCCATTTTCGGGAAAAAAGTATAAAAATTTTTAAATAAAAAAAATAGGCAAGAACAGCGCTGCATCCTTGTAATATTTGCTAATTGGGAGGCCATGCAAAAGTACTTCATGTTTGAGAGAAGTCACAGAAATTTAGAAACAGCATGGCTCAAAAAATTTAAAAAAGACTTGTGTTGTAGTTTGTGATATAGAATTTTTGGGGTAATCTCAAGCATTACACGTGAAACATTAAAAGTTGGATGAACTAAAGATCCAGAATTGCCAGTACTAAATATGTATCCATGAACAATTAAATCAGAAAATTGAAGAGATACCTTGGCTTTTGTGTTTAGTGCCAATATTTTTCTCATTATTAAACCTAGAGACTCAATTTTTGTGCCCATCAATGTCAAATGTTTAAAAATATGTACTTATATACTATTATCATTTAGTTATAAAATATTTTGTCTCTTAAAGTGTTATAAGAAATATATGCAGGACTTTGAATTATGTGAAAGGTGGCAGGCAGATATTAAATTGTAGGAGTTTTTGATTCACATGTGGAAGTCAGAAATTTAGTGAGCAAAATTTTGCTCAGCATGTACTGTGTTTTATGTAGGGTTGATATTATAGGGTTGATATATAAAATACTTTTATTTTATTGAGCATAATAGGGTCAGAGTTTTATTTTACCACATAGTGAGTGTATTATGTTCTTCATAAATATTAGTAGAAGGAATACAATACCTTGTAAGAAAAAAAATTGATAATTATATGAAATAATGATTTTGTTAATTCATTCTATTTATTCATTTTACCTTGTATATATAGTATAAAGTACCATGATATATTTATAAATAAACAAAGTTGTATTTGTCAATAAAGGAAATTCTCATATCACACAAATGTAATAATATAAAAATCAATTTATTATACTTGATTGTCATGTATTGAATTCATCCAAATATTATGGCCATAATCTATGCAAGGTTTATATAGTCTTTTAAAATGTTTGTATGAAAACTTTTATAGATATATATGTGTATATTTATTAGTAAATTTTTTGTTCATATTTCTGTTTAAGAGTCTATTGCCTCTTTAGCTTGTTGAATATTTCTGGTATTATCATTCAAAATCTGCTAGATATTTTCATGTCTCTATGTCATGGAAGACAAAAACCATATTTTGGACACTCTTTTAAAAAACTAGAAATGTTTGTATATTTTTTTACATTTCTCTTATTCTATTGACAATGAAGGTAGATGGTAGATATTTCCTAAATACACACTACTATCTTATGAAGGACAAAGGCTATTAATTATACTTTTCTACACTTAATTATATTACTCTTCTTAATGATGTTCTCCTCTTGGATACTGTGGTCTCTACAAAAATTTGGATAATATTCTCAAGGTAATTTTTTCTGTACATTTTTATTGAACTATTTTTTTTTTGGATTTATGGTGACTTTGGATTTACTAATCTGCTACACTCCTGATGTACTTATTTTACCTTAATTTCATGTTATGTATTAAAAATATATTTATCCCAGTCTAATAGGTATTTTTTTTTTAATTTTTGTTTTTTTCAGTCATGACTCCTAATCATACCCAAGAATATTCACCAGAAAAGGGCCTAAAAAATAGATTTCATGAAGTGATAATTGCAAAATATAAAAGTTGTGATCTTAACTATTTACCACAAAAGAAATTATGGAAAACTACAAGTGAGAGTGAACATCAGAAATCATATAAAAAATCAGGCCTTGTTCACCACCAGAGAAATTATACTGGAGAGAAGCCCTACAAATGTACAGAATGTGGCAAAGCTTTTGGTCACAAATCACATCTTATTTGCCATGGAAGAACTCACACTGGAGAGAAGCCCTACAAAGGTACACAATGTGGCAAAGCTTTTGGTGACAAATCAAGCCTTATTCGCCACAGTAGAACTCACACTGGAGAGAAGCCCTACAAATGTAAAGATTGTGGCAAAGCGTTTGTTCAAAAATCAAACCTTATTCGCCACAGAAGAACTCACACTGGAGAGAAGCCCTACAAATGTAAAGAATGTGCCAAAGCTTTTAGTCAAAAAGTAGTCCTTATTCGCCACAGGAGAACTCACACTGGAGAGAAGCCCTACAAATGTAAAGAATGTGCCAGAGCTTTTGGTCAAAAATCACATCTTATTTGCCACAGAAGAACACACACTGGAGAGAAGTCCTACAAATGTAAAGAATGTGCCAAAGCTTTTGGTCACAAATCATGCCTTATTTACCACAGCAGAACTCACACTGGAGAGAAGCCCTACACATGTAAAGACTGTGGCAAAGCTTTTGGTCAAATATCAGACCTTATTCGCCACAGAAGAACTCACACTGGAGAGAAGCCCTACACATGCAAAGATTGTGGCAAAGCTTTTGGTCAAAAATCAGACCTTATTTGCCACAGGAGAACTCACACTGGAGAGAAGCCCTACAAATGTACGGAATGTGGCAAAGCTTTTGGTCACAAATCACATCTTATTTGCCACAGGAGAACACACACTGGAGAGAAGCCCTACAAATGTACAGAATGTGGCAAAGCTTTTGGTCAAAAATCACACCTTATTTACCACAGAAGAACTCACACTGGAGAGAAGCCCTACAAATGTAAAGAATGTGCCAAAGCTTTTAGTCAAAAAGCAGACCTTATTCGCCACAGGAGAACTCACACTGGAGAGAAGCCCTACAAATGTACAGAATGTGGCAAAGCTTTTGGTCAAAAATCACATCTTACTTGCCACAGTAGAACACACACTGGAGAGAAGTCCTACAAATGGAAAGATTGTGGCAAAGCTTTTGGTCAAAAATAATGCCTTATTTACCACAGAAGAACTCACACTGGAGAGAAGCCCTACACATGCAAAGATTGTGGCAAATCGTTTGGTCGAAAATCAGACCTTATTTGCCACAGAAGAACTCACACTGGAGAGAAGCCCTACAAATGTACAGAATGTGGCAAAGCTTTTGGTCACAAATCACATCTTATTTGCCACAGCAGAACACACACTGGAGAGAAGCCCTACAAATGTACAGAATGTGGCAAAGCTTTTGGTGAAAAATCAAGCCTTATTTGCCACAGTAGAACTCACACTGGAGAGAGGCCCTACAAATGTAAAAAATGTGGCAAAGCTTTTGGTCAAAAAATAGACCTTATTCACCACAGCAGAACTCACTGGAGAGAAGCCCTACAAATGTAACTAATATGGCAAAGCTTTTACTCAAAAAACAGGCTTTATTTGCCACAGAGGAACTCACACTAGAGAGAAGCCTTACAAATATAAAGAATGTGGCAAAGCCTTCAGTCAAAATAATACCTTATTTGCCACAACAGAACTCACACTGGAGAGAAGCCTCACAAACGCAAAGTGTGTGACAAAGTTTTTAATCAAATATTTCACCTTATTTGCCAAAGAAGCATTTACACTGGAGAGAAGCATTACAAATATAAGGAATGTGGCAAAGCTTTTAGCAATAAAAGAGGCCTTATTCACCACAACAGAACTCACACTGGAGAAAAGCCCTACAAATGAGAATAATGTGGAAAAGCATTTAATAAAAAATAAAACTTTACTCACCACAGCACAAGACATCCTAGTGAATGCGAATGTGAATAAAGTGATAATACTTTTAAAGAAAGACTAAACCTTGGGGCTGGGGTTGTGGTTCAGTGGTAGAGTGCTATCCTCACATGTATGAAATTCTGGGTTCGATTCTCAGCACCACATAAAAATAAATAAGTTAAATAAAGGTATTGTGTCCAACTACAACTAAAAAATAAACATTAAAAAAAGAAAGACTAAACCTTATTAACAACCAAATTTATACAGAAAAGAACCCCTAGAAATTGCAATAATGCAGCAAAGCTTTTAATAAGAAATCAATTATTTTCACCACTAGGCTACTTATTCTGGAAAAGACATCTAAATGTACATAATGTAGAAACATTTTAAATTATATATCATATATTACTAGACATCAGAGAAAACACACTGTAGAGAAGCTCTACAAATGAGACCATTGTATGATTACTCTAAGAAAGGGACAACATTTAATCCTCACCACAATAACCATAGTGTAGAGAAAATTTTGAAATGTGAAAATTGACAATGTGACAATGCCTCTAAAATGTATTCACCAATACTCAGCACCTCTGGATACATACTGGTTAGAGAAAATACAAATGGAAAAAAATTAGCTACATGTTTCTTCAACACTGCTTATTTTTGGAGAATTCATTGTGCCCAGAAACTCTAAAAAGTTAAATAATATTTTCAAAATGTATTTAAATTTTAAATTCATTGAACATCTGAAAACTCATACTAGTAGTGAACATTGAACAGATTTTGTCCAAAACCTATGCCTTATATAACAATGAAACATTTATAATAAATGTGAGAGTATATTAAAGTTATTATCTATATATTACACCTTGATGTATATAAGGATCAGTAAAATACAGAACTCATTTAACTTTAGAAAACAAGTAGTTGTCTTTAACTTTTGCTTAAATATATTAAGCATTATAAAGTTATTTTGTAGAAATATCAGTCATAAATATCATACATGCATAGTGAAGGAACTGCATCTTTGAAAGAATATCATTGTTTTTCTAAATCAAAAATTACTATTTTCATTTTGAATACTGAGAAAAGAATTATATGAAATCTATTTTTGATGTTTAACACTGAAGTGTAATATTTTAAACTTTATTTTTTTTTGTATTTCAGTTTAAGTTTAGGTATTTTTATACACTGAGTCATATTCCTAAGCCCACTCTCCACTTTATCAAATTTTGAGACTGTCTTGCTAAGTTGCTTGAAACCACACTAAGACGCTGAGGCTGAATTTAACCTTCTGAAATTTCTCAGCTTCCCAATTTGCTTGGATTAAAAGCATGGGCCATCATGCCAAGTTTTCAGTGCATTGTTTTTACCTATATTTACCTTATGTATGCAATATGTCTTTATAACTGAATATTTGTTTATATGTTAACCCTCATGTATTGCATCCTGTTGTTAAATGACAGACATCATAGTGTTCCACTTGACTAAATGTTCTATGTAACAGTAAAACATACTGTTGAGTGAATAATATTCTAGCATCTATTAATACTTTTACACATTTTAATCAAAGTAAATGTGAAATACAATTTGCATAAGTTAGATAATTATTTTTTTTTCTGTTTGTATTTATGGTGAAATTAAGAGTTATAAGAAGGATAGAGATATAGGAAAATAAAGCCCCAGATTTTCATATCTTTATTTATAAATGTTAAAATTTTTACTTTTTAACATTTTAACATTTCCTAGTGATTTTAATAGACTAAATTTTGACAAACTTAAAGGTAGCTCTTACAGGAGAGAAGAGCTTTATCTTTCTTGGGTGCACAATAATATAGAAATAAAAAATTGTATAGACTGAAGTAAGAGGTAGTGGATTAAGTGTGGTTTCCTATTACTAGGGGAAAAAATGGACATATAATCAGTTAAAGGTAATTGACGAAAGATATGTCGCCCACTTTGAGCTACAACAGCATTTGAAAGAAAAAAGTGTCACAAAATAAGCAGAGATTATTCACTTCCATTTGTATGCTTTATAATATTTTCCAAAAGTTTTCTGCATATTTTATTGCAGTCAAATTGGGAAATAATCCAGAGTGTTAAAAAAAGACAAGTATTGCTCCTCTGGTTTTAAAAGCAAGAAAAGAAATAGAGATTTATTGAGCTAGAAAAATTTGCTATTTAGAGTTAAAAAAAAAAGAACTGAGATTACCAGAGTCTAAGTATAATGTATTTCAGCCATCCCTGGCTGCACAGGGCATTTTTGCTTAACAAAGAATTTATTCACGTATGTATGCTTAAAGAACATTACTGTTTTTAGTCACTCTTTTTCATGAATAACAATGATGTACCTTTCAACAGTTTGCAGTCAAAAAATACACAATTTCAGAAATCTTCTGTTTCATCCTCCATATATTCTGCCACAATGTTCACCAGGACAAGATAATATAAACCTTTTGGCAGTCCCATCAAGAATTCACTTCTATTAATTTTAAGGCCAAACATATACTACATAGAAAAGTATGATACATGGAACAACATAATTTTACTTAGTAAAAATAATTTTTTTCATGAAAAATATATCCCAACTCCTTTGTCTTGGGATTACATTAGAAAAATATGAGGTAATTATACTGTGTATTATGACCTTAGGCTATGAGCCTTAAAATTACCTTAAAATAAAAAGAATATTAATGTTTATTTTTAAATATAGTTTTTTTTATTTCAAATATTCAAATTCCACAGCAATCAATGATACAAAAACATGAGAAAAACAAATGCAGTTGATGTCTCATCATGACATTTCAATACCTGCTGTAGATTGCCTGTGGCTTCCACTTTTAATTTGAACAAATAATAATATTTCCATACAATTTGGGTGAAGTGGAGGACAAAATCTCCTGCATTGCTTTCCTGGGAAAGCCATCATACTTGAAACATCTGAACCCCAAATCAAAATATGTTTATTCTACATTCTAATTATATCAGTTCTTAACTCATCTAGCATAAAACAAATCCACTTTCTTATGATTGAATATCTTGAGCTCAAAGATATGGAACATGGGAGCTAAAAGAAGTATGACATAAATAATGAGGTCTTTTTTTGCGTAAGGCAAATTGCACTTTTTGTATTTGATTTTTCTGCCTGTGAAGATCTACATTTCTCTTCCTACAATGGTATTATGATTGATGGTGACTTGTGTGAGTACAGGAGCCTTAAAATTCAGCTACGTGTTTGAGTCCTTTCACTGGTAAAAAAATACTATTTACTCTAATAGCAGACTCAAAATGGTGCTAGAAAAACCTATGTTTTAAATCTGCCTCTTTATTCATGGTTTTCTAATGGTTTTGATGTAGACAATTCAGACCATTTCTGATTAATGGGTGTCATCAAGATGTAAACTCCCTCTATAATCATTAGCGATGAGACAATTCTTACCATTAAAAATAAAAACATTCTCATAGAGTCTTTGCTATATTATAAGGAACCACTCTTGCTTTTGCTTTACTAAACAAAATAAATTCCACATATTTGAGTCCCAAAGTAAATGACAATACATTAACTTAAGCACCATGAGGATTACAAGAAATACAAGATATCTCCTTTGAAATATAAAAAACAAATAAGAATCAGAAATGCTAAGCCATTACCATCTAAAATATACCAGAGCTTTTAAAAATGTAATCTTAGATGTTCTATTCACTCTCATAGTAAGATGCCTTAGACTCAAAGATGTTTAATCACTCACTAAAGGTCACTCAGTGAATGCATAACAGTTCTTATTCTAAAGCATTTACAGAATTTTTTGATAATACATTGCAAAGTCTTACCTCTCTTCTTTAGAAATAAGACACAGAGGTTGTTTTAGTCTAATTTATAATGTTATAGAAAAATACCAGAAACAGGCCAATGTATAAAAAGAGATATAAATGCATAAAAATATTTTCTGAGAGGCTGGGGTTGTGGCTCAGTGGTAGAGTGCTCACTTGTCACATGCAAGAAGCTGGGTTCAATTCTCAGCACCAAATAAAAATGAATAAATAAATAAAATAAAGATATTGTGTCCATCCTCAACTTATAAATACATAAAAATATTTTGTGAGTACATAGTTCTGAAGATTTAAGTGCACTGTACCACAATCTTCTCGGCTCCTGTGACAGTTCCTTCACCTGCATTACACATAAGGTGGCATTATGGTGAGGGCTCATTTGAGAGGTAGAGAGAACATAATAAGACAGGAAGTCAGAGAAATTCAGAAAAAAGACTTGCTCTTTTGTAACAACTGGCTTTAATAAGAACTATGTTGTGCCCTATGAAAGTTACATTAACCCTCTCCAAGGACATATCTCCCAATGATCTAACCACCATTTAATAGATTTCATTTCTTAAACATTCCACTATTTCCCAACTCTCTCCCTTTGAAACTAAGTTCCAAACACATTAGCATTTGGGGGACATACTCAAATCATAATGAAAGTAATATGAGAGAGACAATGGAAAAAATGAGACATAGAATGTCATTACTTTGTAGTTATAAAGATTCTAGATACTACAATAAAATGCTTTAGAGTATAGAAATTATTTTAGGTTGATATTTTATTTTAAAGACAATAGGAAATTTAATTAAATTACTTTTTGAAGAATAAATGAATTTGAATGTGACAAGACTAACGGGCTATGTATATTAAAATAAGGAAAAAGTCTGTGCAAAAACTCAATGAATGTTTAGTAAACAATGCCTATGTATAAAAAGAGAATGCTGGGCTTTCTGATTATGCTATATCAAGCCAAAAGTTTACTGGCTAAAATCTGGTGGCCCTCAAAACCAGAGCAAATATTCCTATAAAAGATGCAGTGGACATCAGTCTCAAGAGCTTCCTACTTAAAATATCTGCTTCCAAAGACTACATGATTTATAGTAATTCTCAGGAGTATTATTTTTCTATCAATTTAAAGTTTTAGCTTTCTATATAGTTACCACACCATCTCATGGCCAGATCAATATTTTCTTGAACTTCTTCATATATTAATCTATACACTATCTCAGATATGTTTGTTTCTATATTGTCAGGGATCCTGCCTAGTGAATTCTGAGATGTGTGAGAGGTTGAACAAGCATATAAATTTGCTTATAAAAAATAAGCCATGTTGTAGGTGGGAAGTAAAAGGAGAAAAGAAGCAAAAGTCCTCATCTAAACTTGTATGTGCTCATACTACAGAAGGTTATTCCAATGATGTCTGGTTTGGGGTAAGGAAGCAACTTTTCTTATACATTATGACACAAAGTTCATCAAATATGGTTTTACAGACTTTATGAGAACACCTAAATTTTTCTTAGTAATTTCTACATTGAAAAACTACTGTTACTTTAAACAAAACTATCCATTGCAATAAATATGAAATGGTTCTTTAATATTTCAAAACAGAAAATTGATGGCATTATTCACCGAATGCTAATATTTTCCAATAACACCTCACACCACAATATATGTACCTTATATAGTTTAACACCTATAGGGGTTCTTAACACAATGGATAGATAACTAAAATAAAGAGTGAAATGAGACTCAGAAACAACTAATTATAGTAAAAATTATTATTACCTTATTTCAAATACTAGTGAACCCTTTGGCTTTTTTTACCAGAAGTTATTTTTTTTTAACATTTTGTATGATATTTCACTTTATTTAAATAACATAATAAGTAGTATTTTTTTCATATGTACTCTCTGATGCATCTCAAATATATTTGCATACCCCAAGACCTTAGCAGATTTCTATACACATTATTCACTAGAGAAACTGTAGTTACTTCTGAAATCTATATTGCTTTATTCAAATGAGGTCCTGCAGTTTTTTTAAAAAAATATCTGAGATAATTATAATGAACTTATTTCTAATTAGCATATAGTAATTAGCTGATAAATATTTGTGAAAAGGATGAAGAAATAATAAGAGCATTTATATAATCTGTACAATGTGGTATTTCATGATTTTAGCTACAACTTATCGAATATAACAACAATCTTACTATGTGAGTAAGATGTGGGTATGATGAACCAATAATAAATAAAAATCTCATGCTGCATTGTTAGTAATTCACCAAACAATTTTTTTCAAAACAGACACTCTGATGTGTGGTTTTTGACAATGATTATATTATGAATGAATGAAGCTCAGTAAATGAATAATTGGAACTACATACGTGCTTAGGGTGCCTATCATTCATTGTTAAAAAACTTTTAGCTATATAAAATTTTAATACTGTATGTACCATTGTGATATAATGGAATTTTGATAAAATGTACATTAATAATGCTGAAGTCTTTCATTGAGTCTTATATCAGTTTATGAATAAACTTACTGTATATGATTTCCTCAATTCTACATGTCTTATGTTTTAAGAATCACTTATTTCCAGGCCCTTAAATTTTCTAAACTAATATTTGCCATGATCTAGAGGCTAGATTATCTACTGGCCTTGCCCTTACACACTCTAGATCGCTTCCATGATGCCTATTAGCTGGCAAATGTCACTTAATTGGTTTTCTCCAACATAGACTTTTGGCAAAAATCTATGAGATTGAGAAATCCAAGCTATATTCTTTCTCTAGGCACTTGTTGCTTGTTTGTACATGAACTTTCTTTTAAAATTCCTAATATTTCTAACATCCACTCCCTTTTTTCAAGATTGACATTTCTACTTAATCTTCCACACTGTGGGCTGATGGCCGTGTCTCTGGAAAAAAAAAAACAAAAACAAATTTACACAAACAAGTTCCCTCAATTTCCAACTGCTGGTCTTCAAACCACCTCTACAGAGATTTTTGTCTAACACTAAAGTAAAGGTGAGCCTCATTCTGCAGGTGCTGATACCCTCCTTGTGACTACATTAACCTTCCTCCTCAGGAATCGCAGGGGAATGGAGAGTCTCTAGGAGGAGAAGTCCAAGGCCACATATTGACAGAGAGGGTAACAAGATGAGTGATGAAAATGTCATAGGTGAGAAATAGATCCATGGTGAGCCTGATGAGAAGCTGTTTTGTGGTGGCTATTTGTAGATAACTGGATTTTGGAAGAGAGGTGAGAAAGGAAAAATGAAAGTAGGGCATTAAGAAAATAGTAGTAGGGATGCAAGAGTGTGCCTGCTCCACAATTAAAAGAAATGTTTCTATGCAGCAGAGGATGAGAGTGGCAGACCACTGGTTCTTCACTGCCACCCTCTGTATATGGCTGATTTTCTCTTCTGTAAAGCCAAGCATAGGATAGATCCACTGCACAGGCTGCTCCTGGCACACATTTTTCCAACATTTCCATCAGAACAAAAAGGATTTCTTCCCAGATCCAGTTCAATGCCATCAGGATTCTGATTGGTCCTGTCTGTTTTGTGTCCAGAACTAAGGCTACAGAAAGAGGGAGAAGACAGTCTTAAGATTTACAGTCCACAGAAAAAACACAGGGTGGTTGGAGAAGCTCTTCTTAACTCTCCCACAAAAGGTATGTACATTGAACTCTCTGGTTAGGAAGAACTCATATATAGGGACACAGAAACAGTATCACCTAAATGTAGTGAGTCTTGGATGGAAACCAAGGCATCTCTCTAACACTGTATATGTGAGTGTTTTATATATTTGTGTATACGCTATGTATTTTATATGTATGTGGATGTATACATGTATCAATGCATTCCTGAGTGTGTATGCACATGTGTGGGTTTATATAGACATACAAGTGTGCTTAACTAGGTATGGATAAATAGCTGTGAAGTGTGTCATAGACCACATACTCTGGAAGCAGAGGCTGAGATTGTCTGTGTACAACCTGCTCATTGGTGATCTGCACTCATGAAAGAAAGAGAAAAGAAGTTGTGTTTGGCAATAGAAGAAGTGAAATTTCAATGTAGCTTGACAGTGCCTGTATAAGACAGTAGAGAGTTCTGAAACAAGTGTCACTACTAAGTGTTATCTTACTCAGATGGAAATGTCTAGACCAAAGTGGCCAAACCTTGATCTTCCTACTTCACTCACCACTGGATGTGGCCTGCCCAGAAAAGCATGGTGCTGGGGGAAAGGCTCTCTGCAACTGAGGTAGAGACTGATGGTAAAGGCTGCCATTTGCACTCCTTTGTATTAGGCAGCAAAATTCCTTGAAAGAGAAATCCAGAAGCTGCCTCTGCATGGCTACAATACCTGAGTAGAGGAAGCATTTCTGTTGAATGCCTTCTCAGGCCACACTACCACGTGTCTGTGCCAGTCCGGAAGCAATAAACCTAAGCAGAGGATATCTGGGCTCAGATTAGTCTCAAGTGACTCCAGGAAAAGTAAATTTCTAGTTATAGCATGAGTAGGTATAATAAATTCAAAATGACTACATTTAAAAAATATATCTATCATCAAGAACTGCAGTATGTATGGCCTTTCCCCGAATGCATTGGCCTTTGAGTGATTTGGTCTCTGGGTTATATCAGAAGTACTGTGCTAACTGTAGGTATGACTTCAAAAGTAATTATTCTCTAGAAGCATTGTGCTACTGACTACTTCCAACTGCACTGATGGAGAGATCACACAGAGGAACTCCAAGAGTATGGGGAGATGGAGAAGGACCCATGTGAGCCCAACGGCCAGCCATCCTCACCAAGCTGCCAGGCATGTGAGTGATACTTACACACCAGCTAAGTACCACCAGGTAAACCAGCTGATGCCCATTAGCCAAACCCTGTTGAACACTGACAAAATGGGGTGACATGATAAAATTCAGTTGTTTAATGACCCTACATTTTCAGGTCACTACAGATATGCAGGAACAGATGACTATAAATGTGGGCAGAAATAGAGCCAAAAACAGGCATGCAAAGTTCTGGATCAGTAAACATGTAAGGGTCTCAGTGCAAGGACATTCCAGTGAGGGTCAAGATGGGTATAAATTAATAAACAAGAAGTGGTGGGTAGATTAGAGGACACATATGACACTACCTGACTTCTGATGAGAAGGACACCACTGGCTTCCAGACTCTTAGAGATGTAATGGATGAGATCAACAGCTGGCATTAGTACTGAGAGAAAATAAAACTGGCTTGGCAATGGAAATTTTGGAAAAACTAAAGCAATAATCCCAAGACAAGTGAGAAACATGAATAACAGGGTCACCAAAATGAGCCCCTGAAAGTCAGATGGACAGGATTATGATAGTCACATCACCAGCATTTTAATAGCCTCTGAAATGATTCTGTGACACTGGGCAGCAGATCTGGGATTTACTCAGTTACAGTTGGCACATCAGTCCAAAGAAAATTAACAAGAGATGTGCTACTACAAAAGACAGTGTGTAAAACCCACCAGGGCCCTGGGTGCAGAAAAACTGGTATATGAGAATGTGGAGATCAGGGATAACTTGGTAAAAGATGAAACCAGCCTCCTACTCATTCATTCCTTCATTCAACAAATAATTATTGGGCATCTAGTATGTGACAAGAACAATTCAAAGTAACTGAGTTTCTGTGAGTGAACGAGAATGGGAAGAGAAAATCAAATAAACTACGTCCACTGAAGAAAAGTTGGAACCAATGGACAACCAACTCTTCATTGTTTGTGGAGAACAGATTTGTTTCCATTTACATTAAGACTAAAGGGTTTACCATTTTCTAATTATATAAACATATTGTAAAAGGAGTGCTTGTAAAAACCCTGTCTGTCTGGTTCCAAGCTTAGATTGCTATCTGAAATATATCAGAAAAATTTAAAATATTTTATAAATATTCTGGACTTCATATGGGCCATACAGTATAGGAAATAAGTCCTCTATCTACTACTATAATGTAGGGTAAGTAACATAACCTTTCTGTGCTCCTATATCATTATCTCTGGCAGATAGTTATGTTCACCATCCTGTTGTGAGTGCTTGCTGGCTTCATTCATTTCATAAATGCTTATTGAATACTCTAGTGTGTGAAAGATATCGGGCTTAGTCTCACAGAAACAGTGTCATTAAAAGATCTTGCTCACATCTTAGAAAATTTTGGTACATATGAGAGATAGGCATATAATCAGTTAACTATAATACATGTGCCATAATTCTGAATATGTACAGTTTATGGTGTATTTGCTTGCTCTCTCTCTCTCTCTCTCTCTCTCTCTCTCTCTCTCTCTCTTCTCTCTTAAATCAGGGTTTCCTCCTCTTCTGCTAAACATACATTAGATAGTCAAAAATATGCAAGTTATAACAAAAATTAAGTACACATTTAACAAAACTGTGTTGTTCTCTAGAAGTATGTAATAGACATTAAGTGAGAGAAACCATACAAATGTAAAGATTGTGGCAAAGCATTTAATCATAGATCACACCTTACTAAACACCAAAGAATTCATAGTGAAATGATACCATACAAATATAAAGAATGTGGCAAAGCTTTTTATGTTAGGGAAACCCCTATAGAGTATTAGAGAACTCACAATGTAGAAAAACCATACAAATGCAAAGAAAGCGGCAAGCATTTTAATCAAATCTCAAACTTTATAATTCACCAGAGAATTCATACTGGAGAAAAACAAAACAAATATAAATATTGTGGCAAATTTTTGACTCAGACACAATACGTTTCTCAACTCAGAGAATTCAAACTGAAGAGATGTGATACAAATGTAAAGAATGTGGCAAATCTTTTAATCAAATTTTATTCCTTGGCAAACACGAGAGAATTCATACTATAGAGAAAACACACAAATATAAGGAATGTAGCAAAGGTTTTAATCAAAGATCACATTTTATTCAACACCAGAGAATTCATACTGGAGAAAAACCTTACAAATATAAAGAATGTGACAAGTATTTTAATGTTAGGCACACTTATTGTGCACCAGAGAATTCACACTGGAGAGAAACCATAGAAATATAAGGAATGTGGCAAAGAATTTACTGTTCAGAACAGCTTTGATGTGCACCAAGGAAATCACACTAGAGAAAAAAGATACAAATGTAAACAATGTGGCAAAAGTTTAGTGTTAGGCAAAGCCTGTTGTTCACAGTAGAGTTCATAATAGAGAGACACCATATAAATGTAAAGAATGTGAGAAAGCTTTTAATC
Source organism: Spermophilus citellus (assembly GCF_964194105.1). Lineage (NCBI taxonomy): Eukaryota > Metazoa > Chordata > Mammalia > Rodentia > Sciuridae > Spermophilus > Spermophilus citellus. Next base: position 2,174,200 of record NC_138192.1, on the reverse strand, counting down.
AAACATCATACCTTCATAGAAATCAGAGAATTCATACTGGAGAAAAAGCATAAAAATGTAAAGAATGTGTCAAGGCTTTTATTTGAAGAGTAGGCCTTACTCAACACAGGGGAATTCACACTGGAAAGGTAAAGTATGTGGGGAAAATTCTATGTACAATTCAAGTATTATCAAGCATGAGAGTATTCATACTTGAGCAAATCTTTACAAATCTAAAGAATGTAAAAAATCATTTATTGTGATATCATGACTTATTAATTAGTAGAAAATTCATAATGGGAAAATAGTTCAAATTGCCAAAAAAAAGTGGCAAAGTTTTAATCAAAGCCAAACATTTTTAAAATGTCAAGAATATTACAGCAGTCATTAAGCCCTACAAATGTAAAGAATATGATAAAGTTTTTAATGAAAGATCATACCTTACAAATCTCTATGGATTTAGAATTCAAGAGAAGTTTTGTACTTGCCAAGAATATGTCAGAACTTTCTTCAATTTTTTTAACTCATAATCTATCCAAACCTGATACTTATACTATCCGTAGCGAGAACACTGTAACATGCAGAACTTACATGTTAGCAAAATGTTTAGTACTGAGAAAAATGATCACATATGTGAAATACAGCAACATCATTATAGTCCATATATTTCTCAATATGAGAAATATCAGAGAGAATTTCTGTATTTATAGGGTCTGTGGCCTTCTTTTGAACAGTTGCTTAAAATTTAATAAGGATTCTTAATTGATGTGACAGAATTTTTTTAAAAAAGTACTCAAATATCAGCATAGTGCAGATAGCTCAGCCCTGAGGAGATATTTGTGTGTAACAAATCTCAAGTTAAAGAACAAATTAAAAAAATAGACTCAAGTCTTGAAAATTAGATAAAATATTTTTTTTTTTCTCTAGGTAATGTTATCAATGTTATAGGAGTCAGTAATGAGAATTTTTAATCTCTATTTCTAGATTGATGTGGTGGAGGAGATTGAACTCAGAGATATTCCATGCTAAGCAAATTCTCTGCCACTGTGTCATATCTTCAGCCATTTTTCCTATAGTGCATGAGTTTTGATCCTATGCGACAGTGAATATTTCTCAAAGTGTTTAACACAACCATGTATTCAATGTGATTTTGCTGAATTTTGTAGGTAATAAATAAAAAAGGATACTGTTTTGTTAATAGTTGGAGATTTCTCTTAATTCTTTAAGGCAGTATAACTAAACTTCCAATTTCAGTTTAATTATTTATCTTTTTGTATCTACTAGGAAACGAAGACTGGGATAGAGAATATATATATTATGCCCAGATTTCTAAATTTCTAATTACTATTTCAAAATTTTATTCTGTAATTTGTGACTGTTTTGCTGACACCCCTTCATGTAGGATACATTGCTTTTGTTTAAATTTGATTTGAATATGCACATTTTCCAATCAATGGTCCACTTTAGAACTAAGTATCATTGGAGCTTTAATTGTGCATGCATATGTGTGTTTATGTGTGAAAATGGATATGTTTGATTATGCCTCTCTTTAAAAGAAAGGGATTCACATAACTAAAAGAGAATTTTAAGATTTCTTAATGAATTACCCATATTCAATTAACATTGAATATTATTTGCATAATTGCAGCCATCTTTCTTTTACCCATCCCTAATTCATAAATACTGTCTTTATTTCCAAGAAATAGAATGTAGCCTGAGATAAAACCTACCAGCCTGAAAATGTGCTGGTGTCTCCCTGTTCTTTCTGTGAGAGATTAGAGACAACTTGCCAGCCCCTGTTATGGAGACATACTACTTTCCCTGTTCTCTTCTTGAGAAGATAAAACAGACATACCAGTTTCCCTATTCTTTTTCCATGAAATAGAAAAATTGCCAGCCTTGCTTGTTTCCTAAGAAATAAACTAGCCTTCCATAAGATCAAGGGATGCTTACTATATCAGTAAAGATTAAAACCACCCCTAGTGTGTGGTCATGTTTCTATCCTATAAAAGGTAACACGCAAGGGGGAGTTGGGTCTGATTTTCATCCTTGCTGGTACTGTTCCTCTATTTTTGCAGAGTAGCCTTGTCAGCTCCTGATAATAAACCTGCTTTTTATCCCACATGTGTGTGATTATACCAGCACAACTTTTCTTTCCCAAAATGTCCCCTTGAGGTACACTGAAAAATTTCTCTAAAATACATGCTTTCTGATTTAAAATCATGTTATTCTAATTGTGTAGTCTCTACTCTCTTGGTACTCATGGAACATATAAATTCCTCACTCGTGGTTTATAACACATTGCTTTAATTACCTGTTCAGGGAATTTAAGAATAATTTTAATGAAAGAAACAAGTATTCAGAAATTAGTTTGATTTCACAGGAAAATAAATACAATGGATCAACAAACTTATGAAGAAAGGTTCAATATCTTTAGCAATTAGAGTAATGCCAATCAAAACTACCCTAAAATTTTATCCCACTCCATTCAGAATAGGAATTATCAAGAATATAGGCAACAATAAATGTTGGCAAGTATGTGGGGGGTAGGTACACTCATGCAATGGTATGGGACTTCAAATTGTTAGAACAACTGTGGATAGCAGTATGCAGTTTCTGCAGAATACATGGAATAAAATCACCTTTAAACCAAGCCATTTATTACTTGTTTTAAAGCCAAAGGACTAAAATCAGCATGCTACAGTGTTGAAGTCACGTCAATGTTTATAGCAGCTCAATTCCCTGTAGCTAAATTATGGAACCAAACTAGGTGTCCTTCAATAGATGAATGAATAAAGAAAATGTGGAATATATATTCAATGGAATATTACTCAGCTTAAAAGAAGAATGAAGTCATAATATTTGCTGATATATGGGTGGACATGGAGAATAATAGCTTCAATGAAACAAGCTAATCCCATGAAATCAAAAGACAAATGTTTTCTCTAATATATGAATGCTAATTCCTAATAAGGTTGGGAGGCACTACAGAAGAATGTGGTTACTTCAGATGAGGTAGAGGAGAGTGGGGTAAGGTGAGAGGATATGGAGTAAGGAAGATTAGTATTATGTAACTGTATTATTATATGTATATAATATATATAATTCCTTATATATGATTATATATATATATATATATATATATATATATATATATATATATGAGATAATACAACATGTATAATAAGAAAAATAAGAAAATATAACTCATGTATGTATGATATTTCAATCTGCATAAAGACATTCCACTGTCATGTATTACTAAATAAAGCAAATAAGATATTTCTTTAGAAATATAAAAATAGTGTAAAATAGTTTGAAATGAGAATAACATAAATTTTAAAAGTTCACATTCTTATTTTCTTATCTATTGGAAAATCCTGTCATTTCAAATTGTTCCTTCAATTTATTGAGCATCTTATAATTTAGTCAACGTATTGAGCCACCTTGTTTTGGTGAAATATGAATAGGCTTCAATAGTCAAGTGTTTTTTTTAGTTTTATGAAATTAAAAAGAACACAAAACAATTTAGTGTATGTAATAGGTGTTCTTTAACTGAGAAAAAAATGTTTTATACAATAAGCTAATTGCTCCATGTGGGGAAAAAGAACCAGGTTATCCTTTTTAAGTCTCTACCATAAAGTTCTCTATGGAAGGCTCCTATCCCTTAAAGATATAGTCAGAAGGCACCAGTGGTAAAGGCAAAGTGGAAATGAGGGTAAGTATTTACTCCCCCTGAAGAACCTTTTCATTATACAGAAGTAGCCCTCTGGATAGAAGAATTACCATCTTATGAGAGAACAACTAAGAACCCACAAAGAGTGAAGTGCAGGTTATATTTTATCCTAAACTTATATCCCTTCACCAATGCTTCTTTGTGAAGAAACACTCTATATGAGCATACATAAGGACTTGTTGATTGTGTGGGTACTATGTACTAGATGTTTTCTCTGAGCCTGTCTCTTCAGATGACTTAGACTGCTGGCTAGTCTTTTTTTCTGGTACTTAAAGGACTGATCATAATTAAACCTCATTGTCTTTGTAGTATTAAATAATAGCATGTTTCAAACAAAGGCATTTTACCCATAGCCTTCCCATTTTATTTTTGTAACATCTGCTATATTTAAGAAAAACATTCAAACAAAATTTTAATCAAATTAGATAGCTTTAAAAAGGAAACAAAATATCTAGATCCATGTCCTAAAATTAAATTATTTTAAAGAGCTCCATTTCCAACTGGACAAATTTGGAATTCTTGTGTGTCAATGAGAAAGAATTACTGCTTTGTTGGTTTTATTATAGACTGTTTGGGCCACGCATGGGCCATGCAACAACAACAGTAGACCCTATTATCCCACTTACAATATACATTTCTGCCAAATGTGGTAAGTGTTGTGATTTAAATGTCTTGGATGATATTGGTATGGTGGCATATTAAGTGCTTTTGAATATTCTGAATTTAAAATATACTGCCAGGTTGTATTAATTAGATAATATATACAAGGTAATCATAAAAATAGAACATTTTTGAGAAATATGTCCGTTTTGATTGCCAGAGCCTCATGCAAATAAAAGTTTAATTTTACATGTTAACTTTTTTTCTGGACAGTTTAGACGTTTTGCTTACAAATAAAACTTAAGAGATTGGTAATCACATTACCCAACACTTAATGTTTGTAAGGCAATGTAGTAGGGCATTTACTTGAATTCATTCCATGTAGTCTTTAAAACAATGCTATGAGGTAGGTATTCATCACCATCCTGATGTCCGTTTTACAAATGGGGAACTGAAGTTTTAATGCACAGAATAAATTATTCATGATGCCTCTGATAGAAAATGGCACAGTGTCAATCATGAACTCAGGACTTGTCAGTCTTAGGATTTGAGCTCTCTACTACTTCTGGTACGTTCCTTTCTTAATTAATGTTAACAATGAAAACTGAAAGATGGTCTTCTATTGTAAAGTAGATTCAAATTCTCAATAATACTAACTTAGTGATTTGTACAAAAATCAAAACTCCTCCTCCAGGATTCAAATTAGTGGAAATGAATAGTTGGGGCTAAACATATGCAAATACACTTACATAAATATAAACAAATGACCTTAAAAGAAATTTGGTTCAGCTAAATTTAAGCAACACATTGTATTGTTCCTTTGTGTAGAGATAAATTAATAATAGACCACTCCAAACATGGAAATATAAAAAAATACTCATCTGTTAAGTCAAATGATGTTTAAACAGAAATTATATTTAAATGCTAAATTTGAAAGCCTTACATCACATGCATTCAAATGTATTCATTAACAAACTACACCAATTGGTATATACAATTTCAAGTGGCTATTCGTTAATATAGAAACTGCAATAGAAATATATTGAAATCACAAAAACTGAGCAAGGAAAGACACTGGGTGTTATAGGACATATTTATATTTCTGCAAAATAAAAATCAAGATCTTGACCTGTGTTACTTATTTAGAAGACATCCACTGTTCTTAGAAACCAAATTATTAATGATTTTATTATGGAAAAACTGAAGGAGCTAAGAATAGGAAAATATTATTTTCCTGTTGAATAAACATTTGCAAATCACAAAGACTAGAGGCATGAGCTATGGGAATTTCCCTTCTGAAGGATGTGTCACTAGTTAATGAGATCAACAGTCATAATCAGAGAGTGATGGTTTATAGTATGGTTCCACTATTAACCATTCCTTCTCCTTATCTCTTTTCTATAATTGAAATAAAGATGCTCATGGCATTTGTAAATAGCAAAGATCTCAAACTGATGATGTGTGCTTAATATAAAATACTGACGATCCAAAATGGAAAGCTGAAACATAGGTTGGATCCAATAAAATAACATTTTTTAAAAAAGAAAGAAAACTGGTATTTACATTTAAGAAGTCAAGCAAAGTAAATCATGAAGATGTGTCTAAAAAGTAAGCACACTAAAAAAAAAAAAAAAAAACTCAAAGAGTCAAAGAATAGCTACACATGAGTTCAAGAAGCCAAACACAATTTTATGTTTCTATAAATAAGTATGTATTATCTGAAAAAGGATACACTGAGTCATTTTCTGTGAATACAATACTAAATAGAATACTGAAAGTAATATGTGAAAGATTTTTTTTTTTTTTTTGTAATCAAATTGGTTGGTACAAACTCCAGGTTAATTTAAGTAGGTTTAATTTTAGCAGGAATACTCAGAGCCTCTATGGTAACTATTTCTTCTCAAATGTGTTTGACCTTGGAAAACTTCTTTTTGCAGAGAACTAATTGAGAATAGCATTAAAACCAACATCCTTGGGGAAACACTAAAAGGACAATAAATTTTGTAAATGGGACTCTGTATAAAAACAGAGCATCAGGAAAATGTCCATATAAACCCCAATTTTTCTGCTACCTAGGAGTCTATAGTGCTTGATTACCTACATCTGATAGATAGTTCTAATTCCCCATGGTACCTTGAGCAGAGTTTCTGCTGAGCAAAATTTTGCTAAAGTACTACCATAAGTGAGTTATTAGATGCCATACACCAAGATGGGTGACCATGTTTTTAACACAGTGATAGGTTGTTGGAGGTTACTGAGCTTTGGAGCCACTCCAGTGCTGATCAGTCACTGGATTCTGTACATACATCAGAAAGATGCATAGTGTTTTTAAAGTCTATTTGTCAAGCATTTTAAATTTCTAATAATATCACTAATTAAGGAAATTTAAGTTTGTGTTTTCACAAATATTTACTCTTATAGTTGTGAAAATGCATAATATTACTGATATTTCATCATCACTTTAGCTTTCTTCTACTAAAATATAACACTAAAATCTTTAAAATATTTTAGGTGTAGTTGGACACAATATCTTTATTTTTTTTTTTATTTTTTATGTGGTGCTCAGGATTGAACCCAGCCTCTCGCATGTATTAGGTGAGTTCTTTACCAATGAGTCACAACCCCAGCCCTGATATGACATTTAAATTTTTTAATTGGACTACTTTCATATTGTCTTTGTTTTGTTGTTCCCTCAAATAACACCTTAAGCTGTGTTTAGCCCAATATTTAGAGAGTGCATCCATACATAACTATTTGTTGTATGACAGAATAAATAATTGAATGGATAAGTGTCAATGTTGAAATTTGCTTTTAAGTAGCATTAGCAGACAAATTGATATGCATTGTTCATTGTATTTAGTTAGGAAAAACAAAATAAGGGAATATTGCCTAAAACTGCAGTAAAAACAACTGAATTTCATATATGTGAAGTAAGCAATTTCAAGTTTAAGGTCAACATCAAGGACCAGAAAAACATCATCCAAACAACTAGTAGCATCTTCATCTCTGTATCCTTAAAAATGGTGTGTAGACAATTTTGCTTAGAAAGCTGAAGTCAGGGTATTGTTCTGCAGGTCTGGCAGTCAGAGAAAGTTATTACACACTATCTTTTGCCCAAGAAAATTGATAATGAAATTTTTTATTCAATTCATGTATATAGTAACATTGATTATAGATTAATTAGGGACTAAAAACTAGTTGTACCAACATTTTAATTCCATGTCAATGAAAGATTACAAATTAATTTATTTAAATAAAATACTGTAGTATATTGATTTACAAAATGGCTAATTAGCCCATCTAGAACTTGTAGGAGACCAATGGACTTCCCACTTAATATTTAAAGACATTAATGAATAAACAATCACCAAGAAGTTATTTCAAGGATGTAAATATTTATTTCAAGCCCTAATCAATACTGAAATAGATCTAATTTCAGTCTCAGTCCTTCCAGATCATTGCAGAGCAGCAGAAAGCTCAGTACTTAATAAGTAGTTCTGAGAGTTGCTTCATTTTCTTTAGTTGAGTAAAGAGAAAAGGTTTTTGAAAGGATTGGGGGGAGTTGTTTGCCTGTTTTCCATTGTCTATCCCAACCAGTACCCTAATCTCTGTTGAACAGATCTCGACAGAATCATTAACATACCCAAGGAGTTGCCATTAGAGAAATAATTTTTGTCTGAGGTATAAGCTCATTTCGATGATGCACCTATTGTGTGAGAATTACCCTCTTTTTTATATTGAAACCATTCTCTAAATGATGACCTTATACCTTTTCTGAATTGTACAACAATAAAGAGATGGAAATACTTTTCAAGACATCAGTTATCAGAGAGTGAAGCTTGTAAATTGGGGCTCAAACAAAGTAATCAGAATGACATCACATACCAGCAAGCATTTCTGCCCTCTCCAGCAGTACCCCTCAGAGAACTAGTGGCCCGCAAAAAAGCAGCTTCCAATGAATATGAATTCCATCAGTCACATCCCCTCTTTTTAGTGATGCATTTCATGTGTCTAGAAGCCAAAGTTGTCAAGAGTGCTTTATCATATCAGAAATTTTTCAATTGTTAATGAATCCTTGTATAAAATATTATCAGAGCCATAAACAACTCAAAAACAAAATCTAAGAAAACCACAGAGGCACTCATCACACTTCTGCAAATGGCATGACCCAGGATAACAAAACCACTGTGAAATTCAAAATTATTTTTAATAAACTTTTTGGAGTATTATACTCCATATTAATATTTATTTCATCAACTAATGATTGACTGTTCAGGAATAAAGAAGGCAAAAATCAATCTGTCTCAGTTCAATTGTGCAAGGCAATTACTTCCAGGTTGAATATGGGATTTATTTCAACTTGGCTCACAAGGAAATCGGCTTACAATTTGCCAATGTACACATCTAATTAGAAGTCCTCTTCCTCTTTATCATAAACATATCTCCACATTCAGATTGACATGTAGGATAGCCCTAGAGAGAGCTGGAATTATTGTGGTGGCCGTGTGGACTGACATGTCCCGCCTGAGTATACCTTATGGCCTAAAGACAAAGGGCAGCTCCCTGGGCACAGTACCAGACTGCAGGGGGAGCCGGCCAGCATCTCCAGATGGCCACAGCTGTCAAAGCCTTGACCATGGCGCTGCCTGCGCCCTCCCCTTCCCCTGCCCACTGGCCGGCCACCCGTGGCTCATGCAGACTCTTGCAATGGATGCGGAGATGCAGGGACTAGAGGGAAATGCTTAAGAAAGTGGAAGAGCTTTTCTCAGAGAGCTGGCAGGTCAGCAGGAGGGAGACCAAAGGGGATCAGTTAAAGGGCATAGTGTGCTTAGGAAGGATACCCAAAGAGGCTAATCAATGCTTCCTTGAGGGACATGAACTCAGAGCCACAGCTCTAAGTTTCTGTGCAAGACAAGCTATTTGATAATGATGCTGGAGTGGGGTTCCCTGCATAGGGTTCAAGTTATGCAGTGACTGCAACTTGATTTCAAACCTATGGCTTAGAATCTCCCTCTGGTTATTTTCTGTGGGGACATGCTAAGGTTGTATGATCATAGAGCCTTGCAGGGAAGTTCATCCTCTTATGTGACCTATATCCCATGTACCTTTTAGCTCTATCTGTGATCTCCAGAGAAGCTAGACCAGTATTCACCTTTGCGTCCTACCTGGTGACATGGAAGAGAGGGTCAATGTACACTGATCCTTTCTCCTCTCCTGGCCTCAGTGTCTCTAACTGTACAATGGGAAGAATTAGATCCAACATATCCCAAGCACTCTCCCATGTTTAAGTTCTTCTTGAGGCCAGAGGAGGGCCAGTTTCAAAGACTGACCTTGTCACAGTTACCACAGAAAGCTCTTCAGAGAGGTGAGCTCAAAGAGGATGACCCTGTTGCCTGGAAGTACTGTGATGGTTGTCTGCAGTTTTGTGGTTACTGACTAGCTGTGTGACCTTAGGGAAGTGTTTTGCCATCTCTGAGCTCAGTTTTGTCATCTATAACATGGGAGCAGAGCTGGCAGTAATCCCTTATGAGATGTTGCCTCTATCATTATAAAGCTAAATTCAGCAACTGGTTCTAAAATGGGGCGAGGCCAACTCAGTTCTGCTTGGTCCCAGCCTCAGGGGCTCTGGCCTCCTCCTTTCCTGTAACTCTCCCAACAGGTGCCACACTCCGATGCTTGCATTCCCGGGAGTGTTGATGGATGGAACCTTTACCCACAGCATGGCTCTCTAGAGCAGTAGAGCTCAGCCTAGCCCTTCTCTGGCCAGAGGCCCCACCATGTCACCACTGGATGACAGCCTAGATGAGCCTCTACCCCAGGGACACGGGCTGCTGGAGACAAGGCTGACCCACAAGGAGAAGGAGGAGCTGGTGGTCCCTGTGTGCCTCACACCTCCATTTCTGCCCATGGCTCTCTCCCATCAGTGGACTGATACCTCCCAGTTCTGAAAGCCGGGGACTTCAGGACCATGGTGCTGACAGACCCAGTGTGCTGAGAACCTGCCTCCTGGTCTGGAGATGGCCTTCTTATTGTATCCTCGCATGGCCCTTATTAGAGAGAGGAAGCCAGCTCCTTAGTGTAGAGTCTCTTCTTAGGAGGGTGACACTGTCCTCATGAGGGCCTCACCTCCAAACACTATCACATGGATTGGGGAGACAGGCAGAAACACCCTGTCCACAGCACCTGCCCCCTTCTGCCTCTGTTCATGGAGATCTCGAGAACACCAGGCCTCACAGACTGCATCCATGACAACAGCAGGAGTGAAGAAAAGGAGGCGAGAGAGCTATGGACACTGGCCAGGCCGAGCCATTCCCACAGTAAGAACAGCTGACTTCCACGGGGCCTCCCTGTGGGCGAGGTTGTGGCATGCACCAGCTAAAGCAAGGCCACACACAAGGGCCAGGAACTGGAGGTCACCACTGTCTCTGTCTTATAGATGGGGAAACCAGGGGTTTCAGGCCAACTGACTGGCCCAAAGCCAGGCAGCCTGCAAGTGGCAAAATCTGGACTTGAACCTCAGAGGATCTGCCACCAAAGTTGATCCTCCCAGCTTGAGTGCTCCAGAGACGGCCTTGGATTGGTTCCCACCTCTTTCCCTGACAGCATGACACCACTGCCACTGTGTCAGAACTGACAGAGGCATTGCAGGTCTTCTAGGCTCTCCAAGTTCACATGCCTGCCTTCAGGGTGAAGGAAGGGGCAAAGAAAAAATGTGTTTTCTTTTTTTGGTACTGGGAATCAAACCCAGGAGCACTCAGCCACTGAGCCACATCCCCAGCCCTTTTTAAATCTTATTTAGAGACAGGGTCTCACTGGGTTGCTTATAGCCTCACTAAGTTGCTGAGGCTGGCTTCAAACCTGCAATCCTCTTGCCTCAGCCTCCTGAGCCGCTGGGATTACAGGTGTGCACCACTGGGTCCGGCAGGATTTTTGTTCTTTAGTTTTCAATTTTTTTGTTCTGTGTATGTCCGATCTTAGAATCAGGATTTTAATTTCAAAAAATGAATTGGTAAATGTTCTTTCTTCTTCTATTTCCTGGAAAGGGTTGTATAGAACCAGTATTAGTTTTTTTGTTTTATTTTGGTTTCTGGTACCCAGGGGTGCTTAAGCACTAAGCCATACACAGCTCGGCCTTTTAAAAATATTTTGTTTACACAAAGAGTCTCTCTAAGGTGCTGTGGCTGGTCTCAAACTTTCAGTCCTCCTGCCTCAGCCTCCCAAGCTGTTGCAGGGATTACCAGCATGCACCACTGCACTTGGCCACAGAGCAAAGAATATGTGGAGAAATATTTGTGGTGGATGGCATATGGGAACACCAGGGTAATACAAAAGGGGGTGTCCAGAAGAAGAGAAATGAATGCCCTGCTGGTCTATGGGAAGGGAAACATAATTGAAAACCACCATCAGATACCGCCCTGCCCCTGTTCCAAGGGCCACCATCAAAATTAGCAAAAGATGGCCAGTGCTGGGAAGGGCGGGGAGAAAAGGGAAGGCTCGTGCGCTGTGGCTGGGAGCATCCAAGGATGCAGTCACCAAGAAACATCATGGAAGTTCCACAAACAAAAATACAATCACCAGGTGATCCAGCAAGCCTGCTTCTGGAGATTTCTCCAAACATATTGAAACCCTAGATGTGGAAACAGACTCTCTCTCTCTCTCTGTCTCTCCCAGTTTCCCTCATTCTCTCCTTCCTTCTCTCTCTCTCCTTCCTTCCTTCTCTCTCTCTCCTTCCTTCCTTCTCTCTCTCTCTCTCTCTCTCTCTCTCTCTCTCAAATACACACATTCAAAATGCAACATTATATTATTCAACTTTAAAATAGATGGAAATCCTGTCACATGCTCCAACATGGATGAACCTGGAGGACATAGTGTCACAAGCCACACACAGTACAAAACCTGCAGGATCCCACTCACATGAGGAATGTGAAATAGTCAAATTCATAGAATCAGAGAACAGGATGGCTGCAGGGACTGGCAGAGAGGGAGCATGCAGAGCTGCTGTGCAATGGGAAGAGAGTTTCAGTCCTGCAAGATGGAAGATTTTAGCCAGGCGCAGTAACACATGCCTGTCATCCCAGCAGCTCTAGAGGCAGAGGCAGAAGGATCACAAGTTCAAAGTCAGCCTCAGCAACAGCCAGGCCCTAAGCAATTCAGTGAGACCCTGTCTCTAAATAAAATACAAAATAGGGCTGGGGATGTGGCTCAGTGGTCGAGTGCCCCTGGGTTCCATCCGCAGTACAAAAAAAAAAAAAGTTAAGCTGGGTGCATTGCCACATGCCTGTTATGACAGCTACTCCAGAGGCAGGAGGAGCACCAATCCAAGGTCAATATGGGCAACTTGGCACAGTCCTGTCTCCACATGAAAAGGTCTGGGGATGTGGCTCAATGGTAGTGCACTCTTGAGTACCCAGACCAATACAAAGAATATAAAGTCACCAATGGCTTTCCCTGGTTAGTAGGACTCTGGATTCTATTTTCTTGTGTGTGGTTTTGTAATCTCTATAGAAAGTGTGCATTACTTTTATCATTTCCTCTGTCCCTCAAAAAAAAAAAAATGAAGAAACAAAAGAAAGCAACCAACCAAGAAAACTGGCAGATTTGGAGTGACACACGCACAGGTTCTGTCCCAGCTGTAGCTCTCACTGGCTGTGCGACTGTGCACAAATCACCCCGGGCGCTGAGACGCAGTGTTTGCACCTCTGTGCTGGGCACTGCACTATCACATGTCTTGGTCTTGGCTGCCGAACCAACTTTTCTTTTGGATCCTCAAGGGAGATGGAGAACCAAGGTGAAGGAGCCAGCACCCATCTAGAAACAAAGCCTCTGGGGACAAGCATGCTCTGAGTGGGGCCCCAGGCCAACCATAACTACCTTCTCCTGCCAAATGAAGACAAGGACGAGAGTGGGGCTGGATCTCTCTGTGGCCTCCGTTTCTGAACCTGGAAAGTAAGAGTGTTGGATCCTCTGTCCTGGGTCAGGAGCACTCAGGGACAGCTGCTGGGGTATCCTCCAGGCCTCCTTGGCAGCAGGACAACAGGGCTGGGGTTTAGCTGTCATCTTCTCCCACCTGGCCCACTCTGCCAATCACCACCAACTCTAACCATCTTCCCTGATCCTGGTGACTGATGTCAGTATGGATAGGACAAGCGGTCAATCAGGGGGTGAAACCGTGCCCCACAGAAGCTAAGCCCTAAGCCTAGAAGAAGCTCAGCTTGTCCAAAGTGGCTGCAGGTTCACTGGCAGCAGATCCCAACCCCTTTCCAGCAACCTTGAAAAAGCTTGCAAGCAGAACCAGGCACTCTGACTCTAGCTTGTAATCAGGCACTCGGGAGGCTAAGGCAGGAGGATCACATGTTTGAGGCCAGCCTCAGCATTTTAGTGCAACCCTTAGCAACTTACTGACATCCTGTCTCAAAAAAAAAAAAGAATTAAGGATGCAGTCTGGTGGTAAAGCACCCATGGGTTCAATCTCCATTGTCCCATTCCCTGCAAAAAAGCCTGCAAGCAGAGGGGTAGGGACCTCTGCAATTGACCCTGCAGAGGCCTCTCCCTGTGCCAAACTCCACCCTCCTCCACTTTCCACCTCTGTTTTCCTTCCAGCACCTTCTCCGTCTTTCACTGCATTTGTCTGATGCAGCCCCATGTCCCAGGGGCTTCTCTTGACCAGGGAGTCGGACATTTTGGAGTGTTCATCATGCCACATCTAACTCCTCACACCAATTGGCCCTGCCCTGCACAGCCCAGGCCTGCTTCCCAGAACCCGAGCTCCTGGCTGCACCGAGAGGCAGGCCAAAGGAATCATCAGCATGGCTTTCTAACTCCATTGTCTCTTTGTTTTGTTTTGTCTTTTCTAAGAAATGGAACCCAGGGACACTTTGCCACTAAGCTACATCCCCTGCACTTTTATTTTCTCATTTTGACACAGGCTGGAAGCCGGACTGGAATTCTTGATCCTCCTGCCTCCACCTCCCAAGTCACTGGGGTTACAGGTGAGCACAGCTGTGCCGAGCTCAGCCTTTGGTTTATAGGAACATTCACACTCATGCTCGCTCCCCATGGGACAAATGACTCCAAGAGTTCCCATCTCTCCATCTCTCTGTCTCACACGTATCACTATATTATCCTTCTCTTGCCTTGATCCCTTGCTCAGTCTCCCAACTCCCCGTCTCTGCTTGTCTGTACACCTCATGCCATTTTTTTCTCCCCACATCCACCCCCCATTTCTTGACTTTTCTCTGTCTCTCAGTGGCTGGGGCTTCTTCTCTCTTGAGCTCTGGATCTGGCCTCCTCTCCAAGTTGCCCTCCCTTGCTCTTCATGCTCCCTGTGAGGGCTGAGAATGACCCTCACCTCGCCTCTCCCTGGAGTGAGTAGGGATATCTGGAACATGCTCCAGTGACACTTTCGGGAATTTTGACCCATATCTGGGGGCCATGCTGAGCCACGACAGAATGGATGGTTGGCAGGTGGCTCCAGGCCTGGCTCTTTTGGGGAAGTCCCCTTCCTGTTTTGCCAGATCCTTCCTGAATCTGGCCTTGGGAATAATTGTCCCAATTAAACCTTGAGGGAGGACAAAAATTGCTGTATATTTCTTGAGCTTCAGGAAGCCAGAAAACTTGTGGCCCAGGACATACAACCAGGCAAATGGCAGATCCAAAGAAAGGGTCAAATCTGCAGAGAAACACCCACTGCTTTGGACTGTCTGCACTCCAGCTGCATTGGGAACCCAGGTGCTCTGGGCCAAGGAGCCCTGAGGGGTGCTGCATAAAGTAAGGACTCATTCCACAGAGAATTACTCAAGTCCCACTTCAAGGAAGAACCTGGGAAAATGCAAGGACAGACTCTAATAGACGCTAATGTTTGGAAGAGTTGCCATTTTCAAAGTTGTCTCTCCTCCATCACTGCATTCACCCTTTTCCTGACAACCAATGTAAATAGTGATCCATCTCCTGCCCCTTGTGTGCTGGGGAGTGAGTGGCAGGAGGAGTTAGAGGTGGCTCATCTGAGCCCTCATTCACAGTCTTCCCACATGTCTCCCAGGCATCAGGGCCCCTAGCAGCTCAGTCCCTCTGTGACCAGGAAAGTTGGTAAAGAGCACAGGACCGACATGAGGGCCTGCTCAGAGCCACCTCCCAGGGCAACACCTCTCTTCCAAACAGGTAGAGCACCATGGGCAGGGAAGGGATGTGTCCCCAGTTCTGAAAGTGGCCATCTTTCCTTCCAGGACCCAGATGCAGGGATTGGCTGGTCTAGTGTGGGCACAGGGGCTTTTGTGGGGGAAGGGCAGAGGGGCTCCCCTCTGAGAGCAATGCTCGGGAGGAGAGAAGCTGGCATGACCCAGAGACACCTGGCCTTGCTTCCTGCCATCAACCCTTACATTGAACCCAGGGATGCTTAACCACTGAGCCACATCACCAGCCCTTTTATTTATTTATTTATTTATTTATTTATTTATTTATTGAGACAGGGTCTCACTAAATTGCTTAGGACCTTACTAACTTGCTGAGGCTAGCCTCCAGTTTGTGATCCTTTAGCTTCAGACTCCTGAATCACTGGGGTTACAAGTATGTACCCCATACCCAGATGAACTGGCTTATTAAGGAACATTACCTGTTTCCTATTTCTCTGCCCCCTATTATCTCAATCCCATGAAGGCAAGGATTCTTGCATTTTGCTCACTGCTTGGTCTTTAGTTTCTTCAAAAATGCCTCACACATAGAAGATACTCGATTAATAATCATTGTGTTCAATAAATGAAAACATTATATGAGAAGCTCCATAAGGAGGAAGAAGACAGCTTTATAGCCTCAGATTTCCCCACCTGCATTTCCTTGGTAGAAAGAGAGAATTCCCACTTGATGCCAAATTCAGAGCACCTGGCACAGCCCTGCAAAGCCCTGACTCTCCCCAGGGTCCTGCCAGGCCCAATGGGTGAGGAACATGGGGGCCTCCCATGTACTCCATGGAGCACAGCCAACAGCACATCCTGGCCCTAAGTCATCCACTTGCAGGTGATTTGGAAGGCACAGTGCTTGGAGCCCATTTCACAGCTGAGGAGACTGAGGCCCAGAAAAAAGATAAAAAGAGCAAGGTCAGCCAGCAGGTCAGTGGGGAAGCTCAGCTTGGAGGCCAGGGCTCCTGCTCTCCTGATGGGCTCATGCTGTGAATCAGGGAAGGAAAGCCACAAAGGATACCTTCAGGAACCCCCAACCTCTGGTGCCCATGTCAAGCCCACCACCTTGGCACACCTGGCGTTCGTTAACCACTGGGCTTACCATCCTTTTCTTCCCCATATCACTGCTGTCCCTTCCTGAAGAGGAAGCACAGGCCCAAGCAGCTGTGCCTAGGGGCCTGCCACCTCTGCTTGGGCCCCAGCCTCAGCCCACTCATCCTCAGATGGAAACTCTCTCTTCATTCCCTCTTGTTCCCTTTATATCTCTCTCCTCAGTTTTATGGGGGGCTGTGGCAAGAAAGAATTGGGGGCAGATGCCGCAGCTCAGAGACTGTCCTTTCTCAGTTCTCTCTTCCCCAGGAAATGAGGGGCTTCAGCTGCCCGGTGATACAGGTGGGGGGAGCTGGCCTCTGGCTGCTGGGATGGCTGCACATCTGGGGGCAGGGGCCAGGGAGGGAGCTGAGATGCATCACCTGTGTGTGCTGGAGAGGCAACTGGGCATGTGGTCATGTGCCTGCCCCACTGGAATTAGGGGATCTGGGGACAGGCAGAGCCTCAGAGTGGGGGCAGGCTGTGGCAGTGCCTTGGAGAGAAAGCCCAGCCCCCCTGAAAAAGAAGAAAGAGCTATTTTCTAAGTCAGGAGCCTGCCCTTCTCCACAACACCCCCTTCTAGCCACACCGCAGAGCCACACACTAGCCACCACTCCCAGCCATCCAGAAGCCACCTCCAGCTGGGCCTCCCTCTCTCTATCCCTCTCCCCAGCTGGCAGGGGCACTCCATGATGCAGCCCATGTCCTTGTTCATGAGAACTTGCATGCGCGTGTGCATAAACACACATACACACACACACACATACACACACAGACACACACACAGACACACACATAGACACACACATTTTTTTTCTCAATATCTCTGCTCCACTACACACCTCCAAGGCTATCCCTGGCAACTCTTAGAGCTCTGCCACTTACTTATTGTGTGGAGCCTCTCTTTTCCTCATCTGGAAAATGGAGCCAACCATTCCAAACAAGAATGTTTGAGTTTGGTTTTTTTTTTTTTTTTTTTTTTTTTTTTTTTTTTTTTTTTTTTTTGCGGGGGAGCAGTGATAGGAATTGAACTCAGGGGCACTCGACCCCTGAGCCACATCACCAGCCCTATTTTGTATTTTATTTAGAGACAGGGTCTCACTGAGTGGCTTAGTATCCTGCTAAGTTGCTGAGGCTGGCTTTAAACTCCTGATCCTCCTGCCTCAGCCTCCCAAGCTACTGTCATGCAACACCAACTGGCCACTGTTTGGAGTTTTTGAAATCATTCATAGGTAATCCTTGGCACTCAGCTCATGTTCATGGCCAAAGGCAGGGGTAACAGAAAAAACTAGGGGTTTGGAGTTCAAATAGGGGTTCTGTAGCTGACTAGCTGAGCGACCTGAAAGAGGTGACTTACTAGATCCCTGAGCCTCAGTTTCCTCATCAGAAAAGCAGGAATGATAGGACCCACTGTACAAAGCGACTCAGAGACCCTGCGGGGAGAAGCCAGCCCTGTGCAAGCTGTGAAGTGTGCTGCCAGAAGGTGAGAGCCATCCTGATGTTCCCCTCCTCCCAGACTTCCCAGCCTGAGGCCCTCCACAGGAATGCACCTCCCAGTTCCCCAGGCACCAGGATAGCTAGGAGGTGGCTAGGGGCAAAGAGCCAGGTGGTCTGAGTGGGGCCTAAAGGTGGTCTTCAGGGGACAGTGGACAGAGCCCTCCTTCCCACACCTCCTGCCCCCCTCCAAAGATGCCATTCTGCAGCCATCCGAGTCCCTTGTTCTCCAGGAGGCCACCTCCTCTCTGACATCATCTGTAGTCAATTCCCCCGAGGGCCATCCCCAATTTTCATTTCCTCTCACTGATCCTCACACACAGTCCCTCTGCACACCTGGAACAGCCTCTGTCCCGAGCTGGCTCCACTCACCAGATCTGTGTTGCAGCTTACAAACCCAGGCATTCAGCTGGGACAGGCTCGCAGAGTGCATCATGTCCAGTCCCCTTCCTCATCTGGAGCCTCATGGTGGGGATGGGAGTGGGAAGAGAAGCCAGGGCCCCACCCACCCGTTCAGCACCTTTGTGTTGATTAGAAAAGAACACCCTCTGTAGGCAGAGGCCCTCTGGAGCAGCCTGCACAGGGTTGGTAAGCAGAAGGCAGGTGGGATTTCGGCCCCCACTCGCCCTTGGCCACGAAACTTGTGCAGTTTGCAACCTGGACCGCTCTCCACAGTGGCCCTGGCTGAGCCTAGGGAGGCATGCTTAGAAAACCAGGACTAGATGCCACTTGGAGTCCCTTCAACAGAAATAATCCAAGAAGGTTATAGTAAGTCCTGGAACAGCTCAGGAGGTGAAAAGTCACCAAAGGAAGTTGATCTTCAAGCTGCATTTGAAGCAAATGTGAAGATGGAAAGGGCCTTCCATCTCTGGAATTCCTGTAGTTAGAGAGTGGGGTCCAGGGTTGGGAACAGATCGGAGCAATGGGCAGAGATAAGGTTCACAATGAAGACCAAAGGAAGACCTGGGGCCAGGCATGGTGACGCATGCCTATGGTACTAGCAGCTCCAGAGGCTGAGGCAGGAGGATTGTGAGTTAAAAACCAACCTCAGCATTTAGCAAGGCCCTAAGAAACTCAGTGAAACTCTGTCTCTCAATAAAATACAAAAAGGGCCCCGGGGTATGGCTCAGGGTTTAAGTGCCCCTGGGTTCAATCTCTAGTACAAACAAAAACAAAAAAGAAAACCAAGGAAGACTTGGGAGTCTGCAGTGTTGAACTTGAGGTTACATCAGGTGGTCAGGGCCCATGATGGATAAAGGGATAGGGAAGTCGGGTGCGAAACAGCTGATGGTCCTGTCTTAGGTCCTGTCACTGCCCAAGGTGGTAGAGAACTGGGTCTGTGTTCAAGTGCAGCCTCGCCCATTTGCCTGGTCCAGCCTGTGCCTCCTTCTGGCCCCAGGATCCCAAAGTTGTAAAGAATCACTAGAACAGCAAAACACATTCCGGCTTTCCCAAGGCTTGAAGGGAACCCGTTTCCATCCTCTGTCATCTACACCTGACTGATCGTTCAAGCCTAGTTCAAATATCACCTCCTTTGCGAGGCCTTCCCTGATGCCAAGCCCTGACATCTTCTCAGCTCCCATGACTTCTTGGACTCCAAGTGTCACAAAACAGATATGGTTTCTCTCAGTTTCTTGGACACCCCCACCAAACTAAGAGCCTCTGAGCCTGGCTCTAGAGGACCAGGCAACGGGTTTGGTGGACGAGAGAAGCCAAGTGGACACATGCTCACACCTGGGTCTCGGAAGGACAGTCCACTGGACAACTGGGTCAAGGAGTAAAGGTTCACGGATATCCTCACAGTCAGGCCCCAGGCCATGATTGGCATCAGGGCCAGGGCTTGTCAGTGGGGGCTGGGAGGGAGACTGGGAGGACTGGCCTATAGAGGGGGATTTCTGTCCATCCTAGCCCCTCCTCCTGCTTGTTCCCCTTCCCATAAGTCTCGTGTTAAGCTCTGGATAAGCTCCAGGAAGCCAAGGCAGAGGATATCCAAGTGACATCCGACCCGTTCCTCTGATGGGCATCTGCCAATGTTCTGTCTTGCTCCACATGCCAGAACAGTCCCTGGAGGGCTCTGCCTGATCTTCTAGGGATCCCAGGCCCTATTCTGTATATCCACCAGCCATTCCTCCCACCCACTCGGACTGGAACCAGCATGGCCAAGCCAGGAGAAGGGAAGCCAGGGAGCCTCACTTCTGGAATTCTGGCCTCAGCTTCACCCTTAACCTATGGGGTTCCTGTAGTCGAGTGTGTGATCCTGGCTGACCCTCCGATTCTCCTCACTGAGGACTGAAAGGCTCCCTGAAGGTGAGAGGCTCCAGAGAAGGCCAGAAGAGGACTGATTGGGTGCTGAAGCCTGGCCCTAACCACCCTGGACAAGCAACGTCCGGCACCCGCCCATCCACAGGGCCCCAGGCTGAGGAAGCATGGGCTATTGCAGACCCAGTATCTCAGGTCAGCTCCTGCTTCCTGCGCAGGCCCCCCCAATTAGCCTGGTGCTTTGTTCTCAAGTGCGTTGGTCAGATCGCTTGGCCTGTACCTCCGGGATGAGGGAGAGGAGGGAGGGAGGGAGGGGGGGAAGGGAGGGAGGGGGAGGGGGAGGGCAGGATTAGGGGGGAGAGCAGGGGGGAGAAGGGAGAGCAGGGGTTAGGGTGGGGGCGGGGATGGGGAGCCGAAGGAGGAACTCGATGCTAATTAAGTCTCATTAAAAAAAGAGGACGACAATGAGGAATAAGGAGAAGAAGAAAGAAAACCCGATTGGAGGCGGAGGGAGAGGCTTGCTGAGGAAGCAGAATAGCGGAGGGAGGGTGGGAGGGAAAGAGAGAGAGAGAGAGAGAGAGAGAGAGAGAGAGAGAGAGAGAGAGAGAGAAGCGCACAGGCACATGCACGCCCACAAAAAGACATGCCCACACACACCCCTCTCCCTTCTGGCAGGCTGTGCCCTGCTTCCCGCCCTTGGCCCTGCTCTGCAGCAGCCTGGCACCGTCCAGCTTAGGCACAGAAGCCTGGGCTGCCTTCTGGTGCCCAGGGCTGTGGCACTCAGGACCCAGCACACTCAGACTCCAGTCCTGGCTCAGCGCCTCCCAAGCTCTGGGATTTGGGCTAATCTCCTCCCAGGACCTCAAATATATAAACCTCATATACATAAACTGTATATATATATATATATACCCAGCCATTGTCTTAGAACTTCCTTTGGCTGTTCTCTGTTCTTAGAACTCCTGTTTCCTGCATCCCATGTTTTCTTTTTTGGATTATCCTTTAATTTAAAAAAAAATTTAGTTATACATGGACACAATATCTTTATTTTGTTTATTTATTTTTATGTGGTGCTAAGGATCAAAGCCACTGACTCACGTGTGCCACGCAAGTGCTCTGCACTGAACCAGCCCCATCCCTTCATTTTAGTAATATTGTTAGTCTCTTGAGAAAAGATATTTGGGACATAAGATTTGGAAATCTATATGAAAATGATTAGTTGATGGAATTTCAGGTTGAATATAATCTAAATACATTGCTTGATATTTTTTGGCAGTTTCAATATTATTCTGATTCTTGACTTTATATTTGTCTTATTTTTCCTCTTTTAGAAGCTTTTTATCTCTGATCTAACATTTCAGGATGATATACATTTAAAAATTTTCACTTATTCTGTTATATAGTTGTATATTTGTTTCTTTCAGTTCTTTTTTTAAGATTTATTTTCTTTTTAGTTATATATGACAGTAAAATGTATTTTGACTTATTATACATATATGAAATATAACTTTCCATTCTTATGGTTGTATAGAGTATGTCCAATTCATTTTATTCTATTCCCCTCCCTTCCTTTCATTCCCATTTGCCTAATCAAATGAACTTCTGTTGTTTCCCTTGCCCCCTATTGTGTGATAGCACCCATAGAGCAGAGAACATTCAGCCTTTGGTTTTTAGGGATTGGCTCATTTCACTTAGCATGATAGTCTTCAGTTCCATCCACATACCGACAAATGCCATGATTTTATACTTCTTTATGGTTGAGTAATTGTATATTTATACCACAATTTCTTTATCTATTCATCTGTTAAAGGCACGTAGGTGGGTTCCAGAGCATAGCTATTGTGAAATGAGCTGTTGTAACCGCTGATGTGGCCACATCACTCTAGCATGCTGATTTTACGTTATTTGGGTATATGCCAAGGAGTGGGATTACTGGGTCAAATGGTGGTTCTATTCCAAGTTTTCGGAGAAATCTCCATGCGCCAATTTGCAGTCCTACCAGCAATATATTAGTATACCTTTCTCTCCACATCCCTGCCAATA
This sequence comes from Spermophilus citellus, assembly GCF_964194105.1. NCBI lineage: Eukaryota > Metazoa > Chordata > Mammalia > Rodentia > Sciuridae > Spermophilus > Spermophilus citellus. Next base: position 2,151,829 of record NC_138192.1, on the reverse strand, counting down.
TTTGTTATTACTTGTATTCTTGATAATTTCCATCCTGGCTGTCCTTCAGTTCTATGAATTCTTTTAAACATTATTTCTTTGATATTCCCCTCTTTGATTTTCCCTAGTCTCCCCTTCTGGAATGAGTATAATTGGATATTAGGCTTATTTATTTATTTTCATATTTGCCATCTGTTTTCCATTTTCTTTGCCTTTTGTTCTATTTTTCAGGAGAATCCTTCATTTTATCTTGATTTGTTTTTTCCTCCTGTTTTGATTGTCATCATTTTGATTTCAGTGTTTTGATCTTTAAAAATTTCTTAATATCCTTTTGCTTGGTGTATGTGATATTATCTCTAATTTCAGCAATGAAGATAACAATAGACTTTTTTTAAGAGCTGTATGAAAATTAAGAGCAATCATACCAGTACATCACTTAGAAAAGTCCCTGGTACACAGAAAGCACTCAGTCATGTTAGCTTTTTTTTTTTTTTTCTTTAAGGGTATCAGAGATCTTTTGAAGTTTTGTTCTGTGTCTGTATTTTCTGTTGTTGGTGTTTGTCATCGTTGTTTTTGTCTTTCTTATTGGATGGAACCTTTTCTCAAGTGTCTAAGGGGTTCAATAAGTGAACAGTTTTTTAAAACCATGACACTAAGAAGGTTACCCAAAGCTCTCTAGTTGTGGTTTTGGTGGATTGCCCTGGAGTCTTCCCTAAAGGATGTTCACGCCTTCACTCTTGGACAGTGTGATTTACATGAATTCCCTATTCTGCGGGGAGAGCCCTTGACGTCAGTCATGTTTAAGTGCCCCCTCTTTGGATTTATTCACTTTTCCAGAAAAAAAAATTTTCCAATTACTTTCCTTGGGACAAGGAGTTTAGATAATAGGTATTATTGGAACCTATGTGGATAGTAGGTTATAGGTCTCACCCCAAAAAACATTTTATTTATTTATTTCTTGGTGAGGTGCCTCATTCTTGTCCTATACCATACCTGACTCTGTTAAGTTGGAGCATGTTCCTTTCAGTTTCTTCAGAGACCAAAGTCTGATGTCTCGTAGAGACATTGCAAGGAGAGGCAGGTTCCTTGGAGATCAGACTACTTTACGTACTTTCATATAAAATTTTTAAGTCTTGTAAATACATGATTCATCGATGCATTTCATATTTCTAACTTCTAAGCTTTTAAGGCACTTTGGAGAAAATATACTAGCTTCTTTTAGGAACTCCCTTAGATTTCTGAGCTGCTGAGTTAGTGACCTTTTTAAAAATTTTTCAGGGGCTGGAGATGTGGCTCAATTGGTAGCGTGCTCACCTAGAGTGTGTGAGGCACTTGGTTTGGTTCTCAGCACCACATAAATGTGAAATAAAGATACAGTGTCCATCTAAAACCTAAAGAAATAAATATTTATTTTTTTTCTTTTGTATTTCTGGGAATTGAAACCCAGGGGAGTTCTCCCACTGAGCTACATGCCCAGCCTTTTTTACATTTTATTTTGAGACATGTCTCACAACACTTGAACTTGCAACTCTATTTTAGCCTTTCTAGTAAACTGAGCCTCCAAGCCCAGTTTAATGACTTTTTCTGAATCTGTTTTCTACCTTCAAAAAATAGGTAGTTATCACTTGACATTTGTCTTTTTTAATATTCTCTCTTGATGTTGTGGGTTTTTTTTAAAAAAATTAATGTTTATTTTTGGTAAGTTTTTGGGAAGGGGCTGTTCTAGCATGTTTTAAAATCTAGTATGCATTTGCTTTCATCACTGTTAATTTTCCTTTTATTTTTTACTTCCTAGGAGTCTTTGGATTTCCTATTTTTGTAATAGTTTTCTCATAAATCTATCAAGTTCTGTGAGTTATCCCAAAAGGCTTTTAAAAAATAAATAAATAAAGATATTGTGTCTATCTACAACTTAAAAAAAAGATTCTATCTTACCTCAGTCAGAATGGCTAGCATCAAGAATATAAAAAAATAGCTAGACCCTGTAGCATATGCCTGTAATCTCAGTGTCTTGAGAGGCTGTAGCAAAATCTATACATTAACTTCAATGGTGCTATCTTTGTTAAATTTTACAAATCAAGAGCGTTAGTGATCCCTTCCTTTATTTCTCTGAAGCTATTTAAGTTTAAATTAAGCAAAAGTATATAAAATAAAAATTTTAGTTCCTAGGCTGGAGATGGAGCTCAATGGTAGAGCACTTACATGCCTAGCATGTGTGAGTTCTTGGGTTCAGTCCCGATACCATCAAAAGTAATAATAATAAAAATAATACTTAAGTTTCTGAGTCTCACTAGTCACAATTTAAATACTCAGTAGCCATCTGTGGCTAGTGGCTGTCATAGCGTGCCACATAAATTGAGCACATTCCCATTATTATAGAAAGTTGAATTGGCGGTACTATTCTAGAATTTTAATATTTTCTTTAAATATATCTTTTGTCCTTGATGAAATTAAAATCAGTGTATTCATTTGTTATTCATCACTACTATAAAGTATATTAAGTGTGTAATGATAATAAATGGCATTATATGAAAAGGATATTGTAGAGAAATGTGGACAGGCCACATGTGCGATGAAGAGTTGTCGTTGCCTCCAGGTTGGTCTTTTGCTTTGTGAGGTTGAAAACTTTTATTTTATTATTTTGTCTTAACCATTTCAGATTCTGAGGGAATTGAGTCTTATTAACTAAGCTTATAAGAGATTAAATGCTAGTTTTAATATTTGTGGGGCTTTTGCCCTTTTTGTGACTAGAATATTTATAACCTATATCCAAGTACTACTGTAGAGAACCTAGTAGATACTAGAGTGAAGAGAGAGCCAATAAAATGGAAGAAAATATTTGCCAGCTCCTTCAACAGAGGATTAATATCCATATAAAAACTCAAAATATATAAAGAACTCAAAAAACTTAGCACCTAAAAAACAAATAGCCCAATCAATGGATCAGCAAATGAACAGACACTTGTCAAAGAGGTACAGATGTCCAATAATTACATGGAAAAATGTGCATCTATATCTGTCAGGGAAATGCAAATCAAAACTACATTAAGGTTTCATCTTGCTGGAGCTGGGGTTGTGGCTCAGTGGTAGAGTGCTCACCTAGCATGCATTAGGCATTGGGTTTGATTCTCAGCACCACATAAGAATAAAATAAAAGTATTGTGTTCACCTACAACTAAAAAAAATATATATTTAAACAACAACAAGAAGATTCCAGCTCCAGACTGGAGTTGTGGTCCAGTGGTAGAACACTTGCCTAGCATATATGAGGCACTTCAATGTTCAGCACCACATAAAAATAAATAAATAAAGATATTGTGTCTATCTACAACTAAAAAAAAAAGATTCCATCTTACCCCAGTCAGCATGGCTAGCATCAAGAATATAAAAAATAGCTGGACACTGTAGCATATGCCTGTAATCTCAGTGACTTGAGAGGCTAAGGCAGAAGGATCACAAATTTGAGGCCAGCCTCAGCAACTTACTGAGTCCTTGTCTCAAAATAAATAAAAAGGATAGGGGATGTAGCTCAATGGTAAAGTGCCCCTGTGTCCAATCCCCAGCACAAACACAAAAACAAACAAAAAATAAATGCTGGTACGGACCTGTGAGAAGAGGAACCCTTATACACTGTTGACAGGAGTGTAAACTAGTACAGCCACTGTGGTAATCAGTGGGGAGTTTCCTCAAAACCTAAAAATAGAAATATCATATGATCTAACTGTACTACTCCTGGGTGTATACCTGAAGGATACCTGCATACCTATGTTTATTGTAGCACATATCATATTAACTGTTATGTGCTATCAGCCTAAGTGCCTGTTGATGAATGAATAAAGAAAATGGAGACGATATACACAATGGAGTATTATTCAACTATAGAGAAAAAGGAAATTTTGATCTGCAGGCAAATGGATAGAACTGGAGAAAAACATGGTATAAGAAATAAGCTAGACTCAGACAAATATCACATGTATTGTCATGTGTGATCTAGAGGGAAAAAGATAAAGTAGAAGGGAGACTATTAATAAAAAGGGCTTCATTGGGGGAAGGATTGAAGGGAGAGTGGGTGAGAAAGGGCAATTATGAATATACATGTGTGAACATACCACAATGAAACTTGTTATTCTGTATAATTAATATACACTGATAAGAATTTGGTTTTGGATTGGGCCTGTGCAGTGACTCCAAACCTCATGTCTTCCAGTTTAATTGCATCTCCTTTGCTTGAATTGTATTAAATATACATGGAAAATTCTTGTAATTTGTGTCAATCTTTATATTCTCCATGCAGAATCCCACCCTTGTATTCCTCATCAGTGCTTTGAAAAATAGGTTGTTATACAATTTAGGCCTCAAAATACATGGCTATCATACCTGAACTTGAGTTTTCCAAGGTTCTGTTAGTGAGGTACTTAACAGACTGCATTTAGCATAGAGAACTATAATAACTATTGAGCTACCTTTTGTTGCTTTCATTGTTATTGTTGGAAGGTGACCATCTAAACTGTAGATAAGAGGAACAGTGCTGGTTATATGAACTGGTTTTATGTCCTGCTACTTTGCTAAATTATTGTATTTAAATTTTTCTAATTTCCTGAGTATTCTAAGTATACATTCTATTTCTAAAAATCAATACATTCCCCTTTTGTTAAATTATTATTTTCCTATTCAATAGTTCAAGCATACTGTTGTATAATCATTTTTATTAGTATGTTAATGGAGTTTGGTTTATCTTTAGGTCTCCTACCTTAAGTTAATTGATACCAGTTCTGAGCATCTAAAGTCCCCCAAATGGCAATCCCCAAAGGTTAAGTTTCTGAATTTTGAAATACTGAAAGTTGAAATTCCCAAAACCACAGTTCCCATTGTGGATACACGGGGGTAGGGGGGTATTTATATGAGAATAGTAGAAATTTGATGATAGGTAGGATAGGGATTGGTGCTTTTACAGTTGTATATGAGATAGCTGCATAATGATATATAGAATGAATATTGGAAACCCAGTGAAACATTATTTTCAGTGTGTCTGTGAGGGTATTTCCAGTGGAGATTAGTAAGAGATTCTTGAGTGGACTAGAATCAGAAGATCCAGAAGCAGAGCACACTGGATGGGACAATTTAATAGGGATTTCCTTTCATGTATAAATGAATTGTAGAAGAATTTTTTAATTTATTTTAATTTATTTTATTTTTTTTTAAAGAGAGAGTGAGAGAGGAGAGAGAGAGAGAGAATTTTTTTAATATTTATTTATTTATTTTTTTTTTTGTTCTCGGCAGACACATCTTTGTTGGTATGTGGTGCTGAGGATCGAACCCAGGTCGCACGCATGCCAGGCAAGCGCGCTACCACCTGAGCCACATCCCCAGCCCCTAGAAGAATTTTTTAAACAGAGCAGTACTAGTTAGAAAGTGAGCATGAATGGATTTTTTGAGGAACACCATGTGCCCTAAAAGAAAAAAAGAAGCTAATTATTATGATGTAAGACTTCAAAATATAATTAAAGATTGCCAGATCTTATAGACTCCTCTTGCAGTTGCCAATTCTCTATTCTTGTGATACATTTTTTTCACGTCATATTTTCTTTATAGTTTTTTTTTAATTGAAATGCATTTTTAAATAATTTGCTATGGTGGGTATTTCATCTAGTATCATTTCTAATACGGGAGGTATAAATTGTGTAAATAGTTTTTTGAGTTCTAATTTGTTGTATGCATTTTCACAACATTGACTCTATGGGAGCATGGAATGTGTAAAAATGTAAAAAATTCCTCAGTAAATGAAGAGGTGTTCTTTTTTGTACATCTGTGTTTATGAAAGATTAACTCTTTCAGTATCTCCACTGTTTAGGTCATGACCTCTTGTGGGTCTTGATTGATTTAATCAAGAAACTTAGATTATTCATCTTTGTATTTCATACAACCATTCTTCTAACTCTGGGTACACAGAATTACCAGTTATAATGATATGCATTTGTACATTTACCCTGTTAACCTATTGAGTAGTTTGTATGTTCATAATTCATTATCTGTGCAGTTGTTTGTAGTATATTTGAGTGTTCTTGCAAAAATATATACTATTGCCTATTATAATTTGTAAAATGAAGTAATCTGACTAATAAGGAAATGAAAGTGTAACAAGGTTAAATAATTTACCATTATTAAATGGCAAAGGAAGATTAAAAGTGACTAGATGTTGAGTTGACTTTTTTGGAATTTGATTTCTACTTTGTATCACTATTGTGAAGAACAGAAAAGATTTATATTCATAATGTAGGTATATGAAATTGCTTTGTAAGAGTGCAGAAGATAGATGTTATCATTGCCTCTTGTTACTATATTTCAGTATAATTTATGTTAGGTATTTGGTCTGTGAAAATGGCAAAAGTGACTTTGGAAAAAAATTACAGTAGAATGTGTTATTTGTATTTTAAAAAGTAAACTCACATACTTAAAATAATAAAGTTTATAGTATTGGTTTTATTTTAGGAATTAAAGCTTTCTTCAAATGTTTCTTGCAAAAACAAATACAGTTTATATCTAATAGAAGGGCAAAGATATCTGGAATTATATTTGAGTTGACAGACATTTATCTAGTTTAATGAACTTGATAAGGAAGAGAGAGGGCTGGGTGTGTAGCTCAGTAGTAGAGCATTTGCCTAGCATGTTAAGGTTCTGGGTTCAATCCCTGAAATCTTCTCTTCAAATCTAGCAGAAGTACTTTCTGAAGAGATAAGAGATAAAGGATGATTACATGAAAAATCATAAAAAGTTTCAATCAGAATCCATGAAACAGTGACAGGACAGACAATATTTAAAATATCAAGTAATTGTATGTTCTAAAATATTAAACAGTATTAATGTAGTAGTTTTAATGACCTTTAAGTTTGAAAGCACTGGGAAAAAGATTATAGGCCACTTTATGAAAATAAATACAAATAGCAAATAACAGGTGAGCTCAAGGCTTCTTATCCATTAAATACATAGCAAGGATTTAAACTAGGTTTAATTGGCTATACCTGCACTGCCTCTCAAAAGGTTTCTCGGGACTGAGAGAGCAGCTCAGTTGCACATGATTCCGGGATTCTTTTTTTTTTTTTTTTTTTTTTTTTTTTTTTTTTTAAGAGGGAGAGAGAGAGAGAATTTTTTAATATTTATTTTCAGTATTTCAGTGGACAAAACTTCTTTATTTTTATGTGGTGCTGAGGATCAAACCCAGCACCCTGTGCATGCCAGGCAAGCACGTTATCGCTTGAGCCACATCCCCAGTCCAATTCTGGGATTCTTACAATCAGCTTTCCTTAATTTCTTAAACTTTTAATTATACCAGATATGATCTTTTGAGAGAAAAATTAATCTTTACAATTCAAAATAACTTCAGGTTTGGTGAAATACTCATGGCCATGCTCATAGCATTCAGATTCATGATCACAGCCTCTTTGCTTTTCGTTGACCTGTTATTTCCATTTTTTTTCTTCTTACTTTTCTTTGTAGAACTATTTATTGTTAATGAGATTGTTTTAAAGAATGCTGTTTTTATTCCTCTTGTTACTGTCAAGAGTGAATATTTCATAACCATTTCTCTCTCTCTCTCTCTCTCTCATCAGTCTGTAAGTTTCTTTCTCTCTCTCTCTCTCTCTCTCTCTCTCTCTCACACACACACACACACACACTAATTTGGTTTCTTTTTGTCTTCTCCAACTTTTTCTGAGTCCTAATGCCTTTTTTAAAATTCAGTGCTGATTTTCAAAAGCAGTGCCTCACACATGCTAGGCAAGCACTCTACCACATAGCTACAACCCCAGCCCAGTCCAACTGTCTTGATCTGAGAATTTTAGTATGTTGTCCTGGAAAATTCTGCCATCGTAAGTCATATTCTAAGCCTTGTATACAACAACATGGATTATTTCAGAAGGAGAATTTTAAGACATTCTTTTTTTATTGGGGGGGCAGCTATGGTGGATACCAGGGATTGAGCCCAGGGCCACTGGGCCACTGAGCCACATCCCTAGCCCTATTTTGAATTTTTATTCAGGGACAGGGTCTCACTGAGTTGCTTAGTGCCTCACTGTTGCTGAGGCTAGCTTTGAACTCAGGATCTTACTGAATTTTAAGACATTCTTTTAGAAAATTTGCTTATAAAATGTGATACGTAATGTATTACAAAAATAAAGAAAAAAGCCTGTGATCAGAATCAGAAGGCTATTTATGTATTTAATAACATCAAAGAAAAACAAATATGAGATAATTTATGCACTTGTCATATTTTTTTCCTATAATTTAGAAGATGACAACCCATGCTTATCTGTATCACCACCTTCCATCTTCCTTAAATACAGCATTGATAGTTTTTTTATTTTCTGGGTTTCATCATAATATGAAAGATTGTTTATTAGTCACTCCCACATATATAGTTAAGTCCTATACAGTATACTGCAAAATGTATAAATGCATACACACATATACACACATACACACATATGATATCAATTAATTTAAAGGATGGTATCTGTATTTATATAATTATTTAAAGATGGGATTTTACTGCATTGCCCTGGCTGGACTAGAACTCCTGGGCTGAAAGAGTTTTTCTTCCTCAGTCCTCTTAGTAGCTGGGAATGATACATCCTGCACCTGGCATGTGGGATGATTGCTAATTACTAGTTCAGTCTCTTAATACTTGTTAACATTTCACACAATATAGTTTGTGTTCCATAAACATGAATTTCTCCCTTAATCTCATCTAATTTTCTGACCTTTATCATTAGATAAAAGACTTTAATTTATTGCCTTGACTGGAGGAAAATAAGAAACCCAAACAGAATTAATCCTAATGTTTAGATTTTTATAGTTATTTTATTAATATATATTATTAAAGCAATTATATCTTTATACACCAAGGATAGCATTTTTTTACTGTGAAAGGGGGCAACTGGTTGCTTATATTCTTCAGAGAAAATAGAAACAAAGATTTTGTCTATATATGAAACAAAAAAATGACTTAAATGTCTTCATTCAAGGGGTTAGGCATTATAATTTTTTAAAAGAAATTGTTTTCAGTCTGATTTTTTTATCATTTTTCTTTTTGTGGATATTTAATATTTATGGTTTTCATGTTCTAAAACTTTTTTCTTATTTTATATTAGTAGAAGAAGCTGTAATTCACATTTTATGGTCACCTATATAGTAGACGAAAGAACTAAGAATTTAAAAAAAAATTTCAAATCTTTAAAGGTGGGAAAAATGCTTTCTAGCTTATAGTACTCATTTTTTATATTTTATACACTCTTGTCTTAGTCTCTTCATTTAGTGCAATGAAAATTTTATCTTTTAAATCAAATAACATTGAATATTTACAACATTGCAAGATAGTATGTTTGGGGACAAAATAGTGTATTTGTTTATGAATCTACTGAGCATAACAGCTATATAATCTAGTACATAAAGTGCAAGAATTCTGCTTTTGTATCCTCAATATAAGCCTTAGTAGGAATTTAATGAATTCTTATTGAATGTATAAATGAAGATTTATGCCCGTAGGGGATTTATAATCTGGAATATTTACTTTCTCTTATGGCTATAATTCAGTACTATAAGGCCTATTTTACTTATTTTTATTTTTTAAAGAATGAATATTCTTTATTATTTCCTTTATGGATGTCCTGGATTTTATGCAATTTACCAAACGATTTGCTTTTGGGGCTCCACTTTTAATTGATTTTAAAAAATAAGTGACAGCGGAATGCATTACAATTCTTATTACACATATATGGCACGATTTTTCATACCTCTGGTTGTATGTGAGGTATGTTCACATCAATTAATGTCTTCATAACATGTACTTTGAATAATGATGTCCATCACATTCCACCATCATTGCTAACCCCTTGCCCCCACCCCGCCGCCGCCGGCCTATCTAATAGAGTTTTGTCTATTCCTCCCATGCTCTCCCTCCCTACCCCACTATGAATCAGCCTCCTTATATCAAAGAAAACATTCGGCTTTTTTTTTTTTTTTTGGAGATTGGCTAACTTTACTTAGTATTATCTTCTCCAGTGCCATCCATTTTCCTGCAAATGCCATGATTTTATTCTCTTTTATCGCTGAGTAAAATTCCATGTGTATATATGCCACATTTTTTTTATCCATTCATCTACTGAGGAGCATCTAGGTTGATTCCACAGTTTAGCTATTGTGAATTGTGCTGCTATAAACATTGACGTGGCTGTGACCCTGTAGTATGCTGTTTTTAAGTCCTTTGGGTATAGACAGAGGAGAGGGATAGCTGGGTCAAATGGTGGTTCCATTCCCAGCTTTCCAAGGGATCTTCATACTGCTTTCCATATTGGCTGCACCAATTTGCAGTCCCACCAGCAGTGTATGAGTGTACCATTTCCCCCACATCCTCACCAACACTTATTATTGTTTGTCTTCAATAATAGCTGCCATTCTGACTGGAGTGAGATGGTATCTTAGAGTAGTTTTGATTTTCATTTCTCTAATTTCTAGAGATGATGAACATTTTTTTTTCATATAATTGTTGATTGATTGTATATCTTCTTCTGAGAAGTGTCTGTTCAGGCCTTTGGCCCATTTATTGATTGGTTTTTTTTTTTTTTTGGTGCTTAGCTTTTCAAGTTCTTTATATACCCTAGAGATTAGTGCTCTATCTGATGTGTGAGGGGTAAAAATTTGCTCCCAGGTTGTAGGCTCTCTGTTCACCTCACAGATTGTTTCTTGTGCTGAAAAGAAACTTTTTAGATTGAATCCATCCCATTTATTGATTCTTGGTTTTAATTCTTGCACTACAGGACTCTTATTAAGGAAGTTGGGGCCTAATCCCACATGATGGATATTAGGGCCTACTTTTTCTTCTATTAGACACAGAATCTCTGGTTTAATTCCTAGGTCCTTGATCCATTTTGAGTTGAGTTTTGCACATGGTCAGAGATAGAGGTTTAATTTCATTTTGTTGTATATGGATCTCCAATTTTCCTAGCACTATTTGTTGAAGAGGCTATCTTTTCTCCAGTGCATGTTTTTGGCACCTTTGTCTAATATAAGATAAATGTTTAAGACAATATGAGATAATATATTTATCTTATATTTAAAGTAATATAAGATAAATGTTTAGTCTCTGTGTCCTCTATTCTGTACTATTGGTCTACCAGTCTATTGTGGTGTCAAATACCATGCTGTGTTTGTTACTATTGCTCTGTAGTATAGTTTAAGGTCTGGTATAGTGATACCACCTGCTTCACTCTTCCTGCTAAGGATTGTTTTAGCTAATCTGGGTCTCTTATTTTTCCAGATGAATTTCATGACGCCATTGGGATTTTGATCAGAATTGCATTAAATCAGTATAGTGCTTTTGGTTGTATGGTCATTTTTATTTATTTATTTATTTTAGTTGTAGTTGTGCAAAGTACCTTCATTTATTTATTTTTATGTGGTGCTGAGGCTTGAACCCAGTGCCTCGCACATGCCAGGCAAACACTCTACTGCTGAGCCTCAACCCCAGCCCCAAGTATGGTCATTTTGATAATATTAATTCTGCCTATCCAAGAGCAAGGTAGATCTTTCCATCTTGTAAGGTCTTCTCTGATTTTTCTCTTTAGGGTTCTGTAGTTTTCATTGAATAGATCTTTCACCTCTTTCATTAAGTTGAGTCCCAAGTATTTAATTTTTGTTTGAGGTTACTGTAAATGGGGTATTTCCTCATTTCCCTCTCAGAGGATTTGTCACTGATACACAGAATTGGCTTTGATTTATGGGGGATGATTTTATATCCTTCTACTTTGCTGAATTCATTTACTGGTTCTAGAAGTTTTCTGGAGGTTTTTGGGTCTTCTAGGTATAGAATCATATTGTCAGCAAATAGTGCTAATTTAAGTTCTTTTTTTCCTCCTTTAATTTCTTTCATCTAAGTGCTCTGGCCAGTGTTTCAAGAACTATGGAAGTGGTGAAAATAAACAGAAGTGGTGGGAAAGAGAGCATCCCTGTCTTATTCCAATTTTTAGAGGGAATGCCTTCAGTTTTTCTCCATTTAGAATGATGTTGGCCTGAGGCTTAGTGTAGATAGCCTTTATGATGTTGAGATATGTTCCTGTTATCCCTAGTTTTTCTAGTGTTTTGAACATGAAGGGGTGCTGAATTTTGTCAAATGCTTTTTCTGTATCTGTTGATATAACCATATGATTCTTATCTTTGAGTCTATTGATGTGATGAATTACATTTATTGATTTCTGTATGTAGAGCCAACCTTGCATCCCTGGGATGAATCCCACTTGATCATGGTGCATGATTTTTTGATATGTTTTTGTATTCAATTTGCCAGAATTTTAGCATCTATGTTCATTAAAGATATTGGTCTGAAGTTTTCTTTCTTTGATGTGTCTTTGCCTGGTTTTGGCTTCAGAGTGATATTGGCCTCATACAATGAGTTTGGAAGTGGTGCCACATAAAAATAAATTGAAGAGTATTGGTATTAGTTCTTCTTTAAAGGTCTTGTAGAACTCAGCTGTGTATCTATCTAGTCCTGGGCTTTTCTTGGTTGGTAGGCTTCTGATGGCATCTTCTATTTCATCACTTGATATTGGTCTTTTTAAATTGTGTATATCTTCCTAGTTCAATCTGGACAAATCGTATGACTTAAGAAATTTGTCAATGCCTTCAGTGTTTTCTATCTTACTGGAATGTAAGTTTTCAAAATAATTCCTAATTATCCTCTGTATTTCTGTAGTGATATTACCTTTTTCATCACGTATGCTGGTAATTTGAGTTTTCTCTATCCTTCTCTTCATTAGCATGGCTAAGGGTCTGTCAATTTTATTTATTTTTTCAAAGAACCAACTTTTTGTTTTGTCAGTTTTCAATTGTTTCTTTTGTTTCAATTTCATTGATTTCAGCTCTAATTTTAATTATATCTTGCCTTCTACTGCTTTTATTGTTGATTTGTTCGTTTTCTAGGGCTTTGAGATGTAATGTGAGGTCATTTATTTGTTGACTTTTTGTTCTTTTAAGGAATTAACTCCATGCAATGAACTTTGTACTGCTTTCATAGTGTCCCAGAGATTTTGATATGTTGTGTCTATGTTCTCATTTATATCCCATATTTCTTGAATGTTCTGCCCGTGGTTTCTTACCATTATCACGGTGTAATCTATGTTCTTTTCAAGATTATATATTTTATCTTCATTGTCTGTTGTCCTCTCTTTCAAGTGGTCTACTCTGTTGGTGATGCTTTCATTTGAGCTTTTAATGTGGATTATTGTTTCTTTCATTTCAAGAATTTCTGTTTGTTTGTTTGTTTTAGCACCTCTGTCTCCCTGTTTTTTTTTTAATTTTTTTAAGAGAGAGTGAGAGAGTGAGAGAGTGAGAGAGGAGAGAGAGGAGAGGGAGAGAGAGAGAGAGAGAGAGAGAGAGAGAGAGAGAGAGAGAATTTTTAATATTTATTTTTTAGTTCTCGGCGGACACAATATCTTTGTTGGTATGTGGTGCTGAGGATCGAACCCGGGCTGCACGCATGCCAGGTGAGCGTGCCACCGCTTAAGCCACATCCCCAGCCCCTCTGTCTCCCTGTTGAGGTGATCTTTTGCTTCCTGTATTTGTTTATGGAGCTCCTTGTCAAAGTGATCTTTCACTGCTTGTATTTGTTCTCTTATATCTTACTTGAGTTCACAGAACATTTAACCACATATATCCTGAACTTTTTCTCTGTCGTTCCTCCTGCTGTGGCTGCCAATGATCCTAATGATGTGGTGTCTTGATCTGTTTGGGGCACTTTCTTCCCTTGTCTATTCATGTTGCTCGTGTGTCTTCCTTTCCAGCTCTGTGGGCCTGGGGTGTTAATTGTTTTTACCCTATAGGTAAATTCTCTTATTGTTGAATTTTAAGTGCTTTTTTTTTTGGTAATGCTCTTGTAGGGTCCCAAGATCCCTCCTTTGTGGGGAAGGACAATGTTATCAGATCCCAGTATCAACGATATACCATCTATGAACAATCTTTTGTTGTTAAGACATTTACAGTTTAGTCTCAATGTTCAGAAATGTGGGATTCAATTATTATCTAAAATATAATCAGTAGTTTTGTAAAGGGGTTTAGAGTTTCTCACGGTGGACAATGAACTGGGGGTGGGCGTAGGACAATATGCTGAGGATGTAGGACGTGAGGATCCAGAGTTAATACACCTTAGGAAGTGTAAAAAAGAAATCTAATGAAGAGGGTTAGTAGCAAGAAAATAGATAGGAAGTAATTTAGGGTAGACAAGTACGTGGGAAGACAGTAGAGTACATAAATAGTAAAATTTGGAGGGGAAAGAAAAATGAAAGAAAAAAAAGGCATATACAACACCTCTAGATAATTAATATTATTCAGATGACTCAGTCCTCAAAGTCCTATTTCTTGCAAAGTTCTTGGTTTCACATATGTTGGGGATGTGAGGGCTGGAGGATAGACAGGTAGAAGAGAAAGAAAAAAAATATTTGAAGGAAGAAATGAAGGTTGTTGCTAGTTTTAGAGATCCGTATCTTTTCTGCTTCTCTTCTCACCAATAGGTGGGATTATCTGTTGTAAACTGGTGTCTCTGCCCTCAGGATGGTGGAGGTAACCAGGGTGGGAAGACTGGTCCTGGTGTAGGGCGCCTGGAAGCGGGGAGTGCCACCTGCCAGTTCCCGCAGGAAGATTACACCTCACAGGACTCTTTTGGGGACTGCTCATATGACTTGAGTGCCCGGTACTATTTCCCTCTCTTGTTTGGAGATTTCCCAGTCCCTGGTCTCTCTGTTAGGATCCAATCTTTAGCCCCATCTCCCTCTCCCTTAGTTCCCACCTGTGGGACCTCTCACACCAAGGCTCATAAGAGGTGGGCAGCACCTTGGTTGCACTGCACACCTACCCAACTCAGAACTGTTTCTGTGTTGGGTGGTTACTGTGCCATCACCACTGGGATGGGATCAGGGGGAAGTCCTATACCTGGTACCTGGCTAGACAGAGATCTGATCTGGGAGCTGCCCTCACCAAATATGGCAAAAAAGGTTACCCAAGATGGGGGCGGTCTGCTTCCAGCGCTGGGGTATTTGGTGAGGCGGGGGGAGCCGGGTGATAGTGTTGTACTGTGGGTAGGTAGTGGCCAAGTGACCTGTGTGGGAGCACAGCAAAGTCTGGAGTTCTGCAGGGGTGCTGATAGGCGGCTCTGCTGAGGTGCTGGAAGCCGTGTGTGGCTAGAACTGTGGGCTTTGGGTTGTGGGGGCCAGGAGTCACAGCACTGGTGATTTCTGCACAAAGCAGCCGTCAGGATCCTCTGACACTCTCAGAGGTGTAGGATTCCGACTCGGTGAGGTCTGGATCACGGAGGGGCACAGAACACTGCCTCCCTCTGGCCCGCCATCTTCTTTTGGTCATGTTACTTTTATTGCTCAAACTGTCCTGCTTTGGCAACTAGGGCACTCTGGGTTGGTGTCTGCCCTCGTAAGTTAGAACCCCTCATTAGATTTCTCAACTCTCGGGCAATGTGGGCTGCTCCAGGCCTGTCTCTTCCCCACTCCAGCCCTGGAGTCAATGTCCTCTCAGAGAAGGCCTGGATGCTCACCAGGGCTGCTCAGTGCCACAAGGCCTTCACAGACACAACTATAGAAGGGGTGTGCTCCACTCACTCTGTGCCCACAGATCCATCTCTCTCTAAAACACAAGCAAGCTGGCTCCTATTGAGACCCCAACCCTGTCAAAAACCACAGGGTTCTGCCACAGCATTTCCTGGCTTCCCACTTCTTCCTCTAAAGTGAGAAACTGGCTCTCATCGTCCCCACTCAATCATGGCCGTATGCTCCAGCACATCTCTAAAGAGGTTCCAGGTGCTCAACCCACACCGTGAGAAGAATGTGCCAACCAGCCTCCTGTCTCCAGCTGCATGGCATATTGTCACAGGGCCCAGTCCCTCACAGGCCAGCTCCTTCACATCCACCTCTAGTGTGGCCATCAGACTTTGCCAAATGAGACCCATCATCACAGCCTGCATCTTATGGAGTCTTCGCGGCCCCCACAGAAACTCCCTGCTGATTCTGGTAAGATCTACAGCTTGTAACAGTCACAAATATAACCACAGTTCGGGTACCCTAGAGCAGTCCTTTGCCTTTGGTAATCAGCCCCAGACCCCATGATGCTGTCACAATTTAGAGGTGAGGTATCTCTCAAAGCTCATATGCGAAGAGATGCAAGAAAGTTTAGAGGGTTGTGAGAGCCTTAATCTATTCAGCACGTTAACCCTTGACAGGGTGGCAAATACAGGTAGTTAGGGAGTAGCTGGAAAAAGTGGGTTGCTGGGGGTGTGCCTTGGAGTTTATATTTTACCCAAGGTGAGAACTCTCTCTGCTTCCTGATGCAATGTCCCCAGCTGTTTTCCTCCTCCATACACTTTCATGGTGATGTTCTGCCTCACCCAGTCCCTGAGGAATGGAGCTGGCCATCTATGGCCTGAGACCTCTGAAACTGTGAGCCCCAAATGTACTTTTGCTCCTTAAAATTGTTTGTTAGGTCTTTTGGTCACAGCAGGAACACGGCTGACTAAAACACCTGTGTAGGCCTCTGGGTTAAGTTTCCCAAGACTCATCCACACTACTTTGTTGCTCAAGAAGCACTCCTTGCTCCTTCTGGGTAGTTTGCATTATAGAGATGTTTCCTGTTTGTCATCCATTCATTAGGTGAAGGACAGAGGGTTCTGTCCAACCTCCAGCAATTACCGAATAAAACTGCCATTACTGTTCATATACATATTTTGTGTAAACTGTTTTCATTCGCCTTGGGTAAGTGCAGAGGAGTGAGGTTGCTGGGTCATACTGCAGCTTAACTTAATAGCAAACTTCCCAACTGTCCTTCAAAGTGGCTGTGCCATTCACAGTCCACTGTCCTCATAGGAGTCTACCCTGGTCAGCCCCTGTGTACTTTGCCGTTGCTGTTCTCCAACTTAGCCCCCTGATAGGCAGGTGTGTGGTGGTGCCTGTGTGGAAGGTGACGCCTTCCATATCACCAGGAATGAGCAAAGGCCCGCCTGGGCCTGCAACAGTCGTACTACTCTCCACACTTCCTGCCAGACCTCCAGTGGGTCACCGGCAACCACAGCTAGCGTGGGGACTCCCGTAAGTGCCCTGCTTCTCCCCCAACCCCCCCTGCCCCCGTACTCTCCAAGGACAAGCAAGTTGAGAGTTGAGCGTGTGATTATTTTTCTCTGCTTGTTTTCTTGGCTTCTTTGCAATCTGCGAGTCTCCTTTGGTGAAGCACAGGTTTAGTTCTTTCATCCCATTTCCTCCTGGGTTCTGCTTGTTCTCTTATTATTGAATTTTAAGTGCGTTTTTGTATATTCCGTATAATAGTCCTTTGTTAGATATGTGGTTTACAAATATATTCTCTCAGAGAAAACATTCTTGATAAAATGTAAATCACTGATGTTTTTCTTTTCCGGGTTGTGCTTCTGGTGTCATATCTAAATGATCCTGCAGACTTCCCCCTGCGCTTCTTGCACAAGTTTTATTGCTTTACAATTGACAACTGGCTCTATAACCCATTAATTCTTATATAAAGTGGGAGCTGTAGGTCAATGTCCATCTTTTTTGCATGTAGATGTCCAGTTTTCCATCACAATTTATTGACAAGATTATATTTTCTCCACTGAATTGCCTTTGTGCCTCTGTCAAAAATCAGCTGACTGCATATGCATGGCCCTACTTGAGGCCTCTCTGTGCAGATGTACTGAATGTATGTCTATCCTGTCCCAATCCACAGACCACTCTCTCTGACCACACAGTTTCACACTTAGCAGTAAATCTTAAAATCATGTTCTTATTTTTCAGAATTGTTTTGGCATTACAGTTCCCCTTCTTTCTAGTGATGGCTTTAGACAAGCAATTTTTAATACAGAATCATGGTTCTCTATTCCCCAGGTTATGACAATAGCCTCCATGTTTTCCCCCTTGAAGCTTGAGTTTCAAATTTCACAGAGCATTCTGTGACCCACCCATGTCAATGCTGTGACTGAAGGGGGGGTCAGCAGTGAGGGAAACCTGAGAGTCTGCCTTTCTCAACTGGACTGCACTAGTCAAAAACACTTCTTCCTTTGCTGATGAATTTGGACACCTGGGTCGAAAATACCCGACCTCACACTGGAAGACCCTTGTTTTGAACACTGAACTGTCTGTACTCACAGCATTACCATGCTATCTCCATTATTTCCAAAAAGGAAAAATAAAAATAGACCAATGCTGGAGTGCAACAGCAGACTTTAAGTCTACGAAAGAGTGGCTAACACACTCTGAAAAATAGTTTGGCATGGGGCTGGGGATGTGGCTCAAGCGGTAGCACACTCGCCTGGCATGCGTGCGGCCCGGGTTCGATCCTCAGCACCATATACAAACAAAGATGTTGTGTCCGCCAATAACTAAAAAATAAATATTAAAATTCTCTCTCTCCCTCTCTCTTTAAAAAAAAATAGTTTGGCATAACTTATAGTTTGGACTGGGCACTCACGCAAGGCCCCACTGTCATAGTAGTAGGGATAGTTTCAGCCAAGGAAGAACACACACATAAACCTGAAGACTTATACAAGAATGTTCACAGCAGCACTATCTGTAAAATCCCAGTGAAAGCAAGCAGGTGTCCATCCATAATAGAACGAGCATGGCAGCAAGTTCCCTCGGCTATAGAATAAACCTTGCCAACAACCACCATCCAACAGAGGCGAGACACTGCAGAATCCATCAGATGAAACCACACTACAGTGTTTAGACATACATCACTAGATACTCAACTGTAAAAAAGCAAGAATGGGGTGGCTTTTGGGACAGTGGGCACATCTTTGATTATGTAGTTACTCTGACACATTCTCTATGACATATCACTGAATTAGAACTCTTGCTTTGTACACGTTCTCTGTATGCTACATTTCACTAAAATAAAAGGTGGATGAGGAAAGGGGAGGAGAGAAAATCTAGAAATTCAGGTATTGGAAATTTTAAGGCCTTTTTAATGCCATACCTCAAATAAGAGATGAGTGTTTTGAATTAAAATATGGATACACGAAACAGAAAACAAAATGAGAAAGAATGCCTTAGAATAGATGCTGATAAAATCATGGGAGCTGATGAACGTGCCAAGCTTCAAGAATGAACTAAGATCTGAGCCTGTCTGGGCAACCCAACTTCAGATCAGGGGGACTAAGCCAGGGCCCTGTCTCCATGACCAGGGTCCGCTGATTGCTCACACTAAACAACCTGCATAAAGCAAGTGGGCAGCTTTCATCTGCAGATACCACCCCACAGATGCAATTCAGGCCTCAATGCACAGCCTGGTGATCTGCACTGGAGGAGGATGCATGCTCTCGGGCCCTATAGGCCCAGCATGACCATGCTACCTGTGGCCAGCAGGACACCAGTGATAATTCAATTCAAGATAAAAATATCAACTCGGCCCTCTGCTTTTAGAAGATAAATCAGTCAGCAACCAAAACAAAACCAATTTTGATGGCTAGTCTTGGTCTCTGCTTCACTCGGTCACCTCCATGTATATTTAAAGTTCTATGAACATGTCTCCACACTTATGCAGACTCTAGAACCCTGATTTTATCAGCATCTATTGCAGCTCAAGTTGTGATGGGAATGCTGTGCTCAGATAAAAAAAAAATCAAAACATGTAAACAAAGTATACTCACACCAATTTGTGTCTTTATACATATACTTTGGATAATAATGATCATCACATTCCACCATCATTTATAACCCCATGCCCCCTACCTTCCCCCCAACACCTCTGCCCTATCTAGAGTTTGTCTATTCTTCCCATGCTCCCTCTATCTGAATATACTTTGTATACAACCAGAGATATAAAAAATTGTGTTCTATATGTGTCATAAGAATTGTAATGCATTCTGTCATATATAAATTAAAACAAACAAAAAAAAACAACACATAAACACACATCAGAAGTATGCGTAGCCTACTTAGAGAACCAACAGAGTGCTGCTCAGTCCTTCAAGTGAGGAAGGGAGAGCCAGCAACGTGGACACCCTGTATGTGCCAGTGAAGCAGCAGCCCCAGGAGCCAAGGTGCAAAGGCTGCTCACCCTGCAGGTGAAGGAATATGAGCCAGCCAGGGGCGGGACGGTCCATCACTCCTCTACAATCCGCCCCTTGTGCAGAGGGGCAACTACTCTAATAGACAAAAAATCTTGCTGTAAGTAGGTTCTCCTTTTGTATACATCAGTTTGGATTAGGTTTTTCTCACTTGAAGGTAAGACCTTAGGTCATTTGCCAAGTCTTCAAGCTCTGACCTATCTATACATGCTCGGTCACCTCCATGTATACTTAAAGTTCTAGTATTGCCATACTACCTGCAAAATTTTGTATAATACTATTGAAAGTATAAACTGGTATAATTCTATTAGGAACGTACACTTTGTAAATATCATACAAGTATGCAAAGGGATACACACAGGTAACCAAAGCTACCAGTCAGAAATAATGACAAACAGAAATGACTAAAGTGTGATTAGTAGAAGCTTGGGTGAACAAGACATGCTATATCTCAACAATGAAACGTGGTCATTACAAAGAATGAGGCAAACCAACGTGTGCTGATGTGGTACAACTTCCAAGAAGTGAAAAGTGGGGGAAAGGATGATGGCTGATGGAGCCACACAGTGAAGGGCCATGTGACCATGTGACGTGTGGCCCATCCAAGCTGCTCAGGCAGACCCTGGGCCTATACCGGAAGTTCCTCAAGTCAGTGGGACTCATCCTTCCAGCTATGCAGCCAAAGGCCATCCTCCTCACTCCTTTAGACTACACTCTACGCATCCTACCTGCCTGTGAGTCCTACAAAAACCCAACAGGATCTGAACCCTTCATAATCCCACCTCTTCCTCTCCAAGCCATCATCTGGCTACCTGTGGGCAGGCAGAGCAGGAGCTGAGGGAGGATGGGGAGGACTCTGTGCCTCCTCTTCTATGCTTTTGAGATTACATAATTTTTCTGTTTTGTTCATTTACAATGAGCAGATGTTGCTTTATAAATGAAAAAAACCACAAATCTTGGGATAGAATAGTAAAATGAAGTTGGAGACAAGAATGTGCAAACCAAAGAAAATCACTTACTAAAAGAAATGACCTGCTTATGTAACATGTGCAAAACCCTGGGTTCAATTCTTAGGACCACACACCCACACACAACCTGTCCCGTGTACGTACACACACACACACACACACACACACACACACACACGGCAGCAATACTGCCTAGAATGCTATTTGCTGAGTGTGATATACAAGCAAATATTTTACATCATTTACTTACATTTTGCTTTCTATTCACCAAAGAAAACATGTAAGAAAGATCAGGTGGGTTTTACAAACCTGTAACAACAGTGTAAAGATCCCTGGGGGACTGTGTTTGACAGCAGGGGCATTTATGCAAAGGGACATAGGATGGCTGGGGATCCAGTTCCTACTGCCCATGAATTCCCACCCGATAAATTCCCACAGATGCTGTTATAGTGTTCAGCTATCTCCAGAACTATGGCTGAAGGCAATTTTGGTGGAGCTCTAAATTCACAATAACCCCCATGACTATGCCTACAGAGAACAAAGTAACCATGATAAACCTGAAACATTTGAGTTTGAATAAGATAGAATAGAATGTTTAACAAGTTTTAAACAAACAAACAAAAAAATGTGCTAAGAGTTAACACGTTGAAGCAAAAGGCAAGTTCCAGAGTATTAGGTGGAGCCCGGGTGGAATGCATCAGTCCACAGGGCAGCAAGGCCTTTGCACGTCCCCAGCCGTGCTCTTAGTGAGGAGATCCTGGAGATCTGCTGAGTAGGGAGAAATTCTGAGACACACCCCTGCAGTGCTTCCTCCACACAGATCATGCCATACCTACCAGCAATGCCAATCATGTGATGAAGAGCAGGAGCTAAAACCTTAATATGCTTCATCACATTGGCCTGCAAACCTCGTGCATTGCTGACTCTGCCAGTGGCATACACAGTCCCTGCCTGGTGAGAGCCCACCAGTTCCAACTGGGCTGGGCCACTGGACCAGGTTGCCTGCCCCCTCCCACTCCTGTATACCACCAGCTGCCTTATCCTGCATCTGTGGCTTAAAGGGGTGCAAGGTGAGCCCCTGTGCTTCAAGCTGCGCTCTGTAGAAAGACATTTCCTAAGTTCTAATGAACAACATCTACTCAATGAAGAACCAAGCATTCAGAAGAGGGCTTAACTCTGTCTATCATCAAGGACCTTGGCAGTATCACAAATGTCACCTGAAAGAGCACCTTAAGCAAGGTCTGGAGCAGGAGCTGAATCAATGCATCCTTTTTTATCTATTTTTCTCAGAATTTTTAATCTTAAAATGAGATGAGAATAAGCAGGGGACAGTTAAAGGTCTCTTTTTAATGCCCATTACAAACAAAAAGATATTAACGAAGTTAGAATCTTAATCACTTAGGCCATTTTTTACTATAACAGTTCTAGCTTCAGAATGCTCACTCCACATCAAAGAATTAAAAGGGCTGTTTCCCAAACACACATGGAGGGAGAGGAGGTGTTTTATGGAGCCACTCACACTGGGGTTATCTAGAGCTTCATCTTAGTTACAACTGAGGTTGAAAGTTAGCAGCTTTTTCCTTTCAGGGAAGCAGGAAGCACTAGAATCCTTCTGCAGTCCTGGTCACACCCAGACCCCCACAAGTCTGGCTGAGAGTTCTGGTGGACAGACAGGGAAGAAAGGCAGAGTGGGAGGAGAAGGCCTGAGGCTTCTGAGGCAACTGGAGTGGTATGGGAGAGAGAGCACAGCCCTTCCATGTTGTCCACGGCAGCAGTCGGACTGCTGTGGAAGCCCTCTCTCCAACTGCAGACACATGGCTTCTTTGCCCGAAGCAGAGGCACATCTTCAGTGTGCCAAGGAATTAAACACATCTGCAAGTAAGTTTCAGAGGGTGGGAGAGTGGTAAGTGTGCTGGGAAGCAAGGGAAGGGAAGGGGCCCAGAGAGCTACCAACACGTTTGGATTGAATTCTCCAATTCTATGTGTATGTAAGAAAAGTGAATTGGGGCTGGAGCTGTAGCTCAGTTGCAGAGCACTTGCCTACCATCATGTGTGAGGCACTGAGTTTGATCCCTAATGCTGCATAAAAATAAACAAATAAAATAAAGGCATGCTGTCCATACACAACTGCAAAAACAAATTAAGAAAATTCAATTCTCAGACACTAAAAACATGTTTGGGATGATAGGGAAAAGAATACATAGGAAAAAAAACAAGAATTGGTCAAATCCTTTAATACAGAACTAGCAGAACATGGGTTTTCAGTGATGGCTTTTAAAAAAAAATATGTATACTTTTTAGTTGTAGATAAACCCACAGTATCTTTATTTATTTTTATGTGGTGCTGAGAATTGAACCCAGTGCCTCATGCATGTGAGCCAAGCACTTTACCACTGAGCTATAGCCCTGGTACTCAGTGATAGCTTTTTTAAAACTGAATTTTGTGACCTGTTTCCCTATCCTAGATCTGTGAGTTGAGGAATCTCTATGCTTAACAGTGACCATCTGGAAGAAATGAGACACCCAACATTTCTAGATATATTTAACCAACTTTAAACTTAAATAACTCGCTATAAAAACTGTAAGACAGGGCTGGAGTTGTGGCTCAGAGGTAGAGCGCTCATCTACCATGCATAAGGCACTGGGTTTGATCCTCAGCACCACATAAAAATAAAATAAAGATATTGTGTCCACCTATAACTAAAGAATAAATAATAAAAAACCGTAAGACAATAAAAAACCACCCAAGAAATTTGCAATTGTCTAAAATTAATTATCTAATACCAACAGCACAGATAATTGCCACTTTAAATAGATTTTCCAACCTTCAATATTAATAAAACATAGAATGGCAGAGAAATGCCACAACATAAACTCATAAATGAGTATTATGTATTACCTTCACTATAACTGAAGATTAATTCCTACTTCAAATATGCAAAAACCAGTCTCTGGCCTAAAACTACTAAACTTAAACAGAGGGACCATCACACACACAAATGATAGAATGCAAATGCCAAATAAGAACCCACACTAAAATCAAAGCCTAGACCCAGGCGCCCCAGAGGACAAGGGCTCATGACTTTCCCAAGCCTCCACATTCTCAACAACTCGGATCAGGGACTGCTAGGGATGACTCCAGGGCCATCTACCTGTTCCCGTACCCATGTCATCTAGCAATTCTACCACGACAAATGGCCTCACAGCAGACCAACTGCAACCCCAGCGTCCCCGCAACTCATGCTCTAGTCAATGAGGTGCAGGCAGCTGCGATCCAGGTAATCAAGGGCTATGTATGCCATAAAGTGCAGGAGTGTGCCCCATCCACCACCAGCTGGAAGCAGATGGTGCAGGCAGTACTGCCCCTGGCACTGAGCAGGTCAGACAGTGGGTAACACACCCTCTGGACCCCTGCAGATGGGCCTGAACTCCAGGATAGGAAAGCAAAAGAGAGAATGCACTCAGCCCCTGGTGATGTCACGAGCAAAGCCACTGCATCAACTCAAGTTGCCAGAGAGAAAAAAGACTTCTTTCTTGTGCAAACCACTATTGCCACATCCTCGACATTGGCTGCCAGCCTCAGATCCTCAGCTATACTGTAAGGTTAAAATGATTTCTTTCTCTCAGACTATCATAAGGATTAAATGTTTTAAACAGTAAGAAAAAGGAGCATCCATGTGTGGAAATCAGGCTAACTGCCAAGCTCATTCTTTAGCTAAATAAGTCATTTCCTCACATCAGCCTCCAAGAGTGGACAATTCTCAGCAAGATGACAAGTTACAGAGTTCTGTGGTGACCTGAAAAGCAGGTACAGCCATAAAGGTAAAGAGGTAGCAGCCTGACTCTGCCGGCCATGACTCACACGTCATGGCTGAGACTACACTGGCTGCTTTCTCTTCCCAGCTCCGGATTGCAGGACTCACATCTTTTCCAGCCATCTTCAGTTTTAATCCAACTCCACCCAGGAGATCTCCAGTCCTGACCCAGGAATGGCATAGTTCTCCTATAAAACAAAAAAATCAATTTGCATTAAAAGTATAAATATATATGAATAAGCAATCAAAGTTTCATTTAGAAAATTTGTTCACCGATTTTAAAGAACAAAATACTTATCACCTAAATGTTGGCAGGTCATCGGGGATGAGACAATGAGGACAGCACAGCACCTTGGGGGCTCTACAATGATAATGGTGGAGCATAACAGGTGGGTTTTCCAGCTCCGAGGTAACAGAGGCTTACACCCGAAGCAGCAGCAAGAGTCAAGGATGTCATTTCAAACCATGCACTCACTGCAATCAGAGGCAACACAGCCTGAGACTCCTCACATCCATCTCCTCCAGGTGGATCAGTTTGGGTGCTTGGCACAGAAGGTGGGAGTGGGGAGTTGCCAGAGTGAGAAGAAAAAGTCGGGATGGTCAGATGAGGCAAAGGAGCTGGGCTTCACTCTGAGAGCAAGGGGAACAAGACAGGGACTGACACATAAGTGGTTCAAGTAATTTGATGGATCCTGAGCTGAAGAGGGCTCAGGTGTGTGCCATGTCAGCAGTGGGAGGTGGAGAGGAGACCTCTGAGTGCTGGCCTTCAGAGGAAGGAAAGAAGGAGACTACAGCAACACTGAGGGGGCAGAGTCAGCAGCACCCAAGGATGGTGCCATGTGGGGAAAGAGCCAAAGATGATGTCCAGATTCTGACTGCTGAATGAGGTCACGAGAGGCAGCGGGCTGGGGAGGGGAGGATGGGGCTAGGACACTCACCTCAGCTTCAGACATGCTGTCAACTAGAATCTAGAAATAAAAATTATAACTTAAAAAGTGAAACAACAGATATTACTACTTTTAAGAAGCTTACAATTTGATGAGAGTGAGATCTGGAATTCCCTTTCTGGTAATCAGTGGTTTTCAGTTTGTGAAGTGCCTGGTCCCCTCTCAGACCAATTAAGTATGAGTACCTAGCGGGGAAGGCTAGGAATAAGTAGCTTTTAAAGGTACAGGAGTGATTCTCTGCACAGACAGGGCTAGGAACTGGGGATTTGAAATGTTACCTCCCCACAAAGGCTTCCCCGACCCTCGGGAAGACTTCTCCCCACCTCACAGGGCTCGGCATTGCCTGGTGTCCACATGCCAACAAGGGCTGTCTGAAATTACTCATGTATTTATTTTCCTAAGAGAATGAGGTCTTTTTCAGTTCTGTATCCCAATTACCCTGAACAATGCCAGGTACATGGCAAGAGTTCAAATATCTATTTACTGAATTAATTAATTAATAGACCAGAAAAAAAAGTTAGGTTAGAGAGAAATATAGGAAAACTACCAGCATTCAGAACAATTGAAGTCATGAAAATAACATCGTAGAGTAGGCAGTGTAGAAATCAAGACCACCAAGGAGAGAACTCAGGAAACACCAACAGGTGAGGGACAGTGGCTTGAGATGAGTCAAGAGAGAAACTCAAGGAAGAGTCGGGGGTTTGGGAAAGGCGGAAAGCTAAGAGAAGCATGCATTTTAAGAAAGACATGATTGACAGAGAGGAAAAATTGTAAAGAAGCCAAACACAGTAGATGTTCAAAAGCAGACATATTTTAGTTTAGCTACACCAGGAAGCCAAAGACTTACACAAAATTCATTTCAGCTGAGCAGCATCTATGAATCTTGTATCCAAAGTAGACTGGCAAGGGCTGGGGTACAGCATTTGACTAGTACTCATGAGGCCCTGTGTTTGATTCCCCAACACTGGAAAACACACACACACACACACACACACACACACACACACACATACACACACATACACACAAAACCAAAAATCAAAGTAGGCTTGGAGCATTTCACGACATAGCATATTATATCAGAGAGAGTTCTTGAAAGACTGAGTCCAAACTACATGTAGTGTAACTAACAATCCAGGCTATCAAATGGGCATTTATGCTAACTTAGAAGAGACAAAAGAATTAGTAAGGAAATTACATAAACATCACCATTATCCCTGGGTCAACTCCAAGCACCCAATTCCTGTACTAGTATAAAATATGCATTGAAATAATTCTTTCTTACGAGAGGATCATGAAACCTTGCTAAGATAATTTATAGCCTGGACACACCCTTTTCAGGCATATATTGATTGAATTCTTGCTTTAGAAGATCATTTTAAAACGTTCTTTAAATCTCAGCACTACTGTGGTAAGCCTTGTCTTACAGATCTGCTTGATAGCTATGGATCATTCCAAATGTGAAGGCCACCATTCATGTCCAATCAATCCAGAGTTATCTTATGATCCACAATATATCTATATTGATATATGGGCCAGAGGACACCCCCCAAGAGATGGAAGGGCCCTGAAGAAGCAATGTCTACTTTACATGACAACTTCAGTATCATCAAATGTACACTACAAAAACAAAGCTGTTTGACAATCTCTGAAAACTCCCAAAGTACCTCTCAATGTCACAATGGAACCATGGATTCAAAATAAAATCCAGTGGTGACCCTGAAATGACCATAAAAGGGTCACTTCATGACAAACACTTGTCACTCACTAAATATTATAGTAATGGGTGTCCATGCCCTTAAGGTGTACCATGCAACTGAGGAACTAAAAAACAAAAACAAAAACAAAACAACACCAACAATAACAACAAACCCCAAAGCATACATATGTAACATCAAGTATGTGTTTACCTATATATCCAGGTGATCCTACAACATGGAAAACAAAGAGATGGTAAAGAGGGAACAACTAAAAGAAATTTAACCATGTACTATAGTAGTGACTACAGAAGGAAGGTCACCCAGGAAGGTTCCAGGGAGGACAGGGGCTCAGCCTTCAAGGCTGGTTAATTTCATATGAATGGAGAGGCAAGGAAAGAAGTATCAGTCACAGGGATGGTGAGGGGAAATGTAAGATCAGGATACATGTGACACAACCGAGAGAAATTCACAGGGTCAAAAGACTCTGGGTAACTATGTTTTTGAGCAATGCGTCAAGGTGAACAGTGTTGTTAAAAGAATGATAACCTCCTAGGGCTTAGATCTAAATAGATCTAAGGACAGATCTATATGGAGAAGGAAGACAGGTAAAAGATAGATAGTATAGATCTAAATGGAGAAAGGAGACAGGCCAAAGAGCCCCACAGGCAACAGACTCTTATCAGTGTCCTGCGCAGACCTGTGTCCTCAGCCAACAAATTGTCTTAAAGTTAACCTGTGTAGGCTATGCCTGTTCCCTATTGAGCACACTTATTTTCTGGCTTCAAAAAATGACTATAACATTTATGTAAACAGCCAGTATTGGCTGGGGATGTGGCACAGTGGTAGAGCATTGACTGGCACATGTGAGGCCCTGGGTGCTAACCCTAGCAAAACACACAAAGAGCCAGCGTGGTGTGTCCAATAAAATAACCTTTTTAAAAACACCTCTACCCATATTACAATTTTGACTATAACAACTTGGGAAGAAATTAATATGATTTGGAGTGAATTTTTCAGCAGTTAAGTGATTCTTTCCTTCCTTCCTGTTTTGGATTGGCCAGTAGTGCAATGAAGCTAATGGACCATGGGAAATAAACAAGCCCATGCCTCAGATTTTTCAACAGAGAAAAAAAATTAGCTCTTCAGCAGATGTGTGTATTTCATAAATTTGTAATGGTAAAATCTCTGGATTATCCTGAGCTTTATTTTAAATTTATATAGTTTAAGGACTAAACAGATTTTTTTTAACAAATAAGTAAGTCACTGGGAAATGCAAAAAAGAGAAGTTGCAATTTAAGAGGCCCACATGTCAAGTTTTCAAAAATACTCCCAATCTGAGCAACTGATTTTACAAATCAGAAAACAAGCTACTTAATTTTTAGAATGATACCCTACAACTTTGTTCAGGAATTTATCTGCACAGCTAAAAAATGTGAATTGCTAGAGCTTTATAAGTTTATTTTAATTAAAATTACCTTTGAGAATTTGCAAATACAAAAATTAAAACTGGAAATTATTTCTGAAAATTAATACAAAATAAAAGAGTGACTATTCAGAGTCTACTCATTTTGTATAACATGCAATCTTTAAGCACATCTTATGCTAACTATGTCAGAGAGCATATGGGGCTGAACTATTTTAAACCTCCTGTTTAATATGGCAGGACATGAGAGTGGAGTACTGCAGAACAGGACTATGAAATACATTTCTCAGTGGAAATTCCTGGCATGAAAGAATCTGAACTAATCAAGAAATGTCTTTTCTTCTATAAGCATAGGTTTTCCTAACTGGTAAGACTAGTGATGATAACATTTACCAGAGATTAGTATGGGGTAGACATCAATCAATTTATAGGCATTATCTCATTTAGTTGTCATACTATCCAACAAGATAGGAAATGTCATTCTCACTTTACAGGTTTAGTTCTCTTCTGTATATGAGAACATCAAGGCAAAGAGTTTGGTGGAACAGGATTCAAAATTAGGGGCTCTAGCTCTAGAATGCATGCTCTCAGCCACTATGTTTATAAAAGCAGTTCCTGAAAACCTTAGTAAAAGATGCCATATATTTACAAGAGTTTTTTTTTTTTTTTAATTTATGTGACACATCACCAACATAATCTAAAGTAATGATTCATTTAAATACAACAGTACTAAGACAAGGAAAACAAAATCCTAATACATTTTAACAGGCCACATGTGTTTCCTTATTTAAGCTAGATGAAAATAGTACTTAATGCAACTATTAAGTTGGGCTTTAAAAACAATAAGAACTGTTAAACAAGAGCTACAATAGCATACACAATAAACAAAATAGCAAGTCAGTTGCTATTCAAATTCAGAAAAAGAAGTTAGTATAGGAACTTACTTTCCCCCTTCTTATTTTTCATTGTTCTGAAATACGAAGGAATAACTGGTCTTCAATTTGATAAGCATTCTATTTTTCTTTATTGTGTTTTCTTATGATGTTTCCAAATAACTTAAGATCAAACAATTTTGGGTCAAACGTTGGTTTGTAAGTGTGAACACATTTGATTGAGAGAGTACATCAAAACATTGCAAATTAGAGGCTGAGAGTCAAAAGTGGGACTCACTCCAACAAGGTCTGAAAGATAATTACTGATGCTTCACGGAAAAGGAAAACAATGCAAGCAGGGGAAAAGCTGTATGAAAGAGAAATCAGGTCTTTTCTGATTAGATAGTAAAAGAACTGGGAATAGGCAAAAAGAGAACTTCACTGAAGACAGTTCTTCAGACTCCTAGTTCAAGGTGAGTCTGAATAGGCCCTGGGATAGAGATGGAATCCAAAAGGCCAAAATGAGCTGTGAAGGGAAGGATGCACAATTCTCAAGTACCACCTGCAAGAAAAAAAGTAGGTAGGTACACAGTGGCGTGGAGGAGAACGGGGTCATTCCCAGGCATGTCACAGAGAAGGTGCACAGGAACTCAAGAGAACAGGGAGAGGCCTAGGTTTGGGTCCAGAGGGAGGCAGACAAGGCAAGGACCGGCAGAGGACGCCTTGGAGCTAGGTGGGGACTAGGTGAGCACCTAGGGCAGGTCAACCGAGGGCAGGCTCAGCAGTGCACCGCCCTACCGGCGGCCAAGGCCCCGGTCCCACCTGGCGATCCCTCCCCACCTGAAGGTCCCCTCGTCATGGGCGGACCCCACGACTTCTCCCCACCTGGCGATTCCCTCCCCACTGATGGGCCCCACAGCTCCGGTCCCACCTGGCGCTCCTCTCCCCACTGCGGGCCACCAGGTGCAGTCCCACCTGGCCGTCCTCTCCCTCCTGGCGGTCCCCTCCCCACTGGCGGGCCCACGACTTCTCCATACCTGGCCATCCCCTCCCCGCGGGCAGACCGCGGCCCCCAGCCCACCTGTGCTCCTCTCCCCACTTGCCTGGCCTCACCCGACGCGACAGCCTCAGTGCGCACCGACTGCGTTGCACGTGAGAATATTGCCGGAAGTCGCCCACCGTCACCGCCTCTACGGGAAGCCCCGCCCCCGGCCGCGCTGATTGGCCGTCGCGGCTCCGGTGTGGCTAAGAGCTGGTGGCCAGCGGCGCGCGCAGTGAGCGCCGCCTGGCCCGCTCTGGCGGGGGCTCCAGGAAAGGTGCCCTTTGACCCGGCCCTAGAGGCGTGGGCGGGTCCGCGCAGCCGGGTTTGGCGGCGCGGGGACACCGGCTCGGCCGTTGAAATGAGCACCGGGGCTGGCCGGCAGCCAGCAGCCAGGGAACTGCCGAGCTTCAGCCGTCGCTGGGCGTACGTGGGCGTGTGCGCGCGTGTGAGCGCGGCCCTCCCTGCGGCGGACTGGCCTGGCGGAGCCCGCAGGGCGGGGAGAGAAGCCGGCTGCTCGGGGATGGCTTTGTGCGTGTGCCAGCGCCGTGCAAACCACCTGAAAGTGTCTCGTGTGTAGTCAGCAAATATGCACGTTCAATTTTAGTGTCTTCCCTTTCAGAATGAGTTTTTGTATGTGGAACGCATCACAGGAAGGTAAGTATTCATATTTGAAAATGATTCTGTAGGTCATTTCTGATCAGTATTCTAATGCTGATTTTTGGCTACTTTACAAGTAATGTAAAACCCATCATGGGCCGAAGTGGGAAGTATTGCTTAACCGCCTTCCCCTTCTTCCTTTCCTTCACACAAGGCCCATCGACTGTATTTTTTCTTATTTGTAGTGGAAGTATATTTGCAAGTAAACCTCTATAGTTGGGACTATTGGATCAAGGTTAACTGCTTGTCGAGTTGATTAGATATTGGCAAGCCAAGATTCTACTACTACAATGGGGCCATAAAACACAGGTAGTCCCCGTGGCGTTTTATCCCCATAAACCCATATAAGTTTAGAATAATGTGACTCAGAAATGCATTTAATACACTCAACCCGCCAAATGTCGTGCCTTAGCCCAGCCCACCTTCTACATGCTCAGAACATTTACAACAGCTTACAGTCAGGCACAGTCATCTATCACAAATCTTACTTTAAAAGTGTTAAATATCTCATGTGACTTATCAAATAGTGTACTGGAAGTGAGGAACAGAAGCATGGCTGTACTTTCACATCATACTAAAGTCAAATGTCATGTAAGTGCCATCTTGTAAGTTGGAGACCATCTGTATATATGTTAATCTAATTTGCTAGCATCCACACAATTCCTTATGAAGGAAATCTGTTGGCTGTGTTGAGGAGCCAAAATAATTTCAGAAACTCACAAAATAACAATAGTTTATAAAATAACACCAGAAGTACAAGAAAGCCACGATTTAACAACAGAACCCACAAAGCACAATAGCCTGCAAAGTAATAGCAGGAGCAAAGCACTAGTGTGAGCCCACAGAGCAAGAGTAGACACCTACAAAGTAACCACAAGAACTCAGAGGTAGTTCAGGCAGGTTCAGATGGACTCACATCCAGTGAGTCTTCTGCTCACTTGGGTGTACTTGGGTGCCCTTGTAAAGATTAATATGTTTGGTGACCCCTGGACTGTCACCAAATGATGGAGAGGAAAGCACTCAGAGGAAAGAAAAAGGCTAGACTTGTTGTGCCACTGGGGTGTTGGAGAAGTGGCCCAGGGACATGATGAGCAGAAAAGAGATGCCCACATACCACATATTTGGGGCATTTGACTCATTTAACATATTTACATATTTTGGAAAATGTTTTGTTTTGTTTTGTTTAAGGCAGTCTACTCTTGACAGTATCCAAGGAGTTGGAGATATTTGAACTAGTGGTTGCTGCCACAGTGAGGTCTCATGGCAGTGAGCAGGTAGTTGCTGGGTACAAGCACCTAGTGGTTCATGCCTCCCTGAACTCAGCATGCTGGCCTTCCCTGTGCTGCACACATGCTGGCCTTCTCTGTGCACCCTTGCCCTTGGGACTCTCTGGACTTCATCCCCTACAGGCTCACTCATCCTGCACTTCCCCTTTGGAACACAGAGCGTAGTATATCTGGTGGGGTCTTTGTGCAATGTGTGAAGACCACTTTATTCTATGCAGCAATAATACTGCAATAGTAAGTGAGTCACTGGATTTAATGTTTAATTCCCAGGTCTGGCCATCCCCTGCCCAAAAAAAAGGAAGGAAAAGAAAAAGAACCAAATCACCACCTGTGCCACTCCAAATGAAGAATCCCTGATCTTTAGGAACTCCACCCTCTGCAACATGGATGGCAATACTAGGTGAGAAAGCAGGCAGTGAGCACTGTGAGTGCACACATGTGCAGGGGGCGATGCAGTGACAGCTGCTTCTGGAAGGGTATCAAGTAGTACAGTCTGTGGGCTCAGACACCAGTGGGCAGCCAGGGTGAGATCAAAGACAGGAGAAGGTTAGGTTCAGCATGCCATTTGCTTATGTCTTTCATCTCTTGGTTAGAATAGGATTTCAGGGCTATACACCCAGGTGCCTAACAATTGTCACGCATGGAATGTGTGCGGTTGGAACAGGAAGGCCAATGTGAAGACCCCATGGCCACCCAACTGCAGCTCATCCCCACTCTGATGCCTAGACCTGCGTATGACTCCACTTTCAGCTCCCTGTCCCGTGCACAACACGTGCAAGGAGCAACAGGTGAAACTAGCGTCTGAATTCCAGCGGATGCCTCTTGGGCCCATAACCTTCCTAAACCTGTTTCCCACCTCTGGGAGGCACATGGAGCAGCCAGGGATGGGTCCAGGTGGGACCAGGCTTTGTGCTCCAGGTCTGCTGGTCTGTCCTTCCTGCAAAACACCTATTGACCAGCTATGTCAAGGGCCCCCTCTGCTCCCACCCCCCTGGGGTGTATTGTCCTTATTGCTCACTAGACCATCATGGCATCTTGTGATTTCTTTCAGTTATTTAAACCTCAGCTCAGCCCCCCTTTGCTTAAAAAAAATCCCAGTTCCCCATAAAAACTAAAAGCTCTCTGAAGGAAGAAGAAAGTTTTTCAGGAGCCATGAAAGCCTGTCTCAACTATAGGAAAGGTAGGGAGAGACATGCAGCAGACAGGCTGCTAATCCCAGATGGAAATGCTGGATCCAAATCACTCAAGTCCTCCTGACATGCTGGGATCAAGTTCAGACTTTGAAGTCACATCAGATATGGCATCAATGTAGTTCATCAAAATTATATTATTTCCAGTGTGACATGCTTATCCTGCTTTAATATTGCTTTAGGTGAGGTCCAAGCAGTGAAATAAATGAGCAGTAGATTGTTGGGACCCAAAGGGACCTTGGTCTGCCTAAGCCTCGTGGCAGACAAAGCCTGCACATTCACAGTATCAGACAGTGAGCATGCGGCCAGCAGGGCCCCACCCTGAGCCAGGTCCTGACTCCCTACCTGGCTTTCTCCCCCCAAAGGAGGATGGTATCTAACTCAGGTACCATGGACCCTGGAATCCTAGAGCCCTCTCCCAGGTCCTCAGTCTCAGGGACAGGGTGCTGAAAGCGGGACTTGAGGTGTAGGTGTCCTCCTCAGTCATCTGACACAGCAGGACGTCCACAGGCTGGGTTGGCCCTGAGACTGCTTCTGGCTCGCTGGCCTCTTACCTGTCATGATTGTCCACTGCTTCGTGGGGCTGACTGACCTCATTCTACTGGGAAGAGCATGAAGTTCCAGGCTCTGGAGTCAAATGAGCAAACTTTGAAGGGAACTTGGGGATGTAGATGTGGGGGGAAGCAGGTAGCAGAAGGGCTCTGGCAGGAGACCAATCACCCACAGGAAGAGGCCATAAGTTGCTGACCACATGAACAGAGGGTCAGCTTATACATTCAGATGAAGCTTCAGCTCTATCTAAGGCTATGGTAGCATCCCCCAAAGGGAGATTTAAGCCAGGAGCCTGATCCCATCAGTTAGACCTGGGAGCCATGTGCTGCAGGGAGCAAGGAGAGAAAGTCAACACATAATCTGGTCACCCATTGGTGGATGAGTGGCAGGGATGGGCCAGAGGTGAATTGGGGTGTCGAGAGCTAAGGCCTGAGGCACTGTGGAGTTCTGGAAAGGCAGTCTTCTACCATGAACAGTGTGGATGCGTCTCTCCGTGCCTCTGGCCTGCATGGTTTTTGATAAGAAACACTGGCAACCTATTGACCTCCCACCGATAGCCTCTCTCTTATGGCCATTCTCATTGTTTTCAGATTCTTTGTTTTGGCTTTCAGCAGTTTGGTTATGATATGTCTAGGTGTGAATTTCTGAGTTTATCCCACTGAAGGATACAATGTCGAGGTGTTGAGATTCTTAGATATATAGATTATTGTTTTCCTTCACATTTTAGAAGTTTAGAGCACTGTTTCTTCACTCATTCTGACTTTTCCTCTCTCCCCTCCTTCTTGGACTCACTGTGCATCTGTTGGTTCAACTTCACTCTCTTTTTGCATTTAGGTGTGACACTTTCAGAAATTCTACTTAAGAGGGATGGAGTTGTGGCTCAGTGGTAGAGCGCTTGCCTGGTGTGAGGCCCTGGGTTTGATCCTCAGCACTGTATATAATAAATAAA
Source organism: Spermophilus citellus (assembly GCF_964194105.1). Classification (NCBI taxonomy): domain Eukaryota; kingdom Metazoa; phylum Chordata; class Mammalia; order Rodentia; family Sciuridae; genus Spermophilus; species Spermophilus citellus. The sequence continues at coordinate 2,116,333 of NC_138192.1, read as the reverse complement.
AATAAATTTTAAAAAAGATCCATTTACAACTAAAAATATTTTTAGAAAAAGAAATTCTACTTAAGAGGAAAGATGCCCTTCCTCCTGGGATGTGGCTATAAGATCTGGCACTCCACCACCTGTCTTGGGCCTGAGCTGACCTTAAGGATGGAGACCACCTGTTAGAGATCTGGGGGACTGATGAGTTTCTGGACCCATCATGCTCTGGGCCTGCCAACGTCCACACTACATTTTCTGAATTTCTTTTGTGTGAAAGAGAAATAAACATATATCTGGATTAGCTATTATTATTTTAGATTTTTTAAGACATATAGCATGTAACCAATGGAATTATCTAGTGTAAATTTGCCATGAAACATAAGATACCACCAGTTTTGAGGAGTCAGAGTTCTTTACAAGGACTTTAATAATGGTAAAAATTGTAGGCACAGTCTCGTGCATACCCATTTTCTGGGACACTGCTTCCCGTGGGTCTCCAAGACACTGAGTAGGTATTTATACAGTGTGGAAATGACCATTCAGGTAGGCTTGACATCAGGAAACAGTGGAGCTTTGGGACCTCCTGTCAGGAAATCATGATTTGCCTTGCTCTTCAAGGTTTTCCTATAGGCCCCTCCCCCCCAAATTCATGGTAATTTCAGGCCATTTCTCGAATTGTTCCTCCTATAAAACAAAGTCCCTTATACTTGTTAACTTCCTAAATCCTCTATCTTGCTACCATAGCCTTTAATGGAGCTGAGGTTTCATTTGAATGTAGAAGCTAAGTTTCTGTGTTCTGACTTTATCTTAGGCATCTGCATCTCCAAGAAACAGAGTGTATGCACCAGTGGGCACAGCACTCTTGTTGAAGCTGCAGCTGAAAGTCATGTCTCCTTAGTGGCTACTCAACTGAGCTGCTAGTTAACTTCTCTGGTCTCAGCAATGAGTCAGCCTCCTCTGCCTCTTCCTTGGGTTGGTTTGCCTCAAAGTTCTTCAAAATGTTTATAAAACATGCAGTTAGTTGGCTTTCGTTTCCTAACCTGAAGATGTTCCTTACTCTGGCTTTTGCCATTTTTCATTCCATCTCACTAGAGCATAGTAGAGAAGTCCTTCAAGGAATAATGCTTTCAACAGAGCAGCTGCCAGCTGCTGTACATTTTCTTTACCTAGTCCTAAATATGAGACCTTCAGGAACACCCTGCTCACTGCTGGCTCATATCATTTATATTGCCCTAGGTTTTATGTTGGAGAAAAGACAAGAAAATATGTAGAAACAAGAGGCAAACTTGTTGACTCTTTGACATTCTTGCTTACACACACGGAGGTGGACCACAACACCTGAGAGTAAGCTGAAGACAGGGAAAGGAAGAGGCAGTTACTAGGCTGGGAACTGCTTCTCACCACTGAAAGTGCTTCTCACCACTGAAATAAATTCTGGTCTCATGCAGACTCATTCTCCAGGACACTTTGGGCGTCAACCAGCCTGGTTCTAAGATGACATCAGGGTCCTGGCTAAAATCTCCCCTTTCTGTCCTGCTACCGTAGCCTTAGATGAAGCTGAAGCTTCATTTGAAATTATAAGCTGTTTCTGTGTTCTGATTTCACCTTTTCCACATAGACCTTATACATCATTATAAGGTTATACCATAGTATATCATGCTTCCAAGAGCCCCGAATCATTTGTTTTGATGACTTTCCCCAGTTTCTAATGTCATGAGGACCCTGCTAATTGAATTTACTTTAACTTCTTTTTTTCCAAAATTTATTGGAAGGATGTTTAGTGTGGACATTAACCATGTTATCATTTTTATGCTCATAACCCAGAATTAAATTTTCCAATATCATGTAGCACTTTATCACAACAGTTTGCTACAACTCAGATCCATTAAAAATGCTGCCTTCCTATTGAGTCTGGCTTTTTAAATTCCATCAAAAAAGCAATAAATTTCTGCTGACAAAATTGCCTGGGAAGTGCCATGTGGCTTGACCCATGGTCCTGCCATGTGTGATTTATTAGGCTCCCAGCTGCAGCCCTTGGGACAGGCTCTGTGGCAGGTGGCCATCATTTGTATAGCTTGGAAGATCCCACTGTTAGACACTCTGGCACTTGGGAACAGTCCTGTCAAGACTGGTAGGATGAAGTCTCATGAAGAAACACCAATAGCTGCAGGAGGCCAGTGTTGTGGGCTGCTCAAAGTGGTTCCAAGTCCTCAGCTGGGCCACTGGAAATTGGCCATGGCTGGAGAATACACAATACAGAAGTTAGAAACACTACAAATACAAACTATGCACACTCTGACCCTCTTCTACAGAGCTGGCTCACCAGCACCACTGGACACACCGCAGTCAGGTACCTAGCCATCACCACGGACTGAATGTAGTGTCCCATGCACTGTCAGTGACTGTAGGTGCCTCTGGCCACACCGAAGCAGATTTTTCTGTCCAGCTGTGGTGAGTTTGGCTATGGCCAAACTTTTCCTTTTACTCCTCCCCCCCCACACCTTTTTTTTTTTTTTTTGGCAAATCAGACCATTTAACTCTCATTTAGGGCCTGGTTAAGGAAAAGAGGCACACAAAATTGGCTCTGCCCAGAGTGCTAATGTTGCAGTCCACTTTGCATAACTTTATTTTCCAGCCTTCTAGCAGAGAGCCATGCAGAGCAATAAGGAAATAACTTGGAGTCTCCTAAAGGCCACCTTAAAATGGATGTATAGCAACTAAAAATCTTAGAATTATCAGCAAATAATGATGTTTACTTGTGATGATGTTAAAAGAGAAATGGGACCAAATAAGGTTTTCCTTCAATTAAACTCCAGATGGGCATTTCCTGGTGTCTGAATCTTCTGACTCACCCAAGCACTAGGCATAGATTTCCCCTCTGAGTCACCAGGTTGTCAAATGCTGTAGCCTTTCTTCTGGGAGGGGACTTGATATGATAGCAAGTCCAAAGCTCACAGATAGGAGAGTACAATTAATCCACTACGTGCCAGGAGGGACCCAGCCGAGGTGCTCCAGCAACAGGGCAAAGTCCACAGACACTGGCCAAGTGTGTGGGCATTGGTCCCTCTGCCTCCCGAAACTCGTTGCTGCTGGAGAGACAGAAGGAATAGAGTGTCTGGCCTTGCTTCTGCTTTTCATCCCAGCTGTACAGCCTTCCCTCTCCATGGCAGTCTAGTCCCCACTTATGTGTCCTGTGGGTAGTGGAGTTCTTTAGTGTCGAGTTTTCAGGAGACACATGAAATGCTGCAGTTATGAGTGCTCAGGGTGCTTGTCAGTGTGGATGCTGGATCTGACCAAGTACAAAATCACGTGGAAGAAAGCAGAGAAAAGAAAAGCAAAATTAGTGTCTTGAGATCCTATCTTGCGGCAGGGGGAGGGGGTGGCTGGGGTTGTGGCTCAGTAGTAGAGAGCTTGCCTAAGTGTGTGTGATGCCCTGGGTTCGATCCTCAGCACCACATAAAATTAAGTAAATAAAACAAAGGTATTGTGTCCATCTACAACTAAAAAATAAATATTTAAACAAAGATCCTATCTTGCCCTATTAAGAGAAAACTGCAGGGATAAAAAATACTCTGCTAGTGTGACCACTCAAACAGCCTTGAAGGTCCACAGGAAATATCATGTATTAAAGAAAAATCTTGATTAAAAAAATGACATACTTTCTGCAGCTATTTCTCTGAGTGAAAGACAGTGTGCACTCCACAGTTCCTGTGAGGGCTATTGAATGTTAAAAGGGCATTTATAAGCAGGAAACAGATCTGCTGTGGCTCCTGCTCTTGCCAGTGGAGGGCCTCTGGCTTTTCCTTTTATGATCCCAGGTTGAAAGGAAATTGCCTCTGGAATGAGTGGAACCTTTGTAGGAGAACAGCCCTCTCTGGTTTCTGTTTCCTGTGTGTGTAAGCCACAACTCTGCTCCAATGACTAGGTTTTCAGTGAATACATAAAGCCAGTGCCAGCCCAGTTGCTCTGCTGGAACCTGAGATACGGGCTGATGAGAAGGGCTGCTACACTTGGCTGGGTGGCTGGGGGTGAAGGTGTTCTTCTGGCCAGTGTGTCCACAGCTAGACTGAATCACAGCCTCCCTATGGACAACCTCACTGCATTCTTCAACCTGACCTCCAGAAGGACTGACCTGCAGCAAAGGTGACCAAACATGTGCAAAATGAGCTTCAGACAGGCAAAGCCCTGTTTGCTCCAGTGCTCATCCAGTTCTGGAGCCTGCCCCAGGGTGGGTGCCAAGATTTGCACGAGAAGAACAAAGTTAAACTGTTCTGACTCCACTGTGAAGACATTCTGCACTCATAAACCACATGTGCTTGACTCCTATCTACAGCATTTCTTCCCAAGAGCATGCAAGGGCAGTCCAGCAGATGCCGTAGGAACAGTGACCACACTCTGAGGCAAGTCGGATACCACCTGTCCTGGGCCTGATCCTAGTAGGCCTCCAAGGAGCATTTTCGTGGTTACCAAGTGCTTTAGGCAAGGCCTTGTTTGATGGATGTGAAAGGAGAGGGAGGGAAGGAAGGAAGGGAGGGAGGGAGGGAAGGAGGAAGGAAGGGCGGGCACCACTCTGCTGTTGAGTCCTCCCTCCCTCCCTCCTTCCCTCCCTCCCTTCCTCCCTTCCTTCCTTCAAACCAAGCAGGTTTCCTTCAGGAATGCGGTGGTAGCTGGTATGTATCTGTTTTTATAGCATTTGTCAAGGTCTACTGATAGCATCATGCAAAAATACAGATAGAGAAATCATTTTTCTGAGCTGGGCTTGAATAAAAGCTCAGAAACATGCAGTTAGGTGTGCTCTTCTCCGATAAGAGTCTACATGCTGTGCTGTGAAAAGAGCCATGACAAAAGGACCCCGATGCTGGTTAGGCTACCTGCAGTGACATCCCAGCTTTCACTTGGGACCATGCGGAATGGAGAGGGACTCCAGCCGGCCACTCTCTGCATGCAAACTGTGGGGAGCTGGAAGCACTTTGACTTCTGTTTGTGCCTGATACCATCAGGTGAAAATGGGGAATCCAGAGTTGTCATGTGGACACTGTCCTAGTGTGGAAGATGCTGTGAGGGCGCAGGGGCCATGTCTGGTGGCCTGTATCCAAGCTTTCATCATGGATGGGGAAGCTCAGGTCCTGGACTGCAAGAGAGTGTGGAGGGTCCAGATTTTCACTGTAGGTGGGGACAGACACACTAGGAGGAGACCTGTGTCCAGTTTGTTCACTCAGGGATGACTACACATCAGTCAATTGCTGGACACCAGCCCCTCTTGACCTTGTTGGTGTCCTGAGCTTGGGGTGGACTTCTGCCTGCACTCTTGGACACTCTGAGCAGAACTGAACATCACATTGTGCGACCAGGGTCCCTGATGGTATGAGTGATGGGCACTGGGGGCAGGGACACCTGTCCATTTGTCTGTCAGTGTTCGCCCTTCCCCTTTGTAGCACATCACTGCAGATTCCCTGGGAAGAAAACACACGTTGGAAACGAGGTCGCACAGAGGGCATGTCAGCAGCTCCTATCTGTGCTCATCTCGACTTCAGAGGAGCTTTTCTGGGTTTGATTGATTCACTGTTGTCCGGGAGAGGAGGCTGATAGCATATGATAGGGCAGAGATGAGGGGAAGCAGTTCTTCCACTGCTAACTCTTACTGGTTTTCTTCCCAATCTGCAGTGGAGCCTCCTCACTCCTATGATCAACTGTGAGTAAATTACCAGAGTTTCCAAGGAGGACTGTCATCCACCTCACAGGGGGATTCTCAAGACATGGAGCAGACAGGCTCAACCTGCTCAGACACAGCTACACATCTGGGGGTAGAGAGGCCACATGCAGATGTTAGGCAGCAGTGAGGCACTGGAGCACACCTCACAGGGTCTGTGCAGGTGGCCCACCCCACTCACAGTGGCCTGCCTGAGACGGGATCACTCTACCCCCAGCTCCTGTGGGACGGCCAGGGGGGCTGAGACCTTGTAGGCCAAGCAGAAGCTGTGGCACCATCTCAGTCCCCAATGAAGCCTCAGGGCCCTGAGCACCCTTCCTACAGTGTGGTCTGAAACTGAAATGTGCTTAATGTGTGGCTTTTGGGTTACCTTGTGCTTAGATGTGTTTGTGGTGAATAAAATAAAAATATGAAAACGTTTCTGAACAAGTAGTTTCTTTGGTCTGTATGAACACAGTAATGCTGAGCATGCATTCACAAGGAATTTTCAGGTAAAATGGGGTTTTCATCCCAACAAATTGGAACCTTCACAGCCGCAGGAAAGTGCCTCAGGTCTTCCTGAGTGAAGCCTGCATAAGCAGGAGCCTCTGGTTCCAGTTGGTGAGCAGCTACCCATGAGAAGGCACGAGGTGGGTGGAAGCACCCTTTGGGCCTTGCAAAGCTTGTCTGATGAAATTCTGTCTTCTTGTTCAGTCATGGACACCTGTGCTCAGGGGAACCCACTGTCCTGGGCACCACCCTGCGGTGGTCAGCTCCTTGACCTTGCTGAAGAGGGCTGCATTCCAAGAACTCTGAGCAGGGTTAGCAACCATGTGTTCTCACCACAGCCCTCATCTGTGACTCCCTGGAAACCAGGCTCTCGGGGACAGCACAGAGTGACAGCACAATCTGCTGCTCCTAGGTGACAGAACCTGGTGTGTCTGCTGGCCCACATCCCATGGTGGAGCAAGACCAAGGCTGACGGTCTAGCGTCAGGACGTGGGACTGGTCAGGCTGCAGCAGGACAGATGAGGAACTAGTAGGAAGCAGGCTTATTAGCTGCAGCAGTCCAGAATGGCTATTGTCTAAAAATCTCTGGACCCCAAGTCTGGAAATTCTTTAAACTTTATACCCAGTGGGGTGGATCATGTCAGTCAGTGGGTACATAACAGTACACTTTGTCCCATATTTCTAGGCTGGACAGAGGTTTCACAAGTTTTTACCATAGAAAGCAGAAGTTGGGTTTGAGGCTCAGTTACAGCACTTGCCTTACACGCGTGAGGCCCTGGGTCCAGTCCTCAGCACCACATTATAAAACAAATAAATAAAAAATAAAGATATTGTTTTCAGGTACAACTGAAAAAATTTTAAATAAAAGAAAGCAGAAGTGCTAATTTTTTTTGTACATCGCTAAGTTTGCTGGTATATTTAGCTTTTGCATGAAAGAGCAACTTAGTCCTTACAGAAAATAGAAAGTTTCAAACTACATTGAGTTCTTTGCAGAAATTTTTGCTAATATCTTGTTAATAAGAACAATGATGGTGAGGGTCTCTAGAAAAGCCCACCACAAGACAGTTTTTGCTGCTCCCAGTAGTAAAGGCCACTCAGGCGGCCCAGCAGAGCCCAGGTTTACACAGCCAGCCTGGGACCCCGGGCTGCAGTTTTCTCTCTGCTGAGACAGGGATCAGGTGGTGCCTCCCTCACAGTGATGCTTCGATGAATAAGGGGGCACCAGCACTCCTCCTGAGTTTGGGTGTGGCAATCACATGGCCCTTCTTGTCACCTGTTAGCAGGTGAATCTACTCTCCCTTGTGGCACAAATGCTACCCACTGTTCTCAGCCAGGCTGGAATTCACTTGGAGACGGTGGATTTTGAGTTTGAAAAGGTATGCAATGTTTGTGGGATGCCATTTAAACTTTTAAAAATGAAAATAGGTACAAAGTGAACAGAGAGTGGAATGGATGGTGGAAGCTGTGATCTCTGAACCTCTTACCACCCAGCCAGGTGTGCAGATGAGTCAGGACAATGCCACCACTCTGCTCCTAGTGACCAATGGATTTCAAGGTGGACATTCTTAAAAATAATAATAATAATTATAATTATATATATAGTTGTAGATGAACAATACCTTTATTTTATTTATTTTTTATGTGGTGCTGAGGATTAAACCTGGTGCCTCACACATGCAAGGCAGGCACTCTACATCTGAGCTACAACCCCAGCCCAAGTTAGACATTCTTGACCCTAATTTAAGGCCTACTTCAGTGGTATGACAGGGTGTCTAGAGAGAACACTCCATTATTTAAGAGAAGCATTGGTAACTATACTCAGTGGAACTGAAGTCAGAAGAAATGAACTGGCCAGAGAGCCAGGTGGTGGCTGCTGATATTTCCTCACCTGACACAAATCCAGGGAACATTGTGGGGAGGGGCTAGGCAGCCTGGAACAACATCTCCATTTTGTTGAAAAGGCATGGAATAATACTTCTAATTAGCAGAGAGCTCGGCGTCGAAGGGCAAACGCATAAGATACTGCAAGTGTTGCTAACTGATGCCTTACAGAGCCTTGAATGCAGTAGATAGTGACTGCTAACTCCATGATAATAATCTCTGGCTGTAATTGGAGAGCTACCCTTTGGAAGCAGAGCTCAGGGAAATACCTGCAGAAAACAGTATGAGAGAGATCTGCTCCTGTCTTGTCTTTGAGAATGTTAGCCCCGCTGTTACAACTGTTCTTCTGACAGGCCTTTCCTGCTCCTTTCTGACTCACATTCTCTCTGCTGCTTGTTTTCTAATGGGGGATGTACTGCAGTCTTCTCCCTGAGGCTGAGGCATTGATTATTTAAATGTCCCCAGGTGGGGTTTCTCAAGGAACAGGGAGACTGGGAGAATAACCTGAGTTCTGTGTCCCTGGGGTCTCAGGTGCCAGGCTCAGGAAAGAGTAGGGCTTCAGCCCAGCAGGTTTCCAGCAGCCCCAGGCACTGCCCCAGCCTCCTGCCCCCACACCTCCCCACCTAAGGGCAAGAGCGGGGCAGGATTCAGAGAAGAGGGGAGTCAGGGAATGGGTTCTGCTGCTCCCTGGGCGCCCAGCACAGGGCTGAGTGTTGGAGGAATCCCATGCACCACTCTGCCTGGGACACGGAGCACCATGTGACCCCTCAGTGGAGGACTCATCACTGCCCTGAGCCTGGACTGGGTCATTGAGAAGGAGGAATCGAGATGCTCGGAAGACAGCAGGGTCTGAACGAAGCTGTGGCTTGGCACCCGTTTCACCATCTGTGGTTCAGTACTGAGCAGCCTGGTGTGAGAGGCTGCGGAGAAGGACAGCCATGGGAAGCTCGGGAAGCCTGGGAGCTGTCTCTGAGGCCAACCAGGACTGAGTCCTGGAGCACGCTGCTCTCTGGGCTCCCGCCCTGCCCTCCTCCTGCCAGGCTAAGGGTGTCACTGGCTCAGCGGAGCTGCCTCCTTGTGAGTATGAACAATGGTGGGGTAGGAAGTGGGCTGAAGTTGGCCAAGGCCATGTGAGGTGAAAAGCAGTGGACAGATGGGAAAAAGGCACTAGGCACATGGCGATCAGGAGATCTGCTCCTCTGTTTAGCATTTCCTTTCTTAATATAAGCATTAAGAAGGTTTGACAAGGGCTGGGGATGTGGCTCAAGCGGTAACACGCTTGCCTGGCAGGCACGGGGTGCTGGGTTCCATCCTCATAAAAATAAAGATGTCACGTCCACAGAAAACTAAATAATAAATATTAAAAAATTCTTTCTCTCTCTCTCCTCTCTCTCTCTCTCTCTCTTAAAAAAAAAAGGAGGTTTGACAAGGAAAATAGTTAAAACTTTTCTGGGGGCCTGTGGGAGCCAAACTGAGAGAATGTATGAGAAAGCAAGCTTTTTGTGAAGTTATAGTGTTCTCTACTCCATGGTGTGTGGAACAGCAGTTCTCAGGCTCTGCTTGTCCTGAGTGATTCCATGGTATGTAGAATTGCAGCTCTGAGGTTGTGCCCAAATCTTTGTTACTTTATCTTATAAAGCAGTAGTTTGCCAAGAGCTATTCCATTTTGAGTTTTAGTGCTGAGGTAGAATTTTTCAATATGCTTTTTGTACAAGTAAACAATGACTATCTGCCTCGCATAACCATGAGGCAAAACTGATAAATCAGTGTGCTGATAAGAATGATCACCTGCCGAGGGGCCTGCCCTTCCAGCATCGACTATGGGGAGATTGAGGGCACGGAGAAACCCCTCCAGAGATGGTTTCAGAGAAGAGCGTCTGCTTTATTGTGCAGCAAAAATAGCTTTTATAATGGGTATGTGCCAAAGGTCTCTAATTCCTCATGTTTTACTTTTATACCCTGGGCTTTTAAGAGCTGACATGAAATTTGTAGTTGAGCCTGTTTATGTGAACCAGGTAAATTACCCATTGCCCTGACTGCTTACCTGTTTTGAGCTTTGAGTTTCCCCATGGCCAGGGATCCCTCAAGCGAAAGCCACCTGTTTGCCCCACGTTAGGCGCCAGAATGCTGAGGGGTCTTCCCCTCCAGCATTGACTGTGAGGAGCTTGAGGGCATGGAGAAACCCCTCTGAGACGGTTTCAGAAAACAGCATCTGCTTTATTGCGCAGCAAAAATAGCTTTTATAGTGGGTATGTGCCAATTTACATGTTACGGTCATGATAGGCCAGAAGTGATACACAACATATCATCTTACAGGAGCCCAGACACCAAGAGTTCAGAAACTGCCATGTAGGCTGCCCTTGCACCAACAGGGGAATAACTCCTTGTCAAAGGAGCCAGTGTTCTGACAGCACTCTGTTCCCCAACATAATGTTCTGTATTAGGACTTCCCTGCTGCACAATGAGCGAGATAAGCATTTCTCCATGTAGGTCCAGAGTCAGGCCCTGCAACAATCACCTATGCATTTATCAAGTTAATCAGAAGCACATGGATACATGGGTGTATCAAACTCATGTCAGAAAAACCAGACCCATGAGCTCATTGAACAAACACATTAGATCTCCAAATGATGCAACCTCTTTACTCAAGACCCATAAAAGGGCAGGCACCCCCAGACTGGACATAACAGCACCCTGACATGCTCACCTGGTCACTCATCATAACCCTTGCCCAGGAAAATCACCACAGCAATAAGCATCCAAATCTCTGTTTGGGGGCTTTAGTGGAGTGCAGCTTCTCCTGCCTGTTATGGCCATGCACAGCCCACTCCAAGCTGACATCTCAAGCTAAAGCTGTGGACCTGCGCCTAGGTTAGGTTCCTGCACTCTGATAGCTCTGTGCCCTAAACAGTTTCTTTGGCTGCTTCCTAATCTCATCTGGCTACCTGCCTTAATCTTTCTCTAGCCTTTTTGTAACACACACACACACACACACACACACACACACACACGTACATATATATAAATGTGTGACACAAGTGTTACAGTCACTAGAAATTAACTCAGAATAAAAGAACTTTTGATGGCCCAGTTTATGACTACCAGGTGACATACCAGTATTCAGTGAAATGCCACTGATGAGAGTGGTGTGGTCTGTGAACTTATTGCTATTCAGTAAATTCTGGCACTGTGGAAAGACACATGTTTGGTCCAAGTTAATGAAATAGCACATTCATGTCATTTAGCAATGGCAGAGATGTGACATCAATACAGGGAAAGAGAATAGTGAGGCAGAATTGGGAGAAAGCGGAACAGACACCACTTGCAGGAAGCTGGGGGTGCACACCTGGGGGCCAAGGTCCTTGTGAAGCCTCCTGTACTCCAGCTCAGAGGGGACTTTAGATAAATAAAAGCCTAAATGTGAACATTCAAACTGGCAGGATAAAATATAAATGACGGGTTTGGTGCTAGTTTCACACACTGTGAAAAGAAGATGCAGAATACCAGATATAGCTGGTGCCACTTATGTAGAAATTCAGATAAAAAAATAAATGTAAATAGTGATCTATGCAAAAGTTTAAAAAGGACTATAAAAATGCAATCAAACTGCTGGCAGCTGGTGAGGAGCTGTAGGTGTCATGTCTTCTTTGTTTTCCAAGGACTGAGAATAAACAGGACAGAAAACCTTTGCTAATTTGGGTCATGAAATTCTTCATGCTTTTTTCTGTCTTTTCAACTTTTCAAAGCTGAAAGAGACAAAGAAGAAATCATCCAAAGAAATAAACTCCCTGAAAAATATCAGTCAAACTTTGAGCAGACAGAACTATTGGGAAAGCAGAGGCCTCACAACACCAACTGCCCCTAGGGGTAAGGCATTTGAGTGGCCACAGGGGACATGACCTCGGTGGAGCCAGCTGTACCATTGATGCTATTGGGGAGGAAATCAAGGTGAAAGAGCACCAAGGGTCTCGGATGATCTTAGGTTCCAAGAGAGAAACAATCCCCAAAGGCCAACATCTCGCATGTCTGAACTGGGCCTAGAGGGATGAGGCCAGACAGAAAGCAGTGTCAGGCAGAACGCTCCAACCAGCATGTAGCTCTCACAGGGCCCAGCGCTGACCTTGGCTGGGATGCCACCTGTGCCCTTTTTGGCTCTGGGTGGATTTCAGTCATGCCTGTGCTCCACTTTGGATCTTCACCCCCAGGTCTTTAATAGGATCATTTTATGTTGCTAGTGGGGCCAGCAGCATAAGAATAGGGAGGTGGCCACTCTGGAGCTGGGCAGGGCTTTGCATTATGCATGTCTGTTTTGGTATGCTGCCTCTAGATGCCCACCCAGTTCAGCCACAAATGTGTGAGCAGGGCTTGTGGCAAGAGCCTGGGCCCTGGTTCCACCTGTGTTCTGCAGTCATATGCAGACAGGTGGGAGAAAGGAGATATCACCTGACCCTGTACTCTGACCTCAACATCTTCGTGAGGGAGCCTGGATGCAGAAAGGCTGACCAGCATATTGTCTGCAGTGTGGACAAAAGGGTAATTCATATCCCCGGTGGGACATTGTGAGGAGTTGCCAACTTTCATCACAGTACACAGAACTTTGTGCAACTTAGAACTTGCCACTATTTTTTTATTTATATTTTTTTTATTGTTGGTTGTTCAAAACATTACATAGTTCTTGACATATCATATTTCACATTTTGATCCAAGTGGGTTATGAACTCCCATTTTTACCCCTTATACAGATGGCAGAATCACATCAGTTACACTTACATTGATTTACATATTGCCATACTAGTGTCTGTTGTATTCTGCTGCCTTTCCTATCCTCTACTATCCCCCCTCCCCTCCCCTCCCCTCCCCTCTTCTCTCTCTACCCCCTCTACTGTAATTCATTTCTCCCCCTTGTATTATTTTTCCCTTTCCCCTCATTTCTTCTTGTATGTAATTTTGTATAACCATGAGGGTGTCCTTCCATTTCCATGCAATTTCCCTTCCCTCTCGCTTTCCCTCCCACCTCTCATCCCTGTTTAATGTTAATCTTATTCTCATGCTCTTCGTCCCTACTCTGTTCTTAGTTACTCTCCTTATATCAAAGAAGACATTTGGCATTTGTTTTTTTAGGGATTGGCTGGCTTCACTTAGCATAATCTGCTCTAATGCCATCCATTTCCCTCCAAATTCTATGATTTTGTCATTTTTTAATGCAGAGTAATACTCCATTGTGTATAGATGCCACATTTTTTTTATCCATTCGTCTATTGAAGGGCATCTAGGTTGGTTCCACAGTCTTGCTATTGTGAATTGTGCTGCTATGAACATCGATGTAGCAGGGTCCCTGTAGCATGCTCTTTTTAGGTCTTTAGGGAATAGACCGAGAAGGGGAATAGCTGGGTCAAATGGTGGTTCCATTCCCAGCTTTCCAAGAAATCTCCATACTGCTTTCCAAATTGGCTGCACCAATTTGCAGTCCCACCAACAATGAACAAGTGTACCCTTTTCCCCACATCCTTGCCAGCACTTGTTGTTGTTTGACTTCCTAATGGCTGCCAATCTTACTGGAGTGAGATGGTATCTTAGCGTGGTTTTGATTTGCATTTCTCTGACTGCTAGCGATGCTGAGCATTTTTTCATGTGCTTGTTGATTGATAGTATGTCCTCCTCTGAGAAGTGTCTGTTCAGGTCCTTGGCCCATTTGTTGATTGGGTTATTTGGTATCTTATTGTCTAATTTTTTGAGTTCTTTGTATACTCTGGATATTAGGGCTCTATCTGAAGTGTGAGGAGTAAAGATTTGTTCCCAGGACGTAGGCTCCCTATTTACCTCTCTTATTGTTTCTTTTACTGAGAAAAAAACTTTTTAGTTTGAGTAAGTCCCATTTGTTGATTCTAGTTATTAACTCTTGTGCTATGGGTGACCTATTGAGGAATTTGGGGCCCGACCCCACAGTATGTAGATCGTAGCCAACTTTTCCTTCTATCAGACGCTGTGTCTCTGATTTGATATCAAGCTCCTTTATCCATTTTGAGTTAACTTTTGTGCATGGCGAGAGAAAGGGATTCAGTTTCATTTTGTTGCATATGGATTTCCAGTTTTCCCAGCACCATTTGTTGAAGATGCTATCCTTCTTCCATTGCATGCTTTTAGCCCCTTTATCAAATATAAGATAGTTGTAGTTTTGTGGATTGGTTTCTGTGTCCTCTATTCTGTACCATTGGTCCACCCGCCTGTGTTGGTACCAGTACCACGCTGTTTTTGTTACTACTGCTCTGTAGTATAGTTTGAAGTCTGGTATTGCTATCCCGCCTGATTCACACTTCCTGCTTAGCATTGTTTTTGCTATTCTGGGTCTTTTGTTTTTCCATATGAATTTCATGATTGCTTTATCTATTTCTACAAGAAATGCCATTGGGATTTTGATTGGCATTGCATTAAACCTATAGAGAACTTTTGGTAATATCGCCATTTTGATGATGTTAGTTCTGCCTATCCATGAACAGGGTATATTTTTCCATCTTCTAAGATCTTCTTCTATTTCTCTCTTTAGGGTTCTGTAGTTTTCATTGTATAAGTCTTTCACCTCTTTTGTTAGGTTGATTCCCAAGTATTTTATTTTTTTTGAGGATATTGTGAATGGAGTGTTTTTCCTCATTTCCATTTCAGAGGATTTGTCGCTGATATACAGGAATGCCTTTGATTTATGCGTGTTGATTTTATATCCTGCCACTTTGCTAAATTCATTTATTAGCTCTAATAGTTTCTTTGTAGACCCTTTTGGGTCTGCTAGGTATAGAATTATGTCATCTGCAAATAGTGATAATTTAAGTTCTTCTTTTCCTATTTTTATGCCTTTAATTTATTTCGTCTGTCTAATTGCTCTGGCCAGTGTTTCGAGAACTATGTTGAACAGAAGTGGTGAGAGAGGGCATCCCTGTCTTGTAGAACTTGCCACTATTTATTGCTGGAATTTTTCATTGAATATTTTCAGACTGTGGTTAACTGAGGGTGACTTAAAATGCAGAAAGATATGCAAATACCACACTACTTAGGCAAGAGAGACTTTTGGATTTCTCCTGCTCAGACACACTGAATCCCAAGACAGAATCCTCCTGTTTTGTCCACTTCTGTCTCTGGATTCCAGGCCCTGGTGAGTGTCCAACGGACAACTCCCAGGGAGTGCTCATGTGCTCAGGCTTGATTATGCCCCTGGGTTTCCTCAGCAGATTTTGTCAGTGCCCTCTTACATGAGAGTGTTCTCAGTTCTTCTGAAGGAAGGAAGAATCTGCAGGGCCTCCCTGAACTGATGGTCAACTTCTTTATAGTGGGCTTTGGGCATGTGAAGCCTGGCAGCCTCCCAAGCTCCTGATCCACATGGAGCAATGCTGTCTCCCCTCACTAGAGTCCAAATGGGAGAGGGACAGGGTGTGGGGATGGAGTGCCTGATGCATGTGAAGCAGAGCCGCAGAACAGGATGCCCTGTGACTGGGAAGAAAATGTCCCAGTCTTCATGGTCCATGAAGTAGCATGCCTTCCAGGAAGCCAACTCCTCCAGATCCCTGGGAAACTGGGCCCCCAAGCCCTGCCCTGGGGAATGGGCTTATCTTTCACTGATAAAAATACATTTACCCCAGCCTCAGCAGCAGAGGTATTAGGCTTCTGCAGAAAAACTGGGCCCCAGAAGGCCTCCCATCATCCCTGCAGTTATCCCAAGTTGATCTTTAAGAGGGTTCATTGGTCCAAGCTCATAACATCTGCTTTGCTGTGAAAGCTGCTGCCTCCCTGGGAGTGGCACTTGTCTCTGGCCTCGCTGGGCATAGCTGTGTCCTTAGGCAGAGGGCCGTGTGCAGCACTGCCTAGTGCTGAGCTCAGGTCAGGATGTGGAGGCACTGATGGGGGTTCTGGCCTCCTGACCTTGAGAGCAGGGATGGCCAGGATCCTCATGTACAGAATAGGCTTATAGAACATTCACTGGCCCAAAGAAAAGCCTTTTCAGGCTTCACTGTGATGCCATTTGAAAATGTAATTGCCATCTTGCTGCCAGGAAGCACAGCTGCACCGTGTTATCCCAGTGCCTTTGAATGAGTCACAAGTTTGGGGAAGCCTCGAATCTGGGAGGAAGACCTTGTACCTGTATTTAACCAGGTGAGCCTCCTCTTGGGGTCCCCAACTGACAGATAAGAAGCACCTTGCTCTGGAGAGCAGCAGAACACATCCTGATTTTCTAGCCACTAGTCCTCTGCATGATCAGCTTGATAATCCTTTTGAGGCAGCCCTCCTCTTTGGACCACATCCTTTCCTGGAACAATTTCAGGCTGAACCGGAGGAGCCCATGGGAGGGGACAGTAGGGCTCAAGAAATGCCCTCAGGGCCAGGAACCCATAGCTTCCTGAGCCTCATCTTCATCCCCTCCAAAGGCACCGACCACCCAGGTGCACCCACCTGACTCCCCTCCATGTCCTGCCTCTGAGCTCCCTAGCTCTGTGCCCTTTCTCCCAGCTGACTTTGTCAATCCTTGATGTCAGCTGGAGAGTGCGCTGCTGGCACCTGGTAGCAGAGGGTGCTGCTGCTGCTGAGTGTCTCAGGGTGTACAGGATGCCCTGTAGGGGACAACCTGCCCCAAACAACAATAGTGGGAAGGTTCCAATGCACCCAGATCAGAATGAGCACTGGAGGCAGATGCAGTTACAAACTCTCTAGTAACCACAGTAAAACAGAAAGAAACAGAGGAGTTATTTTTCAAAAACTATTTTACTTAATCGAGAACATTATTCTTTTAATATGTATGCAATATAAACGTTATTAATGAGATATTTACTTTTCTTTACCGAGTCTGAAACCTAGCCTCTGTTTTACTTTCTTGGGTTCAGACTGGCCCCAGCCCCAGTCAATGGCTTCTATGTCTGCCGGACAGTGCTGGTCTGGACAGTGTGGTGCCCTCTTTTCTGGGTAGTGCAAACTGAGATTGCTCTCTACCTGCCTCAAAGATTTCCTACCATCAGGTTTCCCATGTTCCTTGTAATCTAGAGCCCCAAGAGCAAGAAGGTATAGGAGATACTACACAAATCCATCGAGCTCAGTCTTCACCTGGCCAGAGCCCCCCTCCAGGTGCCTAGTCAGAGTCCCAGGTAACTGGCTTTGGCCTCAGCACTGAGCAGCAGTGCTGAGAACAGCTCTCAGAGAGCCTGCAAGCACACACGTGACTAATGTCCTCCACCCCTGTGTGGTACTGCCTCTGGGCCCCCAGCTATGAGGACTTGGCACCCTGTGCAAGTAAGGGCCCTTGCTGCTCATGTGGTGCTGCTGTTGGGGATAGTTTGTCCTAACCTGTCCTGAGTATAGAGAGGGGGTTACTGCAGGTGGGACAGGAGACCATGCTTGGCCTGAAGACTCCCCAAGGAGTGTTACACATGGGGCTGGGTGGCTCTCTGATGACCAGCGCTCAATGCCAGGTGCTGTCTACTCCACTGTAGCTACAAGGAAAGGAGCCAAGGCCTGCCTCCCAGCAGCCAGCCTCACCTATAGGCACACAGAAGATCCAGCTGGACGAGGGATTTGGGAGTTTGAAGCTTCTGGGATGCTGAAGTCACAGACCCTGGTAGTAAACCCACCAGAGGTAGTGGGCAGGAGGTGAAGGCCTCCTTAACCTGTCCTAACCTGCCAAGACATTTGAAACCTCAGCTCTGCAGTCTTCATGTGCGGAAGCTAAGAAGAGAGCATGTGCATAAGAATCTCTGCCTCACTGCCTCCTTACCACATGGGACTTGGGTCGCATTCTCCAAGATAGAAGAAAGCTGCCTGAATCATAACTATGATGAAAGAAAAAGGTTAGTAGCAATTAGACAAGCAAAGGAGGGGACCTAAGCTGGAGACTGGAGGCTTGGAAGCACAAGAGCTGCAGACTCGGGCCCAGGCTTCCTGGAAGTTGCTGGCAAAAGGGGATCATCAGGAGCCACCTTCCTTGAGTGTCACAGGGAACTTGCTGCTCTTCCTGACAACAAAGGTGGCAGGAAGGGATTCCTCTGGGAAAGTCATATGGAGGCCACTGCTGTTGTGTGGAAAAGCACGCACAGTGACATGCTGAGGACAGTCTACACCAGCTCCACTGACCAGGGCATGAGAGCTGGCCACCATGCTGCAGCACCAGTGCACCTGGTCAGAGGAGTCACCCAGGACCCTTGAGAGGTTCAGTGGAGTCTGTCTGTCATCCTAAATCTGCTAGACTGTGCTTGGTCACCACTTCTGAGGGCCCTTGACAGTTTTCACATATATAACTAGTTAATTGCATATCAAACCAGCACTTGCTATGTGACCATGAGCTAGACACTATCCTTAGTGATGAGTCTGAAAGTATATGTCTGAATTGTTCATTTGAAAGCAGTGAAGATGGTGAACATATTGTGCATATTTTGCAATAATAAAAAAGTGAAAATGAACATGAAACCCTCCCCCTGTACTAAGGGGTTCACAGTCTGATGGGGGGGTATCAAGTTGGAGAGAGAGTGGCTCGTCTATGACAGATTCCACAATGGGAGCAGGATGCCGACAGAAAAGCCTTGTTTCCAGGGAGACTTGTGGTCATGAGGCCTCTAGAAGCTCAGACGGCCTCCAGATCCTGGACTCCATAGTTCTGGTCTGCGTGGGAGCTGGTCCAGTTCTCTCTGGTAACTCGAAGGCCAGCATTCAACAGTCAACCTGCTTCCCATGGCACTTCAAGGAGCAGCCCATGCTCAGAGGAACACTGCACATCGCAACGACATTTTCTCTGTCCTTGCTCTAAGTGATGTGATTGATTGAGGCAGAGATCATGATATTTTATCTAGACTACAGGACATAGGCTTACTGTGTGTATTGCTATACCAATCTCAACAATGAGATGTTGGCAAGTCATTCATTCTCCTGTGGGCAGTAACAGAGAGATAAACCTGACAAAGTTCTCAGAGCCTTTAGGCTTTGAAATGTGCTGCTGGCTGGGATGTGGGAAAGCTCTGAGACTCACAGGAGTGCCCAGGTGCTTC
The DNA here is from genome assembly GCF_964194105.1 of Spermophilus citellus. NCBI lineage: Eukaryota > Metazoa > Chordata > Mammalia > Rodentia > Sciuridae > Spermophilus > Spermophilus citellus. The sequence goes on along the minus strand of NC_138192.1, from coordinate 2,097,262 downwards.
TGAGAGTGAACCCAGTATCAGTATCAGTCCAGCTTCTGGGGCATAGAAGCTATACAGCCACATGTGTGGAGTGGATGATCAGGCTGTTTACCCTGTTTCCCCAACCTGGGATGGTCCTGCAAGTACGGATCTGTTTGCTTCAGATCTCTGCAGCTGCAAGCCAGGGGCTGCTATGGAGGTCAGTCTAGAATCTGTCACATGGTGTCTGCCATTCTGGTCCTGCTGCTAGTTGGCTGTGTGCCTGCGACTCACATCCTCCATCACTGTGGGCCTGTTTCCCTTCTATGCAAAAGGTGCTTTACAGATCCATAGTTATGGCATGCCACAGCTGTGATGAAAGAGATGACAAAAGATGACTGAGAAATGGAACAAAAAAAAATTGCCTCTCTGTAGCACTTCAGCACTTTCCAATTGAAGTGTCTTTTCACATCTCAGATTCCACTGTTTTTGTTGGGTTTTGCCTTCTTGTTTTAAGATGAGGTATCACTATACTGCTGGTCTGAAATTCATGGGCTCAAGTGATCCTCCTACCTTAGCCTCCTGAACAGCTGGGACAATAGCCATGCAAAGATACCACTGTTTTTATTAAAGAAGATAAATTCAGGTAAAAAGAGGTAACTCAATAATCTAGTTTCCATTTCAGATGATTATTGCATATAAAACAGGCATTACTTTTCTCTTGCTATTTGGATGTGCTTAACTCATTGGACAAATCTAGAAAGCATAACATTCTTCTGAAAATTAAAAACTGGAATCTTGTAACTTGAAATCATGGAAATGTCCTTGTTGGTTTATTAGAGGCTGTATTGTATACATGGGATCCACAACCAGTGAACTCCAAGACCCTGTTCCCATTGGTGTGGAGTAAATGTTTCTTGACCCTCAAGCATCTTAATGTTTTAAATGCTAGGGTTAAGGCTTTTAGACTCAAGACTGATCTGGCTGGGATGTGGGAAAGCTCTGAGACTCACAGGAGTGCCCAGGTGCTTGTGCTTCTGAGAGTTGCCCTTTTCTTTCCACAATCCCAAGAAAATGACCCCAAATGGAGAAGCATCTTTATGTGAAGTAGGAATTTTAAAACAACTATTGACTCACCAGAAAATTTGAGGACTTACTGGAAGATAGCAAAAGCTGCCAGATTGGGTGCAGGGAGGGCACCCTGGCACCTGCAGGAGGGAGATGATGCTTCCGGGCTGTGAGGATGTGCCCAGGAAGGAGTCTGGTGGGCCTGCTCGGGGCCTGCAAGTGCCACGAGGAACAACACTGCACCGGAATAATGACAGGTACTAAGACTGTTACTGCGTAGAGCTATGTTAAATAGTTTTGCATGTTTGTGGAACCCAAGTTAAGGCAAATAATGCTCATTCTTTGGAAAGAGAAGCTTCTTAATGTTGAAAGAATTTGAATAATTTAACACCAAAATGCAAGACAATTTCAAAAAACTTGGAATGTAAGGGGAGATCAAAGATACATTTAAAAAAGAAAGAACTTAGAAGAAGTGCTGAGAGTGGAACCTAATACACCAACTCCTCTCTCGAAGCTAGAAAATACAGCCTCACATTGGCTGCACACAAACCCAAGTGCACAGCTTGCGAAAGAAAGCAATGCAAAAGTAGCAGGCTGAGTGGCAAGGGGTGCGTAATGAACCTGCGCAAGCTGCTCGTGGGAATCACATTTGCAAACACAGAAAGGAGGGGAATGCTGTACGCAGTCCTTGACCACGTCAGTAGGCTACACGTGAAGAAGGGTGAGAAGAATCTCAATTTGCAAGCTACAGAAACATTCAACTTCAGGTGGAAGACACACTGCTTTCACTTGAGAAAGGCAGGGTGAGGAGCTACTAAAGAAAGAAGCAGATGTCAGGGCTCAGGTCACCTAATGGTGACTTCAGAATGGAGGTCCCTGGGACCTCTGTGCTTCTCCCTCCTCTGCCGGGAAGAGCTTTCTGTAAGACCCCTGCTGCCTGAAGTCTGGACACACTGAAGAAGCAGCCTGCCCTCAGGCGCAGCTCCCCCACCTGAACGTGTGTGGCAGAGGATGAAATGCAGACCCTTCATCCTGGACAGATGTTTGCTTCTCCTCTTAACGAAGTCTGACTTGAAGTATCGATGCTTCCACAGCATGAACAGGAGAGGAGAGAGAGAAATTGCTGTAGCACAGCAACTGCCCCACCAACCCAGCCTAAAGCTGGGCCAGGAGGCCCAGAGGTATTCTGAGCTTCTGCACCCTGCTGTTATCCTGTGCTTGCTAATTATTGAGTCACTGTGACTGAAACACTATCTGGGGCCTTGGGCTTATCTCCCCCACTGATGTGCCTGTGCTCTGATGGCATGGGCAGCAGGAGCATTTCTTCACCTGGGCCCTATCCTGGAGCTGCTGCTGGAGGGAATGCCACCAAATGGACCCAGAACACTGGCAGGGAAGATGGGGGCCTGTGGGTCAGGAGCACCGGGGGCCTGTGGGTCAGGAGCACCAGGTTTGGATTCTGGGGAAGAAAGTCATATGGGCAGCATGATAGAAGTAGATCATGACCTCAGCAGCCTTAAATTCGTTTGTGTCACAAATGTGATACAGATGGCTCAATAAGTAATGACACATATCCCTTTTCTGTTTCTCTGACATTGGTCCATGGGCAGCTACAGTGCAGTTTACAAGCTGACAGTAAAAACTGAGGTGATCCAAGGATTTTTATCATTCATACAAGTCTTAGAGCACAGCCTGTGTGTGTGTGTGTGTGTGTGTGTGTGTGTGTGTGTGTGTGTGTGTAAAACACCTTGGATTTGTGTGGAAAGCCCCGGTCAGCACTGTGAAGGAGGAAGTTACCCAGAAGGATCTGTAAGTGGATGAGGGCATCCAAATGTAGGTGATTATCGCAAGTGACTCTGCATATGAAGAGGAGATACACCTTGACTTTGATTTGACGGGAGAGGGCTGGTCTTCCACAGGTAAACTGCAAGATTCTCTGACCAATGGTTTTCCCCATCCCTGTGGATTGCCTAATTAGTGAAGCTGTGTAATTGTCGGCTTCATTTCTCTCAAATTTCAGCTTTCATGAAGAAATTCACAATTCCTGCACCAATTCTGGGGGATACTTTGGCCTTGAGCTGTTAGTCTTACGAAGGCGTCTCTGATTGCTGTTTCCCATGTCTTCAGGCCAGAACGTCTTTGTGTTCCTACCTGGAGCTGCATGTAGCTCCCACTTCTTGTGTACCCCCACTGCAGGCTTGAGTAGAGACTCCATGGTGAGGACAGCCCCTGACTGTGGCTCCTTCCCTTCACCCACTCTAGTCCATCTGGGTTTGCAGAAGACCAGGACTGAGGGGGCCTGGCTCCCTCTTTCACAGCTCCTCTCCTGGGCCATGCTGATGAACCTGTGAGAAGAGCCTACAGGGAAGTCTGCTGCTGGCCTCACCTCATGGGGAGTGGCTCCAGAACCCCTGCCAACTGGAGGTGGGTTCTGCCAGAATCAGGGGGCCTGGCACTCAGGGATTGGCCCTGCAAGGCTGCTGATGTCAAAGCCGATTTGCACCCGAGCTCCCTGCCTGTCCAGGAACGTCCTAGCTGTCTGCAGGGCATAGTTATGGGTAATCTGAGCTTCTCGCCTCACTCACCTGCCAGTTGTTAAAAATCACCAGGTTCCAGCCACCTCATGGTATTTATTTCTCCCACCCAGTGGTTCTTGCACTTGCCTGATCAATGAGTCAGTATGGAATGCTTATCACAAACCCAGAATGCTGGCTGTGGCCCAGCAAGTCTGCATGCCCATGTACCTCAGGGTCAGAACCTGCAGCAGGCTCTGCATGATGCTAGTTGTAATGAGACAAGTTGAAAACACTGCTCATCTTGTGAACCTGGTCTCTGACTTGTTGGAAGGAGAAGAGCCAGAGAAGCATCTGACCCAGATTCATGTGGAGTCTGTGATGTAAGCTGAGTTTAATAAGTCAGACCTGCTGGATGTCAGCAAGGCCAGAAGCAACAGCTGCTCCATGAAACATTTTGATGCTTGCTTCTGAAAATGAAAAGTTCTGTTTTTGTCTTTGAAGATAATTCAGTGCCTTGAACAACTTTAGTGCTTTCCCCATGAGCTCCTTCAGAAACACAGCCTTGCCACTACACACGAGAATGAAAAACTGCCCAGAGCAGAGGAAACGTGACAGCAGAGGTGGGAGAAGACAATCTGGCTCCACACCTGTTACTAGCATTTCTCACCACGCTGTTCAGACCAGTGAACTTCACTCACCTGACCAGAGGGGCCTGAACAGCAAGTTTAAACTTGTCAATGCAACAAGTTACAAGAGGGGTAGCACAGATGTCAGCCTTGAGGTTTCTGAGAAATCGTCAAAGGACAAATGAGTGAATGGACCACTTACTCAGAGCGGGAGTCCTCAGAAGGATGGTGATAAAGTCCACTGCCCCTGTGTGCCAATCACTACATTTCTGCATTCCTTCCCTAGGTAAGGATTTGGCTGGACTACTAGAATCAGTGGGTTCTTAGACTTTTCTCAAGTAGTTTTCTTAAGTACATTAAATGTGGTCCATTTTATTTAAGACATTAATTTTCCCATTACAATATACCAGAGATTTTATAATTGTACTGTTAGCCCTCATTTCTCACCCTCTTTTCCTGAAAAAACTCTTTGGGTAAACAGTTTATCAAAGCCCAAGTCAGCATCACTTGGTGACATTCAGTTTGATCTCAGATGCAGCACACCTCTCCTAACAGATCATGAGGTATTTTTTGTTGTTGTTGTGATTTTTACCAGGGATTGAACTCAGGGGTGCTTAACCACTGAGCTACATCCCCAGCCTCTTTAAATACACACACACACACACACACACACACACACACACACACACACACACATATATATATATATATATATATATATATATATATATATATATTAATTTGAAACAGAGTCTCACTGTTACCTGGGGCCTTGCTCAGTTGCGGAGGCTGGCCTTAAATTTGCAGTCTTCCTTCCTCAGCCTCCTGAGCCACTGGGGTCACAGGCCTGCGTCACAGCACGCCGGCCCAGGGCCCAGGTCACGGGATTTTGACTTAGGAAACAACACCCTGTCCTTGCACCAGCCTTTCTTTTTCATCCATGGTCGAGGCTCCCTGTGTCACTCACCTGGAATTCACTCCAGCAGTATTTTTTGGTCACCCACGCCTTCTAACTCTTATTAGACATTTTAAAAATTAGTCCTTACTATGACGTGAAGCACACAGCATGAAAGGAAACATGAGGTTTCCCCTCACTGCCCTCTAGCCCCAGCTCAGCAGTTTAAGGCTCTTGAGAAAAATCTCCTGTGTCCCTGGGTGTCTGTGCCCGCTCCCTCCACCCCCAGGCTCTGAACCTCTGCACCCTCCATAGGGAAGACAGGCTTCAGGAGGCTGGGGCAACCCTCCCTGCCCTGCACATGCCCTTTCCGCCTCTCCCACCCAGGCTTGGCCCTCCACCCCCACTGCCCTGCTGGCAGGTGTGCGCTGACCCCTGATGGCCTGGAGGAGGAATTGCAAGTTCCTCCTGAGCCTCGCTTTGGTTTTTCATTTTGTTTTTTACTTTGGATCAACATGTTTTTGTTACACCCATTAACAGGGTTCAGTGAATTTCCACACATGTAGAGCGCACTGATCTAATCGAGCCTCCTTTATCTATCCCGTCTCCCCACCCTAGCTTTGCCACCCTGAAACACATGAAGACAAACAGGCAAAAGTTGTTTCTTCAGCTGAAAGTGGCTGGGTCTCAGGGTCCCTTGGTGACTTTGCACCCTAACCCAGAGGGATGATGGTTACTGTGCCTGGTAAATGTAGTAAGTTACCCACCACCTGCTCTGGGTGTTTCACCAGCAAAAGTGTTCTTCTGTTGTACCTGCTGTAAATGAAGAGTTCCCCTGATGCACTGCAGAACACTGGCTTTCTTCCTGGGTCCTCATTGGAACTTCAGAGTCATTCGAGAACACTGGCTTCCTTCCTGGGTCCTCATGGGAACTTCAGGGTCATTCGAGAACACTGGCTTCCTTCCTGGGTCCTCATGGAAAATTCAGGGTCATTCCAGAACACTGGCTACCTCCTGGGTCCTCATGGGAACCTCAGGGTCATTCGAGAACACTGACTACCTTCCTGGGTCCTCATGGGAACTTCAGGGCCATTCCAGAACACTGGCTACCTTCCTGGTCCTTCATGGGAACTTCAGAGTCATTCCAGAACACCGGCTACCTCCTGGGTCCTCATGGGATCCTCAGGGTCATTCGAGAACACTGGCTACCTTCCTAGGCCCTCATGGGAACCTCAGGGTCATTCCAGAACACTGGCTACCATCCTGGGCCCTCGTGGGAACCCCAGGTTCATTCCAGAACAGTGGCTACCTTTTTTAGCCTTCATAGAATCCTCAGGATTGTTCCAGAACACTCAGCTACTACTGAGCTCTCATCAGTACCCATGAACCCAGAACTTTGTTGGCTAAGTCAATTAATTCTCACAAAATTTTGTGAAACTGCTATAGTCCCTCCAAGTTTGTAGGTGGGAATGCTGAAATTCCGTGAAGGTGAGTGATGAGCCATCCCTCAGCAGGATGAGATGAAGCTGGGACTTAGTGATGTTGCATTTGCTGTCTGTGGCCGCAGTGACACATCTCTACAACCTTGGTGTCTTGAAACACCAAAGAATCATGCCCTCAAAGCTCTGGAGGCCATAACTTCCAAACCCAGGGACAGGCTGCTCCCTCCCAAGGCTCTGAGGGAGTATCCTTCCTGCACCTCTCAGCCTCTGGTGACTGCTGGTTTTCTGTGGCTGTAGTCACATCACTTCAGACTCTGCTTCCCAGCCCTCCCCTCCCCTGTCTTTTAACTCTGCCTCCCTCTTAGGAGGACACTTGTGACTTCATTTAGGGTCTATCTGGATTATCCAGGATGACCTCTTCATCTCAAGATTCTTAATCTTATCATATTTGCAAAAAAACCCTTTTCCCATAAAAAGTACTGTTCTAGGGATCAGGCCCAGTATCCCTGGTACATTATTTATCCTATTCCACCTGTCTTATCCCAAAGACCTTCCACTCAGACACACCTTCTTCAGCCCTGATCAGTCTTCTTGAAGCGCCAGTCTCTGTTCATGAGAAGCAGGAAAGAATACCAACAAAGTTTCCACAGCACATTGTGGTATCAGCACCACACAGACCTGGGTTCTACCAGGTGGCTGAACATGCTGTGTTGCTGAGAGGCAGGATGGCTCTGCGAGCCACTGAGGGAGGGCCCTTGCAGCAAGCCCATCCAGCCCATGTGTGCACAGAGGGGCTTGCGTGGGAGAAGCCTGGGAGTGTTCCTCCAGGATACTGAGGTTCTTCCCAGACCAGCTCTTGGGAGACTCCTAAACATAGGGAACAGCAATGTCTGAAGGCTTACAAGGTGGTATAACTCACAAGAAAAAGGTTGAACAGACTGAAAAGTCAAATTCTTCTCAGCCTTATCAGAACACAGAGCTCTCAGGGCAATGGTAATCACTGGACCCAAGATTGGAGGAAAAAGTGGATACAGAGTGCCACAGCTTGCTGGGCCAGGCCTGGGTGCTGTTGCTTCAGGAATGGGGTGGGGATCCCCAAGCTGTAGCTGATGAGCTGTAGGAAGCTCTGTGTGGACAAGCTCCAAGCTAAAGCTCTAGGTGGGGCTGTCTTGGGGAGCTGCACTTTGTGATGTAGGAACATATAGTTAGATTTAAATGTGAACAGCACCCAGTAAAGTCACCAGGCCCCTTGAAGGAGTGCTGGGATGGAGTCTCCTGGGGGGTCTGCCTGGATACTGCCTGTCCATTCTAGGAGACCGACAAGGCATTGCTGAGAGACCCTCCTTCCTCAGCCTGCCCCAGCTTGGCAGTGTGCTCCCACCTCAGTCTTCCCTTCACTCTAGGCCCAGGCCTGGCCCTGGGTGACCCTCCTGCTGTAGTTCATTCTGTCTGCATCTCTGTGGTCCTCCCTGGTGTCTGCATCTCTGCGGTCCTCCCTGATCTCCTCTGTGTGTATGGGAACTGCAGGTTTAGACAGTGCCGGGATGGCGTGCTCTCACCATGGAAAGGGCACCTCCTGGGGCTTCTGAAGGTGGGAGGAAGCCAGTGAGCCCCCTGGGCCAGGTGCTTGCCTCCTCAGGCCCCGGCTGACCCTGCAGCCTGCCTCTGGGCAGCTGCCTGGGGGTGTGGGCAGCATAGGTCAGAGACAGTCCTGTTCCGTTCTTTCCCTGGGGCCTACCTAGGAGGCTACACCTTGGTGCTTCTGTTTCTGGTTGTTTAATCAGTGATGCTTCCAATTTCAGAGGCAGCTGTGGATGCACCAGGCACAGACTTGATTTCTCTTGCACCTGTCTCTCCCAGTTGTTAAGTCAGTTTATTTTCTTTGTTAGGTAGGATGGGTAGTGATTCAAGATGGAAAGCCAGTTTTCTTCAATAACAGAAAATTTGTTCTCCATTCCAGACTGACTGGTTGAAGAAAAGGCCCTCCCTTGCTAAACCATCAGGAGGGAAAGCCAAGTCCACCCTGGCAGAGGGGCTGGAGTCCAGGCTCTGGTCCTTAAGTCCTCCTGCAGCCCTGATCATCTTTGGTTTCAACAGAGGTTATGGTGGCCACTCTACTGATGCTAGTTTGTTCAGGTGCCAAGGGGGATTGTCAGGGTTGACCTCTCCAGGTCAGTTTTAGGAAATGAATTTGGAGTTGGGAAATGAAGAATTGTTGATATATTCTCCCGTGTGTGAACTGCATCCTATAACGACAATAGATAGATGTCAGCTGGAGGATCTTCAGATGATCTGAGGTCCCTAGACTAGGACAATCACCTCTTTCACATTCACATCTCCTGATAAACATTCAGGTGGCCTTGATATCATTCATACAGCAGCACAGCAGAGCTTCCATTGCTGGGTAGAGTGGGCTTGCTGTGGCTCCCAACTGAAGCCAGCCTCCCGTGCATTGGAGCTGGGACCACATGATTAACATACCAAAGAAAGCCACTGAGGTGTTCTTCATTTAAACTATGTGTGTCATTTAAAATAAAAGCAATCTATCAGGAGTGAAAATTCCATCTTTCCTACGTGTATAAAGATACATGTCTTTCATATGTGTGTCTAGACATACACACATGTCCCTCTCAATAAGTACTTTAAAATGACAGAAGGGTGAAGTGAGGCCTCCAGACAGTTCCACATTTTCTGGCCCTTGCCCCTTGAGGCCCAAGTGTGTGGTCAGGTGAGAAGAGCACCTTCTGTTCCCAGAGACACCAGGTGGACCAGTCCCTGGTGCATGGGCCTGGGAGGTGTTGGTGCTGGCCAGGAGGGAGCCTGCTGCATAAATGAAGGAAGCACAGAGGAAGCCTAGGGATTTTGCAGAGGGGAAGATCTCACAGTACTCTAAGCAGAGCCCTTGCCCAACCCTACCTCTTCCTGACTGCCAGTGTCCTGCTTCTGTCCTTCCTGGGACACAGCCCAAGCCAGTGTTGGTGTGGAGAGGTAGGAAAGCCTTGCAGACTCTTCTGAGATTCCCTTCCCTTTCCTCAGATGCTCTCCTCTACTCTAGGAAACCTTTGGCTTCTGCATCATAAACTTTGACCGAGGCTGCGACTTTTCTGTTGGTGCAAAGCTCCATGGTATGTCGGGCCCTTCCCACTTGGTGGTTCCCCAGGAGTAGAAGGCGCTGCTGAGTTGGGGTCCTAGAGGCAGTGGAGCTTCTGTCCATTTATCCCCAGTTTCCCTGTCCTGGCTTGTCCCTCCTGGATGGTTTAGCAAGGGAAGGCTTGGTGGGGTGAGGAGGAAAAGGGGGAAGAAGAGCAGGGAAAATGGCAGCATACAGGGATAAGGGAGCACTGATGCTGGGGAGGAATGTCACCCCAAGGGCCAGTTGAGTCTGAGTGACTGTGAAAACAAAGAGCTTATTGGAGCCCAACTGAGGATGGCCACCAGGAGAGACAGGAATTACAGTTGCCCAGATGATGTCCAAGGTTCCTGATTTTCATTTCAGCAAACCAGAGGTAACAGTTGACTTCTCTGACAAGAGTGGCAGAGCACACTGCTTGGTGGCTGGTCACTGTGTTAGACATACCAGCAAGAGATGCAATAAGAAGAAAGGCTTTCATTGGGTTATTTATTATCTTGATGTCATCCAGGTGAGACGGGGAGGACCCAGATCAGGTCTCAGGGATTTCTACCCCTCCCGGGGTAGAGCCTACCTCCTTCCAGCCTGAAGCATCTCTAGTAGATGGTCCTTCACCTCTCAGCATTCCACAGGGTTGAGGGAATGGAAACTCAGAGGGGAATGAAGTCACGGACCCTGTGAGAAGCTGGATCCTCTTTAGGATTAAGGGACAAACACCTTTCAGAAGGGAATAAGACAGCATGGTAGCTCTTGGACTTACAGGTTAACAGCCACAGCAGAAAACGAGAAGTTAGAAGGTGGGCTAGTCCTCCAGGCCCGGGGATGAGACAGCACACCGGGAGACGCGAGGCTGGGAACACTGGTGCAGGCTTCTGGGATCCTGTGGTCAGCAGAACTGACAGCTAAAGCCAGACAGAACAGGGTCTGCTCCTTCTATTTTCTGAAAATAAAAATATCAGAGACTTCCCAGATGATGAGGTGAGGTGAGGGTCAAGCCCAGACTCAGAGTAATCCCCAAAGTGGCCCTAGTCACCTTCACCTCATTAGCCTAGTGAAAGGTCTCCTGAGGTGGAGACTTGAGATGAAAAGGGATGTGTGAAGTCTGAGGAAGCATGAGGAGGAAGAGCTCTTGTGCCATGAGCCACCTCTACATGTGGTGACATCCAGAGCCTGAGTTTCTGCCACCTCAGGAGCCAGTGATGCCTGGGGAGTCAGCCCAAATCCTCTGCAGGGTGCGTCACCCTCTGGCTCCAGCTGAGGCCCTGAACACAGCCTGCTGCTTCCTGGATTCCTAAGACCAGGTTCATTTCACACTGCGCTTGATCTGGGGCCAACTTCAGTAACAAGGGCTTCTACAGAAACGCTCCATGATGGGTCAGAATGGGCCAGGCAATTGGCGTCTCCTGCCTTATCCCCTCCCCCCAGGATAATTTTGTGACTTCATGTCCGTAGCATTTTGAATCCTCTCTCAGGGAAGCCATCATGCAGCTCTCCTGAATTAAGGGAGGTCCAGTGGCCATTGCTAGGTGGGTGGGGCCTACAGGTAGCCTATGTGGGGGGGTGGTGGGGGGTAAGACACAGCAACCCAGGACACACCAGCAGGGACCAGTTGAAGGGAAGGGACCCAACAGAGACGTGAGCCCAAGCAGGGGTGAGGCATCAACCTGGTGTGAGGGGCGGGAAGTGTGCTGAGAAGGCAGCTGGGAGATGGAAAGAACTGGAAAGGACAGGTTCTGGGACCAATTTGCCTGGGGGTGGAGAATGGGATGCTGAGAGGAACCAGGGAGGGCCTGAGGACAGGGAAAGGACTAGGCAAGATGGACCCTGGAGGGCACTGCCTACAGGAGAGTAAGGGACCCTGGAGAGGAACCAGGGAGGGTCTGAGGACAGGGGAAGGACTAGGCAAGATGGACCCTGGAGGGTGAAAGAATTCCCCACAATGAAAGGGTAAAGTTTCTAAGCTGGAAACCTTGAATTGAAATGTAAAAGATTAGGTACTACTAAGTTCCTCTGTTACACCCAGATTCCTGAGATAGTTAAGACAACGCCCTACTGGCCATTCAGCCTAGGGCCCTGTGCAGTTCGTCACAGGGCCCGAACCAATCAGTTTGAATGTGTACCCAGTTTAGAAGTGACCAATCACCCCTGCCCAGCCTGTTCCCGCCAATGAATGGACTAATCATGTATCAGAGTTGTTGTTCAATTTTCCCGCGCCTCATGATGATTTGTTCTGATGTATGCAAAGCCCCCCACCCTCTCCAAAAAGTGTACTTAAGCTCTGCTTGACCTCTGCTCTGGGCTCTGGGCTGCTCTCCCTTCTTGAGTGAGCACAGAGTCCCAGCGCGCTGGAATGGATCCAATAAATCCCCCTTGCCATTGCATGAAGCTAGTCTCGTGGTCTCTTTCTCCGACGTTTCGCCGGACCCTTACATTTGGTGCAGACGTTTCGCCGGACCCTTACATTTGGTGCATTGGCCAGGAACTGCACATCACCGGACAGGGAGACCTACGAACTGCTTCGGGGGTAAGTAAGGCGCCTTTCTCTCTCTTTCTCTCTCTCTCCCCTCTCCTTCTTCTCCTTCTCTCCCCCTTGTTCTTCTTTCGCAATTGCTCAGGTGCGATCGCTCAGGTTTGGTCCCTGGCAGCTCAATGGTGGGCATAAGTCCCCAAAGAGCATAATTGCTCAGGTGCGATCGCTCAGGTTTGGTCTCTGGCGGCTCAATTGTGGGCGTAAGTCCCCAGAGGGCATAAGCTCTCAGAGCCTCGGGTGGGGTTGGCAGTGTGTGTGTGTGGCTGTCAGTGGAGAGCGTAAGCTCCCCCTGGCGGTGGCGGCAGACGTGCTAGGGAGTCACAGGCCACCCCCCAAGGGACGCCATGGGGGACTCGGGGGGACGGAGGTGCCCCCCATCAGGTAGAGGGGCGTATGAACCCTCGTCGGTGTAGAGGGGCGGATGAACCCTCGTTGCTGCCAACCCGTCTGGTTTTGCCGGCAACTCTTTCTGTTGAATTCACTGTCTGTCTTTAATTTTTGCTTCTGAATTTGTGTTAAACTTTACTGTGTGTCTGCGTTTGTGTCACGTTTGTGTTTTCTCCCTGCGCTTCAGAGTGGCCCACCCTAGGAGTTGAATGGCCCCCAGGAGAGTCCCTCCCATTTCAGCCGGGGCGGCATGGCCATCCAGATCATGGTGATCTAATCTTTCAGGACCTCTGCGAATCTCCTCCTGTAAGGGTGGGGTCTGCGCAGTCTGCCGGGAGGATTCCGCGGTATGGCGGATCCGTCCTGTCCCTGTTCCTCCTGGCCCTTCCACCCATCTGTCCTCTCCGCCCGTGGCCGTCTCCCCTGGGGGGGGGGAGGGGGAATGCTCCCGCAGGTTTGGGGGACGGGCGGACGGAATCGGGGGTGAGGTCCGCGGGGGACAGCCCCTCCTCCCCCTCCTCTGCCGGCAACCAGTTGCCACTGGGCCCATTCGCACCACAGCAGAGCGGGCGGAGTTGGCGGGGGATTGCCCCCCCTTCCGTCCTCCCGGCGAGCAGGAAAAGCGGCTCTGGAGTACCTGGCCCTCTCCCTCCTTCGTGGGGGTAGAAGGGACTGGGTCCCCAAACCCCCCCCCCCCGAATGTGAATGTTACAGCCCTCCCCGGCTGCAATCACCAAATCCCGGGGCAAAAGAATCGAATGGGTCTTCCTCGAGTCGGGCTGCTTAAAAATGAAGCCCAAAGCAGATGATAGATTCCAACTAAGGTTAATACTGAGACTAGGAAAGCGATGTTTTCTCTCCCTCCCGTAATCAGCTTGAGTGCAAATAGAGATGCTTGCTGGAGATTTAACAACTTTGACATCTCGCTTTGACTTTTCTCAAAGCCCTGTCCTCATTATTAAATTGGTGTTAATTGGCTTTAGAGATGTTTTATTGGGGAAGCCTAGCACTCGAAATAACTGTAAGCAGAGGATGGGCTTTTTGGGAGCTGGCGACTAAAAAGTTAGGAAAAAAAAAAAGCCTAGTGCCTAAGGTCAAACCAAACTGGAGGAGCTGATCCTGTGGGTGAAAGATAAGATTAAGGGACTCCCAGCAGCTGCCAGAGCTATTTAGCTCTGGGGAGTTCCCTGGGTCCTTATCTGCATCTTAAGGATTACGCCACCTTTGTTTACTTAAAAAGAAGGGACACTGAATGCAGTAAAGCCAGTCACACTGAGACCCTTGATTTTATACCTATAGTTGCCTCTAAGTGAAAACATCTGGTCCACTAGTGGGAAAGTCTATGGTGCCACTGATGGGAGTCATAATTAAATGAAAGTTCAAAACTTGGAAGGATATATTCTTATCTGGTTGTCTGATTGTTTCTTAAAGGTAAACTAGGTTAAATGTGTGTCTAAAAAATATTTTTTTTATTGTAACAATCTGGTATCTGAATGGGTTTCTAAAGCATTGCACTATCTTGCAGTTAAAAGTTGGGTTTAAGCAATTGTTTAGTTTGATTTCAGATAGTTCTAAAGAGTTTCAATTTTTGAACTGGGTAGCCTAAGGAGATTTCACTAGGTATACAGTGCGTTGATTTGGGCAAGGATAGTAAATTATGATTTGGTATCTGTTTCTCTGTAAGATTTAGGAAAAAAGTGTTGAATTAAAACGTTGGTCTGGCTTATTGAAATGACATTAATTAGCAACAGTCTTGGGAATTTTCAAAGCTTAATTTCAGATATGCATGGTAGTGTGTGGTTCTTCCTAAAATTTTTCAGGCAAATTTAATGTAACTTAATGCTACTTTAGGAACTTCAGAACAAGGAAAGTGGCTTAGAGGTCCTAAAGAAATTTCTTCTGATGGTAGAGATCCTATTTCCAGTTTTATGTGAGCAAGTTTTTCTAGTGTAAAAATATATAAAATTTTGGGAATTGCTTCTTAAATTTGTATCATAATTTTCGACATCCAAACCTGGAAATATGACTTATGGCTAAAATGCCTTAGGCCTAAAGTATCTGTTCAAAATAGCAGTTTTTCCCTGCTCCTTCCAGACCTTAGCCAGGGCTTAAGCTGATATGCAAACAGAAGCAGCTTGGAACTCAGGCCCAAGGGAAAAAAAAAAGGTAAAAGTATCTTTTTATGGGAACTCAAACTAGATTAAAGGACTTTTGCCTTTTCTTAGATTCTATGTTTTTTTGAGCTCATGATTTTTATCCTACAGACAAGTTAATGTTTTTCTGATAAGTTCTATTTTTTGATCAACTGGAGTTTTTTTAAAACATTGCAATGGAGATTTCATCTGCGAAAAACTACGAGGCCTTTATTATTGTTATGTGTGCACACTCTTGTTATGTGTTGTATGTCGGTATGTCTGTATGTGTGTATGTCCATATATCCTGCAGTGATATGACAATTAACAGATGAGGAGCGCTCATAAAAAAATTAAAAATGGATCCAAATATCTTTGATTCACGTGATTCAAATGGTTCAATTTAAATTTGGTAAATAGATAAAAAAGGAGGTCCTAAATTAAGCTTATAAGTTTTTCTAGGTGTTCAAAAAGGCCCTAATAAAATGTTAAATCTGCTTAAATTAAAAAAGTTTACAAGTATTGTTTCAAGATGTGAACAGAAAGAGGTTAACAGATGAAAAAAAGAAACTAGAAGGTTCTAGGTATGGATTTAATAGAGGGAAAGTGTGTTTCTGGTTAAGAGTTTAAGTAATTAAGAGGGTTTAAGTAAGTGATGAAGAAGGTCTGTGCAAGTTGGTTATAAGTGTAAGTTTTTGAGCAAGTAATCTTAAAGAAATTAAGCAGCTGGTTAAACAAGTGCTATTGTTTTAGAGAATTGCGTTATGTTATTTCTTTAAAAGCCAAACTTGGTTAGCATAAAATCATCAATGTAATTGTGATGTTACTAATGTGTTCATATCTTCCAGGTATACAAGTCTGTAAGGTATAAGCTTTACAAGCTGGTGTTCTAAAGTTGTATGGTAATTTTAGGTTCAAAGAAAAAAAAACATGTTGGAGATTCAATTATATCATTTATGTTCTATAACTGGACTTGTTATCAGTAAGATATGTAAAGTTCTATGTTGCTTTCTACACTAAGATACCATTTAAATGTATTTTTAAGTCAATGAGAGCCTAATCTGGGTGAAGGTTTCATTATAAAACACAGAAATACTTTGCTACTTTCCAACAAGAGGTTAGAAGCTTCCAGCCTTCCTTTAATTCATGTTTTAGATGTGATATTATGTTGTGTTAGTTAATATTCATGTAAACTTGAGCAACAATTTATATAGGCTTTGTAAAATGATGTCTAAAAAACAAAGATCAGCTTTAGAACTATAGTATTTAAGATTTATGAAGAGCCCCACCTTACTTGAGATAAGGCTCTATGTCCCATCTCATGTGAAAGTGACTATGAAAGAAGTAGGCTAGATTTCAGTACATTTAAAGTTGTGTCCAAAAGTTGGTTTTTGTCACGATTGCCAGGATCTCAAACAGGGGATGTACTCTGCCAAAATTCTAGGTAGCTATTACATAAACTAAATATGTTTTTATCCTAGTTAGTTTTGTTTTGAAGTTTGCTTTTAGATGGTCTAAGGATTACCTGTTAATTTTTAAAGAGGTACTGCTCTAAGAACTCACAACCTGGGTTAACTTAAGATAAGGAGTTATCACCTACAGGATAGAGAGATAGACATAAAAGTTCAGCACCCTTAATATAAGACTGTTGACTTATTTGCTAGATGTTTAAGATTAAGTTTTAAAATTAAGAATTTGGCTCTTGCCCTCTGTGTCAGTCTGAATCAGGGAATAGGGAACTTTTTCAAAGGGCTCTGCAACTCTAGGCCACATAACTTCCCGAGCAGGGAGATTAATGAGACCAGTGGAGGACAGAAGGCCAATCAGTGCATTTGCTGTAAAGAGGAGGGTCATCAGAGAAGGGAGACATCTCTGATGCTTCCGAGGGAAGCCACATGGTCAAGCAAGGCCTGGACCCATCCTAGTGCAAATGGCACTAGCAGAACTGAGAAGCTGCTGTGAAGTTCCCGACGACTCCCAGAGTAACTCAGCTGACTGTTAACAATAGGTAGAAACATAAGTCAGTTTGACTTGCTTCATCTTAAACACTTAGCAAAGACAGTCAAAGCCAAAGCACAGCTGTTCCTGGACATCTTAAATGATAATAATAGTTAAATGTAACTTCCATAAATAAGTAGACTGGAGGCTACAAAAGAGAATCTTAGACAGAAATGCCTGATAACTGTCAAAGGGACTGCTAGAGTAGTTTTAGTCTAAGGCCTTTATTTCTAACCAATGCAGGTAGGCTTGATGTTTGCTAGTATGGTTATCCAGCCCTGAGTAGCAGAATTAAAGATTTCTCTATTAGACACAGAGGTCATACTAGCAAAGGATTTTGCAGGATCAGATGGCATTAGATTATTAGACTATATCTTAATAAAAAGGACATCTGTAACCCTAAATGTTAGTTGCTGTGTTTACATCCCTGGCATTTCTGACAAAGGATAATATCCTTAAAGATTTACATGCTCAGATAGAAGCCATGTCCCCAGCAATATTGTCCTGGAAACAGTATCTTAACTCCTAGTTCCTGGTACTGGCTGATAGAAAACATTGTTGATCTTTGTCTTGGCCATTATACTCATTGGCATATTTCTGTGCTGTGGCATTTCTTGCTGCATCAATCTGGTTCCAGTACTAATGAATTCTTGTTTCTCTTATAGACCACCTACCACTCGAATGGCCCTCCAGCCTATTACTTCTCAATTGGACTTTTAGCATGGACCACTCCATAGACCCGATATTTTTAAGGGGGACTCCAAACTGCTTGCCCCACACCGTCACTTTTCAGCCTGAATAAGCCAGAGAGATCCTCTTCGTCCCCCTTCCTCACAGCAGTAAGCAGTTCCCAAATTAGAGGGGGGAATGAAGCCAGATTTAAAGTTAGGTAGTCAGTGTAGTTAGATAAATCGGGGTCTAATACCGAGTGAAATCTAAAATGGAGGCCATGCTAAAAATGATTCCAGGAAACACAGGACAACCCATGGTAATCAGAAGGCAATATGCTCCACCGACAGAGATGATAAATGAGACTCCCCAATAATTATGATTCATTACTTTTAAGATTAAAAGTAGTCAGAAAAAGGAGTGGGGAATGAAAGGGTAAAGTTTCTAAGCTGGAAACCTTGAATTGAAATGTAAAAGATTAGGTACTACTAAGTTCCTCTGTTACACCCAGATTCCTGAGATAGTTAAGACAACGCCCTACTGGCCATTCAGCCTAGGGCCCTGTGCAGTTCGTCACAGGGCCCGAACCAATCAGTTTGAATGTGTACCCAGTTTAGAAGTGACCAATCACCCCTGCCCAGCCTGTTCCCGCCAATGAATGGACTAATCATGTATCAGAGTTGTTGTTCAATTTTCCCGCGCCTCATGATGATTTGTTCTGATGTATGCAAAGCCCCCCACCCTCTCAAAAAAGTGTACTTAAGCTCTGCTTGACCTCTGCTCTGGGCTCTGGGCTGCTCTCCCTTCTTGAGTGAGCACAGAGTCCCAGCGCGCTGGAATGGATCCAATAAATCCCCCTTGCCATTGCATGAAGCTAGTCTCGTGGTCTCTTTCTCCGACGTTTCGCCGGACCCTTACAACGTAATGACACTTCACCGGCAGAATTCCAATTTTATTGCAAAAAGCTGTGTGCTTATATAGAACTAAAGGGGAGATGGTAGGGCTTAGATAAATGGCAGGCCACCCATTTATTGGCAAGTTCTTCCAGATATCAGCTCCCGTGCCCGGGAATTAGTTCTCATTGGGCTAAGGTTCCCCGCCAGCGAGATTTGAAATTGGCGCCGGCGGGAGAGTTCACAAGGGCGGGAACTTTTCGTGCCACTACAGAGAAGAAGAAGGTAGGAAGAAGAAGTCCTTAGGCGCAATGTTGGGGTTTTTTTTCTCTGGGGTACGGCTGCCGTTTATACTTTTCACAACACTGGGTCCTTGCTTTTGAGTGGCCTACTTGCTGTATTTTGGCCTTCTACCTGTATCACAGATGATGTAAGTCAGTGGCTCTTCAAATGTGGTCTCAGATTAGAACATCACATAGGTACTTGCTAAAAATGCAGATTCTCCTGCCCCCTCCAGGTCTATTAAATCAGAAACTCTGAGGGTGGAGCCCAATCTGTGTTTTAATTAGTCCTCTAGGTAATTTTGAAGGTGAATTTTGATGTCACCATGTGATGTAACTATCTTTAAGAGAGAGGGCTAAAGGCAATGCTTATGTGCTAGAGAAAACCCAACTAGCAGCCTAGATTAATGTGAATAAGAAGAGCTTCTCAGCAAATCATAGGGGTGAGTTAGCACGTGTGAAGCCTTAGAACAGTGCCCAACCTGTGGCAAATACTTACTTCAAAACTACAATTTTATTTCTTATGAGGTCAATTGCAGTTGCCCGTCATGCATTTGGTGTATAAGCCCATGACAATGATATGACTTTAATTCTTCATGTGGTTTCCTGCCAGGCTATGAATTCCTCAAAGGCATTGGTTGAATAAATACCTTTTCCCAAAGCAATTGATATCATGCTTTCAGTTGTATTTCCTGTTTACTATATTTATATACTGTAATCTAAGGGGAGCTCTTCTTTTAGTATTTTGACTAGAAAACAACATTGTTCTTTGGAAATTCTTCCTTGAGGCTGAAACATCCTTGGACACAAGAAGATTTCTTTAAACCCACACAGGCCCTTGAGGTGGCTGCCGGGAAAGTTATCTTATGAAGGTGCTGTTCAAAAGAATTAAAAAGCCCAAGAAAACAAGAAATATCTGGACCTTGTCATTTTGGCCAGAAATTTTTAGCAGAGCCTTATTGCAAAACTTTGACACTTGCAGGCATGGTGGCACACACCTACCTGTAATCCCAGTGACTCGGGAGGCTGAGGAAGGAGGATCACCAAGTTCCAGGACAGCTTTGGAAACTAAGTGATTTAAGCTAAGTGATTTAAACTTTGGAAACTGATTTAAAAATAAAAAGGGCTAGGGATGTGACTTAGTGGTAAAAGATCCCTGGGTTCAGTCTCCAATACCCCAAGCAAACATTGAACCTTAGCAAAAAACAAACAAACAACAAAAAAGGTTTTTTTTCCAAAGACCCTAATTCCTGAGAAAAATCAAGTCTAGTGGAGTTTTAGACATCACATATACCCAGACACTGAGTGAGCCCTTTTTAGGATTCCTTTGAATGTCTCCCCATTATACATGTATCTCACATCTTGACAGATATGTTCTTGGCAGAACATGGAAGTAAAAAGGAAAGTTGAACCAGATTTCTCCCAGATTATTGTAATGCAAAAACATCAATAATAACATCTAGCTCTCAGACTTCTGTGGTGGAGCATGCCTATAATAACCAGCAGCTCCGGAGGCTGAGGCAGGAGGATCTTGAGTTCAAAGCCAGCCTCAGCAAAATCGAGGCACTAAGCAATTCAGTGACTCTGTCTGTAAATAAAATACAAAATAGGGCTGGGGATATTGCTCAATGGTTGAGTGCCCCTGGGTTTAATCCCTGGTACAAATAAATAATTAAATAAGAAACCTAGCTATCATTGAAAAATCCAGGACAAATGCTAAACTAGATGGATCCCTTAGGACAAGAGGCATGGAAACTTGTAGGAAATGACTGTAACACTGATCGCTCTGAGGTAGTGCAGTGGTTCTCAATCCTAGCAACCTCTAAGCATCACTAGGGAGCTCTTAAAACATGCCAATACTTGTTTTGGATTCCAGTTCTTCCCAGAGACTCAGATTTCACTGGTATTAAGATGGAACCTGAGAATCAGGATTTGGGGAGCACCACTTTCAAGCAAGATCTACTTGTTCCTTAAGGGCCAGTGTTCCAAAAGCAGCATGATGCAGGCATTCAGTGATTCAGACAATAGAAACAACAGGGACCCTACCACGTTCTCCGTACCAGTGTGTATGTTGTTACCTTGGGCTGGAAGAGTGGAGGGTGGCCCACATCACAGAACTCCCACCCCATGACACGTGACACAGTGAGAAAGAGTGCACATGATCCTTTTAAACATTTAATTAAGCAACTCCTACACTGTCATGACAAAATGAAACTTGTTGAGGGTTACAGAGTTCTAATGAGAAATAAAAATAAAAAATTCTCACAAAAGCTCCATTTAAGCCTATTATAAGTGCTGCACTCTCTTCTGAACATGGATTTTGAAAACAACTGTCAAAATGTAAATCCTCAGCACCCTAAAAATGAGTTATCATTTTGATTCAATCTATAAGTCAATGATCATATTTCCAGTGCCAAATTTTGACATATGAGAACTGCAATAGCAAAGAATAGAAATGCATCTTGTTTGCCCAAGCCCTCCCCAAGACTCGCCCACCCTGTGGGTTCCCCAGAAAGCACAGGGATGGTCCAAAGAGCCAGTCAGTAAGGCAGCATTTGCTATGCTTTGCTGCTCTGATTTCAGTTCCGCTGCTTTGCATTGAACTCTGTACAAATGTTCTGGATGATCCTGGGGTTGGATTTGTACAGGTTGTCAAACTCATCCACTAAGAAGGAGTGGTCACTGGAAGGGTGAGTGGCAATGACCTCCAGCTCGTCCTGTGCAGCCCATGCAACCCCTATTGCACAGGTGGTCACTCCTATGGGGACAAAGATCAGATGAAACAAATGCCCCTAAGAAAAAGTGTTGTTGATGAATCTTTGCCTTTTTGCTGCCCTGTCAGCACAACCCAATCCCAAATCAGAAATATGTCAAGCAAAAGAAAAAAAAAACTCCCATGGAACTCTAGGTTCTAGAATTAAGACCAGGTATGGCCATTCATTCATCCATTCATTCAAGAAATACTTTTGAGCATCCACTTCAGAGAGGAGGTAACAATCTTTAGTTTGGAAAATGGAGAGACTGCCTGCTGTGATAGTTTTGATTTGGTTGGGGGCAGTTGGATATCAGGTACTTGACCTTATTCTACAAACTTCTATTCCTATACCACCTTCAGGTTAACCAGGGTGGATGCACAGGATGGCCAGGAAACAGAGGGCAGAAGCTGAGGTGGTCTTTCTGCCCAGGCACCTGCCCTGCAGCCCCCTTTCTGCCAGTGGCTCATCTCATCTTCTAGGTGTACAGTCCTGCTTATTAGGAGCTATCAATGCTTCACATAGCTCTGGTCTAATATGCTTTCAGTTATCCATCATGCTGCATATAAGCTGCCAGTCCCTTTTCTCACCTCTCCAGCTTCTTTTCTCTGAATATTGTCTCAATTAGGGGAAGTTAGCCTTGGGTTTTAAAATGCTGGTCAAGTGGCCATGGGAACTGAGCTTAGACTGAGCAAGCCCATGTTTCTGCTCAAAGAAAGAAAGAAAAAATATCCCCCGATAAAGACTAGAGAACAGTATGCAACTTTTCAGATCCTTGAGACCACCCTTTCACAGAACCTTCTACTGTCAATTCTGACAGATGGTTGCCGCAGTCTGGCTGGGCACAATTCAGGAGCCACTTGTCAAAAGAAACGAACTTTATTTTTAGAACTACAAACGCCAAACAAAACAGCTCCTCAGGAAAAAACCCTCAGAGCCCAACTGCCACCACCGGCTTCCCACAAGCCTCTCACACCCACACAAACCTCACCACCTCCCACAATC
The DNA here is from genome assembly GCF_964194105.1 of Spermophilus citellus. Lineage (NCBI taxonomy): Eukaryota > Metazoa > Chordata > Mammalia > Rodentia > Sciuridae > Spermophilus > Spermophilus citellus. Next base: position 2,074,979 of record NC_138192.1, on the reverse strand, counting down.
CTCCTGCTCTTGAGGCTGATTGGCTGGGTCGCGTGGGCGGAGCCAAAGAAGTCCCCCAATGAGCAGCTCCGTGGAGGAGCCAATCAGCTAGATGTTGCTGGGGCCGCTGTGAGCCAATCATCAGCTGGCAGTCTGAAGGGCAGGGAAACAGCCCAATGAACATCACCGCAGAGGAGCCAATCAGCTAGATGATGCTGGGGCCACTGTGAGCCAATCATCAGCTGGCAGTCTAAAGGGCAGGGAAACAGCCCAATGAACATCACCGCAGAGAAGCCAATCAGCTAGATGTTGCTGGGGCCGCTGTGAGCCAATCATCAGCTGGCAGTTGGAAGTTTGCTGGCAGCTGGAAGTTTGCTGGGGCCCCTTTGGCTGTGGCTCTCAACAGATGGTTGTTAACTCTGGACTTGTATTATCCTAGGAACACAATGCTCATTGCATTTTTAGATGAATCACAGTGTTTGGCTGAGTAGGAACCCGCCTCCATGTAATTTGTATCTATTGGTCCCAGTTCTTTAAAGCTTCTCAGAATATGATCCCTTGAGAGCTCCCATTTCCAACAGTCTTCTCATTCGCTCACTTCCTGGGTGAGGCCCAAAGAAGGTTCCTAGAGAAATAAGTGAGGGTGGGACTGAACGTGATCTTGAACAGATGTGCTAGAAAAAGCCCTGGGCTGATGAGCCAAGAGCTGGCCCATGTGCCACTCACTCTGGGATTTGGAGCGGGTAGCTTATGACCCTTGAACCAACTCTGCTGATGTGAGACCAAGGGAATTTGTGACAACTGGCACAAAGAACATCACCACCTCACCATTGTTAAGGTGCCCCACAGACTCTGCAAAAGGCAAGTCCCTGAGAAGACTTTGCCTGAATGCATTGTCTAGATACTTTGGTTTCTGGAAGTCAGCACCACCCGTTCATTAAGAATTGTCTTAGGAAGGATTTAAAGCAGCTCTCAAGAATACAAAAAAATCCTGAAAAAAATAACCCATATTAAAAGTATGCACAGAAAAGGGAAAAATAATTGACCACTGCATTGTGTGAGTTTTGTACCCTAGCACTTAGAGGTCTCCAGTTCCATTGACTACTTTATTCAGTTTTATCATTGTTATTGTTAATATTTTTCTTTTTTTTAGTTGTAGATGGCTACAATACCTTTTATTATTTATTTTTATGTGGTGCTAAGGATCAAACCCAATGCCTCACACTTGTTAGGCAAGCGCTCTACCACTGAGTTACAACCCCAGCCCATTTAATATTACTATTATTATTATCATTTTGGGTTTCTTCAGGCTATTATATTTTCATGCTATTTTTATGGCACTTTTGAGAATATATATATATTTTTTTTCTCAAATATATATATATATATTAATTAATTCATAAATGTGATTTATTTTCTAAACCCTTAAGTACTTTGTTCATTTTTTGTGTTCTTTTAAATAATTATTTCTTAATTTTAGGTGGACACAATTTCTTTATTTCATTTTTTGTATGTACTGCTGAGGATCGAACCCAGTGCCCCATGCGAGCACACTATCACTTGAGCTACATCCTCAGCCCTCATTTTTTTGTGTTTTTGAGCCTTCTCTCGACAACTTAGAAATTTTTATATGGAAATATCACTTTTAAATATTCTGAATCAAAATTTCTTAGGGTTTCCCCCCAAACCCTCAATATCTAATTTACAAACATAGTACGACTTCCTTAAAGAACATTATTAGTCTTTAAAAGGTATTAAGGACAAATTGGTGTCTTCAACACAGCTAGGGATTTGTTTTTCTTTCATAGAAAGTGAAAAATAGGATTCCCTTTTAGTGTCTCAAGCCCTGGTGGGAAAAGCCTCAGGCTGTAGGAGGTCAAGGAAAGGCTCCCTGTTTTCAAAGACACTGGGGGAGTCTCTGGCTGCCCTTCATCCTTCCCTCTTTGCTACTCAGACACCTGCAATATTTGCTCCTCTAATGGCTTTGAACATTTTTGAGAGTCACAGACAAAACCAACGCACAGAAAAGCAGAGCCTTCCTTGCCCTCCAAGGACAGCCTCTCCCTGCCCTAGAGAGGAGCCTCAGCAGCTGGCTGAGCCAGATTCCCCCTACCTTTCTGATGGGCGGCCATGGCTGGTATCCGCATGCCTTCGGTGATGAGGATCATCAGCTTCCTCTTGTTGGGCTTGGACTTCTTGAAGAGCTTTTCCAGGGCAGAGTGGATGGAGGCACCAGTGCTGGTGCCACCACTCCAGTACCCCACCCTCTTGATGGCGTTGAGGATGTCAGGCTTGGTGCTGTACTTGTCAAACCCAAACTCCAGCTGCTGCTCATAGGGTACTGCACGGCCTGATACGTGTGTCTGTGTCTTAAATCTCAAACTCCTTGCTGATGTTGGCCACAAACTGCAGGACTGTGCGGAAGTTGCCTGTCCCCACACTGCTGGAGCCGTCAATGACAAAGCCAATGTCAGCTGAATTTAAGCAGGTCTTGCTGCAGACCAGGCAGTCAGTGTCACAGACCCGCTTCACCAGGGGCTGCATGGTCTTGGAGAAGCCCAACCAACTCTGCACGTTGAACCATTGGTTCTGCACACAGCCTGGAGGACAGAGGGGAGGGACACTCACTAGGTCAGCAGTCAAGTCCCCCAACATGGCACCCTTACCTTGGGCCTCCAGGTGGGTGAAGAAGCAAACAGACTCCTGTTTACTGTGCTGGTCCTTGTTGATGGCTCTTTCCCTTTCTGTTCCCCTATGTAGGCACTTGCTGAGACAAAGACCTCTCCAGTAATGTCTGAAATCACTCCTGTCTCCACAGATAACAATGACTCAGTGGGAAGCCCTTGTGCTAGGCAAACTCACAGGGAGATGTAAGTCACTGATTTCTGCTTCAGATTTATGCCTCTTCAGCTCAATTCATTTGTACTGGCAGCCAGCCATGACTGTCATTGGTGGGCACCAATGCATGAGAAAATTAAAGAAAGCTTTTGTTATCCTGGGGAAAACAGAGCACACCTAAGAAGTGACTGAGGAATGTTTCCAGAGCAGGCTGCACCCACTGGGAAGGGGCCCCAGAGTTGCTGAGTAGGCACATGGGTCAGGGTCGTACTAGGTGCTCTTGGAGAGATTCTCTCATTCAATCCTCACCTCACCCTACAAGGGGAACAATGACCCCCCCCATTGTTAGAGAACAAACTGAGGGCCACTACAAGGGGACATGCCTGAGTTCCCCAAACTAGATTGCCTAGCTGTCTGCCTTCAAAACCCAAGCTCTGCCTTCCAGACAACCTTGCCAATAGGCAAACAAACATTTATTTACTTGTGCCTAAGCTTGTTCCAGAAAAAATTCAAGTCAGCTACAAATAAACATTGAGCAAACTTGCTGGTGTGTTCCTGGAAGTGACAGGGCTAGTGTTCCTAAGGTGGAACATTTCTTCCTGTCCCTTCCTTTGCGGGTCACAGAGCATGTCTGACCTCATGACTACGGATGAATCTGTATAATTAAAAAATTATTTTGAAACTAGTAATGGCTTAAACATTCCAGGAAAAATACATGTTTTCTTTGATTTGTGAAAACCTAAAGCAGGTTACAAAACTTTCTATGGACGAGGCGGCACAAGAGGTTGAGTGCTGGTAGGAAGCTGATCTTCTGGATGGAGAGGCAGTATCAGACAACCTGTGTGAGATTCCAGCAGCAGAGAGTGGTGGTGCTAGGCAGGGACAGGTGGCCATTGGCTTGAGCACAGGGCCTGTGTGGTGTCACAGCAGCAGGGCCAGAAGCAGGGTTGGGACCATGCTTTAGAAGGCCTCAAGAACAAAGAGAAATAGTGAAGGGTTTGGAGCAAGAGCCCCAAAGTTGGAAGAACTCTTTATAAGCATGAGTTGGGCTTCACTGTTAAATCTCTACACAGGAGACCCAGGAGAAAGGCAGGTAAGATGTTAAATACTGACTTGAAGTGGGGAGATGTCACTGGGCAAGAGAAAGAACAGAGAGAAAAGGGATGCAGTTTGGGAGCTGATGAGGAATTCTGGGATGGTTGGGGCTGTTCATGCAAAGTCCCGAGAAGGAAACAGTTTGGGTGGGAAAGATGATGATGAACTTGGCTTGCTGCATGTAGGACTTCAGGTTCTGACAGGGCTTCCAAAAAGGGAAAGGTCACCAGGTGTGATGGCACATGCCTGCAATCACAATGACTTTGGAGTCTGAGGCAGGGGCAACAGCAAGAGACAGTCTAAAAATAAAAAGGGCTGGGATGTAGCTCAGTGGTAGAGCACCCTAGGGCTCAATCCATAGCATGGAGGTGCTGGGAGAGAGTCTTTCATCTGGACAGAGAAGACTGTACAGCTCAAGAGGTGAGGACTGAAGCTGTGGCCCTGGGGAGACTGGAGGAGGAGAAGATTGTGAGGGAAGATGGATGAACAGGATCTAAGTCCTGAAAAGGTCCATGTTCAGGGTACATAATGGAAGAAAAGAAAAGAGCAAGTGAAATAACAGCTGCACAGGGCCAGGAAGCCAATGAAGAGGATTTCATGGAGCAAGAAGAAGTCAGCAGCCTGCTATGCTGCAGGAGGTCCGGCCTTATTAGCTCCAAAAACATACAATAATAAAGTTGGAGGAGCATCACCGACAAGATTTTCCCAGGTGTGATGGCACAGGCCTGAGATTTCAGCAACTCAGGAGACAGAGGCAGGGATCCCAAGTTCAAGGCCAGCTTCTGCAACTTAGCAAGATTCTGTCTCAAAAATAAATAAATAAATAAATAAATAAATAAATAAATAAATAAATAAATAAATAAATAGACCTGAGGATGTAGCTCACTGGTAGAGCACCCCTAGAATCAAACCCCAGTATGAAAAAAATAAAAAATAAAAGACAAGCTGTCCAAGCTTGCTGGCTCTGTTCCTCCCTCCCTCCATCCTTTCTTCTCTCCTTCTGTCCTTCAGTTGAAGCTTTGCCTTTGAAGGAAGGTTTACGTGGACACCCACTGGAAAACACCAAAGGTGGCTTAGTAGACTGGAACAGGAGGCCAACTATCCCATCTGTCCTGCCTCACGTCCAGCCAGACATCTCAGCAAAACCCAGAAGTAGCATTGGAAACATGACCTGCCTGAAATGTAGCAACACCTCCCTTCTCTTGTTTATCAGATTGATTAATTTGTAGCATGTTTGTGTGAAAGTGCATGTGTGTGTGTGTGTGTGTGTGTGTGTGTGTGTGTGTGTACATACATGTGCATGCTCATGTGTTTATATGAAGCCTTCCTGGACTGCCTGGTCGAGGTCCCTGATGCTGTGGGAGGAGCAAGGAAGAGCCTCCACATGAGACCTTTGGAACACTGCTCCTGCCTTCTGTTCCCAAGCTGCTGGCCTTGGGTGGGTGAGACTTTTCTTTGAGAGAGTAATTTGAGGTTCCTTCATTGGAGACACCACTACCTAGATGTGAGATTCATACACTTTTGAAAGCCCAAGAAAACAATCTTCCTGGAATTTCAGCTTTTCAGAGTACAGGGGAGCTTGACTGTGGGTGAGTCTCTGGCAATTACAAACCTTGTTGGCAAAGTTAGGCTCCATCACATACTGCTTCTCATTTTCCGCAACAGCTTCCACAGTGATGAAGAAAATGTTGATTCCTGATTCTCTTGCAAGCCTTGAAGCCTCCTCCACTTTGTCTGTGGGCCAACCATCCACCATCACTACGGCCACATTGGGAGCACCACCTCTGTTTCCATTGGCTTTGGAAAAGAAGGTCTTGTTCACAAAGGAGATGGCCCAGCCTAGAAGAAAAAGACTCATGCTTGAAGGGATTATGCCAGTGGTAAATTCAGAAACAGATCACAGCAGCACAAAAAGGTCCAGAAAAACACACTCATTCCCTCCCAGTTTGACTGTTCTATTTTTTGAACCACTTTAGTTTTAGGTGTACAATTCAGCAGCATTTGTGAGTGTACAGTTTAGTGGCACTGGGGCACATTCACAATACAGCTGTCACATCACTCCCTTAGTTTCATTTTAAGCCTTTAATTTCTAATTGCCTTGAAAAAAGTTATAGGGACCAGCAAGTAGCAGGGAAAGACTTTCATAGAAATAAAGGGACTCTTATTTGCTTGGGTACCAGACTCACTCTAAGTCTCTAAGCTGCCTCACGTTGTGTCCTAGAGCACAGGATCAGGGGAGTTGAACTGGAGTGACAGTAGCCTTCTCTTGGCTTCCTAAATCCTGGGAGCTGCTGGGCCTGCAGGGCTGTATTCTGTGGTCAGCGGTCTTTCCGCCAGTTCCAAGCCAGGGGCCCAAGTTTGGCTGTCCAGGGAAGAGCTATACCAGGAACTGAGAGACTGTGTTCTAGCCCTGGCTGTGCCAACCACTGGCTGTGTGGCCCTGGGTGGTCCCTAATGGTCTCTGGGTCTAGACTTCCAGGCCAATGATCGGCTTCAGCTGAGTGCAACAATCATGAGGCTTTGTGAAACCTTGAGATGCCTTTCTCCCATGTGCAGGGTCTCAGGACATTTTCAGAGTCAACTAGATGACAAACTATCCTACTTTTCCAGCAATTTCCCAGTCTCAGTGCTAAAAGCCCAAGTTCCCCTGGGCAAATTGAGATGACAAGGCTCCCTTGCTGGGTTGTGTGGAACCAGTGTGTGTGTGTATGTGTGTGTGAGAGAGATGTGTATGTATACCCATGCATCCTCTGAAATTATACACAGGATCTTGTGTATGAGTACTATCTGGGTAGCAAGGCCATACATATTCTTTTTGGAGATTCTCAAATGAGTTCCTAATAATAGCTAACAACCACCTTCTTTAAGTAAATATTATTACACTCAATGCTTCTCTGGTTTGGGCAGTATAATATTACCTGTCAAATGAAAGTATCAAATGGTCACATCTAAAGTCCTGGAGAAGTGTCTTAGTGAACCCCTGTGAACTGTCTGCACTGAACCTGGTTGCTAAGGGAAAACATTGGCTGCTGAAAACTGCTTCCATGGCCAAGGGATAATTTCCATCAAGTCCCAAAGCTTCCAGTAGTCCTTTCTGGCTCAATATTAGGCACCATAAGGGAGCCAAAAGATCACTTTGACCCCACCTAATCTTGAGTCTAGTTGAGCCCACAGTGAACCAGTGCTTGATGCACATTCCACCCACCTTGCAGTGGATTTTTATTGTTGTTGATTCCTTCCTTCCTTCCTTCCTTCCTTCCTTCCTTCCTTCCTTCCTTCCTTCCCTCCTTCCTTCCTTTCCTCCTCCTCCTCCTCCTCCTCCTCCTCCTCCTCCTCCTCCTCCTCCTCCTCCTCCTCTTCTGGTACTAGGGATTGAACTAAGGGGCACTTAACCAATGAGTCATATCGTGAGCCATTTTTTTTAAATATTTTAATTAGAGACAGGTTCTCACTGAATTGCTTAGGGCTTTGCTAAATTGCTGAGGCTGGCTTTGAACTTGCAATCCTCCTGCCTCAGCCTCCAGAGCTGATGGATTACAGGCATATACCACTGTGCAGGGCTTGTAGTGGGTCTTCAAACCAGATGCTGGATGTCTGAAAACTACAATGTCCATACTCTCTTGCATCTAGATTTTCAGCTTTCTTTTACTTTCACAAATTGATGTATTTACATGAGATTTAGAAGATGACAGCAGGCAGGGGCTGTACTTTTCTTTCAGCAGTTTATGCTGAGGAGAATCTGTAGAGTATTTGACTTCTCTTGGAGCACCATTGACAGACATGTTTGTGTTGGTTGCTAGCTTTAATGGTGTTAGGAGAGAGGGTGCAGAATAGCCCTTTTGTGGGTAAGAATGGGTCACGGAGGACTTGGTTCTGGAGTGGCAGCTGTAGAAGAAGCCTCCTAATTGTAGGCTTCCTGCTGAAGCAGGTTCCTGAATTGGTTATGGTGGCAGAATTCAGAAAGTTGTTTCTAGATCTTGGAAGAGGTAGCAGCTCCTTTGGAAGCCCCGTTTCCAAAAGAAGCTCCCAAATTCTGATTCTTCAGTCCTTTCTATAATTCTCATAATGTTTAATGCTCTGAAATAAATCACTTTGTACCTGAACCAGCTGGTTGGATTCTGTCCTCTGAACCCAAACCCTGAACCAGAGGCAGAATTCAAACCTGTGCTACACTGACAAAGGTATACTGATTAGGTTGAAACACCTTTCTGATCTCCTCAGGGGAGTTAGTTGTCTTCTGAAGTTTTTCTCCAGTAAAATTTTGCTCATGGAAGGATTAAGTGGAGAACAAGTCAGAAATCAACTTTATCATGTTTGTAATGAAGATGCTTTGGAATTTGGGGCACAGAGAACAGCAGCTTGGTCAGTGTTTATTTAACATTGTTCAAAAGTGGCAGGCTCTGCATTTACTTGATTCTTATGTTTGATGGCTACAAAATGTTCTCTCAGGGTTGGGGGAAGAAAATTATTAATCAGATTTATTGTAACTGCCTCAAGGATAAGATAGTTCTACACCCTGCATGTAGATTCTCCATGCCAAGCAAATGTGGCCCACATCTCCAGTCCTTTGGATTTTGATGGTATGAACAGGTTCCCTGAGAAGTATATAATCATCCCCCCTCGTGTCCCCCAAAATCAGGCTAACATGTATACATTAATTACACATTGGCATGGGTTCTTTGACAGTCTGAGCACGGTTAGTGTGAAAATGTGAAACTGTTGTTTCCTAATGCCCCGTCACCTCTGGGTGAAATGATAAAATGGAGTTTCTGAACCTGCTCCAGTGAGGATTACATCTTGAACTTCTGTTTCCCCCTCCAAAGGCTCAAACATCACAAAAGATTCATCTTGAAATAGAGGACAAGACTCTGTTTGCAAAGTCGTTGCTGCAACAGTAGCTGATTGGAACAAGACTCCCAAGGAGCACTGAACTGCTTTCTGATGGAATTGGTGGTGGGATTTAATGTTCAATCTTGGCAACTTGGAGTCCAACCAGGAAATAGTCACAACAGCAGTCCTGCTTGTCCTGAAGAATGTTGGCATCCTGAGGAACCAAGCAAGCTGGAACTAGATGACACACATGTTTTGACAATTCTTGCCACCTGAACTCATTATAATACTTTAGAAAAGACACAGATGTTACATGAGTCATTTCTTGATGAATTCTTTTTTTCCTCCTTTAATATAGAATGTTAGAAGACAACCACATAGAAAGAGAACCATGGCAACAAGATAGAATTATCTGAAGTGGGGTCACATACCTACATTAGAAAGCCCTCCTCTCTGGGTAATTTTTTCAATAGCTGTCTTCAGGTCTCGAGAATTCATGTGAGTTTTGAGGTTAAACTGTTTAGCAGGGTTGTCATTGAAGAGGCAGAACAAAAAAAATTAGCTCAAAAGTTATTAAAGAAAGGTAAAAAAGAAAGGTAAAAATAATACTTAATTCTTTTATATACAAAGAGAAGCTGCTTCAAAGCCTTAAACTGTGGTTCATAAAATGTTCCACTGCGGGCAGAGTGATGGGAAGACAGAGACTGGGATCCTTCACAGGGCATGGAGAGAGGTTATTTCAGAACTGTGACCCACTGTATGGGTGTGCAATCCATGTAGTCAGATGGGGGTTGGTTTCCTGCTTTGCTACCACCATTTGGGATTCTTAACAATTTTTGAAAGAGGACCTGCATATTATGAGGCTATTTTGGGCTATAGGTTACTAAGTCCTCAAGTGTGGGCATGGAGACCTTTTTTTTTCAATTTGATGGTACTGGGGATTGAACTCAGGGCCTCCTGCATGCTAGGCAAGAGTGTTACCACTGAGCTACACTCCCAACCCGGGAGGAGACTTTCCAAGCATCTTTTCCAAGATCCCCAGAAGTAGATCAATGAGAAGTTGCTTTGGGCAGCAAAGGTGCTTGACAGTAGATCCCTACTGAGTTCTTGGGGATAGACAATGCAGTCACCAGGGAACCAGTCACCAGGATCTAAGAGACAGGAGACATTCTCTGCTTCTTTTCCCACCCTTTCTTCTTCCCTCTTTTCTAATCTTCTTAGGTATCTCAAGGTGATCTGAGTTATTTCCATAAGCTGTGCTAATCAAAATGGCAGGTGATGTAAAGCTGGGGTGGGGAGATAGAAAGCCACTTTCAGGGAAGACCGGAAATTTAAAATAAGTTCAACCAAGGTAAGGCCTTGGGGCAACTCCCCACCAGATGAAAACTAAGTCCCATGGTGAGGATTAAATGAAAACAAGTAAAAACAGCAAGGCAATCAGGAAATGGGGAATTTTGGACCTCTTAGCTGAGCATCAAGTGTCCTTATCTGAGGAGGTAGTCACACACTTACACTCTTACAAAGCAATCCAGTGAAGGATGGAGGCTCAAACCTTTCTTTTTTAATATTTATTTTTTAGTTGTAGTTGGACACAATACCTTTATTCTACTTAATTATTTTTATGTGGTGCTGAGGATCGAACCCAAGGTCTTGTACATGCTAGGCAAACGCTCTATGGCTGAGCCACAACCCCAGTCCTCAAACAATTTCTTTATAGTAACAAAACCCAGACTCATGTACTCCCATTGTTTGGCTTCATATTTTGGCTTTCAAAGCCTCCATGATTTGGTTCTAACTTATGGTGATACTCCTCTCTCTTTTTCTCTCTCTCCCCTCTTCTTCTTTTCCAAGATATCCTATATTCTAGTCAAAATGCCAAAATGAACTGCTCACTCTTTCCTGTGTTCTATACCATCTTGTTACTTTGTTTTTGTTTTGTTTCATGGTACTGGGGATGGCATCCATGGGCGCTTTTTGGCAATGAGGCTGGCTTTGAACTTGCGATCCTCCTGCATCAGCCTTCTGAGTGGCTGAGATTACAGGCATGCATCATTACACCCAGCAAGTCTTGTTATTCCTTGTGGTCATGTTTTTCAGCCACCACAAGCACTGGCTTGTAGGGGACAGTGACGTGTTACCTAAAAGAAACACAGGGATCTGTTCCTGTGTACCTCTGGTCATAGTAGTATCATCAAGAGATCAACACATTACCTATTTTACATGTGTTTGTCTTTGAAGATACTAAAAGTTAATATTTCTTAAAAATTAATGATATCTATTTTTTTAATAATACAACATTAGGTGAGAAGGGTTTAATACTTTTCTTGACCTTGGATAATGTGTAAATGTCTTTGGCTTTCAGTCTCATAACAATGCTGTCCATTAGGCTTTGTTTGGTGATTTGGTTTTTAGTCAGTTGTCACCTCATGAATTCCTGAGTTTGGTCTCTTTTCCATCTTTTCCACAGCTTCGCCACACATGGTAGATGTTACTTAAGCACTTTCTGAAGCACACTCACATACCAATCAGCAAATCTCCTCTCCTATTGCTGAATGTACCAAATTATCAATTAACATTGAGCTCACAACCAATGGCGCTATATCTCATGCCTGAGAGAAGCTCATCTAACTTTTGTGACTTTCTCTGGAAGCCATGGCACAGCCTTCTTGTTACATCACTCTTATCTATGAGAAGCAAAGAGGTTATTACAGGAAAAACATAGCTTTCCAAAAATTGAAGGAGCCAAATGGGGACCATAGACAACTTATAAATAGGTGGAGGATAGGTGTCCCAAAAAAGCTCTCAAAACTACAAGGAAGATGTTGTTAAGAATACATCAGAGGCACCAGGCACAGTGGTGCATGCCTGTAATCCCACTGACTGAGGCAGCTCAGGCAAAAAGATAGCAAGTTTGGGGCCAGCCTCAGAAACTTAGTGAGACCGTGTCTCAGAATGAAAAATAAAAAGGGCTGGGGATGAACCTCAGTGATAAAGCATCCTGGGTTTAATCTCTAGCATGCCAAAAAAAAAAAAGAAAAAGAGGTACAATTTTGATTAAATAATAAATAGGAGCCACTCATATTAGGAGCTAAAGGTAAACTCAGCAGAGGAAAGGAGATGGTGGATTTCTTCCTTATGTTAATTTTTAAAAGTTGAAAAGATCACTACTCCCAAGTGCTTCCCTGCAACCAATGAGCCAGAAAACACTGTTTCAAGTATTGGACAGCACCCACAACATTCTAGGCCAATCTGACAAAAAATAAATGCAGATAAGTCACTGTGATTTAAATAGCATAAAAGGGATTAAGACCTAAAGGAGGATATGGAGAACTGGAGGCCATCCTGCAGATTGTAGCATTCCCGAGGGCTGCTGAGCTGGCAGGGTATGAAAATGCAAAAGCACCTTGTACAAAACCAGGGTTCAAAATGGTAGGCAGGAGATTATAGGCCTTATATCTCCCTGTTATGCCAAGTAAGCACATAGAGACTAAAATAAAAGATTGATTCACAGAACACTGATCAGCTGGGCTCTGCTGATCTAAGCTGGGCTGGGCCAGACAGCTCTGCTTCTTGCTGCTGGCCTGCGGGTTGGCGGGCGAATCTCTCTCTTCTACAAGGGTGTATTCTGGTGTTGGTGCTACTGCGACAGCAACTTTATAAGAGAAGTGCTCATAGCAAAGGCAAAGCAGCAAGAGGACAATGGAAAACACGTGGGGATGCTCAGAACTGGCACACTGTCATGCCTAGCCAAAGGAAGTCCCATGACTAAGTCCAAAGCCAAGAAGCAAGAATCTACACTACTCAGGAAGAGGCTATGGCAAGAGTGTGAATCGGAGGGGAATGAAAAATTGGGACCAGTAGTAATCCAGTCTAACACACAGGGCCTTAATAGTCAGCCTTTCCTTTGTCCTTATGTTTATTGTGAATCTTGAAATAACATTCAACTGAATTTTTTTTAAAAAATCTAACTCATGAATCTCTCCATTTTATTGTTTAATTTATTTATATTTATTAGGATTACAAACATTGCTGGTTTTATTTAAGTTCATTACTTGTTTTATGTACTATTCTTAACTTTATTTATTTATTGATTGATTTTTTTAAAAAAATTATTAGTTGCTCAAAACATTACAATGATCTTGACCTATCATACATTTTATTCAAATGGGGTATGAATTCTTATTTTTCCACATGTACAGATTGCAGTATCACATTGGTTATGCAGCCACGTTATTTATTTTTCTATCTTCTGATAGAATAACCACCTGTTCTATGTTCCCTCCTCCCTGTTAGTTTCAGAATTTACATATTATGCTTCTGAACTTTTAGTGTTGTCCTTTCGTGCGCAGCTATAAAAAATTTAAGTTATTTTTTACTTGTACGCTCCTCTTAACCTGATGAGAATCCTAGGCCTCTTTAACTCTGACCTCAAGTCCCATAGTTTTTGTTAATAATTTTAATATTACCCTTTAGCAATACAAACTAAAGTGTTATAATTCTTATTCAAAAAGATTCTTAGATTTAATACACAAGCATATTTTTTTAGGCCCAGGTTTGTCATTGTGTCTTTTTTCCCTGTACCTTCTTTCTGAATTTACATTTCTTCTTGTTGATAAAAACATTCAAAAAAATAAGAATTGATAGATAATTAGCATAATAACCTCTATGTCTTTATATCTGAAACCTATTATCCTTGCTAGCTACTCTTCTGACAAAGGATTAATAGCCAGAATATATAATGAACACAAAAAATTAACACCAAAAAAAAAACCCCAATCAATAAATGGACAAATGACCTAAGTAAATATTTCTCAAAAGAAGAAAGGCAAATGGCCAACAAATATATAAAAATGTTCAATCTCTTTAGCAATCAGGGAAATGTACATCAAAACTACACTGAGAGTTCATCTCACTCCAAATAGAATGCCAGTCATCAAGAATACAAATAATGGGATGGGGATATAGCTCAGTGGGTAGAGTGCTTGCCTGGAATGTACAAGGCCCTGAATTCAATCCCCAGCACATTTGTGGGATGTATTAATGTATAAAATGTTTAATTAACATAAGAGATTAATTACAAAGCACTTGAACTAAATGAATCCTAATTCTGATGAAAGCTGAACATAAACACTTCATTAGCAAAATGAAATGGCACTTGGAATAAAATGAAGTTCCCAGCCATGGGGCAGGTGAGCTGGAGTCCTCTGCATTGCTTGAAAGCCCCCAAATCAGGGCTCGGTGTCTAGCTAGAGGGTCCTGTCACTGTGCACAGTCCAGATTGGCCCACTTGAACACCAAATTCCCTAATTTAGCAAAATTTTTGTATTCTCAGTGACTTCAAATCAGTCCTGTGACCTGGATAGACTGGGTGGGTTTATGCTCTCTATTGATCTCTGCTTCCTGCCAGCTTCCTTTCACCCTCCTCAGGTGGCTCTTCTGTCTGCTCCTGAGGCTCTGGCCTTCCTAGTGGTCTAGCCCCAACTGTTGCTTCTTCTCCCTCTTTCTCCTCAGTTTGTTTTATTCACATTCGTAGTTTTAATACTAAGTATATGATGAACTCTTTCAAATTCTTATCTCTAGACTCTCTTATAAGTTCCCTTAGCTATTATTTATCATCATCATGATACTGCTGTTAAGGACTGAATATTTTTGTTACCCCACAATCAATATGTTGAAATCCTAGTCCCCAGTGGAGACTAGGCATGCAAAGATGGGCCTTTGGGAGGCAAATATGTTAAGATGAGGTTACAAGGGTGGGGTCTTCATGATGGGATTAGTGTCCTTATATAGAGGAAGAAAGACCAGAAATCTCTCTGTCTAACATGTGAGAACAGAGAGAAGGCAACCATCTATAAGCCATGAAGAGGACCCTCCCCAGGAACCAAATCTGCAGGTACCTTGACATTAAACTTTAGAGTCTCCAGAATCATAAGAAAAAAAAAATGTAGTTTAAGTCACCTAATTGATGACCTTTTCTTATGGCAGTCTGAGGCGACTAATACAACTTTGTAGACGTCTCAAACCAAACATGCAGAAAGAAGCTTGTAATCCTTCTGACTCCCTGTCCTGATTTGTGGAAGGCCCATCCACACAGAAGGCCAGGTTGTAATCAGAGCATTGGTGCATCTCTTGATCTGGCTTCATCATTCTCCTTTTTCTTAAAAAATACTCCTTATTGAGGTATAATTCACATATTATACAATCTACCTCTTTTAAGTGTGCAACTCAATGGCTTTTACTATGTTCACAGAGTTGTGTATCTACCCCCCCCCCCCGGAATCAACATGTTTATCACTCCAGAAAGAAACCCCACAACTTTTGCCATTCCACTTTTTCTGTTCCTTCTGGTTGAAATCAACTCTATAGATTTACTAATTCTGTAAGTTTCATACAAATGGAATCATACAATATGTGTCCCTTGTGACTTTCATTTAGCATAACGTTTTTGAGGTTTATCCCTGTTGTAGCATGGACCAGTTCTTTATTTCTTTTCAATGGATAGATAATCCTACCATAATTTCTTCTGTGGTAAATTGTACAAATTCCTGATTTGTTCCTTGCTTTAGTATTATTTCCTTTAGTGCTTTCTCCCCACTCTTCCCAGAGGAATCTGTAAGCATTATGCTGCTTAAATCCCACTTAAGATCTTCCAGTGCTTCCCACTGTTTGCAGGACATCCAAACTTCTGGGTGTGTCATATCAGTCCTAACGTGCTTCCCTTCACTACCCAGACTTTTTCCACCCCATCCTACTGTGCCCTTGGCGCAGTCATGGGGAGCATCTGTTTTGCCTGTGTCCTACAGGTGCATCCCCTCTCACCGAATGTCCTTATTCCAAAATTCAGCCCGGAACACTCCGGCTCATCCTTCTTTACCTACTCATCATCTCCTCTTTGGGTTTCCACAAGACCTTGAAGACAATTCTATTAGGCATGTGCCACTTGCTCTAAGGATTTCTGAGTACCTGTGAATTCCTTGAGTCCCTGTCTATCCTCAGGGCCTGGATTGTAATACAGGCAGAACTTGGTAAATGTTGAATAAATAAATGATTAGAGATAGAAAGAAATATACTATGTTGAATTACCCTGTTAGTGGCTCACAAAATAATAGCAATTGGAAGATTTTTATTTGAGCACATGTGTTGAAAACCTTCAGTTACTAAACATCATCCTATTCTTGGATAAACCCCAAGAATGGCAAATCAAATCTACCTTTACAAGGGACACAAATTTTACTGCCTGGAAATAGCTTAATTTACTCATCAAAAATTCACTAGATATACTGCTGACCACTCTATTTTACCTTGACACTAATAGCTCAATGATCTCAGTAAATAACTGTTTCATAGGAAGTACCTGCTTTTGAATTTCACTGAGCAAAACGCCCTTTGCACACATGCAATAAATTTTGATCATGTGATTCTTGTGACTGAAGGTATGATTAATAGATGTAGGTATCAAAGGGCTCTGTTGCCACACACTAAATCTAAGCAGCTCAAACAGAATTCATTTTTAGGAAGTGGGTGGCTGATCCTCACTGAATGGTCAGTGTCCTTACCTTATTATGAAACTGAAATTAACTCCATGAATTTTGTTTAATACCATTTAAAAAATATATTTAAGTTTGGTAGGGTTCCTACTCTTTCATTCATAGTGGCAGTATTAGGATACCTTCTGAAAAGTTAATGGTTTTGGGCAACAGGTGATATTCAGAGACAGAGTGTGGCCTCTATATTCAGAAGCACATAAGAAGCTTAAGTAAGAACTGAGGTTTGGGCTGAGTGGTAGAGCATTTGCCTATCATGGGTGAGGCACTGGGTTCGATCCTCAGCACCACATAAAATAAAGGCATTGTGTTCATCTACAACTAAGAGAAAAAGAAAAGGAAGAAGAAGCCTAAGTAAAATGATAGCCCCAAACATCAAGAGTTAGGGAAAATCAACATATCTACCCAAACACCTCTCCTTTCCATGTACATTCCTCTTCTACCTGGAAAATTACTTCAAGTAGCTAGCTGGACTTAGAATTCAAGTCCTGGACAGTAAAGCACTAGGAGTTTCCCTCCATCCCACACCCTAGGGCACTTCTCAGTTCTTTCAAATGTTTTCTTGGGTGAACCTGTGGCTGTTGAAGGCTCATAGGCAATAAGAATTGCAATGAACCTCTATAAAGAACCTCACTTTCCATGTCCAAACCAGGGGACAAAACTTCATGTATGTTATCAAGATGATTATTACCTGACAATATTATTAGGCCATCTCAAAATCCTCCTCTTCTGGCACATGAAAAAGAGCAATGGCACTCAACTTCTGGAAAGGCTAGTCTTCCATATGCTCTATCCAAGGCAAAGAATTTTCAAAGAAAGAGTTTGGGTGATAGCATAGAACCTATGTTTGATTAAGAGAGTCATAGAAGGGGAAACCCCAAATCTATAGACTCCCTTCAAATTTTTGGCACATGTTCAAACATGATTGTATGGAATGAGATTCTGAGAATCCTCAGGGGGGGGAAAAAACATCAACAGGAAGACTTAAAAAGTCAAGGAGAGATTTCTGCAGATATCCACTGTCAGTGAGACAGAATTTGAATCCCATGTCCTGCTGAATTAGATAGGCTTGGCAAATATCTCAGGTTTTTCATTGAGTCTACAGAAAGGGTATGACTTAGAATAAAAAACACTTTCCAGGATTAAGAAAACCACCATAGGGCTGTGGTTGTGGCTCAGTGGTAGAGTGCTTGCCTAGCACATATGAGGCATTGGGTTTGATCCTTAGCACCACATATAAATAAATTAAATAAAGGTATTGTGTCCATCTACAACTAAAAATATTTTAAAAAAAGAAAGAAGAAAACCACCATAAGATTGATAGCAAAACCTATATAGATGACCCTGACAAAACTTAAAAATAAAACATAACAAAACCTTTTCAAGAGATATTTGATCCATCAATAACTTAATTGTTTGAAAAAAATATAAGCGATATTTTCACAGGAAGATAACAGAATCGAGAGTTTCTAAAATGTATTATCCATAATGTTCAAAATACAATTTTTAAAAATGCTATACAAATAAATAACATAGGGAAATGTCATTCAGAGACACGAGTAGGGGAACGGGTGGGAGTTGGGGAGGCAGTCAATAACAACAATATGAAAGGCGTGAGAGGCAATCAGATCTTGGAGTTAGCAGACAAGGACTGTAAAAAAATATTCTGATAAATATGTTAAATAAGCATGTAAATATAATGGTAGACAAAGTGAAAATGTGAAATTGAAAGAATTACATGGGAATTCTAGATCTGAAAAGTACATTTGAAATTGCAAATTTATTGAATAGGATCAACAGATTGGACACAAGTGAATATACTTCAAGGTATGTCAGTAAAATTATTGAAAGAGTTTCAGAAGCACAGAAAATGGGGGAGGGGGGGAATGAACAAATTTCAGTGACCTGTAGGATAGCATCAAATGGTGTAGCATATATATAACTGGAGTCTAAAACAAAAGAGAGAGAAAAAGAGGTATAAAAAAATCACTTAAAGAAGTATTGGTCAAAATATTCCAACTTTTATTGAATAAATGACAAAACAAAAATTATCAGAATACATATAAAAGAAAAACACATTTACAGACATAATGATATACTGCTCAAAATTCATCCAGAGGGAGGGAAAAAGACACATTATATACAGGAAAACAATGATAAAAAATGATTATTGAGTTGTCATGAGAATTATTGGAATCTAGGAAACAATGGGATGATGACACATTTTTAAGTGGCAAAAGAAAAGTCTATAAGTCTTCTTGGAATTTAAATCCATTGGGAAAAAAAGAACTGTTTGCCATCAGTGGTATTGTTCCTAAGATAATTACTAGAGTCATTCTTATTTGTTAGATTTGGAAAGTAACATAAAAAATTCAGTTTCCAGTAATGGTGCCCTACAGCAACTCTCCTATTGAAAACAGCTATAAATTCTGTACAAAATATTTTTACAATCTTCTTAAAAGAAACACAAAGCTGACAAGATAACAAAGAATGACATGGTCAAAATTTGACAAGACATGGGAATCCAGTTAAGTACATGGAATAAAAGCCATTTTTCCCCTTTTGGGTATTGAACAATCGGAAAAAAACTTGAACTTTAGTTTAGACAACCATGTAAGACCCAAGGGAAAAAATCAAAGACCCAGACAATCCAAAATAGAAGAGTCTGAGAGGAAACATACTTCACACTAAGCTAAGACACTAAAGAACAAACTCAAAGCAAATATGGCATAAGTGTAGTGACACTCAGATGTATTTATAATCATAATTTATATCAGCTGGGTGTTCAAAAAAATCTTAGCAATGAATTCACTTTAAAGTAGCTTTGAATTTTGATAATGCCTCCAGACATCCACAAGAAGCAAAAACAAAACCCTCCTGAAGACACCTCTATCTCAGAGCTCATATTAGTCTTATACTTTCTAAAGGACAGTGAGTAGAACACAAAAATAAACCAGGAATATAAAAGAATAAGTCAAGTCATCATGAGCAAGAACTAGAAAACAAGAGACCATGCAAAGGCTCCTCTAATATCTCAAGTGTAAGAACTACAGAGACAGTAATTATGAAATAACTACTAAGTTTAAAGAATAAAAGATCATTCTGAAAATATCTACTACAAACAGTATGTTATTTGGAGGGGGAGAAAAAATACCCAGCAGATTTGATTGAAAAAAGAACCAAGGTGAATGTCAACAAAACCAAAACTTCACTGGATAAAAGGATTAGAATTAAGACATGAGAAAATGAACTAGAAGATAAATGAGAATAAATTACCCAGAATAAAACAGAGATGACATGCATGGTGGCACACACAAGTAATCCCAGCTACTTGGGGAATGAGGAGAAGATTGCAAGTTTGAGGGCATCGTTAGCAACTCAGTGAGATCCAGGCTCAAAAAAAATAGGAAAGAAAGAAATTCAGAGATAAAAAGATGGAAAATATAGACTAGAGAAAAGGAGAGGACATACTATATACATATAATTAAAGCCTTTTTTCAAAAAGAGAAGAAAGTGCAATCGGAGACATATTTAAAGAAATTATGAGAATTAGGCAAAATTAAAGAAATGCCAACCTAAAGATTTAAGAAACCTAATAAAGTCCCAAACAAAATAAAAAGGAATCCATACTCTGACAAATCAATAAAACTACAAAACACTAAAGACAAAGAAAATATGAAATGTAAAATAAGAACGTGGCAAAACACAATAAAATATTTGTGTCTGATATATTAAATAAAATAAGTAAAATGCATTTTGTCACATACAACTAAGGAGAACAAATAAAAATCATAATAATAAAAAGTAGCACTAGTGTGGCTCTGATTACTTCTGAAAGTTTTAGGAATGAAGGAGTGTGCCTTAGTGGTAAGTGTGTGTTTAGCATATCTAATGGCCTGAGTTCGAACCCCAGAACCAAAAAATAAATAAAATAAAATCAACAATAAAAAGAAAGATAGTGGGACTGGGGTTGTGTCTCAGTGGTAGAGCGCTCACCTAGCATGCATGAGGCACTGGGTTCAATACTCAGCACCACATTAAAAAATAAACAAAATAAAGGTTGTGTCCATCTACAACTAAAGAAGAAATTCTTTTTTAAAATTTTTTAAATATTTATTTAATTTTTGGCGGACACAACATCTTTGTTGGTATGTGGTGCTGAGGATCGAACCCGGGCCACACGCATGCCAGGCAAGCGAGCTACCGCTTGAGCCACATCTCCAGCCCAAGAAGAAATTCTTAAAAAAAAAAAAAGAAGTAGTATCTGAAAAGACTTTTTAAAAGAGTAGCTGGATCTGGGCATGGTGGTACACACCTGTAATTTCAACAGCTCTGGAGGCTGAAGCAGGAGGATCTGGAGTCAAAACCAGCCTCAGCAACTTAGCAAGGTCATAAGCAACTCAGTGAGGCCCTATCTAAATAAAACATTAAAAAGGGGGTGGTGGAGCTAGGGATGTGGCTCAGTGGTTAAGCGCCCATAGGTTCAATCCCCAATACCAAAAAGAAAAAAAGACATCTGGAAACTTAAGTGACACAGCTTATAGAAAACTATTTCATTCTTAATCATTTAATCTCTCTCTCTGGCCTCACTTTACGTATACCTAAAGTATGGGTTATTTTCAAAGTTTGTTCCAGCTCAAAGATTACACTGTCATTATATACTTCAGTCAGTGGGAGGTGATTCATATTATAATATTCTACTGCCTAAAAATAAAATGCTAGCTATCATCAGAAAGAACAATGGAAATAAAAAAAGAAATCTATAAAGCTATCCATATATGGAAAACCAACACAAGTGTTGAAACTGCCAAACTTTTTTTAATATATACTGTGTGTTCTGTATATGTAAAAACAAAAAACAATAACTAAAGCACTTGTTCTTAAACCTTGCATATTACAACTATAAGGTAGCTTTAAAAAATGAACAAACAAACAACAACAACAAAACCCAGTAATGCCAGGGACCATATTTCCAAAGATTCTGATAAATATTATTGATTGGTCTGGGGTGGAGCCCAGGGAATAGGGAACTTTTAAAGTTCCACACATTATTCTAAGACTTCAGCAAGGTTTGAGAAATGTTAAAACTTAAATAACAAATAACAAGATATGTTTTAAAAGAGTAAAACCTCATAATTAAAGCTTGTGAAATTTTCAAGGCTATGAATAGAATGAAAAATGAACCTGCTCACAAAATTATACCATACCATCATGGTGTTTACCTGTTCCAAAAATAAAGGAGTAAGTTAAAGGACCAATTGAAATTGAGGATTAGTTGCATAGAGTAGTAAGTGTGTACAATGTTACCCAAGGTATAATGCAAACTTTAGATAATTATATTCAGAAGAGGTCACATGAATTCCAAGATAGCAGATGTCTGGGGGTTATCAAAGAGAGCAAGTACTTTCAAAGTATATAACTATTTTGAAGCAGATACTCAAGATCATCATTCCTATTAAAATGTCCTTAGTGCAAGGGTCAGAACCAGAATACTAGACTGCATGGACCCAGGATGGCACATACATACTCTAGCTTTGAAAGAATTCATGACTGAAGATCATACTTTTCTCTGGGGATAAAAGAAATAGAGTAAAACTTAACACAGTGCATTTGCTGCTATTTATTTATTCAGCACTTATTTGTGTTATGTACCACACCTGTACCAGATACTTTAAAATAACTCATTGAAGTCTCACAAGGCAATTAATTATCCTCACTTTACACACAAGAAATCAAGGCTCTGGAAGGTCATTTTGGCAAATATGTATTAAAGGCATGATATACAACAGTAAATTGTAGAGCATGGAATTAAACAAAGATCTATACCACTGTGCCTTTCACAATATTTTATACATTATCATAATAACAAAAATAAACGTCATTTTAAGTGCTTACTTTTTCCACTTAAATGCTTAGAAAGTCTTCTCCACAGTTTTATGAAGCCACTTCATCAAAAGATGTTTCAATCATTTTTGACTCCCCCTTTTCTCAAATTTTACATCCAATGCCTAGTACATCTTGCTGGTTCTATCTTCAAAGCTGTTCAGAATCCATTATACTTTGATGACATAACAAAAACTACATTCATATATCCCTGCCACCCTCACTCATTTCTAGCCTGAATTAACTCAGCCTCCTAACTAGTCTTCCTGCTTCTTCTACCCTTCCACATCTATTCTCATTTTGGCAAAGGGATCTTTTTAAAGACAGCCATTACCTCTACTCTCTGATTAAAACATTACAATGGCTGCCCATCTTGCTGAGGTATAATAGGCAAGACTCAGTACTTCTATGACATTATTTCTTCCATCAGCTTTCTCTACTCTTGCCACATCTGCCTCTTTGTTATTCCCCAAACATTCCAAGCATTCCCCCTTCTCGTGGCTGCTTCCCCTGCTTACACAGCTTCACTTCAGGTTATTACGTTTTCAGGTTTTAACTCAAATGGCATCTTATCAGTAAAAGCTTTCTTCCCCTCTCAAGTATTATACATCCCCCTTATCCCAACAGGGCATTTATCACCTTCCAATCTGTTATGTATGTATTTATCACTGTCTGCTCCCAATTTAAACTTGATTAGAGCAAGATCTCTTCATTCTCTCTTCATTGTTGTATCTTTTCTGGTACCTCAAATGGGATACAGCATGAGGTAGGTACTTAAGAAATATATGCTGAATTAAAATATAAATTATTACTGACAAAACCCAGATTCATGAATACTCCAGCATACAACCTCCACACCACATGCCCTGCACAATCTTATAACCAACTACATACAATTCTAGCACTTTCTGGTAAATATCCAAGCCTCTTCCAATTCTACCACACACAATCATCAAAATCTAGGGCCAAGCCAGGAACAGTGAGTGGTGCACACTTATAATTCCAGTGACTTGGGAGGCTGAGGCAGGAGAATCATAAGTTCGAGGTCAGCCTCAGCAATTTAAAGAAAACCTGTTTCAATTTAAAAATTAACAACAAAAAAAGGAGGGATGATGAGGATGCAGCTCAGTGGTAAATCACCTCTGGGTTCAAACCCTAGTAATCCCCAAAAATCTAGGGCATGGGTTATGGGGAAGGACCAGGAATTAAACCCAGGGGCACTTAATCACTGGGCCACATCCCCAGACTCCTTTTTACATTTTATTTTGAGACTGGATCCAAGTTGCTGAGGCTGGTTTTGAACCTGTGATCCTCCTGCCTCAACCTCCCAATCTGCTGGGGGGGGGGTGAGCACTGTGCCACTGCTCCCAGCTAGGGCCACTAATTTTTGTGTTTCATATATTTGCTTTCCTAATAGTTAGAAATTTTCAAATACTGACCTTTGGGTTCTCTTTAACTCAAAGCATTTTCCTCCAGCTCTCATTTCCTTCACTTTCAATTCTTCCCTCTTATGCTATTCTAAGAAAATTAACCTTCCTAGCAAATTAGAAACTCTGATTCTTCTACATATTGTTTATTTTCTATTATACTAACTAGACTACATGTTTCTTTGGGGTCTTTAGCACAATGTCTCACATACACAAAATATTCTCAAATCTTATTAGTATTCCTTCTCCAATTCCTTTCACACATGTAAAGCTCAGTAATACCTTGATTATTCTGTTTTTCTCCCATGAATAGCCTATTCTCGTAGAGTGGGAGAACATTGCCAAAAGTTAATAGACAGTCTATTAAAATGTGCCTGGGAAAATAAATGACAAAAGTTTTCGGTACAATATAGCTGTTTTCTTACTCTCAAAATCTGAAGGTGGCAGAGGCAGGCCAGGTAGTTGGTTGGGACCTTGGATTGCCTTTGAAAACTCTGCCTTGTCAACTTGAAAGAGAAGAACTGACAGGTTCCTGAAGGGACAAATTAGACAGAATCTTAAATCTTTGTTGGTGTTAATAACATGAGAAGAAATTTTAAAATGATCCATATTTCATCAAAATTCATTTAACTATTTTATTTCCTATTGTTTTACTAGGAATATTTCCAATGGCGAAGAAGAAAAATGAAGTGAAATGATTGAATTTAATAATGATCTGATGCAAAAAATGTTTTTTTTTTTAATTTCCAATTTCACTAATAAAGGAGACAAAGATCACAGAATATTGCAAACCCTCTTCCCCTTTAATACTTAAGTTCAGAATATATGACAGAGTTTTTCAGTTTCTCTATGGGAACTTAATTTTAGCACAAGTCAAGACACTGTAAAAATGTATTGTTCTTAATATGATGAGCATGAATGAGAAACCTACCTTAAGTTTAAAGTGTGCATGTGTGTCTGTGTCAAAAAGTAAAGATTGACAACACAGGAAAATCAAAAAGTTTAAACGTGAGGGAGAGGGTGAACAGGACAGGATGGATTAGAAATTCCCAAACTCCTACTTATAGTATTGAGTTCTTGTTTGTTTTTGACCAAATTAGCATGACTTATTTTACAATTCCTAAATCAGAAATTAAAATATAAGCAGCTATATAAAAAATCATATCCTGCAAATGCACACATTAAAGTTAAGCCCTGCCTTTAACTCTTTCTTGAAGCCTGAATTCCACAAGCTCATTTACACAATGCATTACTAATAAAGGTAAATATGTATAAGCATTCAAACTTGTTGGGTACTATATAGACATGATCAGACTCATTCTAAGAAAACTTACAAATTTCAAATAGACTATATTAGAGCACCATAACAGTAGAAATGAAAGTCACCAAAGAATATAAACATACAAATGTAGAAATACAGACTTAGAAGAAATCATAGACACCATGGACCACTTTCACATTCATTCAACCTGTTCATCCATCATCTCCATGAGAGATCTTCTCTAATGATCCCATCTAAAACAGCTGCCCCATCACACTTTATTCCTGTACCCTGACTTGTTTTTCCCCACAGCTGTTACCACTGTAAACCATTATTCTACACAGCTGCACTTGCTGATTATTTGCCTTCAGACTAAAACATAAACTCCACGAGGGCAGAAGCTCTGTCATTTTTGTTAATCCCATAACCTAGACACACATGGTGGGTATTCAGTAAACATGTCATGAATATAAATGATGAAAGTGAAGCCCAGAGAGGTTAAAGGATTTCCTCAAGGTCACAGAGCTAGCAGCAAGCACAGTCCTTATTGATAACCCTGTCTACTATAATCTTGCATTGTTGGTCTTTCCAGAACCACTTCTCCACAAAAGCAGTCTGTTTTAGCACATGATTCTTCTTAACAGATTTTGCCATCTCTCTGCCAAAGAAAATACATGTTACAAAAAGAGGTGTGTGTAGGGGGGTAAACTGGATAGCATTTTAACTTCAAGTACTTTACAAACAAAAACTGTACTCAAATGTCCTAAGCATATAAGATTAGCCCCTAAAACAGGCACAACCAATAACAGTTCTTTAAGTTCCTCCTGAAATTAAGTGTGTGCTTTATAACTTTTAAGAACCAGCACTGAAAACCAACTTACCAACTCAGAATGGCCTGTAAAGTATCAACTCACTCTCATTCTTCTCAGGGCCCACAATAGCTCACCTCTGGATATATTTTATCTGGCAGATTATGTAAGGCAAGTAATTAATACTGAAGCCTCTTTAGCTCCTTTAAAAATACATGTCAATCTCACAAAACATGGAACATAAAATTAACTCTTGGCAAGTTTTAGATTCTGAGAACCGGAACCATCTGCAAACCATGACTGGACCACAATTACCTAGGTCCTTCATTCAAAATCCATGAAACTAAATGAAACACGGGAGCGGTGAAAAAGAAGAAAAGGCCAGAAAAAAAAAAAAAAAAGACATTCACATACAAAAAAAGGGAGTTGATATTTCTAACACTATTGCCCAACATCAGTCTCTCACTGAAAGCCTAGGCCCCATGGACACAACTTGGGCTGTCTTCTTGGATCACTTTCCTTGCAGAAAGAGAAATCAACTACCAATACCTTTGGCAGATAACGTGTCCAGACCTAGGATGGGACACGGTAGGACAGCATGTTTTGCTCAGTGTCTCTCAAAACTACTGTCAGCCCAATTAGTAAAGTAAAAGGGACGCCCTAAGATGTAGCATGGCAGGAGAGTGGAAATGAGACTGGGAGTTAAGAGTGGGAAGCAGCAGAGGAAAAGGCGCGGGGAGGGTCAACAACGCATCCAGAGCTGGAGTGAGAACCCGGGTGGAAGAAGTGGGGTTAGCGAAAGCCAAAGATGAAGGGAAGAAGGGGATGAGGTTCTGGGTGGGATGGGCGCGAGCCAAGGGGGAAGGGACGCGAGAGGACTGTGGGAGGAACCCGTCGCCAGCTGCAGCAGCCTCCGCCAGAGGCCCGAACCCCTTAGCACCGCCGGCACCCGCCTGGGTGGTTGTTGCTGAAGAAGACGCAAGGACCTGCCTTGCTTGGCCATGGCGGCCGCAGAAACCCTGGGAGCTGCCCAGGCGCCCAGCAGCTGAGGCAACGGCGGCAGCCAGCAGCACCTCCCACTCCCTCCGCCGCTCCCCGCCCACACCCCAGTCAGCAGGGAGCAGTCGCTTGGGCGCAGGGCCAGCCGAGCCCATGAAGGGGCCGAAAGTGGGTCAACTGCGGCTGCGCTGCAGTCCAGTGCCTGCAGGGAAATGTAGTCGCGGGGCGGGGCGCGGGAGGCCTGAAGGCTGCGCCTGGGCTGGGCGTGGCCGTGGCCCTGCTCCGCCCCATCTCCACCGAGGGGCCTTGGAAGCGCACCGCGTGGGTTTCTTCTAGGTCTGGGCTAGGCGGCGCTGTGCCCCGCGCCCGCAGACGTCCATCGAGGGGCCTTGGAAGCGCCCAGCGCGGGTTTCCTCCACGTATGGGCTAGGCGGAGCTGTGCCCCGCGCCCGCCCGGGGCAGAAGCTGCGGAAGTTCATGGTCGCCGGCGCTCCCTGTTGTACACACACTCACACACGGAAGTATCACGCTAACATCTTTTAGAGCTTCCTGATCATTTTGTTTTTAAAAATAAAAAAGCTCAAAGCAAGCTGTACTGTCCACCTGCAGGACGTTGGTCCTTCCACCGGCCGCACTCCGTCCTCTCGTTAGCCCCGACGTCGGGAGTTTCTCGGTACTCCACGACCTTCCACTCGCCCACTCCGTGTCGCCGTCGCGCTTGCCTTTTTACCCGAGGGGCTCAAGCCTGTTGCCTGATGAGTTTTCATTTACAGGAAACTCTGGTCATCTCTCCCCTGAGACTACACAGGGGCTTCCTGGGGCTCGTTCCCATTTCTAGTTTGTTGAGGTCTCCAGAAAAACTCTTTCATCTGAAGTACATTTCCCTTTGTAGTAATCCTGCAGTGAATCCTGTAAATGTTTCAGATATCAAGTAACAGATGCTATATGTTTTTTCGGTCTCATTTTTCCTATCATCCCCCACTCCCCGAGATTTTTGCTCAATTCAGTAGAGCAGATATTTTGATTTGTCAGTTATATCCCGCGCCCTGGAGCTGTAAAGATAGATGACATAGTTCATAGTTCCTGTCATCAGAGATTGAGATTTTACACACACACACACACACACACACACACACACACACTGCCTTGAAACTACACTGACATTATTATTACCCTATATAAACGTATGATTACACTACTGGTGTGACTCAGCACCATATACAGCCAAAGGAATGAGAAGTTATCCCCCATATGTGTTCAATATGTCAAAATGCACCCTACTGTCATACATAGCTAATTACAACGATTAATAAAAAAAAAAAAAAAAAAAAAAAAAAAAAAAAAAAAAAAAAAAAAAAAAACTACACTATGTGAAAGAACAAAGTCCCTTTCTGCTCCAGACCAGATCTCCCTTGGGTATCTAGGAGCCTCTCCTTTCTCACTTGTCAGGTTCCCAGTTTCTTCCACGTTTCACTTGCATTCTAGCAACACTATCAATCTACCAAAGGCACACCCAAGTCCATTCCTTTTAAATTGACGTTTTGTAACTGTTTTTTTCTTTTCTGAATACCTTGATATTATTATATTACTAAAAAAAACTCACTACAACGAAGGGACAAAGGAAGGAAAAACACTTAAGAATTGAAAATGAAATTATTGGGCACTGATTTCTTCAACCTAAAAAGTTACTTGTAATCCTCTGTTACATATGATGATCTTTTGGGATATCAGAACTGATGTCCATGGGGGGGGGGAAATGTAAAAATATAGGGTGATGAGTGATATGTAAGGGAAGGACATCCTGTCCCTGTCCTCTCTGGCCTCCCCCTCTTCCCATGGATACTTGTGCAAAGAACAGGAAACACATTGTATCTGGTCTAGTTGCAAATAAAGATGGCGAGCTCTAGCTTCTCTGTTATTGAATGTTTCCGTTTTGTGAATTCATCCTTTAGTACAATAAGAAGTTGATCAGGGCCTGGTGTATTCCCTGTGTCATAAATTATTTTGGATGCTAAGTGTCCTTTGAGATACAACTCAGTTTTCTCATTTACAACTCAAATAAAAAAGTCCAAAGAAATTGATTCTTGTCCACAATGAGATTCTGAGTGCCAAAGCCAAAAGTAGCACCTAGATTTCCTGCCTGCTAATTCAGGGATTTTTTGTTAATTAACAGGTTGACTCTTCTCATTTGATCTACCAGAGTACCAAGGAGACAATTATTCAGTAACCACTTTTTTTTTTTTTTAATCTGAGGGGTTTAAGTAATCTTACAGGTTTGAATATTAGCTGTATTTCTCTAATGTAGACGTATGCTGATTCTTCCTTCAACTCAATTCATAACAGACTATGAAACATAATTAAATTGAGATAACCTGGACTACCATATATATGCAAAAAGCACTGTTTTGATTCGTGGTTTAACTTTATTACCTTTTTTCCTTTTCAAGAATTTATTTACACTCAAGATAATGTTGATGATTTATGTCATGAGAATATCATTCAATTTACCAAAATATTAAAAGTGGTTATAGTAGAAATGGGCTTATGGAGCAATTTTCACTTGTTCAAAAATTTTTCATATATGGTTATATTTCTTTTTAGTAACAAAAAAAATATTTTTAAATAGGAGAACTTCCCTTGTAGTTCTTTTGCCTCAAATTGCTTTAAAATAATAAGATACATGCATTCCCAAATTTATCCTAAGTGAATCAACTTCTAAAATTATTCATTTTTTAGTAGTGAACTTATTGGTGTTTCCCCTGCCCCACTTTGTGCTTTTCTGTTTTTCACATTTTCTATATTAATTATGAATTACTAAAAGTATTTTATTTAATATAACATATATACAGAAAAAGCCAATGAACTTTGACAAATTCAACATATCCATATAACCACTATTCAAATCATGACATACAACATTATAGGCATCCCAGAAGCTTCCTCTCAATGTACACTCTCAGTTATAACAGCAAAAATGTCTCTTGAATTCCAGGGAAATATCCTTTAAAAGATAATGCCAAAAAGGACATAGCATTTGTAATTAGTCAAAGTTAAACTTTATTTTACTCTCTACGTAATTTTCCAGATTTGGAAACCTTGAGCAAATGAGATTTTTTTCATCCTTGATTATTTTGTTTTTAATATGGTAATATCAGTTACACTACAAAGTAACAGTGAGATTATATGAGAGATGAAATGTAAATCCCTTTGCATAGTGCCTAGCATATGGTAAATACTAATAATGGCTATATTTTAATACAATTCAGAATATTGACTAAAATGATACATATGAAAAGCAGGCCTTGAGCTGGGCAAGGTGGCACATTCCTATAATCCCAGCTACTTCTGAGGCTGAGGCAGGAGGATTACAAAGTTTGAGGCCAGCCTGGAGAGTTTAGCAAATTTGTCTCAAAATTGCCTAAGCAATTTGTCTAAAAATTAAAAACAAAAACCAGGCCCTGATAAATATGAGGGGTTCGATTATTATTCTTTTTACTTTCTCATACCTCTTCCCCTATTCAGAATTTTAATTTAGTAGAGTTAAAATAATCTTATAAACAAAACAAAATTAATGCCTAAGTCTAACATTTAAGACCTCATAGTGTGGTTGATTTCCCGGTCTTTTCATTTATAATAAAGTCTAAATAATATAAAAATAGTGTTCCCTAAGAACACAGAGTTAAAACCAGATTAAAGTGAAAAATGTAAAATACTAAAAGTTTATTTTGATAATAGGAATATTTTCTACTTTTTGTTATATATGTGTATGTGTTGTGGGATGAGCATTATAGTTCTATAAAATGACAATACATCTGCTTGTGTGTGTGTGTGTGTGTGTGTGTGTGTGTGTGTGTGTTTCATTAAAATGAGTGTTTTTTTTTCAAGTGATTTTATTTTTTTATTTTATTTTTTGAGAATTTTTTTAACATTTATTTTTCAGTTATCGGCAGACACAACATCTTTGTTTGTATGTGGTGCTGAGGATCGAACCCGGGCCGCACGCACGCCAGGCGAGCGCGCTACCGCTTGAGCCACATCCCCAGCCCTCAAGTGATTTTAAATGACCAGTTATTTGAGTCTTTGAGAATTTACCCAAAGAAAAACTTCAAATTGAACTTGACAGTTCTTTCAAATTTCTGAGCAGAAAAAAAGGGGAACAGCTGGAGCTAAGAGAGAGGCTGCCCCAAGGGTGAAGAGAATTTGGGGGGAAGACCAAGTGATAACCCATTGTCTAGGCTCCTCTGCTACCATCTGGCTTCTTGGCAATCTCTCTCCCTTCTCCTGACTGCTTACCTGCCTCTGCGTCTGACTTCCTTTAGACTCCAGCCAAACCTGCTGCCTAGATCTGAAGTCTGCTAATGGCTTGGTTGGGAAAACAGCCAATAATAAGTTAGAAATGAAGGAAATCTCTCATTTGAAACTTTTTTTGAGTCCAAGAACTAAATCTACATCATAGGCTTGTGATATGATGGGAAAATAGCCTCTGTTAGTTGTTGTTATTATTACTATTATTATTTTCTCTTGGATGAGTAGGGTTGAGGTTAAGGAGCTGCCTAATTTTAAAATTATTTTATTAATTATGTTTAATAAGTTTATGAAAATTAACTTTAATTTTAAATAAAAACTAATTTTATCATAATTGATAATCTGAGAAATAAATACTTCAAATCCAAAATCAGGATTACTTTAATAAATTTAAATAACACAGGAGAGACCAAATTGATTACACAGTTCTGAAACTGTAGCAAGACTTCTCTTGGAATATTAATGGTGATCAAATTCTATTTTTCTAAGCAAAGAAGACTGGGTTTTGACATATTCAAAACCACATACAAAACCACATTCTGTTTTTCTCCCCTTCAATTCCATCTCTTGTTTCTCTACCCCTTTTCCCTTTTAAAATTTCCAGTGAATGGAAATTATACTCAACAAATATTGTTTTCTTTTAATAACTAAAGTGTTCTAAGCTAAGAACTGAATTTCAAACAATCATATAACCTTCATTCTCTAAAAATAACTCTGTGTGTGTGTGTGTGTGTGTGTGTGCGTGTGTGCGTGTCTGTGTGTGTGTGTGTAAGAAGAACATTTTTGAACAGTGGCTATTCCTGCCAAGAATGCAACTGAAATACACTGGCTTCTAGGTATAGCCACTTTCTCAGCAGAAGACACACAATCTTCCTTTAGGTGTGAATTATTCAGTACAGCACCACCTCCCCAAACTCCTGTTAGACTGCTTCTCAAAAGAATTAAAATGTGATATACTTTTGCACATTATTTTTTTTTTTTTACAAACCTGACAGGGGAAAAATATCTGGACTTTGTGCCAGAAAACAAAGAAAAATGAAGTTAACGTCTGTTTAAGTTTTTGAAGACACATGCTTTTCTTAGATTTTTTTTTAAAACAGGATTGGTGAAGGCGATCCCCCACTCACTGTCCTGACAGGGTCACAGTGAGAAAAAGTGCTGGCAAAGCCACTCTCCCACTGTCTTGACAGGGTCACAGTGAGGATGAATGCTGGCAAAGCCACACTGGTTGGTGGGTAACCGAAACCATGAGACCCTTTTTTTATGTAATTGGGACTTTGCATTTTCATGCGTATGTTTCTCACAGGAGGCATGAGTATGTTAAATGCCAAACAAATTAAATTTCAGATGGCTAGAACATAACAGGTAGTTCATGCCTTGGAGGCTGTTCTACTACCCCTCAACATATCTAGGACAAATTAAAAGGCTATTCTTCTATCTTAGTACATTGTGGACAAACCTAATAACGGACAACAATCATCCTCTGAAAGGACATGAGAACTAGTGCACCTTGACTGAGAAACAAACTCTTTGAGAACTAGTGTACCTTGACTGAAAAACAAAGAAACTCTTTGAGAAAGCAGCGCAACCAGTTTTATGAGAATAAATTTAGGAATTAATTAAAATAGCTTTATAAGACACAGTTTTAGAATAATGTTAGAAATATTATTTTATTTAGATTCTTAAGTTTAGAAATTCTTAAGTCTTTAGTTGTATAGGATTCTGATATGTTTTAAGGATGATTCATAAACTTTAGGATATTTAAATATAAGATTTAAAGGGACTTTTTTAGATGGGAATTTTAAATTAGAAATAAAGTACAAGTGTACTTTAGGTTAATGATTGGTTAGGAGACTTAGAGTCTGGTTACGTAGTTTGGCATTAGTTAATAAGAAAATAACATATCTTGGGAAAAATAGTAAATCTTGGGAAAATCTGAAGAATGTAAATTAGTGACATATTTTATTAATGATTCTGTACTTTTAACAATTATATAACTGAAGGTCACATCCTGGAAAAATGTAAATTAATGTACCCTCAATCATGGTTAAGGAAATGTCATGTCTTGGCAAAGTTTTAAATTATATAATTAATGACGTATTGTGAATCTATGATGATGAAAAAAATTGTAATAAAAGGGGACCCAGAGAAAGCTGCTTTAGCTCTCTCTCTGGAGATTGCTCGAACAGAACGACTCCTGTCTCATCTTTTCGCCGATGCCACTCATCCTTCAGGACTCCCTGGACCCCGCTGGGGCTGGACCCCGGCACAGGATTTAATATATATTTGAATGTACTACAACTCTATTCTGAAGGCTCTCCATAGGGTACTATTATTGTTCAATATGTGTTAATTATAGTACTTGTTCTTGTTCTCTAAAATGGAAAATTCTACCATTATGTATGTTATCTCCTTTTCCAGATTTCCCCTCAGCAGCAGGACATAAAGTAACAAAAGTAGGAGAGTAGGACTGGTTTGAACCAGCTAATACAGAGTTTCCCATGAACTCATAATGTTTAATTTGACCAATAAGCTGACTGCATTCAAATTTAGCCAATACATATAAATTTACTAGGGAAAACAAGACAATTTAAATAAAATGGTTCTTAGTATTTGGCAATATCCAAATTAATGCTGCAAAATTAATTAAAAATTAATTCTTCCTTAATTTTTTTTAAAAAAGGAAGAGGGCAGAATGGAGTTTTAAAGCAGAGTTCAAATACTCAGAGGAAGAAAAGTATGATGAAAGAAACTCAATATTGCTGACACAAAAAGTAATAACAATTATTTTATAGTTAATATTTATTGAACATGTACTAAGAAGAGCATTTAATGTGTTTTAATTCAAACTTTTTAATGTCCCCTTAAGGTAAATTCGATCTTTATTGGACATCTAAGGATACTATCACATGGCCATAGATACCAGCACAAAATAAAATGAGGTGAAGAAGGCAGGGGCCAGGTTATGTAGGACCTTGAGAATTGTGTTGAGGAGTTGGTCTTTATCTAAGGTAACCAGCTGAAGAGTTTTTAGTAAGGTGTCAGATTTTAATATATGTCATTTGATTTTGTGTGTAGAAAACAGCAAATCCAGAGCTACTCTAAGAGATAAACAGTATTATTGTTCTTATTTTGCAGAAACAGAAACTGAGGCGAAAAAACAAACAAGTGACTTACCAGTGTTATACAAGTTTTGACATAGCTGGATTCCTACCCAGGCTGAGCCTACCATCCACAGCTATATTTTTACTTCTTCACCTATGATGGGAGTTTTATCCTGATAAAATCATCTTAAATTGAAAATATCATAAGTCAGAAATGCATGAATATACCTAACCTACCGAACATCCTAGCTTAGCAACAGGGTACACTGTAGAGACATGGTTGTGTTTCCTCTTAGTAGCACGAGGCTCAACTGAAGCTGACCAGGAGCAGCAGTTCACAGCCACTACCCAACATGGAGAGAGACTATCCTATGGCTATTCCTCACCTGGGAAAAGACTAAAATGCAAAATTTGAAGTATGGTGCTTACTGAATGTGTAGCACTCTTGCTTGTACCATCATAAAGTCAAAAAAGTTTAAGATGAAACATTGTTAAGTCAAGAATCATCTGTACTGCAAATGAGCATGGTGAACTGGAGTAGGGTAGTAACAGTAATAATAAAGAAACATGGAAGGATTTGGTGAGATATTGAGACTTGTGCCCATTTCGGCGGCATATACACTAAAATTGGAGTCACACAGAGAAGATTAGCACAGCCCAAGTGCAAGAATGACATGTGAATTTGTGAAGCATTCCATGTTTTTAAAAAATTTATTGAGATCTGGTGATGTATTAAGCATAGTGAGCGAGAAAGCCGGAATTGTAAGTGATGATATGCTTATGTCTTAAGCCAAAGGAAAATTTAGCTGTTGAGTGGGAGATCATGGTCACAGAAGCAGGTTTTAGGTAAGGAGATGAAGAGTTCAATCTTAAATTAACCAAGTTTGAGGAGTTTCTGAGACAACTAACAGGTTATTTAAGATGTAAATGTGGCTGGGTATGGTGGTACATACATGTAATCCCAGCAGCTCAAGAGGCTGAGGCAGGAGGTTCACGAGTTCAAAGTCAGCAAGTTCAACTTAGCAAGGTACTAAATAACTGAGCAAGACCCTGTATCTAAATAAAATATAAAAAATGGCTGGGGATGTGGCTCAGTGGTAAAGCAACACAGGGTTCAATGTCTGTTACAAGAAAAAAAAAAGACGACGACAAAAAAGTAAATCTTAAGGGCTCCTGATAACATTTAAAAAGAATGTTACCTTTTGTCCTCTTGCATGCCGTATTTCATACCATTCCTTCCTTTTTACTATCATCTGTGATTGTTTTATTCCATCTCCTGCCAGAATGTAAGCCTATTATGATAGATTTTTTGTTTGACCACTATATTCCCAACATCTGTCATACATAAATTGTCCAATGAATGAATAAAAGACAGCCTTGGAGAATCATATCACAAAATTTTTTGATAAAGGGGAATTCAAGTTCTCCTTATTCATGTGTCCAGTGTGAATAAAAGCACTGTCATAAGGCAATCCATTTGAGGAGCGGGTGGCTTACTAGGGATTGAACCTAGAGGCTCTTAACCACTGGGCCAGCACTTTTTATTTTGAGGTAGTGTCTTGCTGAGTTACTTAGAGTCTCACTAAGTTGCTGAGTTGACTTTGAACTCACAATCCTCCTGCCTCAGCTTCCAGAGCCACTGGGATTACAGGTGTGAGCCACCACACCCAGCTCCATTTTTATTTTACAGCTTAGGAAACTTTTTTTTAATATTTATTTTTTAGTTATAGGTGGACACAATGCCTCACACATGCCAGGCAAGCTCTCTACCTCTGAGCCACAACCCCAGCCCCAGGAAACTCATTTTTAAGTAATTTGGAAAACACTTATGTGACATATTGACCTGTTTATGCAGGTGGGCTATCCTGGACCTCCTACCTAAAAATTAATGATCACATGGTTCTTTTCAAACCTGAGTTCCTCTAAATCACTTGGCTTAAATGAACATCAGTTTGTCATTGTCCTTGACATTCTCTACCCTTCTCCTCCTCCTATGTATACACACTGGGGTTCACAGTATTCAAAACAGTACTATCAAAAATTTAGTATTCACTAAAAACAGCCCAAGCTCCATTAACTTTTCTACTTGCTGTACAACTAAAATGCCGTTAAAAAAACATAACAGTTATATCAAAATATTTGGCAATGTAAAAGGTCTACTTTATATTATTTTCTTGGAGTTTGGAAAAGAGTGACCCAGTTTCATTTTCAAATCTGTTTATTCAAAAAAATATATTACATTCTAAAGATTCAACAATCTATCAAAATTCAAGTCTTTTTTTTGTCCCTGGTAGGACTAGAAAATGGTCATATTTTTATAACCCTTTTAGGAAATCTATCCTAAAAAATAATATACAAAGTTTGACTTTTCAAAAGTCAAATGCAACATTACTTATTGAAATGTAAATATTGGAAACAAAGTATCCATGTACAGGATATTGATAATGGCACATCCAACATTAAGTAGCCAGCCATCAAAATGTCATTGCTAAATCCCTCTTATATTTTCAGAGTAGTAGTAGGGGGAAATGCTTATAAAATAAATAGAGGAAAGCAAGATACAACATCCACTATGTAGGATGATTGCAATTATGGAAATAAATAAAGTCAAATATTAACATTTGTTCTGGTTGGTGGGTTCTGGGAATTTTTCCAAAATTTTGCTGAATGTAAACTTAATGATTGAAATAAATTAATTCATAACAAGATATAAAATTGACTTTCCTTTTTCCTGAGTCTCTTTATATGCTCATTGGACAAGATTAAAGCCCTTGCTGGGCATAGTAGCATTATCCTGTAATCCCAGCAACTCCAGAGGCTGAAGCAAGTAGATCCCAAATTCAAGGTCGCCTCAGCAACCTCAGCAAAAATGCTCAGCAACTTAACAAGACCCTGACTCAAAATTAAAAATAAAAAGGGCTGACAATACAGCTCAGTGGTAAAAAACCCTGGATTCAATTCTCAGTACCAACCAACCAAATCAACCAACCAACCAACCAACCAACAAAAAGATTAAAGCCCTTTTTTTCACAAACAAAACAAAAGCCATTTTTCTCTCTAACTTGAAATAATTTGAAATGAAGAAAGAGGTAAAGAAAATAATCAAAAACAAAGGAAAAAGAAAGGAAGAAAGTATCAATAATGGAAGTTAGAATACTCGAAGAAGTCCACTTAAATTTCTATGGATTCTTTGACTAGAATTGACAGTAGTGGGGTAGGGAAAAAGACATTATAGGTATGAGAACATACTGAGGTAGAAAACCATGAGTTTCAATGACAGAGACAGAGAATTGTGGATATCGGACAAAGGGTGTAAACAAATTCCTCTTTGGGAAGAGAATAGAATAAATGGGAAAGAAAGAGTAGTTGTAACTTGTCACTGGTAGACATGATTATCACATTCTTGCTTAGGACAATTTTTATAAAAACCTGGGATAGTTATGATTAATATATAAAATTCATTTTTTTATTGGTTGTTCACAACATTACAAAGCTCTTGACATATCATATTTCATACATTAGATTGAAGTGGGTTATGAACCCCCAATTTTACCCGAAATGCAGATTGCAGAATCATGTCGGTTACACATCCACAATTTTACATAATGCCCTATTAGTAATTGTTGTATTCTGCTACCTTTCCTATCCCCTACTATCCCCCCTCCCCTCCCCTCCCTTCTTCTCTCTCTACCCCATCTACTGTAATTCATTTCTCTCCTTGTTTATTTTCCCATTCCCCTCACAACCTCTTATATGTAATTTTGTATAGCAATGAGGGTCTCCCTTCATTTCCATCTAATATAAAATTCTTACTTAAGTAAAATTCTGTGAGCTGTATAAGAAAGAACTAGAGATGAACTTATAATGATTAAATTAGGTTTTTAAAATAACCCATCTGATGGAAAGTATTAAGGAAAGAAATTTATTTATAGCTATACTTTAGCCATTTCTTACACAAACATAAAAATTCCAATTAAGAATGAAGACAATGTGTAGCTGGGTATGGTGGCATAGGTTGGTAATCCCACTGACTCGGGAGGCTGAGGCAGGAGGACTGCAAGTTCAAGGTCAGCCTCAGAAATTTAGTGACACACTGTCTCAAAATAAAAAAATAAAAGAAAAATTCTTTAAAGAGGTGGGGGTGCGGTTCAGTGGTTAAACATCCCTGACTTCAATCCCTGATACCCACCCCCCCAAATGTGAGGAATAGTAATGCATATAATTAAATATTTATTTCATAAATTAAATGTTTTGGAAATTGGATAATTATATCCATCATTCAGTACTGTTTGAACGGAAGACATAATGAATATAAAGTGTCTTACACAAGTCTGGCATTGAACAGAAATGGCAGTTTTTATCTTATTTATTTTATGTGGTTCTGAGGATTGAACTCAGGGCCTCATGCTTGCTAGGCAGGCGCTCTACCACTGAGCTATAGCCCCAGCTGAGAAATGGCAGCTTTTATTGATAGTTAATGATCTGCAATTTTTTTTGCAACTTCATTTATTTATTTATTTTATGTGGCTGAGGATCAAACCCAGTGCCTCCCATGTGCTAGGAAAGCTCCCTACCACTAAGTCACATCCCAAGCCCCATGATCTGGAATACTTTATAATTTCTGAGCCTGCATGAAATATTTGATGTTTTATGCTGTCATACTGTAACAGCAATTTTACACACATGTAAAGACTATTTATCACACTTAATATTATTATTATTTGCCAATATTAAAGGATTATTCAAAGATTCACTCTTGATAAAAATAAGCAGATAACTATGAAGACAGATGTACTTTTTAGATACGTAAAAGATCAAAGAAAAAATACCTAGTAAATTTTCCACTCATTTTGTAGATGTGGTCCTGTATTTTATCCCTTGACTAGTAGAATCTATTCAGAACAGGAACACCTGACTTCAGAGCTTATTTTTCTCTAGATAAATTGAGAAGCCAAACCTGTAATATTGATTAATGAGAACTTGGAAAGGAAACAGAAGATACTTTATTGCTTATGCTATTAAAACTACTTAGATCATGCTTCAGAAGTCACTGGCTATAATGCTGCTTCTTCTTTTAGCTATATGACACTGGATGTTTATAATCTAAATAGATATGATTTTGGGGGTTGTAAAAATCTCATGGGCTGGGGAAATAGTAATAAATATAAAGCATCAAAAAGAATTTCCTTTGATAGTTGATTGTAGAAAATTAGAATTTAAGTTATCAATGGCTTAAAAATATTTAGAGAAAGAATAAAGATGTCCTAACAGAGAGAGAGAGAAAGAAAAGGAGAGAGGCAGGGAGGAGGGGAAGAGAGACATTATTAAGATATGATGCAGTCTACCCTGAAAAGGGTAATGATGAGAAAAGTTTGAGAGGTACCAAGAACAGCAAAAAATAGCCAAGGCAGAAATAAATATATAAATAGATGACTGAAAAGGAGATGTGTACACATGCATGTGTGCAAAAAAATGAGACTAGAAGACAGTCTGGCAGAGCCTTAAAAAGTTAAATATAAAGTTACTATTTGAGTCAGCACTTCCACTCCTAGGGATATACTCAAAACATTAAAACATGTATCCAGCTGGGCATGGTGGTGTGCACCTGTAATCCTAGTGACTCAGGAGGCTGAGGCAGGAGGCTAGAAATTTCAAGACCAACCTCAGCAATTTAGTGAGGCCCTGAGGACTTAGTGAGATGCTGCTTCAAAATAAAACATATAAAAGGCTGGGGATATAGCTAAGTAGTTAAGCACCACTGGGTTCAATCTCCAGTACCCAAAACAAAAAAAAAATATGTATATATAAGTATACAAATACATATACACACACATACACACACACACACAATAACTGGTACATAATTATTCAGAACATCATATTCATAACAGGCAAAAAGTGAAAGCAACCAAATGTCCTTCAACTCATAAAATATATCAGTTGATGATAAAATGTGGCATATATACAATGGAATATTATTCAGCCATAAAAGGAATGGATTACTGATTCACACTACAACATGGATGAGCCTTGAAATATTTTGCACAGATAAAAAACCAGTCACAAAAGACGACATATTATATGATTTCATTTATATGAAATACCACTGTAGAAAATTTATAGAGACAGAAAGTAGATTAGCAGTTGCCTAAGGCTGATGGGAAATGGAAAATTGTGAGATGACAGGTAAAAAATATGGAGTTTCTTTTGGGAGTAATGAAAATTTTCAAAATTGACTATAGTGAGAGTTGTACTACCCTGTGATTATAATAAAACAACTGAATTGTACACTTTAAATAGAGGAATTTTATAATATGTGAAGTCATTTTATAGCCTTGGACAGCTTTATTCAGATTACAAATGTTTTTTTTTTTTTTATTATACCAAGACTTTTAAAAGGTAGAATAAGTAGCTGGCTTTTTAAAAAATTAAAATCTAAGGCTAAACACAGTGCAGGTGTAGCTCAGTGGTAGAATGCTTGTCTAGTGTGCTTAAGGCCCTGTTCAATGTCAGTACCACACACACACATACACACACACACACACACACACACACACACAAACACACACACACACACACACACACAGGCAAATGAATCTTATTAATGAATAGAACATTCATTAGGAGGGTACCATCAAATAAATGAATAAATATATTAATTTGACAGCAACATTTTTAGACTTACCTTTATATTGAGTGATATGATTCCAAAGGGGTAAATTTTCTTTTTCCTTTCTCTTGGTACTACAGATTGAACCCAGGGGCACTTAACCACTGAGCACATCCCCAGCCTTTTTTTATATTTTTTATTTTGAAGCATAGTCTCACTAAGTTGCTGAGGCTTCTTTGAATTTGCAATTCTCCTGTCTCAGCCTCTGGAGCCACTGCATGAATTTTCAATTCTTGAATTTGTTTTATCCTTGATTTTTTAAAGTTTGTTTTTCAGTGCATTATAGTTATACATAAAAGGAGAGTTCATTCTGACATATTCATAAAATAAGTAACATAATTTTCTCCATTTCAATCCTAATACTCCTTACCTCTTCCCTTTCCTTTGCTTT
Source organism: Spermophilus citellus (assembly GCF_964194105.1). Taxonomy (NCBI): domain Eukaryota; kingdom Metazoa; phylum Chordata; class Mammalia; order Rodentia; family Sciuridae; genus Spermophilus; species Spermophilus citellus. Next base: position 2,033,844 of record NC_138192.1, on the reverse strand, counting down.
CTCTCTGGTTCCCTTCCTCTTTTCTATTGGTCTTCCTTCTATGGACTTATTTTTCACTTGATGCATTATAGTTACATATAAATTGGAATGCACTGTGATATATTCATAAATGTCCCTAGAGTAATTTGGTTAACTACATTCCCCAGTTCTTCCCCTTCCCCTTGCCTCCTTCCTCCCCAATGTGTCCCCCTACCTGCAAAGCACACTTCTACTCTTCCAATGTCCCTTCTATTTTTCTGAAAAAATGATGGTTATATGTCATAGAAGAAAGTGGCAATGTCTTAATTTTATGCCTACTGTCTGGCCCAATGGCTCTTCCATCCTTGTCAAGGGAGTTATAACCTTTTATCCTGTCATTCAACACTATCACTCAATTGTTTTTTTTTTTAAATTTTTGGTTGTAGATGGACACAATATCTTTATTTATGTATTTATTAATTTTTATGTGGTGCTGAGAATTGAAGCCTCACATGCACTAGGCAAGTGCTCTATCACTGAGCCGCAACCCCAGCCCTCAACTTTTTCTTAATTATCTCATTTGCAAATACTCTTTCTCTTAAAAATTTTTCACAGGAAACTGGAAAGGTAGTAGAGGTTTTTGAAAATGTATTGCAGGACTGGAGTTGATACTCAGTGATAAAGCATATGCTTTAACACGTATAAGGCCCACAAAGCCCTGAACAGAGGAAAAGAGGGAAAGAAAAGGAGAAGAAAGAAAAAATGGAGGGAAAAGAAAGGAAGTCCATTGCAATAACTCCCTTCTAAAAATCTATAGTCTAGAACTATGATAGCAGAAGAGAAAAATGCACAGATGAATGTAAAAGACAAATTCATTTGATCTGATGATTAATGATTCGCAGATTATGGGGAGAAAGAAAAATAGGCAATGACTAACATATTGCATGGAAGGAGTGTCAAAATTGGGAAAGTTAGAGACAACTGTTTTAGAGAAATTGATACATTTAGTTGAAGTTAGTAATAAATTAATGTATAGGTTATTTTGGTAGAAAAATTTCACTGACACTATGGCATGTTAGAAAAATCAATATAATTTTATGTGTATTTTTATTTTACTACTATGAACTTCATAAAGATGAGTTCTAACCCTTATTCATTTTGTAATACCAGCACTGATCTTACTGCCTTTAATAGTTAAAATAATTTTCATTTGAGTCAACTCAAGATCAATTCCTGAACACATATGCTCATTTAAAATTAAATGTAACATGAAGACAGGCAGGGAAGAGAATCTTGAAAATTGTAAAGAGCATAATGTTTGATCATAAGATACTATTTAAAAAGTTTAGACTTTATAAAATAAAACTAATATTTAAAGACAAATAATATATTTTGATGAAATCAAGATTTAAGCATTAAGCAAATAAAGTAAGATTTAAGCTATTTTAAATTAGGTTAAATGGATGTACATGGCAGTTTTTCATTAAATTAAAAATAATTTTAAAATACCAATTTTTGAGGTATTTTAACAATGAGGTTTGGTATTCATACTTATCTGATTATATTTGTTATGAGGTTTTTATACCTTTATTATAAGGAGTAGAATGTGTTACTTTAAAAATCTATTGAACATTGTGAATTGTGCTGCTATAAACATTGATGTGGCTGTGTCCCTGTAGTATGCTGTTTTTAAGTCCTTTGAGTATAGACCAAGGAGAGGGATAGCTGGGTGAAATGGTGGTTCCATTCTCGATTTTCCAAGGAATCTTCATACTGCTTTCCATATTGACTGCACCAACTTGCAGTCCCACCGGCAGTGTATGAGTGTGCCTTTCTCCCCACATCCTCACCAACACTTATTGTTGTTTGTCTTCATAATAACTGTCATTCTCACAGGAGTGAGATGGTATCTTAGAGTAGTTTTGATTTGCATTTCTCTACCACCCTACCACCGAGCCACAACCCCAGCCCTCAACTTTTTCTTAATTATCTCATTTTCAAATACTCCTTCTCTTAAATTTTTTTTTCACAGGAAATTGGAAAGGGAGTAGAACATTTTTTCATATATTTGTTGATTGATATCATCTTCTGAGAAGTGTCTGTTCAGGTCTGTGGCCCATTTGTTGATTGGGTTATTTGGTTTATTTGATGCTTAACTTTTTGAGTTCTTTATATGCCTTAGAGATTAGTGCACTATCTGATGTGTGAGGGGTAAAAATTTGCTCCCAATAACTGTGGAAAAAACTTAGATGTCCTTCCATAGATGAATGGATTACAAAATGTGGCATATATACACAATGGAATATTACTCAGCTATAAAAGAGAATAAAATCATGGCATTTGCAGGTAAATGGATGACACTGGAGAAGATAATGCTAAGTGAAGTTAGCCATTCCCCCCAAAAAACAAATGCCCAATGTTTTCTCTGATATAAGGAGGCTGATTCATATTGGGGTAGGGATCGGGGAGCATGGGAGGAATAGAGGAACTCTAGATAGGGCAGAGGGGTGGGAGGGGAAGGGAAGGGGCAGGGGGTTAGCAAGCATGGTGGAATGTGGTGGACATCATTATCCAAAGTATATGTATGAAGACACCAATTAGTGTGAACATAATTTATATACAACCAGAGATATGAAAAATTGTGCTATATATGTGTAATAAGAATTATAATGCATTCCACTGTCATTTATTTTTTAAAAAAATCAATTTAAAAAAAAATTTAAAAATTTAAAAAAGTTGAAATAATAAAAATAAATAAACAAACAAACAGACCATCAAGCATATGAGAGGCTCCATTTGAAAAACAATCTGGGGCTGCGGCTGTGGCTCAGTGGTAGAGCGCTTGCCTAGCAAATACGAGGCACTAGGTTCGATCCTCAGCACCACATAAAAATAAACAAATAAAATAAATATATTGTGTCCAACTACAACTAAAAAAATATTTTTAAAAATATATTGAACATATGTATTTTCCTCAGTCTTAAAGGATATATTCCCAGAAAATTTAAAACTCAGTATGTTGAAATGTCATCAGTAATTCATTGAGACTTTCTGCTCATAAAAATAATCAATTCAATGCATTATGTTACTAACATAAGCAAATATATTATGCTTTCAGACAGTAATTGCTCCTTAGTAAACTTACTGTTGCAAATGCCTATGTCCAATGTCAAATAAGATTTATGTATAATACAGATCTTCATTTTGGAGTAATGGCTTTTTATTAAAAATACTTACTGTTCTGTTTTTCACCAAGAGCAACCAATGTTTCAAGAACTTTAATTCCTTCTTGAACAGCCAAAGGTTCATTGTTACTGGCTGGTCTGTTTCTTTCAATAGCTTTTAGCTTTTCAACCACTATGGGAGCTAATGAATGGATGTAGGGAGTTGAAAGGGCACAGCTGGAATGCTGGAAGACTGAGAGGAGAAGCTGGTAACATTTGGCTTGAACCTATGTAAGGAGATCATTCAATCAATTAACACATGATAGTTCTTATCTGCTCTACAATCACTTTACATCTTAATATGTATGTAATACAGCACAATGAAAATATAATGTTATTTTCCATATAAGAGAAATGAAAGAGAGTAATGGAACTTTCTTTCAATAAGTGAACTGAATAAACCTCTCAAAAAATCAGAATCTCTCGAAATAATTCTTTATAACAATTTAAGTTTTGTAGCCATAGAAAATAAAGTCTCACTGGCTTTTAGATTAGAAAAACTTCATATGAATAATTATTTTTTAAAAAAGGAAGAAGGGAAGGAAGAAAAGTTATAAGTATTGGGGGAAAATAGTGGAATAAAATTGTTTCAGCACTTTGTAGAATACAAATTGCCAAACTTCACTGACATAAGAAATAACTGGGGAGCATTTTAAAAATACAGATTCCTGAGTCACAACTCTGAAGACTCTGATTCAGGGAGCTAGGATGCCAGGAATATTCCTAAGTTGTTTTATTTTTCCTGATACGTAGAAGATTTGATAATCATAACTTAAGACTTCACCACTGTAAAATAATAAAACATGTTTTCTAGGATTCCAACATGGTGGCGGGCACAGAGAGATCAAGTCCTTGACCTCTTCAGCTGTGCAGGCATAGGGAGTCGTAAACAACCTAAATCTGTTTGCTCAGGATGACTAGGCAATGGTGAGCTGACATGGATCTGGGGTCAACAGTCTGGGCCTCTCAGAACACACACAGAGCCCGGATTGGCTGAATTCAAGCTCCCATTTGCCTGCTTCCCGCAGACAAACAGCTGTGACTCAGCACTAATCCATCCGGCTGAAACAACTGGTCAGCCCTTCTGATCCTACGGAGGTAAATGCCTACCGAGCCTTCATAGGTAGTGGCCACAGGTTTGAAACGGGGCTTGCAAGAGACAGTAAGGACCCACACGTTGCACTGGTCGCCGGGCAAAGGGAAACGAACTGTCGCCATTTGCAAGAGACACCACCATGGCAGAGAACTGACATCATCAGACTGCGGCGGAGGAGATAACTCCATTGAAACCTGCGGCTACAGGTGTGTAATTCCCTAGCCTTCCCTCTCCACACATCGGGGAAACCTTAAGGGCCCCTCCCAGCTCTCCTGTGAGCGCGATAGCCAGCCTGAGGGAATCAGAGGTGGCGCGGAACCTGTGGTGCGGAACTACCGCTCCCACCAGGGCTGACAGCTGAGGTCTCTTGCAGCAGCTACCGGGGGCGTGGCTACCGGAGGGCAAGTAAACTTCGCTGAGGATTCTCAGCCCCAAGCTCTACAAACTTAGGGTCTGAGGGAATGGCAAACTGGAAGAGTGTGCCCAGTCGTTCATGAAAACAGGGCTCCCCGGGAGCAGCAGACCTGGCGTGTAGCCAGTATTGTGGTGAGCAGCACCCGTGAGAGGGGCCTGGCTAGAGGAAAAGTGGGAAGTGACTAGACACAAGAGGAGGCCCTAGGCACTCAGGATTGGAGACTCGCCCATTCTGGGAGGAGCTGCTGCACAGTGATTGGTTCCCGCGTATTGACAGAAGAAACTTGGCCTGGTGGGCACAGTGCCACCTACTGGAAGAGAAGTTAATCAAACTCTAAGACTGCATTTATTAGTTTTTTTTTCTTTTCTCTTTTTTTTTGATTGATTTGGGTTTTTCTTTAATTTTCATTTTTCTTTCTTGTTGTTTTTTTAAATTTTTTTATAATTTTTTTAAATTGTTTTCTTCTAATTTTAATTTTAATTTATTATTTTTTTAAAAAAATTTTCTTTTTTTTATTTCCTATTTTTTTTCTTCTTTTGTCTTTTCATTTCTTTTCAATTATCTTATACCCCCTTCCTTGAATTCTACCTGCTTACTCTCATTCTCTTTAGTGACTTCTTCCCTTCCCTTCTAATACCTTTTCTCCCAAGCATCAAATAAATTTATAGGAGTAAACAGTAACTCAGAAGTCAAACAGAACAAGAAGTAACATGAGCAGCTTCAAAAAGCAAGGTAGAAAAGGAGTACAAACAATGCAGAACAGCCTAAATATTCAGGAGGACCTAGAGTCATCAGAAAAATGGTCATATAAAGAACTCAAGGAACACCTTAGACAGATGGAATGGAACCTTAAAGAGGATACAAGACAGCAAATTCAAGCAGCGAAAGAACACATTGAGAATGAATTACATAAACAGATAAAAGAAGAAGTTAAGCATGTTTATCAGGAGATAGAGATTATAAAAAATAATCAAACAATAATTCTAGAAATGAAGGAAACGATAAACCAAATAAAAAACTCAATAGAGAGTATCACTAACAGAGTGGAGCAAGTAGAAGCCAGAACGTCAGATAATGAAGACAAAATATATCATCTTGAAAAGAGTCTAGCCAACTCAGAAAGGCTGGTAAAAAATCACGAGAAAAACATCCAAGAGTTATGGGATAACATAAAAAAAAAACAAAACTTACAAGTCATTGGGATAGAAGAAGGTACAGAGATTCAAACCAAGGGAATGAGTAACCTGCTGAATGAAATAATTACAGAAAACTTTCCAGAAATAAAAAAGGAAACAGATATACAAATTGAAGATGCATACAGGACACCGAGCACACAAAATCACAGTAGACCAATGCCAAGACACATTATTATGAAGATATCCAATATACAGAACAAAGAGAAAATATTAAAAGCTACAAGAGAAAGGAGACAGATTACATTCAGGAGTAAACCAATAAGGTTAACAACGGATTTTTTATCACAGACGCTGAAAGCAAGAAGGTCATGGAACAATGTATTTCAAACACTGAAAGACAATGGATGCCAACCAAGAATTCTGTATCCAGCAAAATTAAGCTTCATGTATGACAACGAAATAAAAATCTTTCATGATAAACAAAATTTAAAAGAATTTGCAGCCAGAAAACCAGCATTGCAAAGCATTTTGAGCAAAACACTACACGAGGAAGAAATGAAAATCAATAACCAAAACCATCAGTGGGAAGTGCCTTGGTAAAGACAGAGGGTGAGGGGAAAGATAATCATGGAGAAACAAACTAAAGTTTTTTAAAAAAGGATAAATAATCAAACATGCATGGAAGTACAAACCATACATCAATAGTAACTCTGAATGTTAATGGCTTAAACTCTCCAATAAAGCAACATAGGCTGGTATCATGGATTAAAAAACCAAATCCAACCATATGCTGCCTCCAGGAGACACATCTGATTGGAAAAGACATACACAGGCTGAAGGTGAAAGGATGGGAAAAAATATACCACGCACACAGTCCTCGTAAGCAAGCAGGGGTGGCCATCCTCATATCAAATAAAATCGACTTCAAGACTAAGTTAATCAAAAGGGATAAAGAAGGACATTATATACTGTTAAAAGGAACCATTCACCAACAAGACATAACAATTATCACCTAATACATCTAGGTTTGCTAATAATTATGGGGTTCATAGTTACAGATGTTTTTGTCTCATAATTTTGGAGAGGACATCAAATAAAAATTAATAATCTACTTTCACGGGTTTTTTGGGGGTGCTTCTCTATTTGTACCACCTGCCCACTGAGTGTTCTCTATGACATCACCTTCAGCCCCAGAAGCTTCTGCTTGGCAAAGTTCAACCATCAATTCCCACATCAGAGCCTGTGATTCCTTGTTCCTTGTGGGTATTCTACATGTTTTTGAATGCTTGATTCTCATTCTCTTCTACTGCCATCATCAATGTGACCTAACATGATCTTGTATTCACTACTGTATGCTGAACAATTGCACCAATGTATTACTTTCGAAGGCATTTATTTTCAATATTGGGGGTGTTCCAGGAAGTCTTTTTTCTAAGGCTTATGTCCTCAGGTCTTTCTAAAAGTCAATAAATAGATAAAACTCTAACTAAAAAATAAATGATGTTATAACTATTAATACATGAACATTAAAATAAATAAACAATATTTAAAACTCTCAGCCCATAGGTGCAAGGACTTAGATTACATAGATCAATGTGGTGGAAGACACAAAATACCAAAATGTATTGTATCCTTGGTGATCTTTGTACTGGGAAGAAATTATTGTTTTCAGCATTGAACTCTCACCAAACCATGGGTTTATTTAGGGTAGGACACTACTGTTTTCTTCTGTAACCATGACATGATATCAATTGTATGTAAAACAAACAAAAAAAATAACAGAAATAGGAAATGGTTCTCTCAGAAAAAAAAAAAACGGAAGTACAATCACATTGTGATAATGCACAGAATATCCAAAATGTGGCCTCTGTATATGGGGCATCTACAGAAAGCATGAACTTGTATACCTGCTGGGAGAAAGAAAAATGTTGCCACCCTCCATCTAATTGGGCTTTATTGTTTGAAAGTATAAAAAATAGCCATTGATAAAGCAATATTTCTTGCAGGACTGAACTTGAATGTACATTTGCAAGAATATAAAATAGATTCCCAGAGCTATTCAATACAGAAATATTGTTAAGTAATGAAATTCATAAATAGCCCGAATGTCCATCATTTGTTTAGTTCCAACTTTCATCTATCTATTTCATGGAAAGTTAATATTTTTGCATATATGGAGTGTTTTCCAGGTTGTTTCATTGAGTAAAAAATAAGGGGCAGAAAGCTTATACAGGAGCACTCCTTTTGGGGTAAGAAAGAAATTTACATAATAAAATATTATTGTTATTACCTCCTACCAAAAAAAAGAAACAGTAAGAATATATACTAGAAACAATTAAATCAGTTGTTCATGAAGGACAATGTTTAAAGATTAGTGGGGATGGAATATAGGTGAGTCTTCAGTGTATTTTAACATGGGTTTATATTTGAGCCACATAAACAAAAAACATGTTCAAAACATAGAATTAAATCAAAGGACAAAAATCAAGCCCTACAGATAGGTAAGAGTCTGACAACACAAACATGAACCATAGTATTCTATGACTAATTAATTTCTTAAGCTTGAATGATTTCCAGCATCTTTTCTCCAATGTGAACAAAATATTTACCTAAAGTAGCAAAGCTTGCTGTGATGTAACATTTACTGATCAGTAATTGGCAATAAAGGATCACAGGATTCATATGCAATGTTTAGTGTCAGCACAGCAAGGGACAAGATGGGTTTTATGCTTTCTCCATTAGACTGGAGTTTACAAGAGCAGCGGCCACTTCTGATCTAGTGTGAGCAGCCTGGTGAATACATAGATATGACTATTAATATACACTGAAGAATTCTTTGAAAGTTTAATGCCAAGAACACAGAGAGGACTTGACAGTTACTTTTGGGTCCAGGTTTCAGAAGCTTAGCTATACACACTTGGGGGAAAATGATCCATCATAGACCCTGTGTGAATATGTATTTTAATGTTGTGGTAGTTTATCATGAGCCTAGGCAGACAAAGGTGGGGTCCTGCAGGTTATTAAGTCATGGAATAGGATTATTGTCATTTATTAAAAGAAAGTTGCAAAGAAACTTCTCAATTTATCCTGTGAGGTCAGAGATGGTGTACTTCCTTACTCTCATCAAACTGCTATAATAATCTATGGTAGACTTGGTGGTTTATAAGCCACAGACACTCATTTTTCAAAGTGTGTAAGATCAAGGCACAAGGCAATTCAATGTTTGGAAAGGATATTTCTAATGGGTAGAAGCTTCTGGCTGTGTCATCATATGGTGAAAGAAGCTAGCTAGCCTGTAGCACTGTTCATTAGAACATTAATTCCACTGATGAAGTCTTAAGCCTCAGGACCTCAACTCCTCCCCAAAGACTCGCCTTCTAATACCATCACCTTAATGGAGAGGAGTTCAACCAAGTTACCCAAGGGGACACAAACCTTCAAATTAGAGCTGTCTATGAAAAAGCAAGTTCTCAATAGTCAATAAACCTGTTGGAAACTTGATCTTGGACATCTGAGCTTTCAGAAGTCCACAAATGAATTTTTTTTTTTTTGCTTATAAGGTATATGTTTCTAGTACTCCCTAAGAGGAGTCCAAACAGACTAAAATATATTTAAAGTGATAATTCTGTCTTTCCAATTGTTCTTTCAATATGAACTCTTCCCTGAATTTTACACAGGTTATCAACTTTCTGAGCATCCCTCCATGTATGTGCCTATGTACATGCACATACAACAGCAAGGAGCTTGGGGCTTTCCAGCAAGCCCAATCCTCATATTCTGCATTTCTATATGTCAAATTTGGGAACCACACACTTGGCCCCATCCATTCAAGGCAGACACAGGCCTCCTGTCGTGTTACTCTCTGAGCTACCTCTTTAAGATAGGAGTGAAGCCTCCTTCTGCACTACACTCTGAACTCTGCTCTCCCCTCCTCAGGGACCCTGCCTGTATCCTGGTTAGAGCCAGGGCTTCCATTGCACCTGTACTTCACTTTCCTGCTTTATGACCTGATCATTATGTGCCAACACTTCACCATGCTCATCTGTGCATTTTTTTCCTCTGTTCCCACAGCAACAACAAAGCTGCCATTTGCTAGCTATGTGACCTTAAGCAAGTTAACTCGACACAGCTGAGCATTCCTGTCTTGAAACATGGGTGTAAACATGGCTTCAACTCATGGAGTTCTTATTGCCAGTGAAGAGGTCAGGGATAAAATTCTCAAAAACAATAGTCCAGTACATGTCATTAAGTGTCACCGTTACTGTCAATCCTACTTCACAACATGGGAAACATGAATCCTTGAAAAGGAAAAAAAAATAAATAAAATAATTAAGTTCATGTGGCCAGTGGGCCCAGGTTTTCTCTGACTCTAGATTCCTTACCCCCAACCAGAACTCAGGACAGAATAAATACAAAGGTGCCACATGAGGAGAGGACTAATGTAAAGCAGATAAAGGCAGTTTCATGAATGGACAAAAGGGAAAGCAATGAGGGAAGGAGCCAAATCCTATATCTGACACTTGGAGAATCAGGAGATTTTACCTTCACATTAACTCCATCCTCTTCAGAACAAAACTGTACTGAAAACAGACCACTGAGACAGGTTAGTCATCAATGCAGATAATAAAGGACACTCTGTAATTTACCTGGCTGGTTGGTACATGTACAAATAGTCAGAGCCATGGATTGGAAGACCTCAAATGGTTCACATGAGACCTTTTGCTTCCTCTGTCTTCATTCCCTGGTTCACACAATGGCAGGCTAAGCTTGGACCCTGAAGGTCCTGTGTGCTGGCAGGTGATATCCCCATAAAATAGCATCTACACATATTTTCACAAGTTTACTCATTCTACTCAGCGATAAACAAGAATGGAATTATATTATTTGTGGGAAATGAATGAATCTGGAGAACATAAAATTAAATAAAATAAATCAGATGCAGAAAGTAAATTGTCAAGACTTTTCTCTCATATGTGAAAGGTAAAAGAAAAATGGAGTTGAAAAAAGAAGTGGATCTCAAAAAAAAATTGAGAAAGAATAGTTGAGTTTAGACTGATGGAAGAGAGGATAAGAGAGATGATTCAGGCACTGAGAAACGAGACTGGTCAATGATGTTATGCCCATATATGTATAGGTCACAATTGAACATACTAATAAAATAATTACAATGTCCTAAATTAAATGACATTTTTGGTACCAGTGACTGAGATTCAGCAAGCTTCACCATTGAGCAATATCCCCATCTCCAGTCCTATTTTTGTATTTTTTTAAACAGGGTTTTGCTAAGTTTTTCAAGGCTTTGCCCAAAGAGCTAAAGCTGGGTGCCCACAAAGCAAAAATACAAAGGCCTGTCATCCCCCTGGCTTATGGAGCACTCACTAGGCACTAAGTGCTAACTATCTATGACTTCATTTAATTTTCACTATAGTCTTGGGAAGCAAGTGGCATTATCCCCATCTTAAAGATAAATAAATAGGAGAGAAATTAAATATATAAGGAGAGAAATTAAAGATCTATTCAAGCTAAGTGAGGTGGCACATGTCTGCCATCCCAGCAGATTAGGAGCCTAAGGCAGAAAGATTGTGAGTTCAAAGCCAACCTCAGAAAAATTGAGGTGCTAAGCAACTTAGTGAGCCACTGTCTATAAATAAAAATACAAAGTAGGACTGAGGATATGACTCAGTGGTTATGTGCCCCTGAGTTAAATCCCAAGTACCAAAGGAAAAAGAAACTATTCAAGCCTCTATAAATATATAAAGACCAGAATACAAATGTATGATATGTACTCAGGACCTTGGTCCATTAACATTTATCTTATACTAGTCATATCATCTAAGAACCTCCCTGCAAGCTTAATAAATCCAATGCTTGAGAGTACTCCCCAGATATTTTTGTTTCACTGACTGGAGCTAAAGTCCAGATATCAGGGTGATTGACTCTACTGCTCACAATTAGAGATGCAATCACTTTTATATTAAAAATCAGGGAAACTTGGACAAAATGATTAGATTCACCTGCTCAATGTTGTGCATCAAGTCCACAGGAAAACCAGGGTATGTGTCTGTACTTCTGTAGCTCTCCAAAGAGATCTCTGTGGCTCCAAAAAAAAAGACTCCACAAAGCTTAGGGAACACAAGCCAACCCCTCTGCCACAACTCACCCCACAATACTCCCAGGGAATAAGTGTACATACAGGAGAGAATTCCAGGTGGTAACTTGGTGGTCAATGGGCAATGTCACGCAAGGAAATAGGGAATAACCCACTTCAGCAAAGGCAGAGGAGTGGCTGGCCCAGGATGGGGGCTGGTCTAGAGGATAAACTTTTCCAAGGCACATGAACCCCGGGACTTCCTCCCCCACAAATGAGCCTTGCCTTATCACACATATGCTTGTTCAACTATTTATGCCCTTCTCCTATTTTATATTTCTTTTGCACATGGCTTTGAAGGTCTCATGATTTGGCATTTCTAATAATTTTTTTTTTCTGCAGCTTTCAAACTACTCCAATTTCAACCATATGGAAAATTACCTGTAGGCCTTAAAGTTTTTATTTGATTTTATTACCATTTAATTCAAGTTTCCAAATCTCTCTCAAAATACCTTTTTTTCATTTTTATGATACTTTTATTAACTCTTCACACATTGACAATGGTTGTGATAAAGCAGTATCTTCTGACTCCAACACTGGAATTTCACTGACCTGCTTGAAATGACTGTACTTTCTTTTGATTCTACATAACAAATCTCCATTTTATTTTTTATGCTTTATATAACTTTATATATGGTACAGAATAGACTAAGCTAATTTTACATGGTTTGTCTCAGAGAAAGGGCAGGCTTCCCCTCTACCTCCATTAGTGAATATGATGGCTCATCACAGGTTCCTTAGGGTTGCCTTTCAGCATGGGCTCTGGCTCAGCTCCATGTTCAATCTTCCTGTGATCTCCTCAGCCTTTAGCCTTCAGTTCTTCTTCTTCTTCTTTTCTTCTTCTTCTTCTTCTTCTTCTTCTTCTTCTTCTTCTTCTTCTTCTTCTGAAATTTCAGATTAATTTCATTAATTAATTATTAATTTAATTAATTAATTAATAATCATTAATTATTTATTTATTTTAATATTTTACACAGAGCCTGAATCACAAAAAAGCCATTTTAGAAATGGTGGCATGCAGAAAGAACACTACCCAGAAACCAGGTGCTTCATGTGAGAAAAAGCTAGGGAAGAAAAGCCTATCACACATGATAGAGAGAGGACCCTCAGAGCCATGTTGTAAACAAGGGAGGTGCCAGAAATCCCTCACCCCAAATTGGAGGCATTGTAAATTGTTTAATTTGACTGGACTAATTTGATCTTATGATCAGAGTAATAGCAATTTTGTTTAGACATGATTTCAATTGAGATGCCTTTCCAAATATGTCCAGAAAAAAATTTGGAGACCAGCTCTCCCAGGATTGCTGTTATCCACCAAAGAAGAAGTAAAATTAAGAGACAGCTTACGTGTTACCCTGGGAAAGCCACAGTTCTGTGTTTTCCAGGGAGATTTTTGTCATATTTCTCTAGACAATAATATTATAGGCCTGCAGAGACAGAACTTAAAGATGTCTTTCCTTAAAACGTGCAACTCTTTAGGCTATTACCTGCAAAACATCATCCTTTGCCTCATCCATCTGGATAAGAGCCTCTTCATTCTTAGATTCAGAAGTAGTGTGCAGTTGGGTCATGGAAAGGCTGTAGAAGGAGGACATTTTAGCATACTAGTGAGGTTTCTTGTAGATGCAGGAGAGAGACTTCAGCTCCAATAGTTTTACTCAATCCAGAGAATTGTGTTCTGTATGGTACATTGAGGATATTTTCTTCTAACAATGTTTGCTTCTTTAATTTATATCCTCCTAAAATTAGTCATTTTAAATAGGTAATAATGTTTAATTTTAGTTTTCCATTTGTTCTAAGATTAATGAGTTCTAGTGATACAACTTACATATGGTACGTCATCTAAAGATTTTAAAAATTACTTATATGTATACATATTATAAAAGAAGACATGAGTTTTAACTTGATATTTTATAAACTTTTATTTTATTTTATTTTCATGTGGTGCTGAGGATAAAACCCAGGACCTCACACATGCTAGGCAAGTGCTCCACCACTGAGCCATATCTCCATCTATAATTTAGCATTTTTATTTATAAACTTGCTTCTGTAATATTAAAAAATAAAATAGAACTACTATTGATGTGAATTCTATAATTTGAGTAATTATAAGTTTTTAAATTTTTAGAATGAAATGATATTCTATGTTAAAACTTCATTTCATAGAGGGCAATATCACAATGCCATAAACTACTTATATTTCTCATAAAGTCTTTGGATCCAATTTAACTCAAAAGATTAAAAATTTCCTGATCCTGTACTCTTTCAGTTAGGAAATGACAAATGAGAGGATCATGAAAAAAGGGTTTGGAAGCACACTGAATATTTTTGAAAATCAAATGAACATACTAGTAATTTCCCATTCCTGGATTAAAAATACACAGGAATATAATTTCCAAGTTTAGAGGAGGAATATTTGTGTTCACTCATTCTTTATGTATAAGTTTCATGTGTGTGTGTGTGTGTGTGTGTATATATATATATATATATATATGCATACATATATGCCCTTTCCCATTTCTGCCACAATGGAAATGTCTGAATCTATTTTTTCTTAAAGGAACATTTAGGTCAATGGAATCTCATTTTACCCTGATCACTGTACTTAAATTTCTGATTTTTCACAAACTCGGTTGTTTTTTAGTTCTTTGTTTGTTTGTTTGTTTTTTCTCTTTAGCATGAACAAATAAGTGTAAACCTATCTCATTCTCTGGTCACTGAAACACAAAGAACAAGATGACACAGGAAAGCCAAAGTTGTGGGGAAGAAAAGCAGGACTTGAATTTTACATAACTACATCAATCAGAGAGACAGACTGCACTCTAGGACTCCTTGGGTTTCCTAGTAATGACAGCTTGACATCTGTGAAGAAACACCTCTATGGCTTCCTATTTCTTTACTTTAAGATTAAACAGATCTTAACTTTATGATCCATATAAATTTATTGATCATCAAATATGTGAAAACTCTAAGGCTAGACTCTGGAATGAGGAGTTTTTTAAGCCACTGTGCATTTTCTAGCTTGCATGGTAATTGCTCTCTAATTTAGAAACTGTATGATTACCAAGAGTTTCTAAAAAAATTCTATAATTAGAAAGAGGCATATAACTCATATAAGCATATATTACATCAATACATCTGAATAAATGAAGCATGTGAGATCACAAAACAAAAACATAGAACTAAAACTCCTCAAAAAGCTATAAAAAGTACTGCAATTACAAAGCAAAGTAACTGTCTTTTAGGTCTAAATCATGTGTTATCAAAGTCCTCTAGCTAATAAATGTCTATACATTCTTTATTCCAAATTTATTGCTGTGCATGCATTATCATAATTTGTTTGAAGGATCATGTTTTGATATAGTGTTTCATTTCAAAAAACTCTCTTAAAAGAACTAAGAATTTTTCTTGTAACATCATCCATCACTAATTGTATTAGTACCATAGTTATATGGTGAATTTTGAGCCTATTGGAGAAGTTTGCTTAAAATTTAAAAATTCTGTGTCACTGAAAAGGTAGGAGATATATTATATTAAAGCTGACCTTTTTGTTTAGGAAATAGAAATCTGTCAAAGGACATATATCCAGGTATTTGGTCATCTTTGAGGTACTGATCTGTGTATAATGAGTAAAATTTAAATTTTATTTGCAGATTTATGGAACTGTGCTTCAAAATAAATGTGCATTGAGAAATAATATTAGTGTATTTAACCTCTACATCTATGTCTAGAAAATTTATATAATATCATAAAAATTATATGATTTGTGTAGAAATGCTATTCACTGTATAGTATTTTGAGGAGATTCATATATTTGGTATTTTTGCTTCAAATATGTTTTGTCAAAAATAAACAGAACTTGGTTATAAAGCTTTTGTTTTATATTATATCATCAATTTATGGTGATGTTATTATTCTCTTTCAAGCACAACTATATGTAAAAAATAGTGATTCTTTTTTTTTTGGTGTTATATTATCTTCCAAAATTCTTATCCTTTGTGAAAAAAAGATAATTTTGTAGTGCAGAATTACATCCTAATAAAGCCTATTTTATTTCCTCCAATTTTAATCATGGATCTAAATTCATATTAAAATGTATTGAACATTTTTGATTTTGTATTATAAGCCCATAAACTAACTATTTTACTTAGAGATCTGGATCTTCAAATATACAAGTCTATTTTACTGACAATGAATTAAAGTAACAGTAAAAGAGAAGCATAAAATGGGATAAACATCCACAATGAAAAGAGGAGGTAATCTTCAGTGACAAAAAGATTTTAAATACCTTCTGTAAAACAGAAAGTCTGGAAGTAGATGAAGGATGCATTTGAGTTCTAATTAGGGATTCCCAGTAGGTGGATTAAGACCATGACTAGGCACCGTGGAAGTCCATAAGTTAGTGTGCTTCAGATAAGCACAATGGAAATAAAGGGAAGGAAGCACATTTGGGCACACAGAATCTGGGGTTGCATTCTAATCTCAAAGGAGGCTTCTGCTTACTCAAAGTGAAATTATGGATCTGTCTTGCACTCTCATATTTTCATACTTGAGACATGGAGTGTGATTTACATGAGTCTCAAACAGTCTTGTGTTTAGGAAACCTTAAATGGTAATAGCCAGAAAAACGATCTTCTAATAATGAAAATATTTTGAAAAGACCACTTTCAGCAATTGTCTGTCCTTCAGTCCTAATGGTGCCATAAAGCATAGTTCCCTATAGTAACACCACAAAAACTCACTTTTCTGTCTAAGTTCTGTACTTAGTTTATGGTACTTGTGAGTCTATATTCCTGAAGAAAACTTATAAGAATGGAAAACAGTGCAATTAATTACAGTTTTGACAGCTGTGTAGACTGAATGTCAAATTAATAGTCATCTTATGTCTCTTCTGCTGTTCAATTTAGATCCACTAAACATACTCCTTTTGGTCTCTATACTCATACCCAAATCATTTGAGGCTCCTCATTATAATTTTCTCAAGACACAACTACTGCACTGATCCTTTTACAATTCATGTATGGAAAGTTAATACTAAAAACTAGAGAATTGGATCATCTGTTTTCAAACTGAATCATCTGATTTTTATCTTCAAATATACAATAGATTTTTATATTTGGATACAGTGGATACCATGGTCATAGACCAATAGTAATATTTTTATTTTTGTTAAGTGTGGTCAGATTCAATTTTAGGCATGATGTATTGGCACTTTATTAGTGGTACTTGCTTAGCATTGCAACATGGAATCAATGTCCATCTGCTGAGGAGAGTGAATTGACCTACCTAGGATTGTAATTTCTCCTCTTCCTTTCTGTTTTCTTAGTACATAGAATTTAGAGTCCTCAGGTGCAGTTTAAATTTTAGTTGGAATTTTGTTAGACATCCTGTTGGACAAGTGTCCTCTTAAATAATTAGGATTTCTAAAAGTGGAGGATGCAGAGACATGAGGTAAGAAAATATGATTGCCAAGTGCATTAATAGGAGTGATGGTGAGTTAAGACTCTTAAACTTTGACACTCTGGTTCCTGGATCTATATAATGTGTCTCTTGGTAGCACAACCTGATATAATGATGTGAAATTTAAGAAGTGTTAGCAACACCATCACCTGTTCCAGAATTCTACCAGGCCAGCAGCTTTTTGTTTCTATTTTTAGATGATAATACAGTGGATACCATGGTCATAGACCAATAGTAATATCTTTGTTTTTGTTAAGTGTGATCTGATTAAATTTTAGGCATGATGTATTGACACTTTATTAGTGGTACTTGCTTAGCATTTATTGTCTGTAAAAGCAAAATTTAAAAAAAAATGTTTGTTTTTTTTCTGGTTAAAATTATTTCTTTGTTAAAAGATGTCCACTTGTTAATTCATTATGAGAAAATGATGAAAAGAATGATGCTGTAACAAGAACCTAGAGATAGAACTCTCCTCTTAGGTGGCTAGATATTTGGAAGAAGCATTTGATAGATAAAATACGGTGACTGGAAAACACTACAGTACTCAGTCCTCATTCATCCTGTGCAGCATCAGAGGCTGGATAAAAGCAACTAGCCAAGTTCAGTTGTCAACTTGGTTGTTTTGTGCAATGTCCAGGATATATGTGCTTTGGTATGTGACAGCATGAAATCCCATGATATTTACACTGCATTGTCTCTCTCAGAGATCCATCCTTATTACTGTACTCCCCAAATTTTATAGTCGTCAAAGTTCCTTCTGAACCCTTGACCAAGTCTTGATTTCTTATTATTTTATGTACCTCTTATATACCTTCTTACCTGAGGTAACTTATTTTTCCATGTGAAATTAAGGATGAAGTGTGCTGCCAAGTATTATGCTCTTTAGAAAGAATTTTTTCATTTTTATTTTTCAAGGGTAATCCTGAAAGACACTGTACAGTGGTGTTATTTTATTTCACTTTACTTCTAACTGAAGATAACTCATATTTATTTCTAGTAATATTTTGATAGAGGTTGGCCAATTTCCTCTTCTATCTGATTTGCAAAAGGGACCTTTTCTCAAAGAAGGAAATGAATATGTGTTGTATCACACCTTTGCTCTGAAATTGATTGGGGTTTTCTGAGAAAGAGTGTAACTTCAGTGACTATCTTCTTGGTTAGTTATTTGCTTAGTTATTGGTCACACTCTACAAGTGTGACCTCAGGTGAAATGCCAAGGAAGATAGAGAGTAAAATAAGTAGAAGTTATCAATTGATTATACTTTTGTAACTGAAGGATTGTGAAGTACTATATGACTTACATATCTCTCTGCCTTCCATTTAAAATATTTATTTTTATGTATCACCAATAAGGTTCTAAAAATAAAATTTACAAATATTATTTTTCTAATCCTGTTCATGATTTCTCTATTTTCATGATTATATTAATTTTTTATAACTGACACTAACTTGATAATCTGTGTCATTTCCTGGTTTACACTTATTGATTTTTGTCTCTTTTTAGTTATAATTGGCCTCCAGTGACTAAGGGAAGTCTGCTCCTTAGTCAGACTTCCAGTCTGCTCCTCCCAGCCCTGCTTCAGCCTCTCAGCTTCCCAGACCCTCATGCAGTTGGTTGTAAATTTTTCCAGAAGCTGTTTTACTGTCTACTTTTCAGGACAAAAAATAAAAATCAAAACTTAAAAAAAAGATACTTTAGGGCTGGGGATATGGCTCAAGTAGTAGCGTGCTTGCCTATTATGCACAAAGCACAGGGTTTGATTCTCAGCACCACGTAAAAATAAAAAAAATTAAAGATATTGTGTCCACCTAAAAGTAAAAATATTTTTTTTTTAAAAAAAGATAGTTTAAAAAGTAAAATGTAGAGGGAGAAAGTAACAACATTTTTTTTTGTAATTAGGCTTTTTTATTTATTTATTTATTTATATTTTTTTATTATTAGTTGTTCAAAACATTACAAAGCTCTTGACATATCATATTTCATACATTTGATTCAAGAAGATTAATAGGCTTTTTAAAATTTTTTAAATATTTGTCTGATTTTAATGTGGGTCACCCACTAACACTTCATCAAAATATCAGTTACTTTGCTGAGTTCAGGTGACCAAGGAATAGACACACCCTTGGAACTAAACAAAACACATGCACACACACACACACAAAACAGAATTATCTTTAACCTAACTTTTTATATGATGTCTCAGATCCCCTTAACTTTGCACATTAGCTTCATTGTTCAGTTGAATTATAACTGCCTTTTGTAGTTGGAAAGATTGTGACTATTAAACTTGAAACATTTCATTCTGGGCATCTTGGTGGTTTCTGGTGAGGTTACGTGGGTGAGAGGGTGAAGGGAAAGTGGGGGATTCTTTCCTATCATAACATAAAATTTCCCCCACAGTCTGTTCTCAGGTGCCAGACCTCAATTATTTCTTACAGTGGTATACTTTGATTATTTTTACTTCCCCTTTACACATAAGTTTTAAGAGCATTTTATCAAACTGCACTTATTAAGATGCATTTTTAAAATAAAGTTATAGTTCGCCTAACCAGTCTGCACTTATTGCTTATGGTTTCACTCACCTGCTATGCCTGTTTTTGGTCTGAAAAACAGATATATTATTTTCCATATTTTATCCATTTTCCTACATGTATATACTGAAAAGAAAATTAGGTCTGGAAATATTCCATTTTGATTGAATGCAATAATCAAGAAAATAAAATTTAAATATGCTAAGTATATCTCCAGATTTTCTCAAGTAGCTATGTTTAAAACAAAGAAAATATCCTGAAATGAAAAAAACATGGTCAGCTTCATGAAATCAAGAGTAAAACCCAAGTATTTATCCTTAATGATGGATTATAGATGATAAATACAGAATAATCTCAAGATTTAAAGGAAAAATAGTATTCAACCTGGTATTCTAAAATGAAGCAGATTGTCCATCAATGATAAATTTAAAAAAATATTTTCATAAATAATAAAAATTTAAAAATCTATTTTCCATGCCTCATTTCAAAGAGAGTTACTCAATATAAAAGAAAAACTTTTTAAAAAGGGAGCAGAGTTTGTGGACAGAAACAGTGGCTCTAACTGCAGAGCTCAAGAAAGTTATGCTTATTCTGCAGTAGAACTTGAAAATATTTTTTAGCATACCTCAGTCCTACCTTTAAAATGATGGTTTAATAGAAATATTAGCTAGTGAGTAGTCAAGTTATTGAATGTAGAAAAAGTTAGAAGATTCTAGTGATCTATTTTTCTTACCACAAAAAAATGAATATTAGAAAATACAGGAAAAACAGAGTGATGGAAAAAGAAAGTAAAAATGCACTAAACACAAATAATGGAAAGCCAAGTTCTGTATATGAAACACAGTAAAATGTGCACTTTTTGTAAAATTTAATGGGAAAGAAGAAAGTAGTATTGATTGTTCTTGATGGTAAGAACATCCCTCCATAAGCAGCATTCATGTCCTGATATTGGATGTCAGAAAAGCTAATAAATTAGAGAAAGAAATCATTCTTACTTCTGGTGTGTGTTTTGTGATGAAAAGTATCTTAAAGTCAAATTTGTGAAAATGCTTATGGATTTTTAACCTTCATAAATTTTCTGTAGACAAAGAATGCAACACATAATTATTTTTTAAAGAGAATAACTAAACGAGGAAGCATGAACACAGGGACTTGTAACTATTAAAAAGTAGAGTGGGGTGTGGTGGCCTGTACAGATGCTGATACTCAGAAATAATAAAGTGTCCAAAGTAAATTAAGTAAGAATTCACAGAACACATACCATAAATGATAATCAGTTAAACACTAAATCCTTGTAATATTTGATTGATTAGGCCTGAAGAAAAAGAATTGGCCCCATAAGTTAAATTTGTTTTCCTCCCTCTCTCATTGCAATTAGAAAAAAATAATGGGATCATCTAAAACATTGTAGAGGGTCTTCTATTTATATTTCAAGATTATGATCAATATAATCAGACAACTAGTAGTAGGTATGGCTAAATTTAGTTTCCTTTTAAAACTTTACATAGTTGCAGATAGAGTGTAGGCTGCTGATTTGGGTGTAAATTTTGGAACCTACTGTTTTATATAGCACTGGGGATTGAACTTGGGGTGCTTTATCATATATATATATATATATATATATATATATATATATATATATATATATATATACAAAATTATTTGGTACTTTGTTTTGAGACCTGGTCTCACTTAGTTACCAAGGGTGGTCTTGAAGTTGTGATCCTTCTGCCTCAGCCTCTATGATATTTGGGATTACAGGTATGTACCACCACATCAGGCCTGGACACTACTTTTTTTTTTTTACATGCATCTAATAATCAAAATTATTTTAAATATTTTTGCCTTTTCTTTTATATAAAATATTAAATATTATCTTACCAAATTGGTTTTGACCCTAATATTTTTTTTGAAAAGCCCAATATTCATGTTGAGTAGTTATACTTTTTTTCTTACCATAACAAGATTTACTCATTAGAATCTATCCTGAGTTAGCAAGTCAATTTTATCCGTGTTTTAGAAAAACGAATTGCTATAAATTGTTCTGCTTTTAATAGAAGTACCTTCCTCTTAGTCAACCAGATATTTATGATTTGATTTTTTCTTTTTAAATTTCTTCTTCTGATTTCTCTGATGGAGTTTTCTATGATATTTAATAGTCAGCTTCATTTAAAAGCACTTGTTCATGTGAAAAGTAGATACTAAGGAAAATAAATATCTGGAACAAATTCATAGTACTCACTATGTTTCTCATGATTATATATAGTTTCCTCCCACCATTCTGGGATTTCAATTTATAGAGCTTTAAATGACTTCCATTCCTCACTATATTTCACTATTAGCACATGCAGAAATAATTTCTCAACAAATTTATATTAAATAAGTAGCAACTTTGAGAAAACCAGATATAATTTACACCTGTGAAATTAAACAATATATGTGGAAGTTTGCTAAAGAATACTTGGCATATTCAAAGAACAAAATGAAGAAACTTACCAGAATTGTTGCTTTCCTTTATGTAATAGAGCACAGTTTATTGACATGTTGTTTCAAAAGACATTAACATTTTTCTCATGAAAAAATAGTTGTTAATCTTTAACATAAATTTTACTTGATTTTTTAAAATTTTTATCCATTTATCTTGCACACTGAGAAGATATTTGCTGGGGTAAAACACAGTGAGATACTGATCAATCAATTGTATTTTCAACTAATGTAAAATGCATCTCTGATACATTTGCTTGTTTTCATTTTATATAATAGCATTATGCACAATCAGCATGAGAAGGGTTCGCTCATTAATTTTGGTATCAATAGTGGGTTAGTTACATTGAAATGATGTTGAGAAAATTACAACTATAATGCTGGAATATCCCAATTCTTTGTTTTTATCTTTCCTGTGGTGCTTCTGCTCTTGATATTAGTATGTTAACTTTAATTTGCATTGTCCGTACAGTTTCTTAAAACTTAAGACACTTAGAATTGAGGAAATCACACATAGTAAAGTTTATTTCATAAACTGATATAAGACTCAATGAAAGACTTCAGCATTATTAATGTATTATTTTATCAAAATTCCATTATATCACAATGATATATACAGTATTAAAATTTTATATAGCTAAAGGTTTTTTTAAACAATGAATGATAGGCACCCTAAGCAAGTATGTAGTTCAAATTATTCATTTACTGAGCTTCATTCATTCATAATATAATAGTTGACAAAAAACACACATCAGAGTGTTTTTGAAAAAGTTGTTTGGTGAATTACTAACAATGCAGCATGAAATTTTTATTTATTATTGGTTCAATATACCCACATCTTACTTACATAGTAAGATTGTTATAATATTCAATAAGTTGTAGCTGAAATCATGAAATACCACATACCATATTGTACAGATTATATAAATGCTCTTATTATTTCTTCATTCTTTTTCACAAATATTTATCAGGCACTTACTATATGCTAATTAGAAATAAGTTTATTATAATTATTTCAGATATTTTTAAAAAACTGCAAGACCTCATTTGAAAAGAGCAATATAGATTTCAGAAGTAACTACTGCTTCTCTAGTGAATAATGTGTATAGAAATCTGCTAAGGTCTTGGGGTATGCAAATATATTTGAGATGCATCAGAGAGTACATATGAAAAAAACAGTACTATTTATTATGTTATTTAAATAAATCGAAATATAATACCAAAGGTTTAAAAAATTAACTTTTGGGGGGAAAAAAGCAAAAGGGTGCACAAGTATTTGAAATAAGGTAATAATATTTTTTTACTATAATTAGTTGTTTCTGAGTCTCATTTCACTCTTTACTTTAATTATCTATCCATTGTGCTAAGAACTATATAGAAATCTAAAAATGGAAATTGAAGGAAATATAATACTCCTGAGAATTACTATCAATCATGTAGTTTTTGGAAGCAGATAATTTAAGTAGGAAGCTCTTGAGATTGATGTCCACTGCATCTTTTATATGACTATTTGCTCTGGTTTTGAGGGCCACCATATTTTAGCCAGTAAACTTTTGGCTTGATATAGCATAATCAGAAAGCCCAGCATTCTGTTTTTATACATAGGCATGGTTTACTAAACATTCATTGAGTTTTTGCACAGATGTTTCCCTTATTTTAATATACCTAGCCCATTAGACTTGTCACATTCAAATTCATTCTTCAAAAAGTAATTTAATTAAATTCCCTATTGTCTTTAAAATAAAAAATCAACCTAAAATAATTTGTATACTGTAAAGCATTTTATTGTAGTATCTAGAATCTTTATAAATACTAAGAAATGACATTCTATGTCTCTTTTTTACCATTGTCTGTCTCATATTACTTTCATTATAATTGAGTACATCCCCGAAATGCTCATGCGTTTGGAACTTAGTTTCAAAGGGAGGGAGTTGGAAAATAGTGGAAAGTTTAAGAAGTGAGATCTAGTAAATTGTGATTAGATCATTGGGGGAGATGTTCTTGGAGAAGGTTAATGTAACTTTCATGGGGCACAACATAGCTCTTATTAAAGCCAGTTGTTACAAAAGAGCAAGTCTTTTTTCTGAATTTCTGACTTCCTGTCTCATTATGTTCTCTCTACCTCTCAAATGAGCCCTCACCATAATGCCACCTCATGTGTAATGCAGGAGAAGGAGCTGTCATAGGAGCTGAGAAGATTCTGTTACAGTGCACTTAAATCTTCAGAACTATATACTCAAAACTATATTTTTATTTATTTATAAGTTGTAGTTGGACACAATACCTTTATTTTATTTGTTTATTCATTTTTATGTGGTGCTGAGAATTGAACCCAGCTTCTGGCATGTGACAGGTGAGCGCTCTACCACTGAGCCAAAACTCAAGCCTCTCAGAAAATATTTTATGAATTTATATATTTTTACACATTGGCCTGCTTCTGGAATTTTTCTAAAACATTATAAAACAGACTAAAACAACCTCTGTGTCTTATTTCTAAAGACAGGTGAGACTTTGCAATGTATTTTCAAAAAATTCTGTGAAAGCTTTAGAATTAAAACTGAGTGACCTTTAGTGAGTGAATAAATATCTTTGAGTCTAAGGCATCTTACTATGAGAGTGAGTAGAACATCTAAGATTACAGTTTAAAAGCTCTTGTATAGTTTAGATGCTAATGGATTAGCATTTCTGATTCTTATTTGTTTTTATAATTCAAAGGTGATATCTTGTATTTCTTATATTCCTCATGGTGCTTAGCTTAATGTATTGCCATTTACTTTGGGACTCAAATATGTGGAATTTGTTTTGTTTAGTAAAGCAAAAGCAAGAGTGGTACCTTAGAATATATCAAAGACTCTATGAGAATGTTTTTGTTTTTAATGGGAAATAATTTTCTCATTGCTAATGATTGTAGGGGGAATTTACATCTTGATGACACCCATTAATCAGAAATAGTCTTAAGTGACTAGATCAAAACCATTAGAAAACCATGAATAAAGAAGCAGATTAAGAAAATAGGTTTGTCTAGCACCATTTTGAGTCTCCTATTAGAGTACAAATTATAGTATTTTTTTTTCTTACCAGTGAAAGACTAAAATACATGTAGTTGCATTTTAAGCCTCCTGTAATCACACAAGTCACCATCAATCATAATACCATTGTAGGAAAAGAAATGTAGATCTTCGAAGGCAGAAAAATCAAATACAAAAAGTGCAATTTGCCTTATGCAAAAAAAGACCTCATTATTTATGTCATGCTTCTTTTTAGCTCCCAGGTTCCATATCTTTGAGCTCAAGATATTCAACCAGAAGAAAGTCGATTTGTTTTATGCTAGATGAGTTAAGAACTGATATAATTAGAATGCAGAGTAAACATATTTTGATTTGGGATTCAGTTGTTTCAAGTATGATGGCTTGCCCAGGAAATTTTGTCCTCCACTTCACCCAAATTGTATGGAAAAAATATTATTTGTTTAAATTAAAAGTGGAAGCCACAGGCAATCTACAGCAGGTATTGAAATGTCATGATGAGACATCAAACTGCAGTTGTTTTTCTCATGTTTTTGTATCATTGATTGCTGTGGATTTTGAATATTTGAAATTTAAAAACTATATTTAAAAATAAACATTAATATTCTTTTGTATTTTAATGTAATTTTAAGGCTCATATACTAAAGTCATAATATCCAGTATAATTACCTCATATTTTTCTAATGTAATTCCAATACAAAGGAATTGGGATATATTTTTCATGAAAAAAAAATATGTTGTTCCATGTATCATACTTTTCTATGCAGTATATGTTTGGCCTTAAAATTAATAGAAGTAAATGTCTTGATGGGACTGCCAAAAGTTTATATTACCTTGTCCTGGTGAATATTGTGGCAGAATATATGGAGGATGAAACAGAAAATTTCTAAAATTGTGTATTTTTGTGGCTGGAAACTGTTGAATGGTACATCATTGTTATTAATGAAAAAGACTGTCTCAAAGACCCAATGTTCTTTAAGTGTACATACGTGAACAAATTCTTTGTTAAGCAAAAATGCCCTGTGCAGCCAGGAATGGCTGAAATACATTATACTTAGACTCTGGTAATCTCAGTGTTTTTTTTTTTTTTAAACTCTAACTATTAAATTTTTCTACCTCAATAAATTTATCTCTATTCCTTTTTTGCTTTTAAAACCAAGGATGAATACTTGTCTTTTTTAACTTTCTGGATTGTTTCCCAATTTCACAGCAATAAAACATGCAGGAAACTTTTGGAAAATATTACAAAGCATACAAATGGAAGTGAATAATCTTTGCTTACTTTGTGACTCTTTTTCATTCAAATTCTCTTGTAGCTCAAAGTGGGTAACTTATCATTCTTCAATTACCTTTAACCGATTATATGTCCATTTTTCCCTAGCATTTGGAAACCACACTTCATCCACTACAGGTCTCTTACTTAAGTCTTTACAAGTTTTTATTTCTATATTGTTGTGTGTTGATCCAATTGATTTTACTTCTCCTTTAGTGTAGTTTCGTGTATAATTAAATTGGTATAAATATGTCTATATTGGAGAGTGTAAAATGTCCACAGACCTTATTCTTAGGCATATGTTGCTCTGAATTCAGTACTTCATGAATTATATGTAATGTTACTAAAATTGTGAATGATATCCAATATTTTTGTATGGATTCTATGTATAAGAAGCTTTGCCTCTATTGTACCTGAAAAGCGAACATTTTATGATAAGAAACTTAATCTTTACATACAACCTTCTCAGTTTACCTCTTACTACTTGGTCCTCAGAAAATTAGACTATAAAAGATAGCTCACTGATTATTTTGTCATAAGTATAAGGCCTCATTCAACCCTGTCTCCACATCCATTTCTCTGATTTCTGCCCTGAAATAACACTACCTATAGAATAACAAGGACGTCAGAATTTACTAATGTACATGAAAACAATGATCATTGACCTCATTCAATGAAAAATGTAATGTCTCCAATGAGGATGAAGTCTAGAAGGCACACAAGAAAGATAAAGCTCTTCTTGTAAGAGCTACCTTTACATTTGTGGAAATTCAATCTATTAAAATCACTAGGAAATGTTAAAATGTTAAAATTTAAAATTTATAAATCAAGATATGAAAATCTGGGGCTTATTTTCCTATATCTATATCCTTCTAATAACTCTTAATTTCACCATAAATACAAACAGAAAAAAAAAATGATCGGACTTTTGCAAATTTTATTCCATATTAAGTTTGATTAAAATGTGTAAAAGAATTAACAGATGCCAGAGTATTATTCACTAAACAGTATGTCTTACTGTTACTAGGACATTTAGTCAAGTGGAACACTATGATGTCTGTCATTTAACAACAGGATGCAATACATGAGTGTTAACACATAAACAAATATTCAGTTATAAAGACATATTGCCTACATAAGTTAAATATAGGTTAAAAAATCCACTGTAAACCTGGCATGATGGTCCATGCATGTAATCCAAGCAAATTGGGAAGCTGAGTAATTTCAGAAATTTAAATTCAGCCTCAGCAACTTATTGTGGTTTCAGCAACTTAGCAAGACAGTCTCAAAATTTGAAAAAGTGGAGAGAGGGCTTAGGAATGTGGCTCAGTGTATAAAAATATCTAAACTTAAACTGAAATACAAAAAAAAAAAATAAAGTTTAAAATATTACACTTGAGTGTTAAACATCAAAAATAGATTTCATATAATTCTTTTCTCAGTATTCAAAAGTGAAAATAGTAATTTTTGATATAGAAAAATAATTATATTCTTTCCAAGATGAGGTTTCTTCGCTATGCATATATGATATTTATGACTGATATTTCTACAAAATAACTTGATAATGCTTAATAAATTTAAGCAAAATTTAAAGACAACTACTTGTTTTCTAAACTTAAATGAGTTCTGTATTTTACTCATCCTCATATACATCAAGTGTAATATATAGATAATAAATTTACTATACTCTCACATTTATTATAAATGTTTCATTGTTATATAAGGCATACATTTTGGATAAAATCTGTTCAATGTTCACTACTAGTATGAGTTTTCAGATGTTCAATGAATTTAAAATTTAGATTAATGTTGGAAATATTATTTAACTTTTTAGAGTTTCTGGGCACAATGAATTCTCCAAAAATAAGCAGTGTTGAAGAAACATGTACCTACAATTTCTTTTTTCCATTTGTATTTTCTCTAACCAGTATGTATCCCCAGGTGTTGAGTATTGCTGAATAAATTTTAGAGGCATTGTCACATTGTCAATTTTCACATTTCAAAATTTTCTCTATGCTATGGTTATTGTGGTGAGGATTAAATGTTGTCCCTTTCTTAGAGTAATGGTACAATGGTCTCATTTGTAGAGCTTCTCTCCAGTGTGTTTTCTCTGATGCCTAGTAATATATGATATATAATTTAAAATGTCTCTACATTCTCTACATTTAGTTGTCTTCTTTCCAGAATAAGCAGCCTAGTGGTGAAAAGAATTGATTACTTATTAAAAGCTTTGCTGCATTGTTTCAATTTGTAGGGGTTCTTTTCTGTATACATTCTGTTGTTAATAAGGTTTAGTCTTTCTTTTTTTAATGCTTATTTTTTAGTTGTAGTTGGACACAATACCTTTATTTCACTTATTTATTTTTATGTGGTGCTGAGGATTGAACCCAGGATCTCAAACCTGCAAGGCTAGCACTCTACCACAGAACCACAACCCCAGCCCCAAGGTTTAGTCTTTCTTTAAAAGTATTATTACTTTATTCACATTTCAAATTCACCAGAATGTCTTCTGCTGTGGTGAATAAAGTTTTATTTTTTATTAAAAGCTTTTCCACATTATTCACTTTTATAGGGCTATTCTCCATTGTGAGTTCTGTTTTGTTTTATTGCTAAAGGCTTTACCACATTCCTTATATATGTAAGGTTTCTCTCCATTGTAAATTCTCCTGTGGCAAATAAGGTGTAATATTTGAGTAAAAACTTTGTCACACACTTTGCATTTTTGAGGCTTTTCTCCAGTGTGAGTTCTGTTGTGGCAAAAAGGTGTGATTTTTGACTGAATGCTTTGCCACATTCTTTAAATTTGTAAGGCTTCTCTCTTGTGTGAGTTCTGCTGTTTCAAATAAAGCCTGATTTTTGAGTAAAAGCTTTGCCACATTCTTTACATTTGTAGGGCTTCTCTCCAGTGAGTTCTTCTGTGGAGAAGAAGGTCTATTTTTGACCAAAAGCTTTGCCACATTCTTTACATTTGTAGGACATCACTCCACTGTGATTTCTGCTCTGGCGAATAAGGTTTCATGTGTCACCAAAGCTTTGCCACATTCTGTACATTTGTAGGGCTTCTCTCCATGTGAGTTCTGCTGTGGTAAATAAGGTCTGAATTTCGACCAAAAGCTTTGCCACAATCTTTACATTTGTAGGGCTTCTCTCCATGTGAGTTCTGCTGTGGAGAAGAAGGTTTGATTTTTGACCAAAAGCTTTGCCACAATCTTTGCATTTATATGGCTTCTCTCCAGTGTGAGTTCTCCTGTGGCAAATTAGGAGTGATTTTTGACCAAAAGCTTTGCCACATTCTTTACATTTGTAAGGCTTCTCTCCCGTGTGAGTTCTTATGTGGCAAGTAAGGTATGATTTTCGACAAAAAGCTCTGCCACATTCTTTACATTAATAGGGATTCTCTCCAGTGTGAGTTCTCCTGTGGCAAATTAGGAGTGATTTTTGACCAAAAGCTTTGCCACATTCTTTACATTTGTAAGGCTTCTCTCCAGTGTGAGTGTGAGTTCTGATGTCACAAGTAATGTATGATTTTTGACTGAAAGCTTTGCCACAATCTTTACATTTGTAGGGCTTCTCTCCAGTGTGAGTTCTGTTGTGGTGAATAAGGTGTGATTTTTGACCAAAAGCTTTGCCACATTCTTTACATTTGTAGGGCTTCTCTCCAGTGTGTGTTCTGCTGTGGCGAATAAGGTTTGATTTTTGACCAAAAGCTTTGCCACATTCTTTACATTTGTAGGGCTTCTCTCCAGTGTGTGTTCTGCTGTGGTAGATAAGGTATGATTTTTGAACAAAAGCTTTGCCACATTCTTTACATTTGTAGGGCTTCTCTCCACTGTGAGTACTGCTATGGTAAATAAGGTCTGATTTTTGACGAAAAGCTTTGGCACAATCTTTACATTTGTAGGGCTTCTCTCCAGTGTGAGTTCTCCTGTGGCAAATAAGGTTTGATTTTTGACCAAAAGCTTTGCCGCAATCTTTACATTTGTAGGGCTTCTCTCCAGTGTGAGTTCTTCTGTGGCAAATAAGGGTTGATTTTTGACCAAAAGCTTTGCCACAATCTTTACATTTGTAGGGCTTCTCTCTAGTGTGAGTTCTCCTGTGGCAAATTAGGGTTGATTTTAGACTGAAATCTTTGCCACATTCTTTACATTTGTAAGGCTTCTCTCCCGTGTGAGTTCTTATGTGGCAAGTAAGGTTTGATTTTTGACTGAAAGCTTTGCCACATTCTGTACATTTGTAGGGCTTCTCTCCAGTCTGAATGTGAGTTCTGATGTGACAAGTAAGGTATGATTTTTGACCAAAAGCTTTGCCACAATCTTTACATTTGTAGGGCTTCTCTCCAGTGTGAGTTCCTCTGTGGTAAATAAGGTGTGATTTTTGACCAAAAGCTTTGCCACATTCTTTACATTTGTAGGGCTTCTCTCCATTATGGGTTCCTCTGTGGCAAATAAGACCTTTTTTTTTACTAAAAGCTTTGCAACATTCTTTATATTCGTAGGGCTTCTCTCCACTATAAATTTTCTGGTGATGAACAAGGCCTGACTTTTTATATGATTTCTGGTGTTCACTCTCACTTGTAGTTTTCCATATTTTCTTTTTTGGTAAATAGTCAAGATCACAACTTCCGCATTTTGCACTTATCACTTCATGTAATATATGTTTTAGGCCCTTTTCTAGTGAATATTCTTGGATATGATTAGGAGTCATGGCTGAAATAAACAAAAATTAAAAAAAAAACAATACCTATTAGACTGGGATAAATATATTTTGTGTACATAACATGAAATTAAGGTAAAATAAGTACATCAGGAGTGTAGCCAGTTAGTAAGTCCAAAGTCACCATAAATCCAAAAAATATATTAGTTCAATAAAAATGTACTGAAAAAATTACCTTGAGAATATTATCCAAATTCTTGTAGAGACCACAGTATCCAAGAGGAGTACATCATTAAGAAGAGTAATATAATAATGTGTAGAAAAGAATCATTAACAGCCTTTTGTCCTTTATAAGATAGTATTGGGTATTTAGAAAATATCTACCAGCTACCTTCAGTGTCAGTAGAATAAGAGAAATGTAAAACATATACAAACATTTCTGGCTTTTTCAAAGAGTGTCCAAAATATGTTTTTTGTCTACCATGACATAGAGACATGAAAATAACTAGTAGATTTTGAATGATAATACAATAAGTATTCAACAAGGTAAAGAGGCAATGGACTCTTAAAAAGAAATATGAACAAAAATTTTACTAAGAAATATACACATATATGTCTATAGAGTTTTTTGTAAAAACATTTTAAAAGACAACAAAAACCTTGCATATACTATGGCCATAATATTTGGATTAATTCAACACATGACAATCAAGTATAATAAATTCATTTTTACATTTTTATGTTCATGTGATATGAGACTTTCTTTTATTGACAAATACCACTTTGTTTATTTATAAATATATCATGGTATTTTGTACTATATATACAAGGTAAAATGACTAAAGAGAATAAATTAACAACCATTTTTTCAAATAATTATCAATTTTGTTCTTATAATGCATTGTATTCATTCTACTAGTATTTATAAATAACATAATACACTCACTATGTGGTAAAATAAAATTCTTGACTCTATTATGCTCAATAAAATAAAAATATGAAGATTTTACTATAATATAAACCCTACATAAAACACAGTACCTGGTGATCAAAATTTTGCTCACTAAATTTCTGACTTCCACATGTGAATCAAATGCTCCTACAGCTTAATATCTGCATGCCACCTTTCACTTAATTCAAAGTCCTGCATATATTTCTTATAACACTTTAAGAGACAAAATATTTCATAACTAAATACCAATAGTATATAAATGCATATTTTTAACCATTTGACATTGATGGGCATGCACATTGAGTCCCTAGCTTTAATACTGAGAAAAATGTTGGCACTAAACACAAAAGCAGAGGTATCTCTTCAATTTTCTGATTTAACTGTTCATGGATACATATTTAGTACTGGCAATTCTGGATCTTTAGGTCATCCAACTTTTAATGTTTCATGTGTAATGCTTGAGATTACCCCAGAAATTCTATATCATGTACTACAACACAAGTCTTTTTAAAATTGTTTGAGCCATGCTGTTTCTAAATTTCTGTGAATTCTCTCAAACATGATGTACTTTTGTATGACCTCCCAATTAGCAAATATTAAAAGGATGCTGCACTGTTCTTGCCTATTGTATTTTATTTAAAAGTTTTTATACTTTTTTTCTGAAAATGGAATAGATAATCTACTGATGGCTCCTTTAATGAACAAATGAAAAATAGTTCAGCAAATATAAGCAAAGTGAAGCATGGATAAATCCAAGTGACAAAAAAAAACAAACAAAACATTATGAATTTAACATTAGGATACTGACAGTTATGAATTACTCAAAGAACACTAAATAACTATTTTAAAAAAGTTTAGAGAGTGAAATTGATAAATATTAACCTCAATGGGCACAATGTTTATGTGAATAATTTTTTAAGAAAAAATGAGAGGGGCATTCCTAGTGTGCAAATCCGATATTCTACAAATATGGGAGAGGCTTATCAAGCAGTACCAAGTTTAAGACAAGTCTAAGCAACTTGTAAAATACTGTAAAAATTAAAAATCTATAGGATATATAAAGAGAAGTGGGATATATATATATACACACACACACACTGTATTTTGTGTAGGGTTGATATTATAGTCAAAGACTCTCTCTCTCTCTATGTATATGTATATGTATGTATGTATGTGTATATATATATATATAATATATATATATATTATATATATATATAAAAGAATCCAAGCATGCCACAAGAAAAAACAATGATCCAGAAATTAAATCACTAATCAAAATAAAAATATTAAAAAATTACAAAGTAGAAGTATAATGATTTATTCACTTCAAAATATTTATGATTACTAATGCATTATTCCAAAACACAATACACAAGAAAAAATTTAATAACAGAATTGAATCTAAAATAGAAAATGTCAGTAAGTTCCATCAGAGAGCATGGAAAGAAACCAAGCATGATCTGCTCCTAGAGGCCCTATTTGTTTAAAGATGGATAATGCTCCTGCCTTTTCATCTCATCCTTTTGCACAATTTTTAATCAATGGGATATAGTTTTAAATCATGAAATTTCTCATAATTCTTTTGGATGAGCTTTTGTTGAGTGAGAAAATTGTATCCTAATACTTGCCTGTTAAAACAGAAACAAACAAAGATCTAGCCTCTATTATATTAATATGCATTAAATATTTTTTTATTTACAGTTAATGTGCTCAATATACAACATAAAGTTAATACTCAAAATTGGTCATCTGCATTGAATAGACGTTTTATTCTCAAACAGCCATTACAAATAAAATTATGTAATATATGAGGTTCCACCTAACCAGCATGACAAGCTCCTATGCCTTTGATGACGTGGGGAAAAGCATAGACTGCTACACTTATGCTAACATGTGCTGTTTGGACTCTAGCTTCATGCTTGAAAAATAGCAATGACAAATGTACATCAGTGACTTCACAAGCTGATTTCTAAGTTTCATTTAACCCTGGAAGATAAGAGTTCATCCAAACAAGAGAATAATCATTCTCCTTAAAAGAGGAGAAACATTAAAAGAGGACCTTAAGATACTTAAATTCTAATTACTTGTTGACATATAAAACCATTAACATCCTCAGCTCAACAGGTGTTGGCTAAAATGGGGTTAGAATGTACTCTAGATAACTTTGTTACTGCTTTGATTACTAAACTCACACAAAACTCTGTAAATGCTTGGTCTTAACAACAATTTTGCTCTGTTTTTGTACACCAGCTTTGGGAAATTTAGTACTGCCAGATCGTGGACTTCAAGAACCCATTATAATATCTTGACTCACTTGCATAAAATTGTTATACACCTGCAAAAATTTCTCATGGTATTCATTGTTGTCTTAGCAGAATAATGTGCCCTTATCATCCACATAGTATTTAATAGGTCAAAATCCTGTGTAATTTATTCATAAAAGATCTATTCCTCTTGATAAAAACTGTGATGATTCAGTGAAGCTTCTCTCTAAGGCAAAATTTAACGCTTTGACATTCTCCTTGCTGGGTTTACCTGGACTAGCTCTATGGGCTTATAAAACTACAATGAAACTTGCGTATACTATCATAAACAGTATTAGTCATGCCTCCATGGATGTAAATATGCTTAATGAAGAACAAAAACAACATTGTCAAGCCATACTTGACAATTATGCTGCAATTAATTGTCTGTTATTGTTACATCATAAAAGATATCAGAAGTTTAATACCACATGTTCCTTCAATTTAAGTTATAATAGTAATTTTATTTCAAAAGACTTAGATTACCTTAAAGATATCATTAATAAGGATCAACAAGATGATGGATTTTGGACTTGTTGGATTAGTTAACTGCATGTTTACCTCAATTTTATCTGGGTCAAAAATATTCATAGGTGGATGTTTACTGATGTTGGAACTTGCTGTTGTCTATGCTTGCCCTATTTTTTGCCCCCACCAGCATTAAGGAGATAAGTAATATTGTTTATTCAAAAGGCCTTTAAAAAGAGGGGAGGTATTAGGAATTCTGATCTTGGAATTGACAGGAAAGTGTGGGGGTGATTGTAACTGGCACCCTGAGTCCAAAAATTGTAATGCCCAGCAGTTTCTCCCTGAAGATATTAAGACAAATCTACAGGTACACTATCTAGTTTCTGTGGTAATGTCCTTAGGGAGAAGGGGCTCTATATTTGTATTAACTGGACCTAATCTTGGTTAGGTAGCACATGGGGTTAAAGAAACACTGGGTTAGAATGTAGTCATGATATCAGAAGCTATGTAATTTTGGGGTATTATATGTGCAGCTCTTAAGAGGGGTGGCCAGTTTTTTTTTCTTTTTTTCCTTTTCAGTGTGTGTGTGTGTGTCTGTGTGTGTGTGTGTGTGTGTGTGTGTGTGTGTGTGTCTTCTGTTTGCTCCTTTGAAGGTTTCCTCACAAGAAGATTTGAAACAGATCATGCTGGCCCTCACAACAAAAGCTAAGTTTTGATGGTTAATCTGAATAAACTGGGACATCACTAAAGAAGAAAACAGAGAACAACAAGGAATTTTAAAATGTGATAAATATAGGGCAGTATGTGTTCAATGATTACAATCAAAATAAATAAACCTAAGCTTCTGAAAATTTCTTCTGCTGGGTAACTACTCTTTCAAAATTTTTTAGTTTGGTTTTCTCCTTGACATCTGAATGACTCAACTGTGTCCGCTGCTATGTGTAGTCTACAATAGTTTATATTACTAAATTATACTAGGTACTACTTATCTAAAGTGAAGGATGCATAACACACAAAGAAAGAGACAGATTGAAGAGTAATATATACACACACATACACACACACACACACACAGAGAGAGAGAGAGAGAGAGAGAGAGAGAGAGAGAGAGAGAGAGAGAATAATATCTGTACTACAAATACCCTTTTTCTTTGAAACACAAATCTGAAATTCATTTTTATAGAGACGTTCCCAGAAGATACTCTGCAACAGAAGTAAATTAAATAATAATTAGTAATTAATAAATTTAAAGTGAAGTTAAACTTACCCAGGAAGGCCAAGTTTCTATAGTTCTCTAGCATCACATCTCTATATAAATTTTTCTGAGCAGGTTGAAGGCATTCCCACTCCTCTTCAGTAAAATCAATGGCTATATCCATAAATGTTAACAGTTCCTAAAATAAGTATATGTAAATAAATAACACATTGACCACCGGAATATTTGCACAGTCTGTAATGTAAATACAGTTGAAATTAGAGTTAGTAGACTGTCATGTAGGTAGTGTTTTGGAACACAATGATACTATTACCTACTTCTGCAGAAAAAGTGATTTAAGTTCAAAAATGTATACATACTCCACATTTATGAAACACAATATAAAACTCAGGCATTATCACAAAAATATATATTTTGTAATTTTTTATATATTGATCTAAATTATACATATTTTTCAGATGAAAAAATCATGGTAATTAAGAAAGGGAATCCTCACATTTTAATTGTACAACCGCCAATCAGAAATTTACTAATGTGTAGAATCTTATTTGTTATTTCTCTGATAGAACTGGCTATTCTGAATGTGTAGTAAGATCTCTAGTAATTCCAATATCAATGGTATTAGAGAAATTTTGAAATGCAACAAGGTAGGCAGACCACTAAATGGAAATATTTAATAGTTAATTTAAGTTCAAACATTTTATGGTTTTTATGTATGTTATTAATATAAAAAATAGCAACAACAATCCTGTTTGAATTTTCCTTTTTATAATTTTAACATACAAAATTATATATATAAACTTTGACCGATGTTTATATTGTATAATATTTATAATAGAATATACATATAGCTCTTCAAACAAATACAATTTGTTTTTTCTATGTTATTGGTTCTTTCTAATTGTACCTGACAGTAAATTGATTTTTGTGGTATTATGCAAGCATGGGATATATCTTATCCTAATTAAAATCCTGTTCTTGTTAATGGCTATGATGGTAGGATTCACTTACAGATATATATCTTTTATATGTCTATCCTTGTCCCTTTTATTTATTTATTTACTTATTTATTTTTGTTTACCATTGTGCAATCTACTGATCTTCTTTTCTTACCCTTCCCCACTTTATAAGCTTTAGATTTCACATATCAGCAATAACTTTCAATATTTGGTTTTAAAGAAATGGTTTGTTTTACTTAGCATAAAATCTCCAGATTTATCCATTTCCTGGCAAATGTCATAAAGTCATTTTTCTTTATGGCTGATTAATAATTTATTGTGTACATAAGCAACATTTTTTATCCTCTCATCATTGAATGGACCCATTCATCATTGAATGGTTGGTTTTATATCTTAGCTATTGTGAATTGTGCTACTATAAACATTAATGTGGCTGTGTCAATGTAGTATGCTGATTTTATGTCCTTTGGGCATATACACTGCAGCCAAAAAACTGAGTAAAATTGTGGTTCCATTTCTTTAACAATATCCATACAGGTTATTATGTTTCACTTAGATCTCCATACAGCTGGAAAAAAATGAATTCATCTATACCTGAGGTGAAAATAAAACATACAAAAAAATAGTAAGCCATAAAACGACTAGAATTTATTATCAAATCATACATCCCAATAAAAAGTAAAATTCAAAAACTAAAAGTAAAGAAAGTCCTAAGCAAAAGAGCAAAATTAGAACCTATTAAAGATAAATATAACACAGAGTTACCAGTATCAATGTTGGTGCTTTTAAAAAGCAAATGAGCCCAGTCCAGTGATGGACAACTGTAGTTCCAGTGACTGAGGAGGATAAGAAAAAAGGATCACGAATTCTAAGACAATATTTTATATAATATTGTCTTATATATATTGTATTGAGCAACTTAGTGAGACACTTAGCAACTCAGTAATACTCTGTCTTTAAATAAAATATAAAAAAGGACTGAGGATGTGGATTTATTGTTAAGCACCCTTGGGTTCAATCTTCAGTATAAATTTTTTAAAAAAGCAGATACAATTAAAAAAGCACTAGAAAATTTGAAAATTCAATGAATACAAATTATATCAATTATACAGTATATAATTGCAAATATAGGCATATATAATGATTTCTCACTTTATGGAAATACACTCTGGAAAATTTATCCTAAGAATCTTCTGCAATTTTCCAATACTCTGAGTGCAATGACAGAATCTAGATGGTATAGACTAGTACATGGCTAAGATATTTGCTAGATCCATGGTTGTACATAAAGTGTACTGCTGACCAGAATACCATGATGCCACACGATTGATGTTATGAAGTAAAATCAATCAGGGTAAACCTCATAATAAAATAAATGGTGGAACTACCGAAAACACCAACAACAAAACTCTAAGAACATGCTAGGATATTGGGAAGAGTGCAATAATAAAATACTATTTTATCCCTTCACTCATAAAACATAACAACATATTTTGACACATTAAATGCTGAATATAAGTTATTAATAAATAATACTGAAATATATAAGAAAGTACAAAGCTCAAAAGTTTACATACAAAAGATATGGTTCATATGGTGGTGCACACCTGAAATATATACTATTCTCGAGTCTGAGGCATGAAGTTCAAAATTTAAGGCCAACTGAAGAAATTGAGCAAACCGCATTTGGAAATAAAATTCAAAACAGAGCTGAGAATATGCTCAGCATTAAGACACTTTGGTTGAATCCATAATATCACAAAAAAAATAGTTTTCTTTTGTTTTCAAAATTATACAATAAAGTAGATTTAAACTTATGAATTAAAAAATATTAATACAAAAAAATCTATTCATCAAATGATTAGATTAAAAGCTGTAAAACTGACAAGTTAAAAATAAACCCTAATTTCCTCACATATAATCAAACACTTATAAGAAGAAGAAATACGACAGAGTGCATTAAAAAAAAAAAAATTCTTGAAGAGTCACTTTAAAAAGGATATATGTAAGTCTTCAATAATTATAAAAACTCAAAATATTTAGAAATTAGGTAACATCGAATAAAATCACATCATATAAATGAATTAAATAGTATCGATAAATATGTGGAATAAATGCTTTCACAAAAAAGGAAAATAATAATTTAAGCTTTTATTATCCATTTGTAGAAACTGTTTTGTAATCATATGTATATGATACACCCACACAGGAAACAGAGACTAAAATTACAGCAACTGTTCATGAGAATACATCCACATTCTTCCAGAGTTGAAACCAAGGGGCATGGCTAAAGAGGATGCAATAATTATTAAATTTTGTAAAATGTAAATTCTAGGAGCTGGAATTTTTGTTGATGTATTATATCCAGTTTAACAAATACTATAAAATACCATGTATGTTTTATGCTGATATCACATGAATGTTGCATTTCACATGCAAGTATGTTTACAAAAGGAATATGCAGTACTTGAGAAAATAAAAATAC
Organism: Spermophilus citellus; assembly: GCF_964194105.1. Lineage (NCBI taxonomy): Eukaryota > Metazoa > Chordata > Mammalia > Rodentia > Sciuridae > Spermophilus > Spermophilus citellus. The sequence continues at coordinate 1,994,053 of NC_138192.1, read as the reverse complement.
AGAAAAGAACATAAAAGACTCAAATATTCAACATATTTACAAAGGATATAACTATTATAAAAATGATCATTTTTCCCAAGGTACCCCTTAATAATAACTGGTCATAATTTTACCATTCTTTACTTTTTGTTAAAGAAATCAAAGCAGAAACTTCTAAAATTTTCCTAGACAAGTTCTCTCTCACATGTAAGAACAAATGTACTAGTGATCATTACCTGACACTAATGCATGTGATATTACAACAGTGTAGTAATTTTAAGATAAAGAAATCACAATACAGAAAACTACATAGGGCATTTCATATGTATGCAAATATCTTTTTATTGTTAATAATTTTAAACATATAAATCAAAACAAATCAATAAAATATTTAATGTTAATTAATGCTACAATCCTACTTCAAGATAGATGTTAGAATAAAAGGCAAAGATTACAAAAGCGACTTGTGTGCAGAATGTGTGTGACACTGGAATTATACACAAGCATCCACCAAAGAGCAGATATAAAGAGAGATAATTTTAAAAAATAAAATAAAAAATAAATAAAAGCAGAATATAAGCCTACCTCCATTTATGGATACACCAAATAAATATATACTCCTGTTTTGAGTCCTTCTAAAAACTGTAAAGGAATTAGAGGCATACAAATTGAAAAACTGAAAAAAAAATATCGACCAAGAGGAGATAAGTAGAATGCACTTGAAGACTTTTCTGATTTGAGAAGTATGCAAAATTACTGGAACAAAATGCCCAAATCCAGTGTTAACATAAATAAAGGAAGATTCATTTGCGTTTGAAATGTATTATTTAACTCTAAATTGCCTGTAGTTTAAATGCTAATTTATCTATACACACAGAGGAAGGAATAAGATATACATGAGTATTTACTTCAGTAGGAAAAAATAAGTGGTTTTCTATGGCCATGCAAGATCCATGGGCTTGATTTATTCAATTAGGCCAGAGTGGAAGAGGTGTTAAATCTTAAGGTAATCCCTTAATCCCTTAGAGGGATATGCCAACATTCTCTAAAAATGCAAATAGCTGTTACTGACAGTTGAACTTTCATCTAGACAGTACCAAAAAATTAACAGGGAAATTCAGACCACCACTGAAAGCCAAAGTGGCAGTTTAGCACTTCCTGATCTCTCTCACCAAGCTCACTTTACTAATAACAACAGACCTAACCAATTCTTTCTGTAAGTAATTTGTCCTGGTATTAACTTTTTCCATTCAATGGACTACATCTGAAACCTCAAAGGACTGAAAGCACTGGTAACTGTGCAGGTGCAAATCTCCCTAGATCAAAAAGGAGTGTTTTCACATTGGTGTGAAAACATTGTAATGGGCTAAAATCTCGAATATTAGTGAAGAAAAATTGTTAGAATCACAGATCCCTCTTTATTTCTAAAATAGGTGCACATCAATTTTTTTTTTCCAGTGAGCATAAGGCACCCTGGAATCTAAAAAGCTTGCATCAGAATTTTAGTGCACCATCCAACTATAAGATCTTCTGCATGAGCACAGATGTTAGAGTGGCTACTCTCAAAAAGTGGAATAGTAAGTAGTACTCCAATTATATGAATATGGAAGAAAGAAACACTGTGCTAGACTATAAAATTAGTGAAGACATTTTAAAAAATGGAAGTTGAGATTTCTCTCTGTTATTTCTTTGAGAAACTAAGCTCTCTACATTTATATTGCTCTTGAACAAGAAAAGCTCCAAGAACTGGTCTGGACTTATGAGAGGCATTAGATGTGCCAGCTGTGGGATCCTCATATTACATAGTTCTGAAACACAGTTCAAGGAGAATACCAGAGTAGGGAATGAGAATGCTCTCATATACATTCCACAAAAGGAAATCTGAGCATAAAGACAATCTGACAGGTTGTCTGCCTTTGGAGACACAAAGGAATAGAAACACATGATTTTTCCAAGATCAAGTGATTCTTCTTTACTTTTCAACCATGTAAAATGCTCATAAACAACAACAAAAAATTTTGCTTTTGATATTTTTCTATGGTACTGGGGATTTGAAACAGCAGCATGTTAATTCTGGGCTACATACCCAGCCATGTTTTAAAATTTTGAGACAGGTTTTTTCTAATTGTCTAATTAGTCTACCTAAGTTCCTGATGTTTACCTTGAAATTTCAATCTTACTGACTTAGCCACTTGAGTCTCTGGAATTAATATGCATGTATCACTGCACCCAGAGAGAGAAAAATATATACTTTAAAGTCTCATCAAGTTTTTGGTATAACAATTGAAAATACCATGTTCATTTGAAATATAATATGGGTAAAATAACTGATAATACTGCAAAAATGTAACTGATAATACTGGGAAAGGGGAAGTTGTCATTGAACAGGGAGCTAAAATTTTATGTATAAATACAACTCAAAATACTGGAGCATAAATTTAAAATCACACTCAGCAACTGTTTGAAGATAAAAAAAATATTAAAAAGTACCAGGTATGTAGCTAAGTGGTACAGTACCTCTGGCTCAATCCACAATACCACAATCTCCAAAAAGAAGGAGAATGAATTCAGGAAGAAAGAAAAACTGAGATACCTATAGAGTATCTCACCCCACTCCTGGAGGAAAAAGAATATGGAGTTGTGATTGGGATGATCTCCTCACTCCAGAATCCACAACACAATCTGAGAAGATTTGGAAATATTGCCACAAATGTTCTCACATAAAATTTAAGGTAGGGGCTGAAGATATTCTATAGGATACTATAGGACTTCCAGTGTCTACTGTTAATATATGGTCCAGTTGACTGACCAGAGGAAATTCATGGCTGACTTTTCTCAAGAGAAGATGCAGAAACCAAAGATTACACCAGGGATTCTAGCCAACCATTGCCAGTTCCCACCATAGTCAGTGCAGCCAGTTTCAACCAGACTCACCATCCAGTCTCAGGTTTCACTGCACACTCATCATTTACTGTATTTTAAGGAACCATGTGTCCTCTCTATAAATCACAAAGTACCTATACAGGAGAAAAAATCAGGTTCACTGAACAAAATGAGGAAGCCTAGAAATGGATACCCACTCTGGCAGACTTCACACCAGATGGTCACAACTTGCTTCTCTTTACTGAATATATGTAGACTGGACAATGCTTATATAAGGGGTCCTGATTAGACACAACTTATGTCTTCATATGCTCAATCTGGGCCTAGTAAGTTTTTTGAGAGTCAGGAGATAACCTCAAATCCCAAAATAAATGATGTCCAATGGTAGGGTCTTCTCTATACATTTATTTATTTATTTATTTATTTTTCTTTTGAGGCTCTGGGAATTGAAATCCAGATCCTCAGGCTGCAGTGAATTTAAGGTAAGGTATCCTTGGAGAAGTAAAATCCATCCAACCCAGAAAAGCATTTGCATTTAAACTTGCATATGAGGACTTTTGAATTTGAAGATTATATATGTAAATATATTATTTATTGATGGAAATAATAAAGTGAAAATCTTGTAAAATTTCAGTTAACTTCTTTTGTATGGAAACAGATTGAACATAAAAATTATATCTGGTGGAAAGATAATTGTTTTTTAGAATTCATATAAAATAGTAAAAATTGAATTTTATAGTATAACCCATAATTTCCACTATGTGAAAATTACCATTATGTATTTAAAATATTACTAATAAAGTATATGTATTTTTTGGAACAGCACCCTCAAAACTATGTCAAGATTCCAGAAAATCTCACTTCACAGAACCATATTTGAGAGTTATGCTTGTCCTGAGTTCAGGAAGATGAAGGACATGATTATTTCTTTTATGCTACATGTGAAAGATACATTTTTTTTTACCAATATTTCTCCTGAGATATAAAAAACTAGAGAGAAACTTCCCTGAGTGAGGGCAAGGAGATTTAACCAGAAAGTGTATGGTGTGTGTGTGTGTGTGTGTGTGTGTGTGTGTGTGTGTATGTTTTTCCCTAGATCCAAAGATTTGAGTATATTATTTAAGTTGATTAATGGTATATTCCTTATTTTATGCCATGGCCTTAGACCCAGTGGCCTGTCTATAACATTTTCTTTATTTTCCTAGGATGAAAGCCCCTTGAGAAAGTGGGCTTCAAATGAAGATGAATTGTGTTGCTATCATAATGTCATACACCTGTAATCCCAAGTAGGGGATTTGAAATTTTGCTTATTTAAGAATAGTACTAAAGCACAAGAAATAGAAACAAGAGTCACTAGATGGGATGAATTCAAACTGAAAAGATTCTTCTCAGCAAAGGAAACACTCAGTGAGGCAAAAAGTGATACCAGAGAATAGGAGCAAATTTTTACTACATGCACATCACATAGAAACCTAATTTCTGGGATATATAAAGAAGTTAAGAAACTTAATAACAAAAAACAAATTTCCCAATCATTAAATGAAATGGGCTAAGGAACTGAAGAGACACACTTCTTAGAAGATAAACAATCAATAAATAAATTTTAAAAAATGTTCAACATCTCTAGCAATTAAAGAATTGCAAATCAAAACTACTCCAAAATGTAATCTTACTCAAATCAGAATTGCAATTATTAAAAATACAAGCAAAAATATATGTTGGTGAGGATATGAGGAAAAAGGCCCACTGTTACACTGTTGGTAGGACTCTAAATTGGTGACACCAATCTGAAAAGAATAAGGAGATTCCTTAGAAAACTTGGAAAGAAACCAAAATTTACCCAGCTATCCCACTCCTCAGTTTAGACCAACAAGAGGTAAAAACAGCATAATACAGAGGCATATCCACATCAATGTTCATACCAAAACAATTCACAATTGGTAAACTATAGAACCAATCTATATGCTCTTCCCTAGATGAATGGATAAAAAAATATGGTCTATTTACACAGTGGAATATTACTGAGCATTAAAAGAGAATAAAATTATGGAATTGGGAAGTAAATGGATGGAGTTGGAGAATATCATGTTAAGGCAAGTAATCCAATCCTCCTAAACCAAAGGGAAATATAGGTTTGGAGGAGAGAACATTTTTATTAGAAATACAGTGTAAAACAAAGAAAAAAAAAACATAGTTATTTGTACCACATTGAACCACAAGAGAAACAGAACCTGGAATTCAGGAAACGGAACCTGGAATTCAGAAAAGATTCAAATTTTTATACTTGGGAATGTGGATGACATGGATGCCTAAAGTGAAAAGGTTATTACAAGCTTTTGAAAGAAAATTCATGTGAGTGGCAGATAATGGTTAACCAAATAGAATCTGCATAGTGTATTTCAGGGGCTTTGTCAGCTGTGCACTACAGAACATAGAGGTATTCATAGCCTCATGAATAGCATTATTCATCTGTGCCCTCTAAAATTATTCCAATTGTACAGATGAAAAAACATGGGTATCTGGATATTAAATGGCAATTCAGCAGCCACAGAAAACTACCCAGAGACAGAACTATATGAAATTTCTTCAAAGACCATCAATGTATTGTTAGCTCCTGACACAGGGATGTCAGTCTGGGGAAATATTATTTTCTCTCCATTTTGAAGAGAGTGCATTGAGAGTACATTTCAGGGGAAACAAAGACTTTTTTTTTCATGTTAAGAAACTCTTCAGAAATAGAGCTCACAAGACAGATTTCTTAGAAGGGTAAATGCCGGGAGATTACAAAAAAAAAAAAAAAAAAAAAAAAAAAAAATTAGTGGCCCTGAGGCTCTGAGTGACTCAGGAAGGAAATAAATCTAAAAGGCTTATTAGAAACTGAAAAGCAAAAAAAGTAACTATTTCTAAAAATAAATATGTTCATTAGTTGCTATCTCCACAACATGTCATTAAGTAAACAACAAATTATGTATGAATATTTCTAGGATTGGCCAAATTTTACTCCATATTATTTTATATTAAATCCCCAAATCCAGATAATAGAATTCATGATTCACTGCCAAAAATATTACAGAAAAAAAATTTAAAGGAGTGGATGTTTAGTAAGTATGCCATTTAACAATTTTAATACCATATGATTTTAAAGAAATTTATTCATTTTCCTGCATCCATAGTGTAGAGAAATTCCTTATTTATTTTTACTGTAGTAATTAACAAAGATAATCCCTAGAATCCACTTTAAATAACCTACCCTTACAATCATACAAGAAACCTAAAATAAATGATGAGTAAAGAAAAAAGTCAATTTTAAAAAATAATTTAAACATTTTTCTTTTCTTTTTTTTAAATCAATCTCTAGCTGCATTTTTGATTCTTTTATCATCTTTTAAGCCAAGAAATATATAAAAGACAGAAGTCTGAACTTCAAATTTATACATGAGATATGTTTATTAACTATAAAAATTCAAAATATTTAGAAATTTAAGAAATACAAAATAAAAACCCATCATGGGAAAAATTAAGTAATATTGATGAACATTTAAAACAAATTAATAATCATTAACTCAAAAGAAGTTTAAATTAGTATTTATTTGTGGAAACTATTTTGCTATTGAATATACATGATACTCCACATCACAGAGACTTACTGAAATTAGAGCATATGTGATAATGATATCATGTAAGTTTGCAATGGTACTCATCCAAACACTTGAAGCCCAAGGGCATGGCTCAATACAATATACATCTTAGAAGATATAAATAATAATCTGTAGGAAAAATGGTCACTAAGGCCCATCACATTTCATAATATATCCAGTTTAAAAAAGAGCATAAAACACTATGTATAAATTTTACATAGGTGCCTTATGCAAATGGTATTTCACATGTGTACATTTTTAGAAACAAAGTACGTAGAACTTATGAGAAAAAAATTCACAAAAAGCACATAAAGACTGAATTATACATCCTATGTAAAGAATAAAACTCATCATTAAAAAGGTTATCATTTTCTCCAAAATTAACCAACAATATATCTCACCAAAACTGCTATGTACAAATATGAATATATCACAGTGAAGTCTACTTTTATGTGTATTCTATAAAGCAATAATTTAAAAAAGTATAAATAAATATACAATAAAAGAAACTTGGAGAATAGGGAAAGGGGAACTACTGGATACTGAAGGGGAGCAAATTATATTTCATGTTTTATGGTTATGTCAAAATAAACCTGACTATTAAATACAACAATAATGTAATAATAAAAAAATCATCAAGCTTTACTTTAAATGAAGTAGGAAACCAAAGCATAAATTTTTAAAATTCATCTACAAACTTATATGTAACTTTAGACAAAAACCTTTTCAATTATAAGAGCAAAAAAAGAACTTATCATGGCCTACTATTCATATATATTGTGAAAATATAATATTACAATAATAAAGAATCACCACGTAAATAATATTCCCATATGAATACATATGTATGTAAAAACACTATGCTTTATTGCAATAGCAAATTATAGATAAATCAAACCATAACAAAAATAATCTCAGCACCTTAGCTAGGACCTTTCTCAAAATAAATTTAAACCTGTTAGGGATGTTTACTGGTGAAGAGTCCTTGCTTCCCCAATGCTGAGGTATAACACCAGAGATGTGCACCAAGGAAAGTTTAGAGTGGAAAATAGATGCTTTATTAAAGGACAGTAGAAAAGACTTCTCCCCAGAAGAAAAAGGGGACCAAAGAGGTAGAATCCATGAAAGGGATTTTTTTTAACTAAGGTCTTTTTAGCTTTTTTATAGCTAAGGTCTTCCTTCAGCTATCCTGCATTCCTGTCACATTGCTGTCCTTTGTTCTCTTTTCTTGCAGTGTTGGAATATAGGTGGAAAGGCCCAAAGTGTGGAGGACAGGTGGGCTGAAGGAGTAATCTGGGCAGGAAGGGCTTTTGGATTAGCATCTCCATGTTTGCTGTGAGCTGCTTCATTAAAATTTCCTTGGGATGGGCTCAGGGCCTTGGGGATATTTTCAATTCCCCTTATCCTGGACTCCATCCTCAATATGGTGTTTATTCTTGATTTTACTGGATATTAGACCCAATTTACCTAACTACACTAACTATCTATCTGTAAATCTGGCTCCACTACCAAGGATATGGCTAAGTAGTACAGTATCCCTGAGTTCACCTAACTTTAACAAAATAATAATAATGAAGAAAGTAAAAATAAAAGAATGTCAAAATGAAAATTAGCTAGCTAAAAAGGAATTTAGGTACCCAAAAATGACAGCTCCTTTCCTGCAGGAAAATGGACCTTGGAGATTATTCCACCTGTCAATCTCCAGCATCTGGTAAGACACAAGACTGCAGGAACACACCTTCCCCATAGTATTTTATGCAGATTCTGAGGATGCCCTTTGAGCATAAGGAAGGCAGCAAAGAGTCTCTGCCACTGACATGTTCCCCACCTGGTTGCCCAGTAGGACTGAGGACATAGTGGCCAAGTGGAGGAGTTAAGCCTGCAGACTCCAGAGACTGCCCAGAGTCCCAATGTGCTAGCTCCTGTTTTCAACACAGCCAGTCTTGTGGTTCCAATAGTCTTCCTCCCCCAGCCTCCCTTGCTAGGCCAATACACACTCACCATTTTCTGGTTCTCAGGAGTAGGGCTACTTGGGATCCTCAGTTCCTGCACAGCAGAACAAACTGTGACTGTGAAGTGTGAGAATACAGATGGCAAAAATGGAGGACTCAGGAGATAAGAAGTGAAAGCCCACCCTCCTCCTCCCTGATGACACATGATTGGACAGTTCCCACAAAATGCTTTTGATTGGAAGGGGCTTCAGATCATGAACATTGAATCTAAGAGAAGTGAGCCCTTTTTTGAGTGACAGGGAATATTATCCAATCCAGGCATGAATAAGGGCTAGAATCTCAGGTCATTGAGTGCTGTTTTTTGTTTTGTTTTGTTTTAAACTGAGAAATGTACCCCAGAGTCTCAGGCTGCTATTGTTTTAAGGCAAGGTTGTTTTCCCATTAGTGGGAACTAACCCAACCAACAGAACATTTTCATTTAAACTTACATTATTTATTTATTTTTTGATCTCTGTTCTTTTTAGGTTACAGATTGAACTTTGAACTGGGAAGAAAACCCCTAAAGTAAAAATGCCCAAAAAAACAACACATAAGGGGCTGGGATTGTGGCTCAGCAGTAGAGTGCTCACCTCCCATGTGCAAGATCCTGGTATCAATCCTCAGTACCACATAAAAATAAATAAGTGAAGTAAAGGTATTGTGTCTGGCTACATCTAAAAAAATACATAAAAAACATATGGTACAAGGTGAGGAAACCAGCCTCTACCTCAGAGCAAAGACTGTCCAAGGAAGGGGGCATGACTCTTGTCCTTGGAAAGACACACAGAGCACTCCTAGGCTCATACCCAACCTGCTGAGTTATTTATTTACAAATAACAGGAGAGATCTGCTGTGCCTGGTGTCCCTGACTCAGTCAGGCTAGGTGGGGATCCATAGCAACCCCATAGCAGCCACCAATCAGCATGAGACAGAAAAAATTCCTGGGATTCCAAATGAAACTTCCAGTAGTTTATGGTGGTTGATAACATTTTGGGAAACCATATAGTTCAGCATATATTCCCCTCATGGCCTAAGACAATCTGTTCAAATGAATCCCCATCTTGTACTAACCAACCAAGCTTACCCAACTTGTTCCCACCAGTGAATGTGCTAATCATGTTTTAGAGTTGTTTATGATTTTCCCAAGGTGTGTGATGATTTGCTAAGAGATGCTATGATGTATGTGGGGTTCCTGCCTTCCCCCAAAGAGTTATTAAACTGCTGCAAATCCCAGGCTCAGGGCCTCTAAGCCACCAGTTTCTGTGTGCATGGAGGACTGAGCTAGCTTGCAATAAACACCTCTTTGGTGCTTACATCAATATTGGTCTCTAGTGATCTTTTGGGGGTCCCGCATTTGAGCATAACAGTCTCTCCTGAAACCCATGGAAAAAGAATTCAGCACTCCAGTTTTCTAGGACTGTAGTTTTATAGCACAAAAAGTTACAAAAGGGGGGTGACTTGAGAACTTACATGAATAACAGGATTTTCACAAGCATAATACAAAGACACGCAGTAGGTTAATGGTCTAAATGGTTTAGCACTTAGGGAGTAAAGTTAGATCACAACATCAGAATTTATGATGCACCACTAAAGTTTCAGAGTGTGTTTTACTTGGTAAGGGAAAGCCAGAATTTATGATTCATCACTAAAGTTTCAGGGAGGGTTGTTATCTCATCAGGGAAAACCAGACATGGGTGAGCTCAAGGCACCGGTAGGCATTTCAAGCAAATCACAGTAATTTATAATGAAGCAGAAATTAACTTTTCATGCCTTTGTGATAAGATGGCTCCCAATCTTAATAGGAAATTAGACCAAAAGCCAAAAGCCATAGCTTTTAAAGTATATGTTTCATACTTTAACAAGTATGAGAATTAAATTATTAATATTAATTACTACTAATTTTTTAAAATAGTGAATAAAATAGGAAATTAGATATTTGTTATTAAATGTATAAAAATTTTGATTAATATATTGATAATATAAACAGAAAATTTTGACAATGATAAAAAAAATTTAATATAAGGGATTCAATATTATAAGTCCCTCGTGTTCAGTGGGTCAGTCCTTCAATGATATTTTTCATTTTTTTTAGGTCACTTTGAATTACACTTCTGAAAATGTTTGTTAAGTATACAAATTTAAGATTTTGTATTTTGTAAAGTAGAAAAATGGCAGATTTGAGCTCTTTTCAGGATGTTAATACTTATAAGCCATCTGGGGCATCTCACCACTTTTTTTTTCATATTTGCACCCAGTCCAATTCTAGAGATGAATGAGTTGGATATATAGTCACCTGTTCTGAGCAAAAGAGAAATTGCCTTAGGATATTTCTAAAGCTTTTAACTTTTCTAACTTTTCAGAATTTTTGGTGATTTGAAAAAAAAATATTTATTTTAAGAAATGAATTTTTTAAAATTAATTATTATTTAATTATATTTATCTTTCCTGCATTGTTTTTCAGTTTCATTGATTTTTTAGAAGAACTAGCAGAACAGAATTCCAAAAGCATTCCATGTAAATTTAAAGGTATGTTTCTAATAATCAAAATAGAAAGCAGAAGCAAAACATCATCTAGTTTGGTGGTTCTGCCTCAAACTAAAGAGTTATTTATTTATTTCTGCTATTATTCACTAGGTTCCTGAGGTTGCAGAAATCACCACCCAACACAGATAAAAGTCTTGTTAGTTTTATTCTCACAACCAATTCAAGCTAAAACACACTAGGATCACTGTAGTTTCAGACCAAAGGGTGTTTCTAAATAACAAAAATATGTATACATAAATATATAAATAAATATAAAATAAAATTAGATAGATTTTTTTCCTGGATAATCATTTTGTACATATTTCCCTTTAGACACAGTTCTGGGAACAAAGTGTCATAAATAAGACATAAATCCTACATTGCTACACAGAGTAATTAAGGCACATACTAAGAGCTTGGTATAAAACTTGGCATAGAGACATAAATAACTAGAGAACATCATAGAGAATTATAGCTAAGTTCTAAGTAGCAAATTCATAGTCTTTAAGTACATGAAGAGACAAGTGATCATAGCAAATTTTATAACTCAGTTGCTGCTAATATACAGAGATAGAGATATTTATTAAGAGATGGTTTTATGCAGATTTTTGGTTTAAAAAGGGAAAGATCAAATAATGGAGGTGATTTAAACATGAGCAATAATATTTTTCTGCATCCAGTACCTTTTTAGCAGATATATGAATTATAATTAATTCCAACCAGTAAAATGCAGAAATAGTATAAAGATTATTCACTAGGAGTAAAACTACTTAAAAAGAGAACCAAAACTTCCACTCCTGTTCAAATATTTATTCCTGACAAAAAGACTGCTTCTTTTGAACCATTTCTGTAGATATGAGTTTTTGGTAATAAATATTTTGGTGATTTTTTGCATATTACTTAATATATTTATGCTTCACATTTTCTCTTTTGTCCTATTTTACTACCTATATTCTTAAAGAAAAAACTTCTAACTCCTAAACTCACTTGATATTTGAGATATCTTTTAATTTTTAAGCTTATATCATTTCTATAATGAATACTGTACTTTCAGTAAAGAATGACTATTTTTATGCACCTGGCTCATTTACAGGAGTTTTTTGTTGTGTTCTTTGGTTTTATTTACAGTGACATTTAAAAAAAGGTTAATGTTAAACCAAAACACAAAAGACCACCAACTCAAATTTTAAATCAAATTAAATCAAGATTGTATTGTGTACACAAAAGCTGGCCAGGACTGTCTCTTACAAGATTCCATGCTAGAGATCATCCTCCCTGATCTTCAGAAAAATGTTTTTACAGCACAAAAAGTTACAAATGAGGTGGGTGTCTAAGATACTTACAGCTAACAAGATTTTGACAATCATAATACAAAGGCAAATAGCAGGTTAAGGATCTATGTGGCTAACATTTCAAGGTGGAAAATAAATTCAGCTCCAGACATTATAATTTATAAGTTGCCACTGAGATTTAGAGAGAATTGTTATTTGGTCAGAAGGAGCCAGAATTTATGAGACACCTGTAAGGTTTTAGAGAGGGTTGTTATCTGGTAAGGGATAGCCAAGCATAGGTGAATTCAAAACACAGGTAGAAATTGCAAGCAAGTTTAAACATCAAAATATTGTCAGGCCAAAGAGAAATTTTAGTTTTCTTACACAAAGCAGGAATAAACTTTCTACCTCTAAAAGCTCTAAGAGAAGATTTTATTTATTTTTGTATTTTCTCATATCTAATGGCTTCTGGCATTCCTTTGTTTGTGACCATAAATGCTTCTCTTCTGTGTTTATGGGGCTCCCAAAACAAAAAAAAAAAAAAAAAAATATATATATATATATATATATATATATATATATATATATATATATATATATAGATAAGTCTTTCTCATAGGGAAGATTTTTCACACATAGCAAGTAACTAACCTTTAACCCACAGGGTCTGACAACCATATTATAGGATATGAAAGATGCTCCAATATGCTTGTTCATCCAACCATTGTTTGCAAAGATTGACAAAAGTCAATTCATTGCACAGAATGAGTGAGGTGAGTCTCTGCTCTGCATTCCAGAACAGGATGTAAAAGTGCCCCCAAAGTGAGTTTAAGACAGGGCTTTACATGACATAGCTGATAAAATCCTAAAAACAAAAGAAAACATAAAAGAAATATAAAAGAAAACATAAATTCAGAAAGAACCATACCCACATAATCTCAATTGACAGAATCAAATTCAGAAGAGGAACAGAGGACAGAGGTAAATCTAAAGGGATTTAAATATATTTTCTTTTTCTAAATTGCTATTAATGTCTCCCAGGGTTATAGAGTTCTGGATCTCCTCAGTTACTACTTTATCATTACCTTCAACCTACAATGCATGAGGCACACTGAATTTACCCCCATACTCATGTACTTATCACTTATTTTTTTCTATAGAAATGCATATGTATATTAACATATTTTTCCCACATTTCCAAGATTCTACCCTGAAAATATCTGTGATATCACTTCCCTGAAATGCATTTTCATTATTTCATGTCAGTTCATCTAAGTATTCTATATCACGTGTTGGAAAAGTTGAGACAACTCGAAAGCCCTTCTTATTTGACTATTTATAAACTATAATTAAACATCAACCTCAGTACCTCCAAAGAACTTAAGTCTCATTCACCTTTCTCATTCATAGTGCTTTATTTTTTAAATAGGTAGCAGAAATTTTATTTTGATGAAGAGTAAGTGATTTAAAGCCATTCAGTGTACTTTAGAGGATCCCAAAAACCTATGGTTGTGGTTCTTAAACAACCTTACCACTGAAAGATCTAGATTACACTCCAGGTTGGACACTGATACTATGCTTCCATGGGAAATAGTTTCTTGGTTGTGAATATTGTCTTTCCCTTTCCCCTATAGTCTTGCAAATGTCTGGATTGTGTGAAGTTTTAGAATCACCTTTTTCAACACAGTTAGCATGGACCCATTTGATAATAGAAGAAATCTATATTCTGAAAAAAAAGACCCTTCACCAAGGCCTAACGAAGTGATAAAATAATCTCTGGAAAAAATAACAGTCGTCCATTAGATTATTTTTTAAGAAAATACTAAGAATAAGTTTAGTTAGTAATACATTACTGTACTTAGAAAAAGTGATATAAATGCAATTTTAATGTTTAAAGTTGTTGCTGATTACTACAAAGAGAATATAAAAAGCTGGGAACATGGGCTGAAGTTGTGTCTCAGTTGTAGACTACTTTGCTAGAATGTGCAAAGCACTGAGTTTGATTCTCAGTAATATATATAAAGATTTTTTGTTGTTTTATTTTTTTAAATACATGACAGTGGAATGCATCAAAATTCTTATTACACATATGGAACAATTTTTCATACCTCTGTTTGTATATAAATTATGTTCACATCAATTCCTGTCTTTATATATGTACTTATGTACTTTATTTATTTATTTTTGAGAGAGAGAGAGAGAGAGAGAGAGAGAGAGAGAGAGAGAGAGAATTTTATTATTTAAATTTTTTAGTGTTCTTCGGACACAACATTTTTGTTTGTATGTGGTGCTGAGGATAGATCAGCCGCACGCTTGCCAGGCAAGTGCACTACTACTTGAGCCACATCCCCAGCCCCATATATGTACTTTAGATAATAATGTGTATCACATTCCACAATCTTTGCTAATCTTTACACAACACTCCTACACTGGCTACTTCACATAAACTTGCCTCAGGGATTCAATGCATTAATCAAATAGATTTTATTCAGCCTATGCAGTGCTGTTGGAATGGCTATTATGAAAATCTAAAATTGTCATATGCCTGAAATTCTAGAAGCTATGGAAAATGACACAGGAGAATTGTTAGTACAAAGACAGCCTCAGTAACATAACAAGGCTACAATCAACTTAATGAGAGCCTGTCTCAAAATATAACATAAAAAAGAATGTGGATGTATCTCAGTGGTATGCAACTCTGGGTTAAACACCCAGCACCAAACCATACAAAACCAACCAAATATCTCATAATTAATAGGGATTCAAGGGTACACAAATATGTAAAATTTTTGGTGACAATATAAATTTAATAAATATATTTTTTATAAAAGTGTTAAGGTTCTTTAAAAGACCAAAATAAAAATGCCACATAATCCACTAGTAATAATTTGGGGTAGCAGTGCAAAATCATACATACCTGTACTCCCAGTGGTTTAGGAGAATAAGAGGTAGAAAACTAGGTATTTATTCTCAAGTTAAAGACCAGCCTCAAGAACTTGGCAAGGTCCTAAGAAACTCAGTAAAACCCTCTCTCAAAAATAAATAAATAAATAAAAGTGTTGGAGACTGGGTATGTAGCACACTTGTAAATGCCCTGGGGTTAATCTCCAGTATTTAAATAAATAAATAAATAATTGTCGGTTAAAAAAAAATGCCATACAATCCAGTAATAATAACTTTGGGTATATATGTAAAAAATTTGGAAGCCTTTTGCTAAATATATTGCCACACATCTATTTTTTTATTGTACCTTTATTCACGGTATCTAATAAAAGGAAACAAATAAAGTACCTTTTAGATAGAAAGTATATCAGAAAATGCCTTCCAGCTGCAAAGCATCCAATTAGTCCCTTCAGAATCTACACACTTAAAATTCAAACTGGTCCCTAGAAGACAAGATTCAGAGAGTGGTGTTTTCTAAATACTCCAAAAATTTGGAATCTCTGGGAACCTTGTTTCAGATATTCTAAAACTCAGAACTAAGTCATATGGGAGGTCAGAATGAGAACACAAGACATAGTAAATTCCTTAAAGGGGAATCTTAACTCAGACACTGACATAACCAAAAGCAGAGTTGGAGATAAAAAATAGATTCTATTTCACTGATTTCTGTGTTATGGATTCAAATCAAATATATATTAAAAAAAAGTTAAGGGTACTGGTTAAAATCTACATAAAACAGGTATTAAAAATGTACCAGGGGCTGGGTGTGTTAGTGCAAGCCTATAATCCCAGTTGCTGAAGAGGCTGAGAAACAATTATCAAAATTTCAAAGCCAGCCTTAGCAGAAGCGAGGTGCTAAGAAACACAGTGAGATTCTGTCTCTAAATAAAGTAAAAAAAAAAAAAATCCTGGTGATTTGTCTTAGTAGTCAAGTGTTCGTGAGTTCAATCTCCAATATCCCCCATAAAAAATGTACCAGGTGGCTGGGGCTGGGACTCAGTGGAGCTCACTTGTCTGGCACATGTGAGGCACTGGAATATAAAGTCTATCAACAACTTTATATATATAGTACCAAGATATTGACATGGACTTTGATCTAAATTGCCTGTACTTTGGCCCTTAAGATTGAAGTTGGCTGGGGCTGGGGATGTGGCTCAAGCGGTGGCGGGCTCACCTGGCATGCAGGCTCGCCTGGCATGCGTGCAGCCCGGGTTCGATCCTCAGCACCACAAAGATGTTGTGTCCGCCCAAAACTGAAAAAATAAATATTAAATTAAAAAAAAAATCTCTCTCTCTCCCTCTATCTCTCTCTCACACACACTCTCTCTTCAAAAAAAAAGAGATTGAAGTTGGCCAGGCATGGTGGTGCATGCCTGTAATATCAGCTATTTACAAGACTGAGACATAAGGATCATGAATTCAAAACCTGTCTCATCAATGGTGAGGCACTAAGCAACTCAGTGAAACCCTGTCTTTAAGTAAAATACAAAATAGGGGTAGGGATGTGGCTCAGTGGTAGAGTGCCCCTGACTTCAATCCCTGGTCTCCCCCCCAAAAAAAATGTGGCTGAGTAAATAGCTCAGTTTGTAGAGTGTTTGCCTTCTAAGCATGAGGCCCTGGAGTCAATCCCCAGTACAGAGAGAGAGAGAGAGAGAGAGAGAGAGAGAGAGAGAGATTGAAATTGCATGTAATTTAAATTCAAGTTAGTCCCACTTTTATTTTTTTTCCTGCCACATCAGAATAAAAGAGTTTCCTGAAATATTTGGAGTGTTTGTGTGGGTTATTTAATTATTTATTTTTTATTTCCTTATTTTTATGTGTTGCTGAGGATCAAACCCAGGGCCTTGCACGTGCTAGGTGATTGCTCTATCACTGAGCCACAACCCCAGATTGTCTGACCAAAAATAAATAAACAAAAAAAAAAAAATTAATAAATAAATAAACCCTCAATTGATGACCCATTACAGTATTTAAAAATCCTTAACTGGGACACATAAAACTCATTTAGGAGAGATTCATTCTTTTTAATGTCACCTAATTTTATTCTGTTTCTTCTCATGTGAAAAATCTCGGAATGATAAATTAAAATCTTTTTAAAATGCCCTCCAGTTCTTGAAGAAAAACATTATAAATGATGCATACATTTGAAATAAAACATGGGAAAATGATTAATAATGCTGAAAGTGGAGTTTTGAGATGAACCAAAATTTCTCAGTTTGCAAATTGAATCTGGGTGCTTGTCTCATAAATTTTGAAGAAAAAATCTATTTAAGCAAAAAGAAATAGAATGCCTACCATGTGGTATGAGGAATGATACCAGAAAAAAAAACTCATTTTTGTGTGCTGTCTTAGAAGTTTACTGATGGTTTTGGGCAGAACAGGAAGCATAATGCATTTAGAATAAGCTTTGGAAAAGGCATCCTGACTACCATATGGGTTCACTTTCATTCTTTCTATGACCCATCCTTTTTTCTTCAAATTCAATCAGGAATCACCCCTGGGACAAAGGACTTTGTTGAAGGTGTTCCCACAAGTGGGCTTCAAGGTCTTTTACATTTGAAATAGGCCTTAATGGTGCTCATTAACATCTTTCAGTTAGCCACCAGGTGTGTTTGAGTGAGGCCCATTATCCACATTACATGGTCATTATACTATCTATTCTATTTTATACTTATTTTCTGTGAACAGAGAACCCTAGTTTTGGATATGTGAACATAGAGCTAGAAAACTAGGGGTTTATTCTAAGACCTATGGAGAGCTAAACTGAAGTTCTAAATTTCAGATTTTTGTTTTGGATTTGAGATACTGCTTCTGCTACATTTAAAAATCTCAGGACTCATGAAGAGAATGAGTTAAAAGCCAGCATCATCACACTTGTGAGGCCCTAAGAAATTCAAAGGGACCCTGTGTCTAAATAAAAATATTAAAAAGGGGTAGTAATGTGAATCTGTGGATGAACACCTCTGGGTTGAATTTCTGGTACCAAAAAGAAAACAACATACAAATAATAATAATAATAATAATAATAATAATAATAATAATAATAATAATAAACAAACAAACCCTCATGAGTAACAAGCCCTAAAATTAACAGCCTCTCTCATGCATGAATACGATAAATGGATTTGGAGTTCTCTCCTGGTAATTATCTCAGTCTTCACTATGCAATCTGGAGACATGCTGGAGTCATGGCACATGGAAGCCCACAAAGGGCTTTAGAAAGAGGCTGAAAACAGCATACAATTATGGAATAAAATGCCCAGGTTTTCAACTGCTGATCTAAGCCTCACTAGATTAGTCAGAGGGAGGTGAAGGCTAAGCTACCACAGGGAGACCCTCTGGCCACAAGACTCTGGAGAGGACCATGAGGAGTCCCTAGCCATGACTGCCAGTTTCCACCATTGCCACTCCTGTCAGCTTTAAGCCACTTTCCTACCCAGTCTCAATATAACAAGACACACTTACCATTTCCTGGCTCTCAGGGTTCTCAGCGTTCTCCCTGTGGTTTGTTTTCAGATTTTGCATAGCACAGACACCTGGGCTCCGGATTCAGGAGAGAAGCCTACAAAAAGATTTAAAAAATGGTGGGTTCCAGACACCAAGGAACAGAAGACTGTGGAAGCCCTCCCCCTCATCACTGGCTGCGTGAGGATTGGACAGTTCTCAACTAAGTGACTGATTGGTCAAGGCTTCAGGCACTGCCTCCAACCTGAGCCAAGTGGGCACAGAATCAAAGTCTGAATGACAGGCTGCTCCATTGTCATTGTTAACCCACTACAGATCAGGGCTGAGAATATAGCTTAGTCAGTAGAGTGCCATGGATTCAATCCCCTGCACTACACGCACACACTTTCCCCCCCGCCCCCCAAAAAAGATTAAGTAAAGGACTTTGGGGACTAGGGTTATGGATCAGTGGTAGAGACTTCCCTAGCATGCATGAGGTACTGGGTTGAATATGAAGCACCACATTAAAAAGCCACCCAAGAGAGGGATGTGGCTCAAGTGGTAGCACACTCACCTGGCATGCAGGTGGCCCAGGTTAGATCCTCAGCACCACATACAAACAAAGAAGTTGTTTCTGCCAAAAACTAAAAATAAGTATTAAAAAAGGCCAACAAACAAACTACTAATGATACTGTGTCCATCTACAACAGAAAAATATTCAAGAAAAAAAAAGACTGTATTGGACTTGTGCACCCTCACTACAGAACTCATAAACACTTTTTATAAATAATATATACATATATGTCTTCAGACAATGTATAAAATTCTCCTGTGATGTCTTTTCAAGTAACTTATATTACAGGTATGCTTCACAACCTGAAATCCTCCCCACCTCACTTCTTCTTCTTCTTCTTCTTCTTCTTCTTCTTCTTCTTATTATTATTATTATTATTATTATTATTATTATTATTAGCCTGTTAATTGCATTAAATGCTTCTGTATGGGGTTATTTTAAGGCAAAGTTTTCTTCCAATAATAGGACCTAGCGCAGAGAGAAATGTATTGACACTAATAGCTGTTTATAAGGTTAAAGCAGTTTGTGAATAAATATGTCTATATATTTTTATGAAAATGATATCACAATTACTTTAATATATATTTTTTAATTTTTATATTCTTTGTCTCAAAAAAAAAAAACAGTTTGGACTTTAAATTCTTTAGCAATGTTCTTATATCCCTTCCCCCAAGAAAGTGACACACAAGTATAATTGAGATTATTGAGACTCATAAATTTTTGATCTTTTATTTTAACTAGTGAAGTCTAAAGATTTTCTTTTTATTTTCACATTTAAATGAAGCACACTTTTATAGCTTTCTTGTTGTTTAACTGACTTTTAATATTCTACAATTTTTTACCCCCATTCTGATCACTTTGGACTATTGATATTTTCATGGAGGGGATCTCAATGTGGTCATGCACAAGGTAGGAAATGGATATAGTAAGATACAAGACTGGTGATTGCTGGATATGTAGATTTTGCTATACAAAATAAGTATCGGTGGATGATATGGGGGTAGGGAGAAAAAGAGCAATGAAAAAAAAAAAGAAAAACTTGAACAGTAGAGGGGTTCACATGCTACAGGTCCACAATGATAGCATGAATATAGAGGTAGTGTTCTTGGAAGTAGCAATAAAATTTGAGGGAAAGAAAAAGGTAATTTTTTGCACAGTTCCCAAGTGAGAGAGCCAGGTGAATGGGTTCTGTGTTCAACTCTTCCCACCTAGGAGTGGAATTTATAGTTCATAGGGTACAACTCAGTAAGTAGTAAAACACCATTTCTATGTACCTTTACACTTTTTCATGGCTACAAGCTGACTTTGACAATTCCAGTCACATTACAACTTTGCACTTGTTAGCTATTCATTAATTAATTCATTCATTACATTATTTATTTGTTTTTTATTAATTTACTTATTCTTTAGTTGTCATTATTTTTACATTACTGGTGGTTACATAATTGCAAAAATATTCTGAATGTTGACTTTTGGTTAAATATTGTTTTATGTGTTTATTCATACATTTACTTTTCATTGAAATGTTTTTCCTTTGCCAACCCTGATTTATATTAGACCTCAATCTTCATTTATGAAGACTAGATAAAATCACATTATTTCAAATAACTCAAGGATTTTTCATCTTTGCAGAACCCTAATCACCTGCTAAAGTTGACCCAGTCTGGGTCAACTAAAAGCTGTGTCAAAACTCCTCTTTTTTCTTATATACACTTTAATAAAAGATTTCTCTCTCACTTTTATATTTTGGAGAGTAGACAAACTTCCCAAGCAGTAGTTAATAACCTAGATGAGTTTTCCAACTAGCTCACTATTACTTTTAAATTATTTACATCCTTGACACTAACAGTGTCACTGATTACTTTTTTTAATTTTTGCAAGATTTCTCTCTCTCTCTCTCTCTCTCTCTCTCTCTCTCTCTCTCTCTCTCTCTCCATATGACAAATTGAAATCAGTTATGCTTTTTTACTAAGAAACACTCTCAGCCTTTAATAAAATATTGTATAAAAAAAGGGTTTCACTGATTTTCTTAGAGCCTTACTAAGTTGCTGAAGCTGGCTGACTTTAATCTAATGTTATAGAAGTTTGCATTACATATATATATATATATATATATATATATATATATATATATATGGGGGGAGAGAGAGAGAGAGAGAGAGAGAGATAGAGGGTAGTGTTCATTTGACTCTTTCTCTTGGGGACTGTGCAAGAGTTACCTTCTTCTTTCACTTCTACCTTATTACTGCCTCCAAAGAAACTACCCTTTACCCTCATACTATCATTGATCCACCATTAGACTTTTTAAATCTGAACTCTTGAGCTGGTCATTCTTTCCCTCTTTTCTTCACAGCACTTTTATCTCTACTTGTACCTATTCCACCAATACTTTTTCATGAACACTCACTACTACATACTCAGGATCCACCAATATCACATGCTGATCCATCCCTGTTCTGCTTTTTCCATGGATCACTTTGAGATCACCTCCACCCAGATATCAAGAGTCCAGAGTAAGGTCAGGTAAGGGTGTTATATATGCAGGTTTTTAAATGTCATTTATATAACAATAAGCCTATTAAAATTGGGTTGTATTTTGTCTTAGGTTAAAAAAGAAAATCTACAGACTGCACTGTTATACTGAATTGTTTAAAATTTATTAATCTCAATAATTTCAAAAAAGAAATTCTATAAAAAGGAGAATAAAGAACATAATACATAAAAATTGACAAATTTGAAGACACACCAAGTGTACATATCAAAAAGTGTCATATATCAGTGCTTTCAAAAGACAAATTAATTTGAAATAAATGTAGTTAATGTGAGATGTAGTAATCATTTATTAATTATATATAATGGTAGTATACATGTATATGTACAAAATGCATCTCATATAATTATGAGTATACATTGCAAAAAATGAACTCTACAGTATTTTTTTTAATTTTGTTGACAACACTATAAATACCCACATCTAGGTTTATGTATTACCGAATGTTCAGGATACATTTTGTACTTCAAAAAGTTTACAACTCACCAACAGACATTTTTTTTTCAATTTTTAAAAGTAGTAGTATTTATTTTCAGTTAGAACATAATGCCATTATTTATCTTTAATTTTTAAATATTTTTTAAATTATATATGACAACAGAATGCATTACAATTCTTATTACACATATAGAGCACAATTTTTTCATTTCTCTGGTTTTATACAAATTATATTTACATGAATTTACTTCTTTATACATATACGTTATATAACAATATACATCATCTTCCACCATCATTTTTAACCCCATGATCCCTCCCCTCACCTCCCAACCCCCAAAAGGTCATTTTGATACACAATGATGTATGCTATAAAGTTATAGAAAAGAGTATATATCTTATAATAATATGAACAGATATAGTTTTGTAACTAATACATAGCATACTACTACTACTACTACTAATAATAATAATAATAATAATAATAATAATAATAAACTTGCCATTTAGACTTAATAAATTATACATCTAGCACTATTGACATCTTTTCCAAAAAAGTTGACATCTTTTCCAAAAGAAGGGGGAGTTATTTGTGGGGGAAAATGGTATTCTATGCTTTCTTAATATCAAGAATAAATTATTTTCAGAAGTAATATATATTTCAATAAAAAATGAAATAGAACCAGGTTCCATGGCACACACCTCTAATCACAATGGATTGTGAGGCTAAGGCAAGATAATCCTGAGTTCAAAGCCAGCCTCAGAAACATAGCAAGGCCCTATGCAACTATGTGTGACCCAGTCTCTGTGTGCCCCTGATTTAAATATTTAAATCTCCAGTAAGAAACAACAACAACAAAAAGAATACAATGAGAAATTGCTGTTATTTCATCATGAAAACTGTATATATATATATATATAATACTCCTCACCAAGCAGCTTACACCTGTAGAAATTATAGTATATGTGTGTACAATGACAGTGTACAAGTATGTGATAGCATAAGACTAGAGCTATACTTGTCAATACAGTAGAAATCTGTAGCCTAGGAGGAAAGACGAGGTGATTCAGAAAAATAAAAATAATAAATTTTGAGAAAAAAAATGGTTTCTGGAGCCCAGAAAGATTTTTGTTTTAATTAGAGTACAAAATACCACATAAGTATTTTACTGAATTTACATCTCTTAAATACAACACATGTATAATGGATTTCAAGGAAAATATTTGGAACTTATCACAAACTAAATAAAAATTTACAAAAGCACATAAATTAGCATGTGTGTAAATAAAACTAATCATTACAAAGACAACTATTTTAACTCAATTTAATATATAATATTTTCCTATCAAAATTTTAGCATGTTTTTCTTTAAATACAAGAACAGAGCTGAACCTGTTGGTGCACAATTGTAATCCCAGTACCTTGGGAGGTGTATTGTGAGCTCAAAGCCAGCATCAGAAAAAGTGAGGACCTAAGCAACTCAGTGAGATACCGTGTCCAAATGTCATACAAAATATGCTTGGGTATTTGGCTCAATTCCCCTGAGTTTAATTCCAAGTACCAAATAAAAGAAAAGAAAAGAAGGGACCAAAAAAATTATATAAGAAATGAAATATATGTAAAATACTCCAAAACCTTTAATAAAAAAACAAATAATATAGTTATTGTTATGAGACACATTTAATGTATATTATGAAACTATATTGCAATAATACAGACCAATATATCATAATATAAATCAAATCTGAAACCATATGTAGATCAATAGTATTGTTAAGAGCAATAGAAAGGCATATGTAATACCGACCATGTGAAAAATAACATTAGAAATGAATGAATGAATCTTTCCAACCTAAAGTTAGAATTGATACAAAGAGGCAAAGTTCACTGTTAGAGTGTGTGTGCAGAATGTGCAAGATAGTCAGTTCCAAACTTAGCAACACTATAAAAAGCAAATATTAACAGGGAATGATGTTGAAAATAAAGCAGAATATTAAATGAGACACTCTCCCTCCATCTATAGATAAATTTAAGAAAAAAAAAAAACTACTGTGAGTATCTCTTTGGCAAAATCATGAATGAGTAGAGAGATTTAAATACACTGGATATTAGTCTGGTCTTAAGAAGTGTACCATATTTGGGACAAAATTCCCAATTACCATCATCACCTCTAGTGAACAGAAATGTGAAAGAGGGGCTGAGGATGTAGCTCAGTTTTTAGAGTGCTTGCCTTGTATGCACAAGGCCCTGGGTTCAATCTCTAGCACCACAAAAAAAGAAGGAAATATGAAAGAAATGATACAAAAAATGGTGATGTCTAAGAGCCAGAAAATTTTTCACAAGTTTTTCATCAGCTGTGACCAATACAAAAAAATACCCAAATATCAAAGCTGTCAATTTATCTCAAAAAAAATCTGCCAGCATATTTTCCCAATTGCTGTTGCTGACAGATCAGGTTCACTCTAGCTTGTATTATAGGTGAAATAGGGAGGAATGCAGTAAACTACTCTTAGCTTGAGTGAGATGTTAGCACTTCCTTAATCCTGCCTCAACCTTGATACACTAGTAATAATGCCAGAACTAACAATTCCTTCTAGAAAAAGTTTTTTTTTTTTGTGTGTGTGTGTGTATGTGTGTATTGAATGTTTCACATTTAACATATTTTGTTTATGTTACTATGTCCCTGATACACTAGTAATAATGCCAGAACTACCAATTGCTCCTGGAAAGTTTTTTTTTTTGTGTGTGTGTGTGTGTGTGTGGATGTGTGTGTGGATGTGTGTACTGAATATCTCAACTTTAACATATTTTATTTACCTTACTATATCCTGAAGTTCCAAACTCTAGAACAAAAGGTGACTGAGCTTATGTAAATTTCTGTAGATTTCAAACAAATGAATTTACATTCTTCTCCCAGCACTTTTATGAACTATGATACCAAACAGCTGTTCAGAAAGGAGCTTAAAAAACAATTATCCCTGTTTATTCCAACAAATCTTTACAGAATAGTCCTACATTGGCTACTTCATATAAACTTTCCTCAGGGATAAAATGCATCAGTCAAAGAGATTTTCTGTAGCCTGGGCAGTGTTGTTGAAAAGGTTATTATAATAATCTGAAAGAGCTAGGTGTAGTGACAAATATACTAGAGGCTGGAGAGGCAAGTCAGGAGGATTGTAATTTGAAAGACAGCCTTAACAACATAGAAAGGGTATAAGCAACTTATTGAGAGATTAGTGATATATCACCTGTCTCAAAAAAAGGGACTGGAGACATAACTCAGTGGTAAGCACCCGTGGAGTTCAATTCCTAGCACCAAACCACACCAAACTAAACAAATATCTGAAAGATAGTAGGGACTCCAGAGTATAGGTGTATATGCATAGATAAAAATTTTGGTTACAGTATAAAATTAATAAAGATACTTTTGAAAAAAAATTCATGGTTCTTTCTTTAAAAGAGAGAGTGAGAGAGAGAGGGAGAGAAAGAGAGAGAGAGAGAGAGAGAGAGAGAGAGAGAGAGAGAGAGAATTTTAATATTTATTTATTCATTTTAGTTTTTGGCAGACACAACATCTTTATTTGTACATGGTTCTAAGGATAAAACCCAGTGCCACACGAATGCCAGGCAAGTGCACTACCACTTGAGCCACATTCCCAGCCCCTATCATGGTTCTTAAGAGCTCAAAATAAAAATGCCATATAATCCACTAATAATATTTTTTTAAGCAGGGTATCATTGTGAATATCTGTACTCTGAGTGGCTTGGGAGGATGACACAGGAGGAACTTAAATGCAAGACCAGCCTCAGAAACTTGGCAATGGCTTAAGTGACTCAGTGATATCCTGTCTTATTAAAAAAAATAGGGATGTACCACAGTAGTAAAGTGCCTAAATAAGTAAAAATAAATAACAATAAAAATTCTTGGTTTAAAAATGCCCTATAACCCAGTAATTATAATTCTGGATAAATATCTAAAGAAATTGGAACACTTTTGTTAAAGATATTACTTCACTTCCATTTTTATTGTAGGTTTATTCACAGTATCTAATAAAAGGAATTAAATGAAGTGCCTTTTAGATGCAAGGTATTGATGAAAAGGATTCTTCCAGCTGCAGATCATCCATCTACTTACCTTAAAGGCTGCATACTTATAATTCAAACTGCTCCCTAAAAGGCAAGACTCAGATATGGATTCTTCTGAGTACTCCAATAAATTTTGGTACATCTGGACAAATTCTGTAATACTTTTCCAAAACTAAGGAATAGGTAAATTTTGGAGTTTGGAATGTGGACAACATACAGTAAATTCCTCAAGGGGGAATCTTAATTCAGACACTGTGATAAGGTGTCTGGTCTGGGGAAGAAAGAGAAAGTAAAATCAGAGTTTGAGATAAAACTAGACTTTGCTTCACTGATTTCTAGATTATTGATTTAATCCAAACAAATATTGGAAAGGGTTAAACCTACTAATTAAAATTTATGTAAAACAGGTATTTAAAAAGTACCAGGAAAGAGCTGAAGGTGTGGCTCAGTGGTACAGTGCTTGCCTAGCATATATGAGGCCCTGAGCTTAATTCTCAGTGCCCCATATAAATAAATTAAATATAAATAAATATTTAAAAAAATACCAGGTAAGGATTTAGGGTTGTTGCTTAGTAGTAGAATGCTTGGCTAGTATGCATGAGGCAGTCTGTTTGATACTGGACCCACATTAATTTAATAATAATAATAATAATAATAATAATAATAAAGATATTTTGTTCATCATAACTAAGAAAAAAATTATTTTAAACTGTTGGGAAAAGTATAAATGGCAGCCGTACCCCAGAGAAAAAACCCCAACATGGTGCCTAAGAACTTCTTCTTCCTACATTCTTCTTCTCTGCAGTGGCGCAAAAAGTTCCCACCCTTGTGAACTCTCCTGCTGGCACCAATTTCAAACCTCGCTGGCAGTGAACCTTAGCCCCAATGAGAACTAATCCCTGGGCGCGGGAGCTGATATCTGGAAGAACTTCCCAATAAACGGGTGGCCTGCCATTTATCTAAGCCCTACCGTCTCCCCTTAGTTCTATTTAAGCACACAGCTTTTTGCAATAAAATTGGAATTCTCCCGGCGAAGTGTCTTTGCGTGGGGAATTCTTTCATTCTGGTGCCCCGTGTGAGGATCTGGGTGAGCTCTTTCCAACAAGAGCCCCGACCCCTACCCCGCCAAAGACTCTCCGCCCAGGTCTGCTGTTTTCAGATGCGGCTTTTCTGCACTCACCACTGATTCGACCATAGGTAAGGTTCCCTTGACCCTGGCTCACCAACTCCCTTCGGGCTACACCTGGTACTGTGACCGTGACCGTCCGGCACACTCCAGACGCCTGTTGGGGGAGGGAATTCACACCACTAAGACCTTTACTGGTCGCAGTGGACCCTCTGGTGATCCATTTCCCTTTGGGGCGTGAGGCTTCTGAGTTTACCCGAGAGGTTCTGTGGTTTTTTCCTCCTCCGCTGCCGCTGCCGCTGCCGCTGATGTTTCCTGCCGGGCTACTGTGTCTGGCCTTTCTACTAGGGGAAAACTGAACTCCCAGCCTGGAACTGTGTTCCGCCGGAACCGGAGTTCTGTTTTTATTACTGACTTTTTCCGCTGCGGTCGAAAACTTTCCTAACGTCAGATTGCCCGTGGCTCTGACCCCATTAGGTCTCACAGATTGCACTTCACTGGTGATAACCAGGTAGTAACCCTCTGCAGTTCCTGGTGATGGCTGGTCATTTTGGGGATGCCCACTGACCCCCGTTCGCCCTGGGCTTCCTGGAAGCTGTTCCAGCCCGGGTTTTCCCTTTGTCTCTCTCGCTTACGCTTATTCTCTCTTTCTCTCTTCCATCTCTCCCTGTGACTATGGGCACCTCTTCATCTATACATGAAGCCTCACCTCACAAATGTTTAATAAAAAATCTGGCCACACTCTCCCTCACACCAGACATCAAACCCAAACTTTTAATCAAATTCTGTACCCAAGATTGGCTTACATATCCACTGGATAATGGCAATCACTGGCCTCCAGAAGGCTCCTTAGATTCAATCCTACTTCGAGACCTTTTTAACTACTGCCAGCATCTGAAAAAGTGGAGGGAGATTCCCTGTGTTGAAGGTTTTAGCCTTATCACACAGCACCCTGCTCTCTGCTCCTCCTGCTCTCCTTCTCAAGTCCTCCTTGCTTGCAAACCCCTCCCTTCCCCTACTTCTACTCCTGACTTTGAAGATTCTTCCTCATTCGACCCAGCAGATGAACCCCCACCTTATCCCCCAGCCCCATCTGCTCCTTCTCTCCCGCTATACCCTCCTCTTCCTCCGCCTGGTTCCACGGATCCTCAGCCTTCCATTTCATCCCCCTCCCCTTCGCCCTCTTTTGCCTGCTCCACCTCCTCCTCCGCAGAGACACCCCCTTCCCCTCCCTCTCCTTCCTGTCCTCTGCCTGCCTCTTTCAGTCCTCCTGTTACCAGGTCTAAGGGACTCCTTCCCACCCCCAAGACAATCGCACCCCTTCGTGAGGTAGCTGGTCCCGAGGATGTCATCAGAGTCCATGTGCCCTTCTCCATGTCGGACATTACTCAGCTAGAGAGAAAGCTAGGCTCATTCACCACTGACCCCACCACTTACATTCGGGCGTTTCAATGGGTCCTGCAGGCATATAGCCTCACTCATCATGACATCTACATGCTCTTGGCCAATACACTTCTCCCCGAGGAAAGGTGACGGGTCTGGGAGCTAGCCCAAGCCCATGCTGATGAAAATCATAGGACCAATCCCAACCACCCCACGGGACCTCATGCTGTCCCAGAGCAGGATCCCCTATGGGATTATAACACCCCTGAAGGCTTGCAGTCTCGTGACCTTTTTACATCTGCCTCTTGGCGGGCCTGAAAAAGGCCACCTGCAAGGCTGTTAACTTACAAAAGGTGCAGGAGGTCATTCAAAGAAAGGAAGAAACACCTTCAGAATTCTTGGATAGACTAACCAAGGCCCTTCAACAGTACACAAACATCGACCCAGAAACCCCTGATGGCCGTCATGTCTTAATGACATATTTTCTGGCCCAAAGCTACCCTGACATTAAAGCCAAGCTTAAAAAGCTTGAACAGGGCCCTGCTACTCCTCAGACAGAAATCCTCGCTGTCGCTTTCAAGGTTTTTCATGGTAGAGAGGATGAAAGCGAACACCGTAGGCAGAGGGCTGAAAATGCCAAGTTCCAAATGTTGGCCCAGGTCATTCAGAGAAGGTCATCACCACGCTGTCCTAATAAGACACCCCCTGGAGCTTGCTTCAAATGTGGTAAGGAGGGACATTGGGCCAAGGATTGTCCTTCACCAAGGAAACCCTCCACCCCCTGCCCAAAGTGCCACCAAAGGGGACACTGGGGGGTGGACTGCCCAACAACCCGGAAGGGAGGTTGGTCAGCCGCCCAGCAACCCCAGCCTCTCCTGGGCTTGGCAGAGGAGGATTGACGGAGCCCTGGGTCTTCCCTCCCGACTATTACCATCATGAAGCAAGAGCCTGGGGTCACCTTCCTGGTGGATGGACACTTCATTACCTTCCTCTTAGATACTGGTGCTGCTTTTTCGGTCTTGAGGGAGTATTGGGGTCCTACCACACCCTCAAAAACTCCTATTGTCGGGGTAGGAGGTAAACAGATTTTCCCTCGAAAAACCCCTCCCTTATCATGTTATATGCAGGGATCCCTTTTGTCCTTCACACACTCCTTTCTTGTTATGAGCCATTGCCCCACTCCCCTTCTGGGAAGGGACATACTCTCACTAATGAAAGTCACCATTCGCATATCACCCCACATCTCTCCTACCTCTCATTTCCTCATGATGTTCCTAGGGGCAGATACACCTCCTTCACAAACTCCTCCACAACTATCTAAACCAGGTAACCCTGAGGTTTGGGACACAACTACACCCTCTATAGCTAAATGCAGTCCTATTCATATTGTCTTACGGGACCCTTCAAGATATATTAGTCAACCACAATATCCACTCACAACCACAGCCCTCCTTGGATTAGAACCCATCATCCAAGATTTATTACAAAAGGGATATCTTAGGCCTACACACTCTCCTTTCAACACCCCCATTCTGACAGTTAAGAAACCTAACGGGTCCTACAGGCTGGTTCAAGACCTTCGCCTTGTCAACTCCTCTGTGGTCCCTATCCACCCGCTAGTGCCCAACCCTTACACCCTCCTCTCTCAGATCCCTGCCACTACTACCCACTTCTCGGTCCTCGATTTGAAAGATGCATTCTTTTCTATTCCCTTGTCCTCATAATCTCAGCATATCTTTGCTTTTATGTGGACTGACCCTCACACCCGCCATTCTCGTCAGCTTACCTGGACTGTCCTCCCACAGGGATTCAGGGATAGCCCCCATCTCTTTGGCCAAGTTCTTGCCCAGGACCTCACATCCTTTCACCCCACCTGTCCTGACTCTACTCTCCTTCAATATGTCGATGACCTTCTTCTATATAGTCCCTCTTGGGAACACTCTCAATCCCACACCGCCCAGCTTCTTAATTTCCTAGCAGACAAGGGATATAGGGTGTCTCCCCACAAGGCCCAGGTTTCCCAGTCTCCTGTCACCTATCTTGGCTTTCGCCTTACACCTGGGAAAAAGGAAATAACACTGGATAAGAGGCAACTCCTCTCTAATCTTCCAGTGCCCCATACAAAAGCTGAAATACTATCATTCCTAGGACTAGCAGGTTATTTTAGGGCCTGGATCCCAAATTATTCTCTTCTAGCCAAACCCCTGTATGACCTAGCAAAGGGACCCCCTAGTGAATCTCTTGCCTCCTCCCCCAACTACCACTTCCACAGGCTTCAGCAACTCCTCTTAAAGGCACCTGCCTTCACCTTCCTGATCTTTCAAAACCATTTCATCTATATGTCCATGAAAAAAGGGGGCAAGCACTTGGGGTCTTAGGTCAAAACTATGGGCCTACATTTGCACCTGTGGCATATTTGTCCAAGCAACTAGACCCTACCATCCTTGGGTGGGCCCCTTGGTTAAGAGCTCTGGCTGCTGGACAAATTTTACACAGAGAAGCCTCTAAGCTGACTTTTGGGGCCCCTTTAACTATCCACTCCCCACATCACTTGAAGGATCTTTTAGCTTATAAGGGCCTTCAAACCCTTCCTCCATCCAGAGTTCTGTCACTCCTCACTTGTTTTCTGGAAAACCCTAATATTACGTTCCTCCCCTGCTCTGCACTGAACCCTGCCTCACTGCTCCCAATGACTCCCACGTCTGACACACCAACTCATAATTGCTTGGAAACCTTAGATGATTTCCTCCCCTGTCATCCTTCCATTTCTGAGGGACCACTCACCAAGCCTGACCTTATCTGGTGCACTGATGGCAGTTCCTTTAGACAGAATGGCACTCATTACTCTGGATACGCTGTAGTTTCAGCCACTGGTATTATAGAGGCCAAAGCTCTGCCTTCAGGAACTACCAACCAGCAGGCTGTACTCATAGCAGCCACTCTTGCCTGCCTTCTAGCTCAAGGCAAATCCCTCACCCTTTATACTGACTCAAAATATGTCTTCCATATTCTATTATCCCATGCTGCAATATGGAAGGAGCAAGGCTTACTTACCACCAAAGGTAATGCAATCACTAATTCGGCTCTTATAACCAATCTGATAGAGGCCTCCCACTTACCCACCTAGTTGGGAGTTGTCCATTGTAGGTCCCATCAGAAGGACAGCTCTCTCACACAAAGGGTCTCTCAAACCCTCTCCATCAAGTGGCATTTCCACTGTCCATATCGCCCCCAGGCTTCAGGGAAAGTGGAAAGGGTAAATCAGACTCTAAAGGAAGTCCTTACCAAATTGACAATGGAATTAAACTTAGACTGGGTCAAACTCCTTCCCTTGGCTTTGCTTCAAATCAGAGCTCTCCCTAAGAAACCATCTTTACTGTCTCCCTTTGAGATAATGTATGGAAGACCTCTCATACCCCCTGGGCTGGTCATTTCACAAGGACCTCTCACCCGAGATTTGTCTTTGCCTCTCTTGTTTCATCTCCGCTCGGAACTCTGGAAATATCAGGACTGGCTTCTTCCAGACCCAGTCTCCTCACCAAACACTCCTCCCTTAACACCTGGAAGTTTAGTCTATTATAATACCCCAGAGGAGAAAGGGCCTCTTACCCCAAAATGGGAAGGCCCCTATTCTGTCATTCTCTGTACCCCCACCACCGCCAAACTCTCCTTACCAGACAACCATCTCACTCCCTGGATTCACATTTCTAGGTTGAAGCCATATTACCAGGAGGCCCCACCTGCTGACGACAGGACCACCCCAGATGAACTCCAAGAATCACCTCCTGAACCTCCCCTTTACTCCTGCTCTCCACACCCATCTCACCCTTTTAAGTTGCGGCTTACACGGTGTTCCCCGCAGCCCAATTCCTCTTAAAAAAAAGGCACAATGAGCTTTCCCAACACCCCAGTCTTCTCTCTCTGCTTGTTTTTTGTGCTCTGCTTCTTTTCTGTGCTCTGTCGGGACCGGTTTTTACCCTCCTCTCCTACCATGTATCTATTCACTCTTCGGGAACGATACTCAGAACATGGCATGCTGAAGGTCCGCGAAGTGGATGCAACTACTTGCTTCATCCACAACTGCACCTCTATTTCCCTAAAATTGTCACCTTCCAGGACCTTCGTCCCTGGTAGCTGGAACTGGCCTTTCATTTGCTTCCTTTTTGATCAAACCAAAGGCTATTGCCATTGGTGGCCTGAGATATATAATGGGTGCCCCTATTGGTCATGCAGGTTCCATGATGAATGTGGTAGCTATTCTTACCACCCACTTGGTTACCCTGTAGGATGGACTTCTAGTTACCTAAAATGGCATAAAGGCTCTTCATCCGATAACCATGGATGGTATACTTTAGATATACCTGAACCCAAGGCCAAACGTTGGGACTATGTTGAGTTTGCTGTCTATGCTCGGACAACCTCAGCCAGACCCACAGGGTGGATGACTGTCGGCCACACCCTAATTATGCCACCTAAGGCAACCATCCAGGTAGTCGAACACATCAAGGAGTCAGAATCAAAACTTCGAGATCTTATCCATAGCCCGTCCAAAGAGGATTCAGAGCCTTCAGCCCCCTCAGGCCTCCCTCCCACATGGCTCAATTTGCTACACCAAACTCTTTGATTATTAAACTCCACCCCTCTTTCTGTGCCTACTTCTAAGTGCTTTCTCTGTGCTTCACTTAGTCGTCCACTTTTAGCAGTGGTCCCATTAGCAGCAGGAAATATTTCAGCAAAAACCTACAATTTCTCTAAGAAAGGACAACCCCTACACGTGACATGTATCCCACTATGTATCCCACCTTTGCTTTAATTTTTATCTTCATTCTGTTTTTATTCACTCTGATCTTCTTCAAGTGCTGGTGACGCCATGTCCAGGCAATGCTTCCAGTATTTCCTAGAGTCTCTGTTACAGGACCAGTGGCTGATACCAACAATCTCCTCCATCCAGGACTGGTTCGATGCCATCAATGACTTGTGGCTTCAGGGAACTTTCATAGACTTCACCCCTACGGAAGTAGCTGTCTATAGCCACTGGGTTTTATTTCTGGCTGCCATGATATCCCCACACCTGCCCCCTGAACATTCCTCCACTTCCCTTTCTAGGACCTACAGCGCCCCCACCCAGCAGGAAGCAGCCGGATCTGATTAATGATGCCCCAATTCCTAAGAAAACAAAAAGGGAGGAATGTTGGGAAAAGTATAAATGGCAGCCGTACCCCAGAGAAAAAACCCCAACATGGCGCCTAAGGACTTCTTCTTCCTACCTTCTTCTTCACTGCAGTGGCTCGAAAATTTCCCACCCTTGTGAACTCTCCTGCTGGCGCCAATTTCAAACCTCGCTGGCAGGGAAACTTAGCCCCAATGAGAACTAATTCCTGGGTGCGGGAGCTGATATCTGGAAGAACTTCCCAATAAACGGGTGGCCTGCCATTTATCTAAGCCCTACCATCTCCCCTTAGTTATATATAAGCACACAGCTTTTTGCAATAAATTTGGAATTCTCCCGGTGAAGTGTCTTTGCCTGGGGAATTCTTTCATAAACAAGTACAACAGTGCTATGGCGTGTAACCTTCTAATTATCTGTGTTCTAATTAAGCCCTTGCAATTGAACTTTCTTGTTATTTAAATTAAAGTCCAGTTCCACTTTTATTTCCTGCCACACCAGGACAAAAGTGTTTGCTTGAATATTAGGAATGCTTCTAAATGTCACTTTAATAAAGTTGTTTTACATATTTAGAAACTCATTTGAAAGCAAACTTGGTGGCACAGGCCATAACCCCTGTGGCACAGAAGAATTATACATGGGTATCATGAGTTCAAAGCTACCATCAGCAAAAGCAAGGCACTAAGCAACTAAGTGAGACCCTCTCTCTAAATAAATACAAAAAAGGACTGGGGATGTATCTCAGTGCCCCTGAGTTAAATACCTGGTGCAAAAAAAAAAAAAAAAAAAAAAAAGAAGAAGAAAAAAGAAAAAAAATCAATTGAGGACAAATACATTAAAGAAAGAAAGAAACAAACAAAAAACACCTTAATTTTAAACAATTAACTACACTATTGTGAGGATGGCCTTAGGCCTGGCCTAAAAAAAACCCATTTTAAAAACTTCAGTTTAAAACATGCAGCCTCACCAGGCATGCCTAAAGAAGCCCTGCAGTATTGCCCTCAGACATAAACAAATCACTTCCCCTCACCTTGATAAACAGAGTGAGGCCTCTGGCAGGTTGTCCTCACCTAATAAGAGGGAAGGGTGAGAAGACCAAGGTGCAGACCACCAGACCAGATGTTTCTGGCCCTAGAGTAAATGATGTCATGAAAAAATCTGGTGGTAACTAACTGCCGCAGTCTTGGCTGGGCACAGAATCACGAGCCACCACACAGCTTTGTAGATTCAAACAGCAATTCTTTATTCCCGAAATCACACCGGCCTCCACACACGTTCTGGGGCAATCCCAGTTCTGCTGCCACCCAATTCACCTACTCCATGAGGCTTACTTCCCAAAAATGCTCTCTGAATCTCAGGAGAACTCAAAGGGAGCTCAGGTAGCAGGAACGCCCTAATCGCGGCAGCAATAATCCTCAACATCGAACTTCCCTAAAATCCAAGGTCTTAAACTGGGAACGCCCTTAACCCAAGGAGCGGGATACTTCCTCAAACTGCAGGACACACCCTAATCCTGGATCCACCCTGGTCGTTGAGCAGGGTCACCTTTCTCAAACACACACGCAAGGTCAACAGCGAAATTAACATGGGGTACGCTGGCAAGGAAATTTTGATGTCATTCCTACTTGGTAATGGCCCTCAGCAACTAACAAGGATTGAAAAAAGGGTAAAAAAGCTGCAAATTTAGTATAAAGAGTAGAGCAAATGAACAGATGTTCAGCCAGCTCAATAAAAATGCACTTGAGCTGGGGAGGCTGATGAGGACTTGGAATGACATCTCATCACTTCTCATCATTTGTATTATCCTCACCACTCTTAAACTCTACAGCCACACCTTAGTGAGGGGGGAAAGGTAAAAGATTATTTGATGTTCTTCTCATGTCATGAAAACTTAATTTCAGTGGGGAGAAACCCAATGGGGAAAATAAAACCAAGAGGCAAGATCTCCCACACACCCAAAATATATACTTTCATGAATAAAAATTTTATCAAAATTACTTTAAAATTTCATTTAACTTTTGTGCTGTCTGGTCTTATGAGAAAGAAAATTTTATTTTTAACTTCTAAGCAATGTCCTAAGGCATTAATATTTTCCCATAGGAAAAAACAATATAATGCATTAGTATATTTTAAAAATTTCTAGTATTCATAATAAAAATTAAGAAGGACAGCTTAAATTAATTTAATAACTTAAACCACTATATCCAAAATATTATTATTTTTGAAAATATAAATTGACTAATAAATAAATGTATTTTTCAAGTTTCATCCTAAAATTCCCTCTTTACCTCTCAGGGATATCTATGTTCACCACAGCTATATTCCATGTTTGAGATATATAAATACCCTGACCTCAGCAAGGTGAAAAAAATGGACAACTCTGTTCTGTGTCATAGGATATGGAATAAACATACCAAGCAACATTCTCTCAGGGCCAAAGAACAGGAGCGACTCTGCACTTTGAGAGAGAAGCCATCTACAACTCAGAAGTGTACAAAAGTGGAAACTGTTTCTCACAGGATTCTGGGCACAGATCCATTTTCATTTTAGATATTATACTTTAACCAAAAGAGATTGGTATCACTGGAGAGAAGACTAGGTAATCAGATCATCAGTAACCCAGAAACTAGAGTCTAAACATTTTAAAAAAATATATATTGCAGTTTTGTCTTTAGCCTAATGCAGGGTTGTGATTTCAATTTTCCTTTTTTGTCAGGTTGCTCTTGGTCTCACCTATTGGGATATCCCTGATGTAGAAGATCCCAACAAAATCCCGCTGAACACTGACCCACTTACTGATCCCTACTCACACGAAAGTAACCTCATGACTTATGGTTGTGGTGACCCACAAGCCAGGTGCAGGCTAGCCAGCTTAGATTACTATGTCTGCCCCACAGACTTTCGAAGCCTCAAGCAGACACGTTATGCTGCAGACAAAACGACTTTTACTGTAAGTCATGGGGATGTGAACAGACAGGGGCAGCCTGGTGGAACCCGAACTCTTCTGACAGTTGGATTCAGGTAGGACGAAATGACACCTGGATAGATCCTGAAAACTCACTAGCAAATATGCAAGTACTCACTGTGGAACAAATAGTCTATGTAACCCTCTAAATATAACCTTCACCCCCAAAGAAAAAAGCCAACATATCCGGACATGGCTTACAGGAAACACTTGGGGAATTCGATTTTATGCCCCAAGATATGATTTCGGCCTTTCGTTCACCATCCGGCTTAAAAGAGAAGAAAATCCCTCTCCCTCAGCAATAGGACCCAGTCCCCTTAAACCCAGAATTAGGCCTCCTAGACCTCCCATGCCTAAATCTACCAGAACCCCTCCACCATCCCATACCTCTCAAATTCCATCTTCACCTACTCCCCCGATCCCCAGAGACCCCAACGAAACCGAGCCCTCCCCCTGGGGACTAATTGAAGGAGCACTAAACTCCACACAACCAGACCTCACTCAATCTTGCTGGCTATGTCTCTCCGCAGCTCCACCTTACTATGAGGGGATCGCAGTTGACAGGACTTATGCAGTAAAAGCCAAAAGTTCTTCTTGTAACTGGGGAGAAAACCCTAAGTTAACTCTCCCAGAAGTAACTGGGGTGGGCTTGTGTCTAGGATCCCCACCTAAAAGTAAACAACATCTATGTACCCAGACAAAAAGAATTAGTACCACACAGGGCTTCCTTATCCCTGAAAATGGAACCTGGTGGGCATGTGACTCAGGGTTAACTCCTTGCATTTCAGCCCAGATATTTAACAGCTCTGTAAATTACTGTGTTATGGTTCAGATGTTTCCCAGGGTGCTCTATCATGACGCAGGTTCGTTCAAAGATCAAATAGGGGGGCACATGACCCGGTTCCACCGGGAACCTATATCCCTCACTATGGCCATCCTATTGGGGGTAGGAGTTGCTGCAGGAGTGGGTACAGGAACCGCCACCCTAGTCCGTAGGTCACAACAAATGGCCCAATTACAAGCATCAATAGATCAGGACTTAAAGGCATTAGAAACCTCCATCACAGCTTTTCAGGAATCCCTAACCTCTCTCTCTGAAGTTGTTTTACAGAATAGGCGAGGGTTACACCTCCTCTTCATGAGAGAAGGGGGTCTTTGTGCTGCATTGAGGGAAGAATGTTGTTTTTATGCAACCATACTGGAGTTGTAAAAGAATCTATGAGTAAATTAAGAAAACGCCTTGAACAGCGTCAGCTACAGAGAGAGGCCCAAAAAGGATGGTTTGAGTCTTGGTTCACACAGTCCCCCTGGTTAACTATGCTTTTATCAGCTTTAGCCGGTCCTTTGATAATCCTCATACTATTACTAACTGTTGGACCTGGCCTGCTCAACCATGTAGTTTCCTTTCTTCAAGCTCAAATTGGACAAGTTAAACTTATGGTAATCAGACAACAATATACCTCACTGGCAGAAACAGAGTGTGATACCCATCAATAATTTTATCACTTTTAAGATTAAAAGTAGTCAGAAAAAGAAGTGGGGAATGAAAGGTTAAGAATGTAGTGGTTAAGTTTTGTTTTCTTGGATAAGTTTAAGTTCTGTTTTCCTGAAACCTAAAATTTATGAAGATGTCAAAACAACCCCTCCCAGAAATCATGCAGTTTGGCATGTACACTCCTCAGGACTTAAACCAATCAGTTCAAATGTATACCCTTCTTTTGTACTGACCAATCCCCCTTACCTAACTTGTTCCCACCAGTGAAAGTGCTAATCATGATTTAGAGTTGTTATTTGATTTTCCCGCTGCGTTTGATGATTTGCTAAGGGATGCTATGATGTATGTGAAGTCCCTGCCCTCCCCTAAAGAATGTATATAAGCTCTGCTTAAGCTGTTCTCAGGGCTCTTTGCTCCTCTCAAGTGAACTCTGATCCCCAGCATGCTGGACCCCCAATAAACCCTCTGCTGTTGCATGAGACAGTCTCTTGGTGGTCTCTTCCTCTGACACTCACCCGACCTTAACACCATGAGGCATTTAAGGACAAAAAAAGACAAAGTATGTTAGTACCTGGCCAGGCTTCCAGAGGGCTGTATTTTTAGCAAGTAACCAAGGTCATAAACACTCATATTCTATCTATGTACTCAAGGTCAAAAACATTTGTTTGTGAGCATGTGCTTACATCACTAAAATGTTGTTGATATGCCTTCTTTGTCTACCTGCATAAAAAATGTTCTATTTAATAATTTGGGGGGCTGAGGGATAGAAGCTAGAGTTTGGTTGTGGGCTATTGCTGCCTTCAAAAGTAGCATGCCTACCACCCCAAAAGTTCCTCACATCTTCATTCAACTGCTTGAGCCCCAAACCTTTTTTTTTTGATATAAGCCCCTGCATAACAGCCACAGATGTGAAATCATTTTTAATTTGAGACTATCACAAATCCTCTGCTTTATGCAAGGAGTATTATGTTGTTTTGGAGACATATTCCCAGATAAAATTCATATAGTGGAGATTTAATATATTATTTATTTTAGATTACACATATGGCCTTAATGTTGTCTCACCCTCACCTTTTTAATGTATTGTTTCATATTCTCCATTTACAAAACATTTTGTAATACAGATACAGTCTTTTGTTGCAGTTTCCATAGCATCCTGCATTTTCATCATGACTGAAATGAAATATGCCTGTTTTCAAATTTCTCCTGATAAAAAAATTTAAAAAAACATTGCTTGTTCTTGATTTTTTAATTCAATTTTCAGCAATTTCCCAAGTTTATTTTAAATCCTTGCTATAAGCTTTAGACTTTTTTCTCAAACATATTATCCCCATTGAATAAAAAGTTCATCAGATGTAAAAATTTTGTTTTTCTTTTTTTTATTCTTTCTTTTCTTTATTTAAGGGGAGAGGAATGAATACTTAACCCAGGGTAGTTCTCCCAAACCCCTATATCATCAGGCTTTTTAATTTGTATTTTATTTTATTTTTCATTTTCACACAAAGTCTTGCTTAGTTTCTTAGGGCCCTCTCATATTATTTAGACTGAATTTGAAATTGTGATTCTTCTGATTAAGTCTCCCAAATTATTAAGATTGCTGACATGAGCCACGTATGTGTGTAACCCCTCTACCCTTTTTAAATAAATGTTACTACTTAAAAATGTCACTACTTAAAAATAATGATGATTCATGGCTTCTGAAGGAGGTAAGTTTTGCCTTTGCATCAGACATATTTGATCTTGATATGTACTTACAAATTGTGGGCACACAACAAAGCATCTTTGTAAGATCCTGTTTCAAAATTTTAAAAAAACGAAAAAAATGAGGATATGACTCAGGAATATTAATTCTCTCAGTTTAACCACCAGCACTACACTCATATAAACACACACACTCACACACACACACACACACACACACACACACACACACACAGTACTTGTGGGATTTTCAATATATGTTTTGACACTGAACAGCTGTATTAACCTCATCTATTACAAAAGGCAGAATTAGTGACATAATATGATGGGTCCTTTAGCCTTATCTGTGTACAGAAATTTGGTAATGCGATTTTACTCCTACTCTAGCCAAATGCAGAATGCATTCTACAAACTTTGGGTCAGGGCTCTTCTTTTTTTATGGCTTTTATAAAGTTGTAGCTATGAAAGGTTACTAGTCAGGTACCTAGTCAGGAAATATTTTTTAATGTTTTTGCTTTTGCTTTTAGAACACTGTCTCCTCAATGAGAACAATCTCACCTTAATTTATTAGATTCTGAGATATCATGTGAAGAAGATTCAGGGTGCTTTTTTTGGCAGCCAGATCACCCTCTGAAGTTCAGTAATCTTAACAGCTAAACATATGCAGCAAAAATATTGCAGATGAATGCAGTTCAATCCAAATGTGAACTAGTAAGTTTTAGAGTGACTTCTTATACAGTTGTAGAAAACAATATACCCACTGCAGGGAAAACGTCAGGTTTTAATCATATGTGGTACAGTGAATATCTGGAAAATAGCAGATATCTTATAAGAGATATTTTAATTTATTTTAAGTTCATATTTCCAGCCCTGATCTTTAGTCTTTTAACAATGAAAATGGACCAGCTTGCCTTTTGGACTTGATTCTGGGCCCACTCGGCTTAGGCTGGAGTCAGTGCCTGAAGACTTGCCCAATCAGTCTCTTAGGTGCCATTCTTTTAATCATTTTGTAACCTTTCTGTCATGGATCAGGAGCCCAAATTTCTTTGCTAAGAAGAAGCTGAAAACAAATCACAGGGAGAACTCTGAAAACCCTGAAAGCAAGAAAATGATAAGTGTGTCTTGTTATCTTGAGACTGGATAAGTAGGTTGTTTGAAGCTGGCAAGAGTGGCAATGGCAGAAAATGAAAATTGTGGCTAGGGACTTTTTGTGAGGGGGCAACAACTGTGGTATATGCAGTACAGGAGAGAAATAAAGAATTTCCATGCACTTCTGCCCCTTTCAATGCTTTATTCATTCAATTACTCAACATAATTTCACTCTATAGGTTCTTAATCAAGAAAACAATAATTCTTAATGCTAGGTACTACAATACACATAATCCATTAAGAGCTAACAAGTATAAATTAATTCTAAGCACTGCAAAGCACACGTAATAATGACAGGCTAATTACAGACATTCTCTCTGCATGCTAAGCTCAAAAGTCTCAAGGGCCCCTAATCCAATATGACTTTGGGACTGTATCAGAAAAGAAAATTGAACACAGATTCAGACAAGCATAAAGGGAGGGTACCATATGGTCTCTGGACCCCAATGCCCCAGCCAAAGGACTATCAGCCACTAGGAGAGAAGCTGAGGCAGACCCTTCTCTAAAGCTTCCAGAGGAATCAGGACTCTGCTGAGGCATTATCTTACATCTTGGGATTCCAGTCCTTTCAGACACTTTTTGATGCTCCAGCAACCCCATACTGGTACTTCCTGGTGGCTCCCAGAAACCACAACACCTCTCTGGGTCACCACCACATCTTCCTGCTGTGCCCATCTGTTTTGCTTGGTGACCAGAATTCCTTTCCCAACATGTCTTAAAGGACCAAGGAGCTGCCCTCAGAGGCCAGCCTGCCACACTCTCTGTTGTGAGGAGGCTTTTGTGTGGTCAGGGAACTTACTATTCTAGTGTGACTTAGAGAACATGATGTGTCCTAAGCCCCCAATGTCAGTTTTGCTATAGCTTGTTTCTTAAGAAAGCAAACAAACTGCACACACCCACACACAAACCCCATCTTTAGTTTGAATTTAATAAATTTATGATACATATCCTATTCATAATTTTGACCAGTTGTTAGGTTAGAATTCAAAATCTGGTAGAAAGAACAATAAAATGACTTTAGTATTTTTAGTAAGAAAGAGTCATACCCCAGTGTAAGCATTGAGAGTAATAGTATTTCATGACCCCAATTTGAATGTGTCCTTGTCAAACTGATCTGTCAACCAAGCCCCATGACTGAGAAGGCAAAAGACAACCTGTGGCTCTCACCATAAATGCACTCATGGTGTGGAAGGCTGTAATGGTGGCAGAGGGGGCCTCAGTGTCCCTTGACAGATGTACTTATTGCCCTCCTGCTTTGGTTGTTGATTATATCAGGTGTCTGGGTGCACATGATGTGTGAGCAGTCCTATATTAGAAGTGACTGGCATCTCTTGCTCGGTGCTGGTCTGTCTCCTCAATCAAAGGTGGTACACAGATGAAAAAATCTAAACTGAGTCCCTTCTCACTTTGTGGATGTAAGTTTGCATGCTCAATCCGCATCACTACTTCCTTTCAGCTTTTCTGCATCTTGCACATGTAGCATGTCTGTGTGTGTCAACAGTTTTTGGTAGCTAGATTCCATTTTGGTGATGAGGCCTTTAGTGGTTGTGATATCATCTCAGCTCCTGTTGCAACCACCTGCATCTTGGAGCTCTGTGCTCAAGCACATGAGGAAGAGCAACCTATGGCAGATTGA
Source organism: Spermophilus citellus (assembly GCF_964194105.1). Classification (NCBI taxonomy): domain Eukaryota; kingdom Metazoa; phylum Chordata; class Mammalia; order Rodentia; family Sciuridae; genus Spermophilus; species Spermophilus citellus. The sequence continues at coordinate 1,951,109 of NC_138192.1, read as the reverse complement.
TGGTGATGGCAAGTTAACTTAAAAGAAGATGCAGCAATTTGTTCCCATTACCCAAATTATCCACTGACGTTGAAAAAAGAGCAAAGATGGGTGAAAATTTCTTGGCTTCTGCAGGATACTGTCCTCTCAGACCATGGTGCTTTCCCTTGAGAATAAATATATTATATATATTTTTGTTTGTTTATTTCTCCCTAAAGTTCCCAGCACAGTTACTCTTTCCTAATAGCACTCTATTTCTTTAACTAAGTTAGAAATACTCTTCCACACTAGACATGGTCCATTCTGTTGCTGGCAAAAGCCACACTGGGCCAGTTAATTTTTACCTTTTTAATGGAGGGACAAATCACTAGAAAAAGCTTATGTTGTGCTTCATTCAAAAGATCCTTGTCCTCTTCCCTATGGGTCATGGCAGTGCTCCTGAGTGAGGTGCCCTTCCTGACTTGCTGGCTGCCTGGGCTGCCAATCCTGGGAAAAAACAGAGCTTCCCAATCTCTGTCTCATCACCTCTTGCTCAGATTAACCCCAGTTAGTTATTTCTGGCTTGCAAAGTGATAATACCCACCAACATTTCCACCCATTTAAACATTTCTGACTCAACATTATATCTGTTGAGTTCCAATTCAGTGCTAAGTGTTGGTCTGAGGGCTCAGCAAGGCCTATGGAATCTCTGCCCTTGAAATAACTGAAAACTCCCAGATGGCTGCAATAGTGGGTTTCGGTACTGTTCAGTTTCCTGGGGGCACATTCATTTGGATTACAGCACCCACCAGCTATGGGTACTGGTTTCAAGGGAAGTATATATATTGAGACTATTTTTACTTCCTAAACATTGAAAAGGGCAATATAGATTTCAGAAGTAACTGTTATTCCTCTACTATTTCCATGGTCAATATATTTAATCGCAGTGGTGACAAAGACTGATGAAAACAACTTGTAACTTCACCTCATCTGAACATCTGCTTTTTGTGTTGAATTTGAATGCAGTACCTTACATATTCTGCATGAAAACTCTCAGGGAACTGTGACCCAAGTTCAAACATCTAACTTTAAATTGTATTGTATTATCCACTTAATTCACTGTTTTTCTAGTGAATAATGTGTATAGAAATCTGCTAAGGTCTTGGGGTATGCATCAGAGAGTGCATATGAAAAAAAAGTACAATTTATCAATGTTATATAAATAAAGTGAAATTTCATACAAAAAGGTTAATAAAATTAACTTTTGGGAAAAAAGCAAAAGGGTGCACTAGTACTCCTATAGGTGTTAAACTATATAAGGTACATTTATTGTGGTCTGAGGTGTTATTGGAAAATATTGGCATTCAGTGAATAATGCCACCAATTTTCTGTTCTGCAATATTAAAAAACTGTGTCAGATTTATTGCAATGAATTTTTTTAAAGGTACCAGTAGTTTTTCAATGTGGAAATTACTAAGATAAATTTGAGTTTTCCCCAAAAGTCTGTAACAACCATACTTGATGAACTTTGTGTCATAGTGTATAAGAAAAGTTGCTTCTCTACCCCAAACCAGACATCATTGGAATAACCTTGTGTAGTATCAGCATATACAAGGTTAGATGACTTTTGCATCTTTTCTCCTTTTACTTACCACCTACAACATGGCTTATTTTTCATAAGCAAATTTCTATGTTTTTTAAACCTTTTGCACATCTCAGAATTCACTAGGAGGGATCCATGACAACCTAGAAACAAGCATATGTGAGATAGTGTATAGATTAATATATGAAGATGTTCAAGAAAATATTGATCTTGCCAAGAAATGGTGCAGTAACTGTATAAAAAGCTAAAAACTGAAATTGAAAGATAATTCTCCCGAGAATTACTAAGAATCATGTACTCTTTGGAAGCAGATATTTTAAGTAAAAAACCTTGAGACTGATGTCCACTGCATGTTTCATATGAATATTTTCTCTGGTTTTGAGGGCCATCAAATTTTAGCCAGTAAACTTTTGGCTTGATATACCATATTCAGAAATCCCACCATTCTTTTTATATACTTAGGCATTGCCGCGTCCGGCCACAGGAGCCGAGTCCGGTGAGGGACGGCGGGGTTAAGAAACACACAGGACACCAAGGCTCTTCATCCAGGAGGAAGTGCACGCGCTTTATTGCCAAATTTGTTCCCCTTATATATCTATTGCAACAGCTGCAGGAAATCACTCAAAAGTGAGGAGGGAAGAGTAATAACTGCCGTCCTTGGGTTACCGCCACCGTCCCCTATTAGGAGGCTCCGAACAGGTCAAGATGTTTCTGTAAGACACATGTGCTCGAGGCAGATGAACAGGAAACTGCCATCCTGCGTCACGGCCTTGTGAGCTGGCCACATTGACATGCAGAACAAAGAACTGGGGGTTGAGTCCCCAGGGGCCAGGGCAGACCTGCTACCAGCAAGTCCCCCTTTTTTGTTTTTTGCATGTCAATGAGAATCAAGTAGCCCCTGTCTTAGGTCATCCACTGCCCTCACATTGCTTATCCATCTCTGGGGAGGCCCCATTCCCCTGTCTTAGGTTGCAGTGCAAGCGTGGAAGTTGCCCGTCACTGGGAACTACAAGATCAGCCTTTATTGATAGGTGGAATATTACGGCCAGCAGGGCATGACTACGGATCCTATTTATCGTTTTGTTGATGGGACAGTTATGAACAGTGAGTGTCCCTAAACACAGGGTTTTATGGCAACGGTGGCAAGGCAACAAAAGGACTCAAACACAAGTCAAACACACATATGCAGGGGCCTGGATGCTGGCTTCATCCTCAGGGATCACATCTCATCTTCGGATGGGCCATAAGTACACCTCATGGGCAGGTTTGTCCGCCTCCAGGCACTGATAATGAACCTGTATTGGCTTAGAGACTAAGATGTTAATTTGATCCTTAATGAACTGAATCAATCTGTTTGCAATACAAGGTCCCAAACTGGCAATTAAAAGGAGACCCAGCAAGGGTCCCAAGAAAGGAAGGAGGTATGGTAAAAACCCATTAAGTTCAGTCCAGAGGGGGTTTTCAAATAATTCTCTTCTCCTTTTCTCTAGGTCTTCCTGAAGCTGTTTGATCTTAGTGCGGACTATGCCTGATTTATTGGCATAGAAACAGCACCTTTCTCCTAAGGCTAAACAGATTCCCCCCTGATTGGCAGTCAGTAAGTCTAGGCCTCACCTATTTGGGAGGACCACTTCTGCCAAAGAGTCAATTTGGTCTTGTAGATCCTTAATTGTGCCAGACAGGGTCTGCACATCATCTATAAGCTGCTGAGATAGACGGCGATAAGAATGTATCGCTGTACCCAGTCCAGCTGTGCCTGTGCCCACAGCAGCCATTATCCCCAGTGTGGCAAGTAACGGTAGAGCCTATATAGCTCACCTGTGTCTTCTCACTAGAGTATCTAGGCTGGGGATGGGCAGAGGCTCATCCCCAGGGACAATGGTTATGTCAGCGAGGAGCAGGGTGAGAACACATACACCTGTCCAATTTGCAGGGAGTCGAGGGAAGGCAGAATTTCCCCCACACATAAAAACAGTTCCATTAGGAGGACAGAGGGCTGGAGTGGGTGAGGAATAATTCTTCACCATCGAGCAGTTCCCAAAGGAGGTCACTCCAACATCCACATCATAGGTATTGTTTTGCATCATACCCAGAAGGCATATTGTAAAGACACCCATGGGCTGGACCTTGAAAGGTAATCTGGGCTGGCAAGTATCATCACTATGCATGGTGACATTAATAGGGACTGCTATGGGCATAACCGCCCCTGTTGTCATGCAAAGCCAGCAATCATTAGCAAGTGAGGGATTGGAGTCGTTAAACAAGGAAAAGGTGGTCCTTAAGATATCTAACGTGTTAGCATCCAGATGCGGGAGCTGTGACTTAGGCAGCACCAAGGGGTGGTATACAAGCTCAGGGATCTTCAGTTTCAAAAGCTTGATAACTTTAAGATGTTTAACAGAATCAGTAGGTACCCCCCCCCCCGTCAGAGATCCCTGTTGGGGCTGCAGTGGGCCAACAGGAGGACTTACCAACTTCACCCTGGCACCCAGCCAACCGGAGTTTAGATTCAACTCCCCCTTGGTAATCACTGTCCACAACTCCTGTGAGAATCCTCAAACCCTTAAGGAGGGCACTACCTCGCCCTAGCACAAGCCACACCATCCCCTTCGGTAGTGGACTAAACACTCCAGTATGCAAGTTTTGTGGGCCCATTTGGGGGGTTAATACTGCTTGAGAGGTGGAACTGAGGTCCAATCCTGCACTTCCTGGCATTCCCCTGGGGAGTCTACAGATAGAAAGGGGTTGGTCCGTGGGAGGTGACGAAGTCGCCCACTTCCTGGGGCACCATTCCATCCCTGGATTGCCTCGTATACCTTGGCTTCCAGGGCCCGGGGCGGGCCCCTGTTTCCGTTTCCCGGCTGCAGTGGGCGTCCCTGAACATCAAACTTGGAACGACACTCGCTGCTCCAATGATTCCCCTTGCCACATCGGGGCCAGGGGCCAGGAGTGCCTTCCTGACCCCAACAATTTCATTTAATATGCCCCTCTTTCCCGCATCGGAAGCAGCCTTTGGGTAGGGCCCCTTTACCATTAAACCCTGATAATCCCATTTTGAGGGCAGTGGCCAAGACCTGTCCAGTAATATGAGCTCCATCGATATCCTTACAAGCTCGAATCATGTCATCTACGCTCTTTGCTCTGGAAGATTTGATGGCATTTTGGCAATAAGAGTTCACATTTTCAAAAGCCAACTGTTTAATGACCGGCATGGCTTGTTCCAAATTAGGGAATATCTTTCCTGCTATCTGCATCAATCGGGCTATGAAGTCAGAATAAGATTCAGAGGGCCCTTGAGCAATTTTTGAAATCTTTGTTTCAGTTTTTGAAACAGGTAGAGCCTTCCAAGCCTGAATGGCTGCTGTGGCTATCTGAGCATAGACCCCAGGATCATAATTAATTTGTTAGTCTATGGCAGCATACTGTCCTGATCCTGTTAACATTTCGAGGTTACACCGTGGGAAGCCAGTGTTCAGATTGACCTGAGCTAGTTCGCGACACTTCTCTTGATTTTCACTTTTCCACACCAAAAAATCCCCACTGGGCAACACAGCACTGCAAAGCTGTTGCCAATCACTAGGTGTCAGTTGATTGGCAGAGAAAGACTCAAAGAGAGTCAATGTAAAGGGGGCATGGGGTCCATAATTAGTAACTGCCTCCTTTAGTTGTTTAATATCTTAAAGGCTAAAGGAACATGCTCTCTGGCCGGTTGTCCATCAGCATCCAAGTTTTCAATCACCAGAAAAGTTTGGAGTGTCTTAGGCTGCCACTGAACACCCCTGCACCTTCTGGGGCTGCCCTTGTCCCAATCGGGATTATAAGGAGGGAGCGCAACAGCGATCGGGTCCGTAGGTGCTTTCAATCTTGACTTCCTCAATCGACCCTCCAGTTCCTCTATCTCCCTTTCCAGTTCCTCCTCGGAGAGAGAGAGAGAGAGAATTAAGATCCTCATCACCCTTTTCTGAAGCGGGGACCTGAAGGCACCTCTTTGCTTTACCATTTAGGTCTTCCGAGGGACCTTCGTCCTTCAGAGACGCAGCCATCTGCTCTTCCTGAACCTCACTGAGGGCTTGCACGCACTCAGCAAGTTGTTCCTTCATCTTTACTTTGTCAGTTAAAAGAGCATCCTTAACCAATCTCCATAGAGAGAAAGTAGCAATTGGGACACGATCCAGACCCTGGTCTCTCAGCAACTTTTGGAGATCCTGCCTCACCAAATCCCAATCACTGTTATTGAGAAAGCCTCCTGTCAGAAACCAAGGACAAGCCTGGGCTATAGTTTCAACAAAATTTGTTGCTGTCTCAGTCTTAATTCCTGTTCCTTATCTATTTAACAGCTCTTTAACCTCGTTGGCCAGACAAAGCTTCGCTGTTGAATTACCCATGGTACGTACCCTGTCTCTCTTGAATTATCTTTGAACCAATCCTCCCCCTTCTTCTTTAGAAGGTGAGCCCCGTCCACTTACCCCTACTTTCCGGACCTCGGTGGGACTTCCAGATGCTGCGTCCGCCCACAGGAGCCGAGTCCGGTGAGGGACGGCAGGGTAAGAAACACACAGGACACCAAGGCTCTTCATCCAGGAGGAAGCACACGTGCTTTATTGCCAAATTTGTTCCCCTTATATATCTATTGCAACAGCTGCAGGAAATCACTCAAAAGCGAGGAGGGAAGAGTAATAACTGCCGTCCTTGTGTTACCGCCACCGTCCTCGATCAGGAGGCTCTGAACAGGTCAAGATGTTCCTGTAAGACACATGTGCTTGAGGCAGATAAACAGGAAACTGCAAGCCTGCATGACGGCCTTGTGAGCTGGCCACATTGACATGCAGAACAAAGAACTGGGGGTTGAGTCCCCAGGGGTCAGGCAGGCCTGCGACCAGCAGGCATGGTTTACTAAACATCTTTTGAGTTTTTGAACAGACTTTTTCTTTCTTTTCTTATACATAGCCCATTAGTTTTGTCACATTAAAATTCATTCATTCTTCAAAATTAGTTTAATTAAATTTCCTATTGTTTTAAAATAAAATCTCCACCTAAAATAATTTCTATATTTTAAAGCATTTTATTTTAGTATCTAAAATCTTTATGACTACTAACAAATGACATTCTATGTCTAATTTTTACCATTGTCTCTCTCATATTACTTTCATTATGATTTGAGTATGTCCCCCAAATGCTCATGTGTTGAGAACTTAGTTTCCAAAGGGAGAGAGTTGGAAAATAGTGGAATGCTAAAGAAGTGAGATCTAGTAGATTTTTGGTTAGATAATTGGGGGGATGCCATTGGAAAAGGTTAATGTAAATTTCATGGGACACAAGATAATTCCTACTAAAGCAGGTTGTTACAAAAAGAAAAATTCTTGTTTCTGAATCTCTGACTTCCTGTCTCACTATGTTCTCTCTCCCTCTCAAATGGGCCCTCACCATAATGCCATCTCTTGTGTAATGCAGATGAAGTGGCTATAACAGGAGCTAAGAAGATTCTGGTACAATGTACTTAAATCTTTAGAACTATGTACTCAAAAAATTTTATTTTTTTTATTTATTTGATTGATTGTTGGAGTTGGACACTATACCTTTATTTTATTTATTTATTTATTTTTATGTAGTGCTGAGGTTTTAACCCAGCCCCTTGCATGTTCTAGGTGAGCACTTTACCACTGAGCCACAATTTCAGCCTCTCAGAAAATATTTTTATGCATTTATATCTTTTTTATACATTGGCCTGGATCTGGTTTTTTTTTCTATAACATTATAAAACAGATTAAAACAACCTCTGTGTCTTACTTTTAAAAAAGACTGGTGAAACTCTGTAATGTATTACCAAAAATTCTGTAATAGCTTAAGAACAAGAGCTGTTATCCATTCACTGAGTGACCTTTAGTGAGGAATTAAATATCTTTGAGTCTCACGCCTCTTACTATGAGAGTGAGTAGAATAGCTAAGATTACATTTTAAAAGCCCTGGTATAATTTAGATGGTAATGGCTTAGCATTTATGGTTCTTATTTTTCTTAATTTAAAAGGAGCTATCTTGTATTTCTTATATTCTTCATGGTGCTTAGGTTAATGTATTGCTATATATTTGGGGACTCAAATATGTGGAATTGATTCTGTTCAGTAAAGCAAAAGAAAGAGTGGTACCTTAAAATATAGCAAAGATTCTATGTGAATGTTTTGATTTTTAATGGGAAGAATTTTTTTTCATTGCTACTGATCACAGAGGGAATTGGAATACATGGCTACATCTTGATGACACCCATTAATCAGAAATGGCCTGAATTAACTAGATCAAAACCATTAGAAACCATGAATAAAGAGGCAGATTTTAAAAATAGGTTTGTCTAGCAGCATTTTTGAGTCTCCTATTAGAGTACAAATTATGAGTATTTTTTACCAGTGAGTGGTCTCAAACTCAGGTAGCTACATTTTAAGCCTTGTGTATTCACACAAGTCACCTTCAATCAAAATACCATTGTAGGAAGAGAAATGTAGATCTTCACAAGCAGAAAAATCAAATACAAAAAAGTACAATTTGCCTTATGCAAAAAAAGATCTATTCATTTATGCCATACTTCTTTTAGCTCCCAGGTTACATATCCTTGGGCTCAAGATATTCAACCAGAAGAAAGTGGATTGGTTTTATGCTAGGTAAATTAAGAACTGATATTATTAGAATGTAGAATAAACATATTTTGATTTGGGTTTCAGTTGTCTGAAATATGACAGCTTGTGCAGGAAAACAATGCAAGAGATTTTGTCCTCCACTTCACCCAAATTGTATGGAAAAATATATTTTTTAAATTAGAAGTGGAACCCACAGGCAATCTACAGCAGGTATTGAAAGGTCATGATGAGACACAAAACTGCAATTGTTTTCTCATGTTTTTTATATCATTGATTGGTGTGGAATTTGATTTGAATGTTTGGAATATAAAAACTTTATTTAAAAATAAACATAACTATTCTTTTGTAATTTAAGGTAATTTTAAGGCTCATAGCCTTAGGTCATAATACACAGTATAATTACCTCATATTTTTCTAAGGCAATCCCAAGACAAAGCAGTTGGGATATACACTTCATACAAAATATTATTTATACTAAGTAAAACTATGTTGTCCCATGAATCATACTTTGCAGTATATATTTGGTCTTAAAATTATTAGAAGTGAATCCTTTGATGGGGCTGCCAAAAGGTTTATATTTTCTTGTTCTTGTGAATATTGTGGCAGAATATATGGAGGATAAACTAGAGATTTCTACAATTGTGTATTTTTTGTGGAAACTTTTGAAGGTACATCATTGTTATTAATGAAAAGACTGACTAAAAACAACACTGTTCTTTAAGCTGTACATAAGTGAACAAGTACTTTGTTAAGCAAAAATTCCCTGTGCAGTCAGGGATGGCTGAAATACTGATTATACTGAGACTCTGGAAATCTAAATCTTTTTTTTTTTTAACCTCTTACTAGTAAATTATTTTAGCTCAATAAATCTCTCTCTATTCATTTTCTTGCTTTTAAAACCAGAGGAGCAATACTTGTCTTTTTTAACTTTCTGGATTGCTTCCCAATTTATTTATGTATTTTTCTTTTTTTTATTGATTATTTAAAGCATTACATAGCTCATGATATATCATCTTTCATACATTTGACTCAAATTGTGTTTTGAACTCCCATTTTCACCCCAAATACAGATTGCAGAATCACATCTGTTACATATTCACATTTTTACATAATGCCATATTAGTGACTGTTGTATTCTGCTACCTTTCCTATCCCCTACTATCCCCCCTCCCCTCCCCTCCCCTCCCATCTTCCCGCTCTACCTCCCCTGCTGTTGTTCAATTCTCTCCCTTTTTTCCCCTCCCCCTTGCCCCTCATAACCTCTTATAATTTTATGTATCATTGAAGGTCTCCTACCATTTCCATAGCTTTCCCTTTTCTCTCCGTTTCTCTCCCCCCATTCGTCTTTGTTTACTGTAGTCTTTTCCTCATGCTCTTCCTTCCTGTTCTGTTCTTAGTTGCTCTCTTTATATCAAAGCAGACATTTGGTATTTATTTTTTAGGGCTTGGCTAGCTTCGCTTATCATAATCTGCTCTAATGCCATCCATTTCCCTGCAAATTCTATGATTTTGTCATTTCTTAGTGCTGCATAATACTCCATTGTGTATAGATGCCACATTTTTTTTATCCATTCATCTATTGAGGGGCATCTAGATTGGCTCCACAGTCTAGATATTGTGAATTGTGCCATTATAATCATTGATGCAGCCGTATCCCTATAGAGCGCTCTTTTAAGGTCCTCAGGGAATAGTCCGAGAAGTGTGATAGCTGGGTCAAATGGTGGATCCATTCCCAGCTTTCCCAGGAATCTCCATACTGCTTTCCAAATTGGCCTCACCTTTTTGCAGCCCCACCAGCAGTGTACAAGTGTACCCTTTTCCCCACATCCCCGCCAACACTTATTGTTGTTTGATTTCATAATGGCTGCCAATCTTACTGGAGTGAGATGGTATCTTAGGGTGGTTTTGATTTGCATTTCTCTGATTGCTAGAGATGGTGAGCATTTTTTCATGTACTTGTTGATTGATTGTATGTCCTCCTCTAAGAAGTGTCTGTTCAGGTCCTTGGCCCATTTGTTGATTGGGTTATTTGTTATCTTATTGTTTAATTTTTTGAGTTCTTTGTACATTCTGGATATTAGGGCTCTATCTGAGGTGTGGGGGGTAAAAATTTGTTCCCAGGATGTAGGCTCTCTATTTACCTCTTTTATTGTTTCTCTTGCTGAGAAAAAACTTTTTAGTTTAAGTAAGTCCCATTTGTTTATTCTTGTTGTTAACTCTTGGGCTATGGGTGTCCTATTACGGAATTTGGAGCCCAACCCCACAATATGTAGATCGTAGCCAACTTTTTCTTCTATCAGATGCAGTGTCTCTGATTTGATATCTAGCTCCCTGATCCATTTTGAGTTAATTTTTGTGGATGGCGAGAGAAAGGGATTCAATTTCATTTTGTTGCATATGGATTTCCAATTTTCCCAGCACCATTTATTGAAGATGCTATCCTTCCTCCATTGCATGCTTTTAGCCCCTTTATCAAATATAAGATAGTTGTAACTTTGTGGATTAGTCTCTGTGTCTTCTATTCTGTACCATTGGTCCACCTGCCTGTTTTGGTACCAGTACCATGCTGTTTTTGTTACTATTGCTTTGTAGTACAGTTTGACCTCTGGTATCGCTATACCTCCAGATTCACACTTCCTGCTTAGAATTGCTTTTGCTATTCCGGGTCTTTTGTTTTTCCATATGAATTTCATGATTGCTTTGTCTATTTCTACAAGAAATGCCGTTGGGATTTTGACTGGCATCGCATTAAACCTGTAGAGAACTTTGGATAATATCGCCATTTTGATGATGTTAGTTCTGCCTATCCATGAACAGGGTACATTTTTTCCATCTTTTGAGATCTTCTTCTATCTCTCTCTTTAGGGTTCTGTAGTTTTCATTGTATAAATCTTTCACCTCTTTTGTTAGGTTGATTCCCAAGTATCTTATTTTCTTTGAGGATATTCTGAATGGAGTGGTTTTCCTTATTTCCATTTCAGAGGTTTTGTTGCTGATATACAGGAATGCCTTTGATTTATGCGTGTTGATTTTATAACCTGCCACTTTGATGAATTCATTTATTAACTCTAGCAGCTCCTTTGTAGACTCTTTGGGGTCTCTTAAGTATATTATCATGTCATCTGCAAATAGCGATAGTTTAATTTCTTCTTTTCCTATTTTTATGCCTTTAATTTCTTTTGTCTGTCTAATTGCTCTGGCTAGTACTTCGAGAACTAAATTGAATAGAAGTGGTGATAGAGGGCATCCCTGTCTTGTTCCAGATTTCAGAGGGAATGCCTTCAGTTTTTCTCCGTTTACGATGATGCTAGCCTGAGGTTTAGCATATATGGCTTTTACAATGTTGAGGTAAGTTCCTGTTATCCCTAGTTTTTCTAGTGTTTTGAACATAAAGGGATGCTGTACTTTGTCAAATGCTTTTTCTGCATCCATCGAGATGATTATATGGTTCTTGTCTTTAAGTCTATTGATGTGGTGAATAGCATTTATTGATTTCCGTATATTGAACCATCCTTGCATCCCAGGAATGAATCCTACTGGATCATGGTGCACAAGTTTTCTGATATGTTTTTGTATTTGATTCGCCAGAATTTTATTGAGAATTTTTGCATCCAAGTTCATTAGAGATATTGGTCTGTAGTTTTCTTTCTTTGAAGTATCTTTGCCTGGTTTGGGTATCAAAGTGATGTTGGCCTCATAGAATGAATTTGGAAGAGCTCCCTCTTTTTCTATTTCCTGAAATAACTTGAAAAGTATTGGTATTAATTCTTCTTTAAAGGTTTTGTAAGAAGTCCAAGAAATGAATTTCCCTCTTAAAACTGCTTTCATTGTGTCCCATAGATTCTGGTATGTTGTGTCTGTATTATCATTTGACTCTAAAAATTTTTTCATCTCCTCCTTTATGTCTTCTATAACCCATTGATCATTCAATAACATATTGTTCATTGTCCATGTGATGTAGGATTTTTCCTTCCTTCTTTTATCATTGATTTCCACTTTCATTCCATTATGATCAGATATGGTGCATGGTATTATCTCCATGCCTTTATATTTACTAAGAGTTGCCTTATGGCATAATATATGGTCTATCTTTGAGTAGGATCCATGTGCTGCTGAGAAGATCGTGTATCCACTTGATGATGGTTGATATATTCTATATATGTCGATTAAGTCTAGGTTATTGATTGTGCTGTTGAATTCTATAGTTTCTTTATTCAGTTTTTGTCTACAGGATCTGTCTAATGGCGAGAGCAGTGTGTTGAAATCACCCATAATTATTGTGTTGTGGTCTATTTGACTCTTGAACTTGAGGAGAGTTTGTTTTATGAACGTTGCAGCTCCATTGTTTGGTGCATACAAATTGATGATTATTATGTCTTGTTGGTGGATGGTTCCTTTTAACAGTATATAGTGTCCTTCTTTATCCTTCTTGATTAACTTAGGTTTGAAGTTGATTTTATTCGATATGAGTATGGCCACTCCTGCTTGCTTCTGAGGGCCATGTGAGTGGTATGATTTTTTCCAACCTTTTACCTTTAGCCTGTGTATGTCTTTTCCTATCATATGAGTCTCCTGATGGCAGCATATTGTTGGATTTGTTTTTTTGATCCAGGTTACTGGCCTATGTCTCGTGATTGGTGAGTTTAGGCCATTAACATTTAAGGTTACAATTGAGATATGATTTGTACTTCCAGTCATGTTTCTTTATTTATTTATTTTAGTTTGGCTAGTTTTACTTTTTGGTTATTTTCCTCCCCCTTTACTGAGATACCTCCTGCTGTTAGTTTTGGGCACTATTTTTCAATTCCTCTTCTTGTAGTGTTTTGTTCAAAATGCTTTGCAGAGCTGGTTTTCTTGCTGTGAATTCTTTTAGCTTTTGTTTATCGTGAAAGATTTTAATTTCATTGTCAAATTTGAAGCTCAATGTTGCTGGATACAGTATTCTTGGTTGGAATCCATTATTTTTCAGCATTTGAAATACATTGTTCCAGGATCTTCTCGCTTTCAAAGTCTGTGATGAGAAATCAGTCTTTAACCTAATTGGTTTACCCCTGAATGTAATCGGCCTCTTTTCTCTCGTAGCTTTTAATATTCTCTCCTTGTTCTGTATGTTGGCTATCTTCATAATTATATGTCTTGGAGTTGGTCTATTATGGTTTTGAATGTTTGGGGTCCTGTAGGCTTCCAGGATTTGGCAATCCATTCCATCTTTCATCTCTAGGAAGTTTTCTAGAATTATTTCATTTAATATGCTGTCCATTCCTTTGGTTTGAATCTCTGTGCCTTCTTCTATCCCTATGACTCTCAGATTTTTTTTTTTTTTATGACATCCCATATCTCCTGAATAGATTGCTCTTGGGATTTAAGCATCTTTTCTGTGTTGACTATATTCTTTTCAAGTTGATAAACCTCGTCTTCATTATCTGATGTTCTGACTTCTACTTGATCAAGTCTATTTGTAATATTCTCGTTTGAGTTTTTAATTTGGTTTATACTTTCCTGCAATTCTAGGATTATTGTTTGATTTTTTTTTAAGATCTCTATCTCCTGGTAGAGCTCATTCTTTGCCATTTGAATTTGTTTGTTTAATTCATTTTCAAAATATACTTTTATTTCTTGGACTTGCTGTCTCATGTCCTCTAATATTCCTTTCCATTCGAGTTAGGTATGCCTTGAGTTCTTTCCCTATCCCTGTTTCTGATGTTTCTATGTCCTCCTGTAGAATTGAGTTGTCTTGCATTGTTTGTAATCCTTTTTTCCCTTGTTTTCTCATGTTGTCCACGTTACTTTCCAGCTCTGTTTGATTGTTGTATTTCTGCTCTCTTCTATAGATTTGTTTCATTTCTGTATTACTCTGATGTCTCTCCTTTGTGTTGTTAAACTATGCCTGCTAACGTGGATTCTGCTGGGAAGGAATTCCGACGTCCGAGCTCCAGTGACGACACTACTCTGCTATGACGGGCCCCAGTCTCCTTGCTGGGGTGCCCTTATGGGGGGGTGTGACTGGACTGTCTCTGTTTGGTTTCAGCTCCCGGTCGCGGCAGGCGGGCAGTCTCCAGCTGCCCAGTATCACAGGCCGCAGGCAGGTGATCAGTCGCCAGCAGGCGGGTATTCTCCTACCGCCCAGTTACGCGGGCAGTGGGTGAACTCTCGCCAGCGGGCCTGCAGTTTACAGCCGCCCAGTTGCAAGGGCCTTGCCTCTAGTCCCCTGGTTTCTCCTGCTAGTCTTGGTTTCTCCTGCTAGACCAGATTTCCCCTGAGTGATGGTTCTCAGCAGTTCAAACTGTACTCTGGGCCTGCCATTTGTTGGGTGTGGAGGGTGGCTACTGGGAACCCCGGCACTCTATTGTTTTGTTTCCCTTGTGGGGGATAGAACTGTACCGCTTTTTTCCCTATCTGAAATCCCGTACTCAGCCCGGGGGTCAGTGCCGGCTTGGCTGGCGGGATTCCACTGTGTCGCAGCCACTTATCTTCCTGCTTGCTAGTTAATCCCTTCTCTGCAGTGCCACGCCTTCTGTAGCCGCGGGGCAGGCCACGCGAATCAGACAGCCTGGATCTCCGGGGTCACACAGTTGGCTTTTGGGATCCCTGGCACTCTATGGTTTTGATTTTTTCTGCTTGCCCCTCCCCCAGTGCTGTTTCCCAATTTAACTGAAATAATACATGTTTGGAATATATTACAAAGCATACAAATGAAAGTGAATAATCATTGTTAACTTTGTGACTCTTTTTCTTTCAAATGCTATTCTAGCTTAAAGTGGGTAACTTATCTTTTTTCAATTACCTATAACTGATTAAATATCCATTTTCCCCCTAGCATTTGGAAGTAACACTTCATCCACTATTGGTCTCTTGCTTAAGGTTTTACAAGATGTTATTTGTATGTTGTTCTGTGTTGACCCCATTGATTTTTCCTCTCATTTAGTGTAGTTTCATGTATAATTAAATTGTTATAAATGTCTATATTAGAGAGTGTACAATGTCCCCAGACCTTGTTCTTAAACATATGTTGTTGTAAACTCAGTTCTTCATGAATTATATGTAATATTATTGGGAATGATATTCAATATGATTTTTGTATGGATTACATGTATAAGAAGCCTTTATCCTATTGTAGCTGATAAGAAAACATTTTATGATAAGAAACTTAATCTTTACATACAACCTTCTCAGTTTACCTTACTAATTGGTCCATAGAAAATAAGACTATGAAACATAGCTCATTGATTATTTATTCCCATTTCACATTCACCAGGGTGTCTTCTGCTGTGGTTAATAAAGTTTTATTTTTTATTAAAAGTTTTGCCACATTATTCTTATTTGTAGGGCCATTCTGCAGTGTGAGTTCTTCTATGGTGAATAAGGCCTATTTTATTGCTAAAAGCTTTCCCACATTCTTTACATTTGTAGGGATTCTCTCGAGTGTGAGTTTTGCTGTGGCAAATAAGGTGTGATTTTCGACTGAAAGCTTTGCCACATTCTTTACTTTTGTAGGGCTTCTGTCCAGTTCAAGTTCTTCTGTGGCAAATAAGGTCTACTTTTTGACTGAAAGCTTTGCCATAATCTTTACATTTGTAGGGCTTCTCTACAGTGTGACTTCTACTGTGGCGATTAAGGTGTGATTTTCAACTGAAAGCTTTGCCACAATCTTTACATTTGTAGGGCTTTTCTCCAGTATAAATTCTCTGGTGGTGAACAACACCTGATTTTTTATATGATTTCTGGTGTTCACTCTCACTTTTAGTTTTCCATATTTTGTTTTGTGGTAAATAGTCAAGGTCACAACTTCTATTTTTCCCACTTATCTCTTTTTGAAATATATGTTTTATGCCATTCTCTGGTGAATCTTCTTGGGTATTATGAGAAATCATGGCTGAAATAAACATAAATTAAAAAAAAACAATACCTACTAGACAGGGATAAATATATTTTGCATACATAACATGAAATAAAGGTAAAATACATACATCAGGAGTGTAGCAGATTAGTAAGTTCAAGTCATCAGAAATCAAAAAATTTATCAGTTCAATAAAAATGTACAGACAAAATTACCTTGAGAATATTACCCAAATTCTTGTAGAGACCACAGTATCCAAGAGGAGTACATCATTAAGAAGAGTAATATAATAAAGTGAAGGTAAGTATGTTACTATTATAATCCACAGCCTTTTATCTTTCATAAGATAGCATTGTGTATTTAGGAAATATCTACCAGCTACCTTCACTCTCAGTAGAATAAGAGAAATGTAAAACATATACAAACATTTGTGGCTTTTTGAAAGAGTGTCCAAAAATGGGTTTTGGTCTACCATGACATGCAGAAATGAAAATAACTAGTATATTTTGAGTGATAATACCAAAAATATTCAACAAGGGTGAAGAGGCTATGGAATCTTAAAAAGAAATATGAATAAAAAAAATTTACTAAGAAATATATACATATATGTTTATAAAATTTTCCATAAAAACATTTTAAAAGACTATAGAAACCTTGAATAGCCTATGGCCATAATATTTGTATGAATTCAACACATACCAATCAAGTATAATAAATTGATTTTTATATTTTTAAATTCATGTGATATGATGATTTCTTTCATTGACAAATACACCTTTGTTGATTTCCTAAATATATCATGGTATTTTATAATATATATACAAGGTAAAATTACTAAATATAATGAATTAACAACAAAAAATAAATTAACACAATCATTGTTTCATATACTTACCAGTTTTGTTCTTACAAGGTATTGTTTTCTTTCTATTAATATTTATAAAGAACATAATACACTCACCATGTTGTAAAACAAAACTCTTTACACTCTAATGCTCAATAAAATAAAAATATGTGAATTTGACTAAATATCAACCCTATACAAAACACAGTACCTGGTGAGCAAAATTTTACTCACTAAATTTCTGACTTCCACACATGAATCAAATGCTCCTGCAATTTAATCTCTGCCTGCCACATTTCACTTAATGCAAAGTCCTGCATATATTTCTTATAACACTTTAAGAGACAAAATATTTTTACAAGTAAATAATAATAGTATATAAGTACAATATTTTTACTCATTTGATCATTGATGGGCACATACATTGAGTCCCTAGCTTTAATACTGAGAACAATGTGCACACTAAACACAAAAGCAGAGGTATCTCTTCAATTTTCTGATTTAATTGTTCATGGATACATATTTAGCACTGGCATTTCTGGATCTTTAGGTCATCCAACTTTTAATTTTTCATGTGTGGTGCTTGAGATTACCCCCCCCCAAATTCTATATCACTGAACTACAACACAAGACTTTTTAAAATTGTTTGAGTCATGCTGTTTCTAAATTTATATGACTTCCCTTAAACATGAAGTACTTTTTCATGGCCTTACAATTAGCAAATATTTCAAGGACGGAGCACTGTTCTTGCCTATTTTTATTTATTTAAAAGTTTTTATACTTTTTTTTCCAAAAATGGACTATATAATCTACTGTTGGCTCCTTTAAGGAACAAATAAAAATAATACAGCAAATATTAAACAAAGAGAAGCGTGGCTTAATCCAAGTGACAAAAAAGAAAAAAAAATTAGAAATGAAAATTAGGATACTGGCAGTTATGAATTATTCAAAGAACACTAAAAGAAAGTTTAGAGAGTGAAATTGAGACCAAAAATATTAACATAAATAAGCACAAATTGTGTATGTGAATAATTCTTTAGGAAAAATGAGAGGAGCATTCCTAGTGTGCAAAACTGAAATTCTACCAATATGGAAGAGGCTTATAAAGCAGGACCAAGTTTAAGAGAAGTCTAAGCAACTTGTGAAATACTGTAAAAATTAAAAACCTAAAGGATATATATATATATATATATATATATATATATATATATATATATATATATAGAGAGAGAGAGAGAGAGAGAGAGAGAGAGAGAGAGAGAGAAGAGTATGAAAAGAATCCAAGCATGCCACAATGGAAAGCAATGATCTAGAAATTAAATCATTAATCAAAATAGAAATAATAAGAAATATAGAAAACAACTTACAAAGTAGAAGTAAAATGAATTTTTCACTTCAAAATATTTATGATTATCAATGCATTATTGCAAAACATAAAACAAAAAAAAAATTACTAACAAAATTGAATCTAAAAAAGAAACTGCCAAGTCAGTTCCAGCAGAGAGCATGGAAAGAAACAGGCATAATCTGCTCCTAGAGGCCCTATTTGTTTGAAGATGGATAGTTCCATTGCCTTTACATCTCATCATTTTGCACAATTTTTAATCAATAAGATACAGATTTAAATCATGAAATTTCTCATAATCCTTTGGACAAGATTTTATTGAGTGTGAAAATTGTATCCAAATACAATTTTTAAAACAGAAACAAACAAAGATCTAGCCTCTCTCATATTAATATGCATTAAATATTGGTTTATTTACAATTAATGTTCTCAATATACAACATAAAGTTAAATACTCAAAACTGGTCATCTGCATTGAGTAGATATTTTATTCTCAAACAGCCATTACCAAAAAAAATTAGGTAACATATAAGATTCCACCTGACCCAGCATGACATGGTCCTATGCCTTTGATCACGTGGGGAAAAAGCATAGACTGCTAAACTTATGCCAACATGTCCTATTTGGACTCTAGCTTGATGCATGAAATATAGCAATTATAATTGTACATCAGGGACTTCACAAGCTGATTCCTAAGTTTCATTTAAACCTGGAAGAGAAGAGTCCCTCCAAACAAGAGAATAATCATTCTCCTCAAAAGAGTAAAAACATTAAAGAGAAACCCAAGATACTATAATTTCAGTTACTTGGGGGAATATCAAACCATTAACAGCCTCAGCTCAATAGGTGTTGGCTAAAATGAGGTTAGAATGTATTCTAGATATCTTTCTTACTGCTTTGATTGATAAACTCACACAAAACTCTGTAAATGCTTTGGTCTTAATAACAACATTGCTCCGTTTTTGTACACCAGCTGTGGGAAATTCAGTACTGTCAGATCCTGGACTTCTACAATGCATTATAATATCTTGACTCACTTGGATGAAATTGTTACATACCTGCAAAAATGTTTCATTGTATTCATTTTTGTCTTAGCAGAATAACTGTGTCCTTACCATCCACATAGTATTTAATAGGTCACCATCCTGCACAATTTATTCATAAAATCTTTATTCCTCTTGATAAAAAATGTGATGATTCAGTGAATCTTCTCTCTAAGGCAGAATTTGTTGCTTTGACATTCTCCTTAGTGGGTTTCCCTGGATAAGCTCTATGGGCTTACAAAACTACTATGAAACTCGCCTATGCTATCATAAGAAGTATTAGTCATGCCTCCACGGCCGTTAATATGCTTAATGAAGAACAAAAACATTGTCAAGCCATACTTGACAATCATGCTGCAATTGATTGCCTGTTATTGCAACATCATAAAAGATATGAAAAGTTTAATAACATGTGTTTCTTCAATTTACGTGATAACGGTAATTTTATTTCAAAAGAATTAGATTAACATAAAGATATCATTAATAAGGTCCAACAAGATGATGAATGTTTAGACATGTTGGATTGACTAACTTCATGTTTACACAATTTTATCTGGATAAAAATATATTCATAGGTGGATGTTTACTGATGTTCATACTTGCTGTTGTTTATGCCTGCCCAATTTTTTGCCCCCACCAGCATTAAGGAACTAAGTAATATTATTTATTCAAGGGGCCTTAAAAAAGGAGGGGGGCTATAGGTATTCTGACCTTGGAAACAGACAGAAAAGTGTGGGGGTGATGGTAACTGGCACCCTGAGTCCCACAATAGTAATGCCCAGCAGTTTCTCCCTGAAGCTATTAAGACAACTATACAAGTGCACTATCTAGTTTCTGTGGTAATGTCCTTAGGGAGAAGAGGCTCTATGTTTGTATTAACTCTGCCTTATCTTGGTTAGCTAGCACCTGGGGTTAAAATAATACTGGGTTAGAATTTAGTCATGGTAATAGAAGCTATGCAATTTGGCCGTGAAGGAGTGGCCAGTTTTTTTTTTTCTTTTAAATGTGTGTGTCTTGGGCTGGGGATGTGGCTCAAGTGGTAGTGCACTCGACTGGCATGCATGCGGCCCGGGTTCGATCCTCAGCACCACATACCAACAAAGATGTTGTGTCCTCCAAGAACTAAAAAAAAAAAAAAATATTAAAAATTCTCTCTCTCTCTCTCCCCTCTCTCACTCTCTCTTTAAAAAAATAAAATAAATGTGTGTGTCTCTCTCTTTTGTTTGCTTCTTTACAGGTTTTCTCACAAGAAGATTTTTAACAGATCAAGCTGGCCCTCACAACAAAAGGTAAGTTTGGGTGGTTAATCTGAATAAACTGAGACATCACTAAAGAAGAAAACAGAGGACTAAAAAGAATTTGAAAATGTGATAAATGGAGGGCACTATGTATTCAATGATTACAATCAAAAGAAACAGACCTAAGATTCTGATTTTTTTTTCCGCTGAATAACTACTCTATCAATTTTTTTTTTTTAGTTTGGTTTTCTCCATTTGAACGTCTCAACTGTGTCCCCTGCTATGTGTAGGCTACAATAATTTACATCACTAAATTACACTAGTTTCTACTTATCTAAACTGAAGGACGTATAACACACCAAGAAAGGGAGAAATTAAAGAGTAAAATGTTATATATTAAAGAGTAAAATATCTGTACTAAAAATGCCCTTTTTCTTTGAAATACAAATCTGAAACTCATTCTTATTCTGTTGTGTCTCAGAAGACACAACAGAAGTAAATTAAATAATAATTATTTTTTTTTTTTTTTTTTTTTTTTTTTTTTTTTATTTTTTTTTTTTTTTATTGGTTGTTCAAAACATTACACAGCTCTTGACATAGCATATTTCTTACATAAGCTTTGAGTGAGTAATTATTAATTAAAACTTTTTGAAGGAAATTAAACTTACCCAGGAAGGCAAAGTTTCTATAGTTCTCTAACATCACAACTTTATATAAGTTTTTCTGAGCAGGCTGAAGGCATTCCCACTCTTCTTCAATAAAATCAATGGCTATATCCCTGAATGTTAACAGTACCTGAAATAAGAATAGATAAATAAATAACACATTGACCAGATGAACATTTGCACAGTCTGCAATATAATTGAAGTTGAAATGAAAGTTAGTAGACTATCATGTAAGTGGTGTTTTGGAACACAAAGATACCATTACCTACTTCTGCAGAAAAAATGATTTAAGTTCAAAAAAGTATATACACTCCACATTTATGGAACACAACATAAAACTCAGGCATTACCACAAAAATATTTATTTTGTAATTTTTTATATCATGATCTAAATTATACATAGAGTTCAGATGAGAAAATTATGGTAATTAAGAAAGGGAATCCTCAAATATTAATTGTACAACCACTAATCAGAGATTTACTAAAGTGTAGGATCTTATTTTTTATTTCTCTGATGCAGCTGGCTGTTCTGAATATTTAGTGAGATCTCTAGTAACCCAATACCATTGGTGTAAGAGAAATTTTGAAATTTTTGGAACAGCATCCTCAAAACTATGTCAAGACTCCAGAAAATCTCAGTTCAAAAAAACATATTTGAGAGTTATGCTTTTCCTGAGTTCAGGAAGATGAAAAACATGACCACTTCTTTTTATGCTACAGGTGAAAGATACGGTTTTTTTTTAACCAATACTTCTCCTTAGATATAAAAAACTACAGAGAAACTGTCCTGAGGGCAGGGAGATTTAACAAGAAAGTGTTTGGTGTGTGATTGTTTGTGTGTATGTGTGATTGTGTGTGTATGTGTGTGTGTGTGTGTTTGTGTGTGTGTATTTGTTTTTTCCCCAGATCTAAAGATTTGAGTCTATTATTTAAATTGATTAATGGTATATTCCTTATTTTATGACATGTCCTTAGACACAATGGCCTGTCTATAACATTTTCTTTTAATTCCTAGGATGAAAGCCCCTTAAGAAAGTGTACTTGAAATCAAGATGAATTGAGTTGCTATGCATGATGTCATATACCTGTTATTCCAGGTAGGGGATTTGAAATTTTGCTTCTTTAGGAAGACTACTAAAGCACAAGAAATAGAAACAAGTGTCACTATATGGGATGAATTCAAACTTAAAAGATTCTTCTCAGCAAAAGAAACAATCAGTGAGGTGAAAAGTGATACCAGAGAATGGGAGCAAATTTTTACCCCCTGCACATCAGATAGAACCCCTAATTTCCAGGATATATAAAAAACTTAAAAAACTTAATGCCAAAAAACAAATTTTCCAATCAATAAATAAAATGGGCTAAAGAAATGAAGAGACACACTTCTTAGAAGATAAACAATCAATCCATCCATAAAAAATGTTCAACATGTCTAGCAATTAAAGAATTGCAAATCAAAACTACTCTAAAATTTAATCTTACTCCAATCAGAATTGCAGTTATTAAAAATACAAGCAAAAATATATGTTGGTGAGGATGTGGGGAAAAAGGCCCACTGTTACTCTGTTGGTAGGACTCTAAATTGGTGACACCAATCTGGAAAAGAATAAGGAGATTCCTTAGAAAACTTGGAAAGGTGGGTGGGGATGTGGCTCAAGCGGTAGCATGCTCGCCTGGCATGCGTGCGGCCCGCGTTTGATCCCTAGCACCACATACAAACAAAGATGTTGTGTCTGCCGAAAACAAATAAATAAATATTGAATTTTTTTAAAAAAAAGAAAACTTGGAAAGGAACCAAAATTGACCCAGCTATTCCAATCCTCAGTTTAGACCAACAAGAGCTAAGAACAGCATAATACAGTGGCATATCTACATCAATGTTCATAGCAAAACAATTCACAATAGGTAAACTATAGAACCAATCTATATGCTCTTCAATACATGAATGGATAAAGAAACTATAGTCTATATACACAGTGAAATATTACTGAGCATTAAAAAATAATAAATTTATAGAATTGGAAAGTAAATGGATGGAGTTGGAGAATATCATGCTAAGGCAAGTAAACCAATCCACTAAACCAAAGACCTAATATTTACTCTGCTAATTGGATGCTGATCCACAATGAGAGAAGTGGGAGGTAGCATGGAAGAAATGAATAAACTTTGAATAAGACAAAGGGGAGGGAGGTGATGGGAGATGGTATAGAGGTAGGTAAGATGGTGGAATGTGATGGAAATATTTTGTACACAAAGTAGAGTTACATGGGTTTTGTAATTATACTTTCTTTATAAGAGAAATAAAATTTTGTTCTCTACTTGTGCACTATGAAGTGAAATGCATTCTGCTCTAGTAGCAAGTTAGAACAAATTAATAAATTAATTGATTTTTAAAAATTCAGGAAATAGGCTTGGTTTCCCATATATATATATATATATATATATATATATATATATATATATATATGCATATATTCTATATATAACATGCACATATTTAATGTATATAATTTATAAACATTTTTTCATATTTTTTATTGATTTTTTAAATAAATGATAACAGAAGCATTACAATTTTTATTCCATGTATAGAGTACAATTTTTCATATCCCTGGTTTTATATAAAGTATGGTGATACCAATTTGTGTCTTTATACATATATTTTTGATGATTAACTCTATTACATTCCACCATCCTTTCTAATCCCCTTTCCCCTTTATTTCTTCCCACCTCTCTGCTGTATCTAGAAACCATCTATTTCTCTCATGCTCCCCCTACCAACGCCATTATGAGCTCTGCTGTATCTAGAAACCATCTATTTCTCTCATGCTCTCCCTACCAATCCCATTATGAGCAAGCATCTTTATATCAGACAAAACATTTGGCATGTTTTTTTTTTTTTTTAATTAGCTAGCATCACTTAGCATTATCTTCTCCAAAGCTATCCATTTACCTGAAAATGACAGATATGATTTATACATAGAAAACTCAAAAAGCTCCACCAGAAAACATCTGGAACTAGTAAATAAATTTAGCAAAGTAGCAGATATAAAATTAACACCCAGAAATCAAAGGCATTTATGTATATTAGTAAAAAATCTTCTGAGAAAGAAATGAAGATAACTATCCCATTTACAATAACTTCAAAAAATAAGATATTTGGGAAGCAACTTCATGAAAGAGGTGAAGGAACTAAACAAGAAAAGCTACAGAACCCTAAAGAAAAAAATCAAAAAAGACCTTAGAAGATGGAAAGATCTACCTTACTCATGAATAGGCAGAATTAATATTATCAAAATGACAATGCTACCAAATTTACTGCAATTCTGATCAAAATCCCAATGGCATTCTTCGTAGAAATAGAAAAAGCAACCATGAAATTTATCTGGAAAAATAAGAGACCAAGAATAGCTAAAGAAATCCTTAGCAGGAAGCGTGAGGCAGGTGGCGTCACTATACCAGACCTTAAACTAGACTAAAGAGCAATGGTTACAAAACAGCATGGCATTGGCAACAACAACAACAACAACAACAGCAACACAGAGTGGAAGAAGAATGGTGCAGAATAGAGAACACAGAGACTAAACCACATAATTTTGATTATAATATATTAGACAAAGGTGCCAAAAACATGCACTGGAGAAAAGAAAGCCTGTTCAACAAACCACTATCTCTCACCATGCACAAAACTCAACTCAAAGTGTATTAAGAACCTAGGAATTAAACCAGAGACTCTGCATCTAATAGAATAAAACACAGGCTCTAAACTTCATCATGTGGGATTAGGCCCCAATTTCCTTAATAAGACATCTATAGCACAAGAATTAAAACAAATAATCAATAAATGGGATGGAATCAATCTAAATAGTTTATTCTCAGCCAAAGAAACAATCTGTGAGGTGAAGAGAGAGCATACATCCTAGAAGAAATTTTTTGCACCTCACACATCAATAGAGCATTGATGTGTGAGGGGTACATAAAGAAATCTAGGGTACATAAAGAACTCAAAAAACTAAGCAAATCATCATCATCATCATTATCTTCATCATCATCATCATCATCATTCAATCAAGAAATGGGCCAAGGATCTGAACAGAGAATTCTTAGAAGAGAATATAGAATCAATCAACATTTTGACTATAAATCTGATTTGTTACGGTGCTCACTTTACAGGGCCAAGCATAGTTCACGTTCAGTTACTAAGGAAGGGAAACATGAGCAAGAAGGATTCTCAACTCTCCTTTATAAATTATCAAATGCAATTTTCTACATCAAATTTCTAAACATAGTTGGACATGGGAAATATAGGCTTTAAGCAGAGAACATTTTTATTAGAAACACAGTGTAAACGAAAGACAAAAATAAACATAATTATTTGCACCACATTGAACCATAAGAGAAATGGAACCTGGAATTCAGAAAAGAAAGATTCAAACTTTTATACTTGGGGATGTGGATGACATGGATGCCTAAAGTGAAAAGGTTATTACAAGCTTTTGTAAAAAATTCATGTGAGTGGCAGATAATGGTTAACCAATTAGAATCTGCACAGTGTCTTCCAGGGGCTTTTTCAGCTGTGCACTATAGAACATACAGGTATTCAAAGCCTCCATGAAAAGCATTATTCATCTGTGCCCTCTAAAATTATTCCCATAGTACAGATGAAAAAAAAACATAGGTATCTGGATACTAAATGGCAATTAAATGCCACACAGAAAACTACCCAGAGACAGAACAGTATAAAATTTCTTCAAAGACCATCAATGTATTGTTAGCTCCTGACACAGGGATGTCAGTCTGGGGAAATATTATTTTCTCTCCATTTTAAAGAGAGTGCATTGAGAATACATTTAAGGAGCAACATAAATACTTTTTTTTTCCTTTCCTGTTAAGAAACTATTCAGAAACAGAGCTCAAAAGACAGATTTCTTAGAAGGGTAAATGCCTGGAGATGACAAAATGAAAAAAAAAAAAAACCATCAGTGGCCCTGTGTGACTCAGTATGGAAATAAATCTAAAAGGCTTATTAGAAACTGAAAAGAAAAAAGTAACTATTTCTAAAAATAAATATGTTCATTAGTTGCTATCTACACAACATGTCATTAAGTAAACAACAAATTATGTATGAATATTTCTAGGATTGGCAAATTTTATTCCATTTTTATTTTTCTTGTAATTAATCCCTAGCTGCATTTTTGGATCCATTTTCTCATCTTTTAAGCCAAAAAGATATAAAGGACAGAAGTTTGAACTGCAAATTTATACATGAGATATGTTTATTAACTATAAAAATTCAAAATGTTTAGAAATTAAAGAAATACAAAATAAAAACCCATCATGGGAAAAATTAAGTAATATTGATGAACATTTAAAACAAATTAATAATCATTAACTCAAAAGGAGTTTAAATTAGTATCTATTTGTGGAAACTATTTTGCTATTGAATATACATGACACTCCCTATTACAGAGACTTACTGAAATTAGAGCATATGTGATCATGATAACATATAAGTACACAATGGTACTCACCCAAACACTTGAAGCCCAAGGGCATGGCTCAATACAATATACATCTTAGAAGATATAAATAATAATCTGTAGGAAAAATAGTCACTAAGGCCCATCACATTTCATAATATATCCAGTTTAAAAAAGAGCATAAAACACTATGTATAAATTTTACATAGGTGCCTTATGCAAATGGTATTTCACATGTGTACATTTTTAGAAACAAAGTACGTAGAACTTATGAGAAAAAAATTCACAAAAAGCACATAAAGACTGAATTATACAACCCATGCATAGATGATGAAACTCATCATTATAAAGGTGATAATTTTCCTTCAACCCACAATATATCTCACCAAAATTCCTATGTACAAATATGAATATATCACAGTGAAGTCTACTTTTATGTGTATTCTACAAAGTAATAATTTTAAAAAAACTATAAATAAATGTACAATAAAAGAAGTTAGGAGACTAGGGAAAGGGGAACTATTGGATACTGAAGGGGAGCAAATTATATTCCATGTTTTATGGCTATGTCAAAATAAACCTGACTATTAAATACAACAATAATGCAATAAAAAAATCAACAAGCTTTACTTTAAATTAAGAAACCAAAGCATATTTTTTTTAAATTCATCTTCAAAGTTATATGTAATTTTAGCTAAAAACCTTTTTCAATTATAAGAGCAAGAAAAGAACTAATCATGATCTACTATTAATATATATTGTGAAATTATAATATTATAATAGTCATCAAAGAATCAAAATATAAATAAGATTCCCATATGAATATATATGTATGTAAAAACTATATGCTTTATTGCAATAGCAAAGTCTAGATAAATAAAACCATAACAAAAATAATCTCAGCAACTTAGATAGGACCTTTCTCAAAATAAATTTAAACCTGGGGCTGGGGATGTGGCTCAAGCGGTAGCATGCTCGCCTGGCATGCGTGTGGCCCGGGTTCGATCCTCAGCACCACATACCAACAAAGATGTTGTGTCTGCCGAGAACTAAGAAAAAATAAATAAAAATTAAAATTCTATCTCTCTCTCTGTCCCCCCCTCTCTCCCACTCTTTCTTGAAAAAAAATAAAAAATAAAAAAAAATAAATTTAAACCTGTTAGGGCTGTTTACTGGTGAATAGTTCTTGCTTCCCCAGTGCTGAGGTGTAACACCAGAGAAGTACACCAAGGCAAGTTTACAGTGGAAAGTAGAAACTTTATTAAAGGACAGCAGAAAATACTTTTTCCCAGAGGAAAAAGTGGACTCAAGAGGTAGAATCATGGAAGGGTTTTTTTTGTTTTGTTTTATTTTAGCTAAGGTCTATTAGCTTTTTTATAGCTAAAGTCTTCCTTCAGCTATCCCGCATTCTTGTCACATTGCTGTTCTTTGTTCTGTTATCTTGCAGTGATGGAATATAGATGGGAAGGCCTAAAGTGTGCAGGACAGGTGGGCTGAAGGAATAATCTGGGCAGGTAGGGCTTTTGGATTAGCATCTCTATGTTTCCTGGGAGATGCTTCATTAAAATTTCCTTGGGATGGGCTCAGGGCCTTGGGGATATTTTCAATTCCCCTTATCCTGGACTCCATTCTCAATATGGTGTTCATTCTCGATTTTACTGAATATTAGACCCAATTTACCTAACTACACTAACTACCTATCTGTAAATATGGCTTCACTACCAAGAATATGGCTAAGTAGTACAGAATCCCTCAGCTCACCTAACTTTAACAAAACAATAATAATGAAGAAAGTAAAAATAAAAGAATGTCAAAATGAAAATTAGCTAGCTCAAGAGGAAATTAGGTACCCCAAAATGACAGCTCCTCTCCTGCAGGAAAAATGGCCTTTGGAGATTTGATTTTTATAATTATTTCACCTGTCAATCACCAGCATTTGAGCTGCAGGATCACACCTGCCACATAGTATTTTATGCAGATGCTGAGGATACACTTTGAGCATAAGGAAGGCAGCAAAGAGTCTCTGCCACTGACATGTTCCCCACCTGGTTGGCCAGTAGGACTGAGGAATTAGTGGCTCAGTGGAGAATTTAAGCCTGGAGACTGCAGAGACTGCCCAGAGGACCAATCTGCGAGCTCCTGTTTTCAACACTGCCAGTCTTGTGGTTCCAATAGTCTTTCTCCCCAAGCCTCCATCGCTAGGCCAATGCACACTCACCATTTCCTGGTTCTCAGGAGTAGGGCTACTTGGGATCCTCAGTTCCTGCACAGCAGAACAAACTGTGACTGTGAAGTGTGAGAATACAGATGGCAAAAATGGAGGACTCAGGAGATAAGAAGTGAAAGCCCAACCTCTTCCTTCCTGATGACACACAGGATTAGACATTTCCTACAAAATGCTCTTGATTGGAAGGGGCTTAAGATCATGAACATTGAATCTAAGAGAAGTGAGCCCCCGTTTATTTTGTTTTTGTTTTTGTTTTTTTTTTTTTTTTTGAGTGACAGGCAATATTATCCAATCCAGGCATGAATAAGGGCTACATTTTTTTTATTGGTTGTTCACAACATTACAAAGCTCTTGACATATCATATTTCATACATTAGATTGAAGTGGGTTATGAACCCCCAATTTTACCCCAAATGCAGATTGCAGAATCATGTCGGTTACACATCCAAAATTTTACATAATGCCCTATTAGTAATTGTTGTATTCTGCTACCTTTCCTATCCCCTACTATCCCTCTTCCCCTCCCCTGCCATCTTCTCTCTCTACCCCATCTACTGTAATTCATTTCTCTCCTTGTAATTTTTTTTTTAATCTGAGAAATGTACCCCAGAGTCTCAGGCTGCTGTTATTTTAAGGTAAGGTTTTTTCCATAAGTGGGAACTTACCCAACTAACAGAACATTTTCATTTAAACTTACATATAAAGTAATTTCAGTTTATGGATTATATATGCTTGTATATTATTCAGGAATTAATATTAAATAATGAGAATATCTATCAATTTTTATTTAATTTTTTTTTTAATCTCTGTTCTTTTTAGGTGACAGATTGAACTTTGAACTGGAAAGAAACCTCCTAAAGTAAAAAAGCCCAATAAAAACAACACATAAGGGGCTGGAATTTTGGCTCAGCAGTAGAGTGCTCACCTCCCATGTGCAAGACCCTGGGTTCAATCCTCAGTACCACATAAAAATAAATAAGTGAAATAAAGGCATTGTGTCCAGCTACAGCTAAAAAAATCCATAAAAAACATAAGGTACAAAGTGAGAAACCAGTCTTTACCTCAGAACAAAGACTGTCCAAGGAAGGGGGCATGACCCTTGTCCTTGGAAAGACCTACAGAGCACTCCTAGGCACATACCCATCCTGCTGAGTTATTTCTCTACAAATAACAGGAGAGATCTGCTGTTCCTTGTGTGCCTGACTCAGTCAGGCTAGGTGGGGACCCAGAGCAACCCCCTAGCAGCCACCAATCAGCATGAGACAGGGAAAATACCTGGGATGCCAGATGACTCTCCCAGTAGTTTATGGTAGCTGATAACATTTTGGGAAACCATATAATCCAGCAGATACTCCCCTCATGGCCTAAGCAAATCAATTCAAATGAATCCCCATCTTTTACTAACCAATCACCCTTACCCAACTTGTTCCCACCAGTGAATGTGGTAATCATGTTTTAGAGTTGTTTATGATTTTCCCAAGGTGTGTGATGATTTGCTAAGAGATTGTATGATGTATGTGGAGTACCTGCCTTCCACAAAGAGTGTATAAAACTGCTGCAAACCTTGGGCTCAGGGCCTCTAAGCCACAAGTTGCTTTGTGTGTGGAGGACTGAGCTAGCTTGCAATAAACACCTCTTTGCTGCTTACATCCATCTTTGTCTCTGGTGGTACCGCACTTGAGCATAACAGTCTCTCCTGAAACCCATGGGAAAAGCAGATAGCAGTCCAGTTCTCTAGGACTGCAGTTTATACCACAAAATGTTGCAAAAGGGGGGTGTTTTGAGAACTTTACACAGATAATAGGATTTTGACGAGGATAATACAAAGGAAGGTAGTAGGTCTAAATGGTTCAGCACTTAGGGAGTAAGTTTAGAACCCAAAATCAGAATTTATGATGCACCACTAAAATTTCAGAATGTTATTTGGTCAATGAAAGCCAGAATTTATGAGCCATCACCAAAGTTTCAGGGAGGGTTGTTATCTCATCAGGGAAAACCAGACATAGGTGAGTTCAAGGCACTGGCAGGCATTTCAAGCAAGTTTACAAATCACAGTAATTTATAATGAAGTAGAAATTAACTTTTCATGCCTTTGTGATGAGATGGCTCTCAATCTTAAAAGAAAATTAGGCTGGATTTTTTACTTGCTATAGCCATAGCTTTTAAAGTATATATTTCATACTTTGACAAGTATGAACATTAAGTTATTAATATTAATTTACTACTAATTTTTTAAAAGACTGAGTAAAATAGGAACTAAGATATTTGTTATCAAATGCACAAAAATTTTGATTAATGTATTGATAATATAAACATGGAAAATTTTGACAATGATAAAAAGACATTTAATATAAGGGCTTCAATATTATAAGTCTCTCATGTTCAGTCCTTCAATGATTTTTTTTTTCATTTTTCTAGGTCATTTTGAATTACACTTCTGCAAATGTTTGTTAAGTATACAAATTCAAGATTTTGTATTTTTTAAAGTACAAAAATGGCAGATTTTAGCTCCTGTCAGCATTTTAAAACTTATAAGCCATGTGAGGCATCTTAGCATTTTTTTTTTCATATTTGCACACAGTCCAATTCTAGAGAATAATGAGTTGGAGATATAGTCTACTGCCCTGAGCAAAAAAGAAATTTCCTTAGGCTATTTCTAAAGCTTTTAACTTTTCTAAATTTTCAAGATTTTTGGTAATATGAAAAAACAATATTTATTTTAATAAATGAATTGTTTGAAATTAATTATTTATCTTTCCTGCATTATTTTTCATTTTCATTGATTTTTTTAAGAAGAAGTAACAGAACAGAATTCCAACAGTGTTCCATGTAAATTTAAAGGTATGATTCTAATGATCAAGATAGAAAGCAGAAGCAAAACATCCTCTAGTTTGGTGGTTCTGCCTCAAACTAAAGAGTTACTTATTTATTTCTGCTATTGTTCACTAGGTTCCTGAGGTTGCAGAAATCACCAATCAACAGAGAAAAGTCTTTTTAGTTTGTTTCTCACAATGAATTCAAGCTAAAATACACTAGTATCACTGTAGTGTCAGACCAAAGTGTGGTTCTAAATAATAAAAAAAAATGTATACATAAATATATAAATAAATATAAACTAAAATATAAGATAGATTTTTTTCTGGATAATTATCTTGTACATATTTCCCTTTAGACACAGTTCTAGGAACAAAGTGTCACAAATAAGACTTGGATCCTACATTGCTACACAGAGTAATTAAGGCACATACTAAGAGCTTGGTATAAAACTTGGCTCAGAGACATAAATAACTAGAGAAAACCATAGAAAATTATACCTAAATACAAAGCAGCAAATTCATAGTCTTTAAGTACATGAAGAGATAAGTGATCATAGCAAATTTTATAACTCAGTTGCTGCTAATATACAGAGATAGAGATATTTATTAAGAGAAGGTTTTATGCAGATTTTTTGGTTTAAAAAAGGGAAAGATCAAATAATGTAGGTGATTTAAACATGAGCAATAATATTTTTCTGCATTCAGTACATTTTTTGCAGATATATGAATTATAATTAATTCCAACCAGTAAAATGCAGACATAGTGTAAAAATTATTCACTAGGAGTAAAACTACTTAAAAAGAGAACCAAAACTTCCATTCCTGTCCAAATGTTTATTCCTGACAAAAAGACTCCTTCTTTGGAACCATTTCTGTAGATATGATTTTTTTTTGTAATAAATATTTTGGTGATATTTTTTGCATATTACTTAATATATTTATGCTTCACGTTTTCTCTTTTGTATTATTTTTCCACCTATATTCTGAAAGAAAAAAAATTTAACTCCTAAACTCCCTTCATATTTGATCTATCTTTTAATTTTTAAGCTTAAATCATTTCTATAATGAAGACTATGCTTTCAGTAAAGAATGACTATTATTATGCACCTGGCTCATTTACAGGAGTTTTGTTGTGTTCTTTGATTTTATTTACAGTGAAGTTAAAAAAAAAGTTAATGTTGAACCAAAACACAAAGAAAAGACCACCAACTCCAAATTTAAATCAAGATTGTATTGTGTACACAAAAGCTGGCCAGGACTGTCTCTTACAAGGTCCCATGCTAGAGATCAACCCCCTCATCTTTAGGGAAAAGTTTTTACAGCACAAAATGTTACAAAGGAGGTGGGTGTCTAGGGTATGTACAGCTAACAAGATTTTGACAATCATAATACAAAGGCAGAGAGCAGGTTAAGGATTTACATGGCTAACATTTCAAGGTAGGGAATAAATTCAGCTCCAGACATTAGAATATATGAGTGGCCACTGAGATTTAGAGAGAAATGTTATTTGGTCAGCAGGAGCCAGAATTTATGAGGCACCAGTAAGGTTTTAGAGAGGGTTGTTATCTGGTAAGGGATAGCCAGGCATAGGTGAATTCAAAAAACAGGTAGAAATTGCAAGCAAGTTTAAAACATCAAAATATTGTCAGGTCAAAGAGAAATTATAGTTTTCTTACAAAAAACAGAAATAAACTTTTTACCTCTAAAAGCTCTAAGAGAAGATTTTACTTTTATTTTTGTATTTTCTCACATCTAATGGTTTCTGTTATTCCTTTGTTTGTGACCATAAATGCTTCTCTTCTGTGTTCACGGGGCTTCCAAAAAAATATATATATATATATATATATATATATATATATATATATATATATATATATATATATATATATATATAAGTCCTTCTCATAGGAAGGATGTTTCTAACATAGCAAGTAGAAACCTTTAACCCCACAGGGTCTGACAACCATATTATAGGATATGAAAGACCCTCCAATATGCTTGTTCTTCCAACCATTGTTGGCAAAGATTGACAAAAGTCAATTCATTGCACAGAATGAGTGAGGTGGGTCTCTGCTCTGAAGTCCACAACAGGTGGTAAAAGAGCCCCCAAAGTGAGTTCAGGACAGGGATATACATGACATAGCTGACAAAATCCTAAAAACAAAAGAAAACATAAATTCAGAGAGAACTATACCCACATAATCTCATTTGACAGAATCAAATTCATAAGAAGAACAGAGTACAGAGTCAAATCTAAAGGGGTGTAACTATATTTTCTTTTTCTAAATTGCTATTAATGTCTCCCACAATTGCAGAGTTCTAGAACTCCTCAGTTACTACTTTATCATTACCTTCAACCTACAATGCATGAGACACACTGAATTTCCCCTCATACTCATGTACTTATCACTTATTTTTTTTCTATAGAAATGCATATGTATAATGAATATATTTTTCCCATATTTCTAAGATTCTACCCTGAAAATTTCTGTGATATCACTTCCCTGAAATGCATTTTTATTATTTCATGTCAGTTCATCTAAGTATTCCCTATCATGTGTTGGAAAAGATGAGACTACTCTAAGGCCCTTCTTATTTGACTATTTATAAACTATAATTAAAGGTCAACCTCAGTACCTCCACAGAACTTAAGTCTCATTCACCTTTCTCATTCATAGTGCATTATTTTTTAAGTAGGTAGCAGAAATTTCATTTTGAAGGAGAGTAAATGACTTAAAGCCATTTAGCATACTTTAGAGGATCACAAAAACCTATGGTTTTGGTTTTTAAACAACTTTGTCACTGAAATATCTGGATTACACTCCAAGTTGGACACTGATACTATACTTCCATGGGAAATGGTTTCTTGGTTGTGAATGTTGTCCTTTCCCTTTTCCCTATAGTCTTGGAAATGTGTGGATTGTGTGAACTTTTAGAATCATTATTTTTAACACACTTATCCTGGACACATTTGATAATGAGACATCCATATTCTGAAAAAAAAAGAAGATCCTTCACCAAGCCCTAAAGAAGTGATAAAATAATCTCTGGAAAAAAATGACAATCATCCATTAGATTATTTTTTTAAAATACTAAGAATTAGCTTGGTAAGTAATACATTACTGTACTAGGAAAAGTGATATAAATGCAATTTTAATTTTTAAAGTTGTTTCAGATTACTACAAAGAGAGCATAAAAAGCTGGGTACATGGGCTGGAGTTGTGTCTCAGTGATAGACTACTTTGCTAGCATGTGCAAAGCACTGAGTTTGATTCTCAGCAATACATATAAAGAAAATTTTTTGGTTCTATTTTTTAAATATATCAAGCATATTGCAACACAATTCTTATTACAAATATAGAACAATTTTTCATACCTCTGTTTGTATATAAAGTATGTTCACATCAATTCCTGTCTTCATATATGTACTTTAGATAATAATGTCTATCACTTTCCACAATCCTTGCTAATATTTACACAACACTCCTACATTGGCTACTTTATATAAAATTGCCTCAGGGATTTAATGCATTAATCAAATAGATTTTCTGCACCCTATGCAGTGCTGTTGGAATGACTATTATAAAAATCTAAAATTGTCATGTATGGTGGCATATGCCTGAAATTCTAGAAGCTATGGAAAATGATGTAGGAGAATTGTTAGTTCAAAGACAGCCTCATTAACATAACAAGGCTACAATCAACTTAGTGAGAGCCTGTCTCAAAATACAACATAAAAAGGAATGTGGATGTGTCTCAGTGGTATGCAACCCTGGATTCAATACTTAGTACCAAACCAAATAAAACCAAGCAAATATCTCATAATTAATAGGGATTCCAGGGCACACAAATATGTAAAAATATTGGTGACAATATAAATTTAATAAATATATTTTTTATAAAAGTGTTAAGGATCTTTAATAGCCCAAAATAAAAACGCCACAAAATCCACTAGTAATAATTTGGGGTAGCAGTGCAAGGTTGTACCTGCCTGTACTCCCAGTGGCTTAGGAGGATAACAGGTAGAAAACTAGGGGTTTATTCTCAAGGTAAAGACTAGCCTCAAGAACTTGGCAAGGTTCTAAGAAACTCAGTAAAAACCCTCTATCAAAAATAAATAAATAAATAAAAGTTTTGGAGACTGGGTATGTAGCACACTCGTAAAGTGCCCTGGGGTTAATCTCCAGCATTTAAATAAATAATCAGATATAAATAATAATTCTTGGTAAAAAATTATACAATCCACTAATAATAACTCTGGGTATATATGTAAAGGAATTGGAATACTTTTGCTAAATATATTGCCACATGTCTATTTTTATTGTATTTTTATTCATAGTATCTAATAAAATGAAACAAATAAAGTACATTTTAGATAGTGAAAGGGTAAAGTTTCTAAGCTGGAAAGCTTGAATTACAATGTAAAAGATTAGGTATTATTAAGTTCCTCTGTTACACCCAGATTCCTGAGATAGTTAAGACAACGCCCTACTGGCCATTCAGCCTAGGGCCCTGTGCAGTTTGTCACAGGGCCCAAACCAATCAGTTTGAATGTGTATCCCCCTTAGGAGTGACCAATCACCCCCGCCCGACCTGTTCCCGCCAATGAATGTGCCAATCACGTCTCAGTGTTGTTGTTCAATTTTCCCATGCCTCATGATGATTTGTTCTGATGCATGCAAAGCCCACCGTCCTCTCCAGAAAGTGTACTTAAGCTGTGCTTGACCTCTGCTCTGGGCTCTGGGCTGCTCTCCCTTCTTGAGTGAGCACGGAGCCCCAGCGTGCTGGAACGGATCCCTAATAAATCTCCCTTGCCATTGCATGGAGCTAGTCTCGTGTGGTCTCTCCTTCTCCGACGCTTCACCAGACCCTTACATTTGGTGCGTTGGCCAGGAACTGTGCATCGCCGGACAGGGAGAACCAACGAACTGCTTCGGGGGTAAGTAAGGCGCCTTTCTCTCTCTCTTTCTCTCTCTTTCTCTCTCTCTCTCCCCTCCTTCTTCTCTCAGGTGCGATCACTCAGGTTTGGTCTCTAGCGGCTCAATGGTGGGCGTAAGTCCCCAGAGGGCATAAGCTCTCAGAGCCTCGGGTGGGGTTGACAGTGTGTGTGTGTGGCTGCCAGTGGAGAGCGTAAGCTTCCCCTGGCGGTGTCAGGCAGACGTGTCTAGGGAGCCACAGGCCACCCCCCAAGGGATGCTTTGGGGGACTCGAGGGGACGGAGGTTTCCCCCATCAGGTAGAGGGGCGGATGAACCCTCGTCGGTGTATTTTGCTGCCAACCCGTCTGGTTTTGCCGGCAACTCTTTCTGTTGAATTCACTGTCTGTCTTTAATTTTTGCTTCTAAATTTGTGTTAAACGTTTACTGTGTGTCCGTGTTTTCGTCACGTTTGTATTGTCTCTCTGCGCTTCAGAATGGCCCACCCTCGGAGTTGAATGGCCCCCAGGAGAGTCCCTCCATCTCTCTCTCTCATCTGCAAAGTCAGAGATATTGTCTTTCAGCCGGGGCCACATGGCCATCCAGATCATGGCTTCTAACCTTTCAGGACCTCTTCGAATCTCTTCCTGCATGGGTGGGGTTCGCGCAGTCTGCTGGGAGGATTCCACCCGGCGGTATGGCGGATCTGTCCTGTCCCTGTTCCTGCCGGCCCCTCCACCCACCTGTCCTCTCCTCCCCTGGCCATCTCCCCTCCCGGGAGGGGGGGAATGCTCCCGCAGGTTTGGGGGATGGGTGGACGGAATCGGGGGTGAGGTCCGCGGGGACCGCCCCTCATCCCCCTCCTCTGCCGGCAACCGGTTGCCACCGGGTGCACTTGCACCACAGCAGAGCAGGCGGGGTTGGCGGGGGACTGCCCCCCCATCCTCCCGGTGAGCAAAAAAAAGCGGCTCAGGGGCACCCGGCCCTCTCCCTCCCTCATGGGGGTAAAAGGGACTGGGTCCCCAAACCCCCCGAGTGTTACAGCCCTCCCCGGCTGCAGTGATCACCAAATCCCGGGGCCAAAGAAGCGAACGGGTCTTCCTCGAGTCGGGCTGCTGAGACTAGGAAAGCAATGTTTTCTTTCCCTCCCGTAATCAGCTTGAATGCAAATAGAGATGCCTGCTGGAGATTTAACAACTTTGACATCTCGCTTTGACTTTTCTCAAAGCCCTGTCCTCATTATTAAATTGGTGTTAATTGGCTTTAGAGATGGGAACCAAATTTTCAGTCACAAATTTTAACACTCCCGAGGAGACTTCTAAGGAGTCTCCACTCTGCTTTCTTGGGGAAGCCTAGCACTCGAAACAACAACTGCAAGCAGAGGATGAGCATTTTGGGAGCTGGCTACTACAAAGTTAGGAAAAAAAAATGCCTAGTGCCTAAGGTCAAACCAAACTGGAGAAGCTAATCGTATAAGTGAAAGGGAAAACTGAGGAATTCCCAGCAGCTGCCAGAGCCATTTTCGCTTTGGGGAAATTTCCTCATTTTTTCCTCTGCACTGTAAGGATTACTCCACCTAAATGCAGTAAAGTCAGTCACACTGAAACCCTTGATTTTACACCTATAGTTGCCCTTATGTGAGAACATCTGGTCCACTCATGGGAAATCTAAGGTGCCACTGATAGGAGTCATAATTGAATGGAAGTTCAAAACCTGGAGAGATTTTTTTTTTTCTTATCTGGTCTGTTTTAAAGGTTATTATAGATTGTTTCTTGGGGATAATCTAGGCTAAATGTGTGTCTAAAAGATGTTTCATTATAACATCTGGTATCTAAATGAGATTGAAACATTGCATAATCTTGCAGTTAAAAGTTAGGGTTAGGTAATTGTTTAGTTTGTGATTTCAGATAATTCATGCCAGAGAACTTAAATACTTAGGATAGAAAATTAAAAGAACTCTACTTCCAAGTTGGCAAGTAACTCCCAATCATTCAGTATTATTTTTTCATCAATTTTTGAACTGGGT
Source organism: Spermophilus citellus (assembly GCF_964194105.1). Taxonomy (NCBI): domain Eukaryota; kingdom Metazoa; phylum Chordata; class Mammalia; order Rodentia; family Sciuridae; genus Spermophilus; species Spermophilus citellus. Next base: position 1,912,486 of record NC_138192.1, on the reverse strand, counting down.
ACCCTAAGGAGATTTCACTGGGTATACAGTGCATTGATTTGGGCAAGGATAGTAAATTATGATTTGGTATCTGTTTCTCTGTGTGTAAGATTTAGGAAAAAAAGTGTTGAATTAAAACGTTGGTCTGGCTTATTGAAATGACATTAATTAATAACAGTCTTGGGAATTTTCAAAGCCTAATTTCAGATATGCATGGTAGTGTGTGGTTCTTTCTAAAATTTTTTAGGCAAATTTAATGTAACTTAATACTACTTTAGAAACTTCAGAACAAAGAAAGTAGCTTAATGATCCTGAAGGAACTTCTTCTGATGGTGGCTTTTATATTGTCAAGAAAGATCCTATTTTCAGTTTTGTGTGAGCAAGTTTTTCTAGTGTAGGAAGATATAAAGATAAAATTTTGTAAATTGTATCTTAAACTTTTACCATATTTTCAACTTCCAAACCTGAAAATTGTGACTTATGGTTAAAATGCCTTAGACATGAAGTTTCTGCTCAAAATTCCAGTTTTCCCAGTTCCTTCCAGACCTCAGCCAGGACTTAAATTGATATGCAAATAGAAGAAGCCTGGAGCACTCAGTAGGAGACAGATCTGAGGCCCAAGGAAAAAAAAAAGGGGTAAAGGTGTCTTTTTATGGGAACTCAAACTAGATTAAACCAAAGAGTAAATTGTATGGCATTTACTAATTACTGGCAGGTCAATTTTTTCTAGGACTTTTGCCTTTTCTTAGATTCTATGTTTTTTTTTTTTGAGCTCATGATTTTTATTCTACAGACAAGTTAATGTTTTTCTGATAAGTTCTATTTTTGATCAACTGGAGTTTTTTAAACATTGCAATGAGGTTTCACCTGAGAAAGCTGCAAGGCCTTTTGTGTTATGTGTTACACTTGTGTTACGTGTTGTATGTCCGTATGTCTGTGTGTTTGTCCATATGTCATGCAGTGATATGACAATTGGCAGATGAGGAGCACTCATAAAAAATTAAAAATGGATCCAAATATCTTTGATTCATGTGATTCAAATGGCTCAATTTAAATTTGGTAAATAGATAAAAAAAGAGGTCTTAAATTAAGCTTATAAGTTTTTCTAGGTGTTCAAAAAGGCCCTAATAAAATGTTAAATCTGCCTAAATTAAAATGTTTACAAGTATTGTTTCAAGATGTGAACAGAAGGAGGTTAACAGATAGAAAAGAGAAACTAGAAGGTTCTAGGTATGGATTTAATAGAGGTAAATGTGTTTCTGGATAAGAGAGTCTATGTGATTAAGTAATTAAGAGGGTTTAAGTAAGTGATAAAAAAGGTCTGTGCAAGTTGGTTATAAGTAAGTTTTTGAGCAAGTAATCTTAAAGAAATTAAGCAGCTGGTTAAACAAGTGCTGTTGTTTTAGAGAATTGTGCTATGTTATTTCTTTAAAAGCCAAACTTGGTTAGCATAAAATCATCAATGTAATTGTGATGTTACTAATATGTTCATATCTTCCAGGTATACAAGTCTGTAAGGTAGAAGCTTTACAAGCTGGTGTTCTAAAGTTGTATGGTAATTTTAGGTTCAAAGAAAAAAAAACATGTTGGAAATTTATTTATCATTTGTGTTCTATAACTGGACTTGTTATCAGTAAGATATGTAAATTTCTATGTTGCTTTCTACACTGAGATACAATTTAAATATATTTTTAAGTTAATGAGAGCCTAATCTGGGTAAAGGTTTTATTATAAAACACAAAAGTGCTTTGCTACTTTCCTACAAGAGGTTAAAAGCTTTCAGCCTTTCTTCAATTCATGTTTTAGATGTAATATTATGCTGTGTTAGCTAATATTCATGTAAACTTGAGCAACAATTTATGTAGATTTTGTAAAATGATGTCTAAAAAGCAAAGATCAGCTTCAGAACTATAGTATTTAAGATTTATGAGCCCCGCCTTACTTGAGATAAGGCTCTATGTCCCATCTCACTGCATGTGAAAGTGACTATGAAAAAAGTAGGCCAGATTTCAGTGCATTTAAAGTTGTGCCCAAAAGTTGTTTTTTGTCATGATTGCCAGGATATCAAACAGGGGATTATAATGTATAACTCTGCCAGAATTAAAGGTATCTATTATGTAAACTGAATATGTTTTTATCCTAGTAAGTTTTGTTTTGAATTTTGCTTTTAGATGGTCTAAGGATTGCCTGTTAATTTTTTTAAGAGGTACTGCTTTAAGAACTCACAACCTGGGTTAACTTAAGATAAGGAGTTATCACCTACAGGATAGAGAGATAGACATAAAAGTTCAGCACCCTTAATATAAGGCTGTTGACTTATTTGCTAGATGTTTAAGATTAAGTTTTAAAATTAAAAATTTGGCTCTTGCCCTCTGAGTCAGTCTGAATCAGGGAATAGGGAACTTTTTCAAAGGGCTCTGCAACTCTAGGCCACATAACTTCCCGAGCAGGGAGATTAATGAGACCAGTGGAGGGCAGAAGGCAATCAGTGCATTTGCTGTAAGGAGGAGGGTCATCAGAGAAGGGAGACATCCCTGATGCTTCTGAGGGAAGCCGTATGGTCAAGCAAGGCCTGGACCCATCCCAGCAGAACTGAGAACAGAACTGAGAAGCTGCTGTGAAGTTCCCGAGGACTCCCAGGAGACTCAGCTGACTGTTAACAATAGGTAGACACAGAAGTCAGTTTGACTTGCTTCATCTTAAACACTTAGCAAAGACAGTCAAAGCCAAAGCACAGCTGTTCCTGGACATCTTAAATGATAATAATAGTTAAATGTAACTTCCATAAATAAGTAGACTGGAGGCTACAAAAGAGATTCTTAGACAGAAATGCCTGATAACTGTCAAAGGGACTGCTAGAGTAGTTTTAGTCTGAGGCCTTTATTTCTAACCAATGCAGGTAGACTTGATGTTTGCTAGTATGGTTATCCAGCCCTGAGTAGCAGAATTAAAGATTTTTCTATTAGACACAGAGGTCATACTAGTAAAAGGATTTTGCAGGATCAGATGGCATTAAATTATTAGACTATATCTTAAGGGAAAAGACATCTGTAAATGTTGTGTTGACATCCCTGACATTTCTGACAATGTGACAAATATCCTTAAAGATTTACATGCTCAGATAGAAGCCATGTCCTCAGCAACATTGTCGTGGAAACAGTATCTTAACTCCTAGTTCGTGGTACTGCCTGAGAGAAAACATTGTTGATCTTTGTCTTGGCCATTATACTCATTGGCATATTTCTGTGCTGTGGCATTTCTTGCTGCATCAATCTGGTTCCAGTACTAATGAATTCTTGTTTCTCTTATAGACCACCTATCACTCGAATGGCCATCCAGCCTATTACTTCTCAATTGGACTTTTAGCATGGACCACTCGATAGACCTGATATTTTTAAGGGGGACTCCAAACTGCTTGCCCCACACCGTCCCTTTTCAGCCTGAAGAAGCCAGAGAGATCCTCTTTGTCCCCCTTCCTCACAGCAGTAAGCAGTTCCCAAATTAGAGGGGGGAATGAAGCCAGATTTAAAGTTAGGTAGTCAGTGTAGTTAGATAAATCGGGGTCTAATACCGAGTGAAATCTAAAATGGAGGCCATGCTAAAAATGATTCCAGGAAACACAGGACAACCCATGGTAATCAGAAGGCAATATGCTCCACTGAGAGAGATGAAAAATGAGACTCCCCAATAATTATGATTCATTACTTTTAAGATTAAAAGTAGTCAGAAAAAGGAGTGGGGAATGAAAGGGTAAAGTTTCTAAGCTGGAAAGCTTGAATTAAAATGTAAAAGATTAGGTATTATTAAATTCCTCTGTTACACCCAGATTCCTGAGATAGTTAAGACAACGCCCTACTGGCCATTCAGCCTAGGGCCCTGTGCAGTTTGTCACAGGGCCCGAACCAATCAGTTTGAATGTGTACCCAGTTTAGAAGTGACCAATCACCCCTGCCCAGCCTGTTCCCACCAATGAATGGACTAATCATGTCTCAGAGTTGTTGTTCAATTTTCCCGCGCCTCATGATGATTTGTTCTGATGTATGCAAAGCCCCCCACCCTCTCCAAAAAGTGTACTTAAGCTTTGCTTGACCTCTGCTCTGGGCTCTGGGCTGCTCTCCCTTCTTGAGTGAGCACGGAGCCCCAGCGTGCTGGAATGGATCCCTAATAAATCCCCCTTGCCATTGCATGGAGCTAGTCTCATGTGGTGTCTCCTTCTCCGATGCTTCGCTGGACCATTACAATAGAAAGTATATCAGAAAATTCCTTCCAGTTGCAAAGCATCCAATTAGTCCATCCCTTCAGAAGCTACACACTTAAAATTAAAACTGGTGAGTGAGGCCCATTATCCACATTACAAGGTCATTGTACTATCTATTCTATTTTATATAGTTATTCTCTGTGAACAGAGAACCCTAGTTTTGGATATGTGAACAGAGAGTTAGAAAACTAGGGGTTTATTCTTAGACTTATGGAGAGCTCAGCTGAAGTTCTGGATTTCAGATTTTTGTTCTGATTTGAGATACTGCTTCCCCTACATTTAAAAACCTCAGAACTCATAAGGAGAATGAGTTAAAAGCCAGCATTATCAAACTTGTGAGGCCCTAAGAAACTTAAAGGGACCCTGTCTCTAAATAAAAATATAAAAAAGGGGTGGGAATGTGAATGAGTGGATGATCGACTCTGGGTTGAATTTCTGGTACCAAAAAGAAAACAACAACAACACACACACACACACACAAAATTAAACAAACAAACAAACCCTCATGAGTAACAAGCGGTAAAATCAACAGCCTATCTCATGCATGAGTACAACAAATGGATTTGGGGTTCTCTCTTGATATTTATCTCAGTCTTCACTGTTGGGAAAAGTATAAATGGCAGCAGTACCCCAGAGAAAAAAAACACCAACATGGCACCTAAGGACTTCTTCCCACCCTTGTGAACTCTCCCGCCGGCGCCAATTTCAAATCTCGCTGGCGGGAAACCTTAGCCCCAATGAGAACTAATTCCTGGGCGCGGGAGCTGATATCTGGAAGAACTTCCCAATAAATGGGTGGCCTGCCATTTATCTAAGCCCTACCATCTCCCCTTTAGTTCTATATAAGCACACAGCTTTTTGCAATAAAATTGGAATTCTCCCGGTGAAGTGTCTTTGCGTGGGGAATTCTTTCATTCACTACACAATCTGAAGACATGCATGACTCATGGCACATGGAAGCCCACAAAGGGCTTTAGAAAGAAGCTGAAAACACCATACAATTATGGAACAAAATGCCCAGGTTTTCAACTGCTGATCTAAGCCTCACTAGACTAGTCAGAGGCAGGTGAGGCCTAAGCTGCCCCACAGGGACCCTCTGGCCACAAGATTCTGGAGAGGTCCATGAGGAGTCCCTTGCTATGACCGCCAGTTTCCACCATTGCCACTCCTGTCAGCTTTAAGCCACCTTCCTAAGCAGTCTCAACATAACAAGGCACACATACCATTTCCTGGCTTTCAGGGTTCTCAGCGTTCTCCCTGTGATTAGTTTTCAGATTCTGCATAGCACAGACACCTGGGCTCCAGATTCAGGACAGAAGCCTACAAAAAGATTGAAAAAATGGCGGGTTCCAGATGCCAAGGGAACAGAAGATTGTGGAAGCCTGCCCCCTCATAACCGGCTGCCTGAGGATTGGACAGTTCTCACCTAAGAGACTGATTGGTCAAGGCTTCAGGCACTGCCTCCAGACTGAGCCAAGTGTGTGTAGAATCCATCTCAATGACAGGCTGCTCCATTGTCATTGATAAAAGACTACAGATCAGGGCTGGGAATGTGGCTCAAGCGGTAGCGCGCTCCCCTGGCATGCATGAGGCCTGGGTTCAATCCTCAGCACCATGTACAAAGATGTTGTCTCTGCTGTAAACTAAAAAAATAAATATTAAAAAGATCTCTCTCTCTCTCTCAAAGAAAGACACTTAAAAAAAAAGACTACAGATCAGTGCTGAGGATATAGCTTAGTCAATAGAGTGCTTGTTTTGCTTATATAAGGCCATGGATTCAATCCCCTGAAATACACACATACACTCCCGCCAAAAAAATAAATTAGTAAAGGACTTTGGGTACTAGGGTTATGGATCAGTGGTAGAGTGCTTCCCAAGCAAGCGTGAGGTACTGGGTTGAACACCCAGCACCACATTAAAAAAACAGCAAACTACTAATGGTATTATGTTCATCTAAAACAAAAATTATTCAAGAAAAAATAAAGACTGTATTCGACTTGTGCACCCTCACTACAGAACCAATAAACACTTTTTATATATAATTTATACATATATGTCTTCAGACAGTGTATAAAATTCTCCTGTGATGGCCTTTCAAGTAACTTATATTACAGGTATGCTTCAAAACCCTGAAATCCTCCCCACGTCACTTATTATTAGTAGTATTAGTATTAGTATTATTTGAGGGTCTGTGAATGTGGTTATTTTAAGGCAAAGTTTTCTTCCAATACTAGGATCTATCCCAGAGAGAAGTGTATTGACATTTAAAACTGTTTATAAGGTTAAAGCAATTTGTGAATAAATATGTACATATTTTTATTTATGAAAATGATATCACAATTTCTTTAATGTTTTTAACTTTTCTGTTCTTTGTCTCATAAAAAAAAAGTTTGAGCTTTAAACTCATTAGCAATGTCCCCATATGCCTTACCCCCCAAAAATTGACTCACATGTATAATTAAAATTATTGAGACTCATAAATTTTGGATCCTTTATTATAACTAGTGAAGTCTATAGACTTTCTTTTTATTTTCACCCTTAAATGAAGCCCAATTTTTATAGCTTTCATGTTGTGTAACTGACCTCTAATATTCTGCATATTTTACGCCAAAATCTGATCACTTTGGGCTATTGATGTCTTGATGGAGGGGATCTCAAAGTGGTTATGCACAAGGCATGAAATGGATATAGTAAGATGTAAGACTGGAGACTGCTGAGTATGTAGATTTTGCAGTACAACATAAGTATTGGTGTACTATATGGGTGTATAGAGAAAAAGAGCAATGAAAAAAATAGAAAAACTTGAGCAGTAGAGGGGTTCATATGCTACAACTCTACAATGATGGTATGAATGTGGAAGGGTAGTCTTCTTGGAAGCAGCAATAAAATTTGGGGGGAAAGAAAAAGGTAATTTTTGCACAGTTCCCAAGTAAGAGAGCCAGGTGAATGGGTTCTGTGTTCAACTCTTGTAATCTAGGAGTGGAATATATAGTTCATAGGGTATGTTTCAGTAAGTAGTAAAACACCATTTCCATGTACCTTTACACTTTGTCATGGCTACAAGCTGACTTTGACAATTCCAGTCACATTACATCTTGCACTTGTTATTAATTAATTAATTAATTAATTCCATTATTTATTTGTTCCTTTATTAATTCACTTTAGCTGTCATTGTTTTTACATTACTGGTTATTATATAATTGCATAAATATTCTGAATGTTAACTTTTTCTTAAATATTGTTTTATGTGTTTATTCATACATTTACTTTTCATTTAAATGTTTTTTTTTTTTCCCTTGGCCAAGCCTGATTTATATTAGACCTTAATCTTTGTTTATGAAGACTAGATAAAAATCACATTATTCCAAATAACTCAAGGCTCTATCATCTTGGCAGAACCCTAATCACCCACTAAAGTTGACCCAGTCTGGTTCAACTAAAAGCTGAGTCAAAACTCCTTTTTTTCTTATAAAAAGCTTATAAAAAGAATTCCTCTCTAACTTTTATATGTTGGAGAGCAGACTAACTTTCCAAAGCAGCAGTTAATAACCTAGATGTGTTTTCAAACTAGCTCATTATTACTTTTAAATTATTTACATCCTTGACACTAAGAGTGTCACTGATTACTTTTTTTATTTGTGCAAGATCTCTCTCTCTCTCATACTACAAATTGAAATCAGATATGCTTTTTTGCTAAGAAACACTCTCAGCCTTTAATAAATTATTCTATAAAGAAAAAGGGTTTTACTGATTTTCTTACAGCCTCACTAAGTTGCTGAAGCTGACTGATTTAATGTTTTAGAATATAATGTTATAGAAATAAGCAATATATATATATATACCATTGTGTGTGTGTTTGTATCATTGTATACTCACCAGGAGTATATACACAATAACAGTAAAGAAAAAGTGAATGAAAAAATTGAATGAATGAATGAATGAATGAATGAATGAATAAATAAATAAATAAATAAATAAATAAATAAAATATATGAAAAAGTTCAAAGATTTTATGTGACTGGAATTGTCAAATGTTGATTGCGGCCACACAAATTTGTAAAGCTACTTGGAAATGGTTTTATACTACCTACTTAAACATACTCTGTGAATTATCAATTTCACTCCAAGTTGGGGAGAAATAAACACATAATCCATTCATCTGACTCTTTCTTTGGGGGACTGTGACAGAGTTACCTTCTTCTTTTGCTTCTACCTTATTTCTGCCTCCAAAGAAACTACCCCTTACCCTCATGCTACTATTGATCCACCATTAGACTTTTTAAATCTGAACTCTCGAGCTAGTCATTCTTTCCCTCTTTTCTTCACAACACTTTTTTCTCTACCTATAGCTATTCCACCAATACTTTTTCATGAATACTCACTACTACATACTCAGCATCCACCAATCTCACATCCTGACCCATCCCGATCCTGCCTTTTCCATGAATCACTTTGAGATCCCCTCCACTCAGATATCAATAGTCCAGAGTAAGGTCAGTTTAGGGTGTTATATATGCAGGTTTTTAGAAATCATTTACATAACAATAAGCCTATAAAAACTGGGATGTATTTTATCTGAGGTTAAAAAGAAAATTTACAGACTGCACTGTTAAACTGAAGTGTCTAAAATTCACTAATCTCAATAACTTGAAAAAAGAAATTCTATAAAAAGGAGAGTAAAGAAAAGAACATAATCTATAAAGTAACAAATTTGAAGACACACCAAGTATATATATCCAAAGTGTGTCATATATTGGTGCTTTCAAAAGAAAAATTAATTTGAAATAAATGTGGTTAATGTGAGATGTAGTAATCATTTACTAATTATATATAATGGTAGTGTATATATATATATATATATATATATATATATATATATATATATATATATATGTATAAAGTGCATCTCATATAATTATGAGTATATGTTGCAAGAAATGAACTCTACAGTAATTTTTTTTTAATTTTGTTGAAACACTGTACATACCTAAATCTGGGTTTATGTATTACCAAATATTCAGGATACATTTTATACTTTATAAAGTTTTTCACTGACCAATAGACTTTTTTTTCAATTTTTAAAAGGAGTAATATTTATTTCCAATGAGAACATAATGCCATCATTTATTTTTTTATTTTTAATTACTTCTTAATTATATATGACAGCAGAATTCATTACAATTCTTATTACACATATAGAGCACATTTTTTTCATTTATATGGTTTTATACAAAGTATATTTACACAAATTCACTTGTTTATACCTGTACTTTATATAATAATATACATCATATTTCATTATCATTTATTTTTTTAATTAAGTTTTTTTTTTTTGAGAGAGAGAATCTTTTTTTTTGTAGACGGACACAACACAATGCCTTTATTTTTATGTGGTGCTGAGAATTGTACCCAAGTCCCACCCATGCTAAGTGAGCACTCTACCATTAAGCCACAATTCCAGCCCTCCACCATCATTTCTAACCCCATGAACCCTCCCCTCCCAACCCCCAACAGGTCATTTTGATACACACTGAAGTATGCTATGAAGTTATAGAAAAGAGTATATACCTTATAATAATATGAACAGATAAACTTTCTAAACTAATACATAGCTTAATAATAATAATAATAATAATAATAATAACAACAACAACAATACTAATAATAATAAACTTTTTTTGTTTTATTAGAAAACAATAAAGTATACATCTGGTACTACTGACATCTTTTCCAAAAATAAATGACATCTTCTCCAAAAAAAGGGGTCATTTGTGGGAAAAATGATATTTTATGCTTTCTTAATATCAAGAATAAATTATTTTCAGAAGTAAAATATATTTCAATATAAAAATAATATAGAACAAGGTTCCATGACACACACCTCTAATCCCATTGGATTGGGAGGCTAAGGCAAGATATTCCTGAGTTCAAAACCAGCCTCAGAAACTTAGCAAAGCCCTAAGCAACTATGTGTGACCCAGTCTCTGTGTGCCCCTGATTTAAATTTCCAGTAAGAAACAACAACAACGAATAGACTAGAGTATTGATGAGGACACAAAACAAATTCTCATGAAGTAAAGATGAAGTAGAAATTGCTGTTATTTCTTCATGAAAACTGTTTATGTATATATGAAGTACACCTCACCAAGCAGCATTTACCTGTAGAAATTATAGTATATGTGTGCCATGCCAGTGTATAGTTATATGACAGCATAAGGCTAGAGCTATACTTGTCAACACAGTGAAAATCTGGGGCCTAGGAGGAAAGAGGAGGTACATTCAGAAAAATAAAAATAATAAAGTTTGAGAAAAAATGGTTTCTAGAGCCCACAATGATTTTTGATTTAATTAGAGTACAAAATACCACATAAAGATATTATACTGAAGTTACAGCTCTTAAATACATTACCTGTATAATGGCTTTCAAGGAAAATATTTAGAACTATCACAAGCTAAATAAAATACCATGTGTGTAAATAAAATTAATCATTATAAAGACAATTATTTTAACTCAATATAATATATAATATTTTCCCATTGAAATTTTATCATTTTTTTTTTAAATACAAGAAGAGAGCTGGATGTGGTGGTGCACAATTGTAATCCCAGCACCGTGGGAGGCTGAGATAGGTGTATAGTGAGCTCAAAGCCAGCATCAGCAAAAGTGAGGTCCTAAGCAACTCAGTGAGACACAATCTCTAAATGTCATACAAACTAGGTCTAGGGATGTGGCTCAATGGCTAAATTCTACTGAGTTTAATTCCCAGTACCAAAGAAAAGAAAAGAAAAGGAGGGACCAAAAAAAATTTCATCTTAGAAATAAAATATGTAAAATACTTCAAAACTGTTAATAAAAATACAAATAATATAGTTATTTTTATGTGACATATTTAATTATATAATAATACAAAAGAATAAATCATAATATGGATCAAATCTGAAACCATATGTATATCAATAGTATTGTTAAGAGCAATAGAAAGGCATATGTAAAACCAACCATATGAAAAATAACATTAGATTGAATGAATGAATCTATTCAACCTAAAGTTAGAATCGGGACCTAGTGGGAAAGTTCATGGTAAGAGTGTGTGTGCAGAATGTGCAAGGTAGTAAGTTCTAACCTTAGCAACACTATAAAAGGCAAATGTTAAGAGGGAATGATGTTGAAAATAAAACAGTATATTAAATGAGACACTCTCTCTCCATCTATAGATACATTTAAGATAAAACTACTATGAGTGTCTCTTTGACAAAATTATAATGAGTAGAGAGATTTAGATACACTGGATATTAGTCCTGTCTTGAACAATGTACCACATTTGAGACAAAATCCCCAATTACCATCATCACTTATAGTAAACAGAAATGTGAGAGAAGGGCTGAGGATGTAGCTCAGTTTTTAGAGTGCTTGCCTTGTATGCACAAGACCCTAAATTCAATCTCTAGCACCACAGAAAGAAAGAAAGAAAAAAGAAAGAAAGAAAGAAAGAAAGAAAGAAAGAAAGAAAGAAAGAAAGAAAGAAAAAAAGAAATATGGGAGAAGTGATACAAAAAAATTGTGGTGATATCTAGAAGCCATAAAAGGCTATTCAAGTGTTTCATCAGCTGTGATCAAGACACAGAAATACTCAAATATCAAAGCTGTCAATTTATCAAAAAAAAAAAAAAAAAAAAAACATCTGCGAGCATATTTTCCCAACTGCTGTGGTTAACAGATGAAGTTCACTCTAACTTGTATTTTAGGGGAAATAAGGAGGAATCAAGTAATCTACTCTTAGCTTTAGTGAGATTTTAGCACTTCCTGAATCCTGCCCCAACCCTGACAAACTAGTAATAATGCCTGAACTACCAATTGCTCCTAGAAAAAGTTGTGTGTGTTTGTGTGTGTGTGTGTGTGTGTGTGTGTGTGTGTGTACTGAATGTCTCAACTTTAACATATTTTGTTTATGTTACTATGTCCTGAAGTTCCAAACTCAGGAACAAAAGTTGACTGAGCTTATGTAAATCTATAGATTTCAAAGAAATGATTTTACATCCTTTCCCAGCACTTTTCTGAACTATGATACGAAACAATAATTCAGAAAGGAGGTTAAAAACCAATGATACCTGTTTATTCCAACAAATATTTACAAAATAGTTCTATATTGGCTACTTAATACAAACTTTTCACAGGGATAAATTGCATCAGTCAAAGAGATTTTCTGTAGCCTCAGCAGTGTTGTTGAAAAGGTTATTATAATAATCTGAAAGAGCTAGGTGTGGTGGCAAAATATACAAGTGGCTGGAGAGGCTGAGTCAGGAGGATTGTAATTTGAAAGACAGCCTTAACAACATAGCAAGGCTATTAGCAACTTAGTGAGATATTAGTGATATATCACCTGTCTCAAAAAAATAAAAAGGCCTGGGGACATAACTCAGTGGTTAGCACCCCCGGAGTTTAATTCCTAGCACCAAACCACACCAAACCAAACAAATATCTGAAAGATAGTAGGGACTCCAGAGTATATGTGTATATGTATAGATAAAAATTTTGGTTAAAATATAAAGTTAATAAAGATAATTTTGAAAAAACTATCATGGTTTTTAAAAGCTCAAAATACAAATGCTATATAATCCACTAATAGTAGTATTTTGAAGCAGAGTATTATTGTGAATGTCTGTAGTCCCAGTGGCTTTGGAGGATGAAACAGGAGTAAATTAAGTACAAGACCAGCCTCAGAAACTTGGCAATGGTTTAAGTGACTCAATGATACACTGTCTCATTAAAAAAAAAGGGGGGGGGGATGTAACACAGTGGTAAAGTGCCTAAATAAATAAAAATAAATAACAATTCTTGGTTTAAAATGTTCTATAATCAAGTAATTATAATTCTGGATATATATCTAATGAAATTGGAAATTTTTGTTAAAAAATTACTTTATTTCCATTTTCATTGTAGGTTTATTCACAGTATCTAATAAAAGGAATCAAATGAAGTGCATTTTAGATACAAGGTATTGATGAAAAGTTTCCTTTTATCTACTTGCCTTAAAGGCTGCATACTTATAATTCAAACTGCTCCCTAAAAGGCAAGACTCAGATACTGATTTTTCTGAATACTCCATGAGATTTATATACCTCTGGGCAAACTGTGTAAGACTTTTCTAAAACTAAGGAATAGGTAAATATTAGGTTTGGAATGTGGACAACCCATAGTAAATTCCTCAAGGGGGAATCTTAACTCAGACACTGTGATAAGGTGTCTGAGTCTGGGGAAGAAAGAGGAAGTAAAATCAGAGTTTGAGATAAAACTAGGCTCTCAGCTTCACTAATTTCTAGGTTATTGATTTAATCCAAATAGATATTGGAAAAGGGTTAAGGCTACTAATTAAAATTTATCTAAAACAGGTATTTAAAAAGTACCTGGGAAGAGCTGAAGGTGGGGCTCAGCGGGACAGTGCTCCCCTAGCATATATGAGGCCTTTAGTTTAATTCTCAGCACCACAGATAAATAAAATAAATAAATAAATATTAAAAAAAATAGCAGGTAAGAGTCCAGGGTTGTGGCTCAGTGGTAGAGTGCTTGATTAGTATGCCTGAGGAAGTGTGTTTCATACTGGATCCATGATAATAATAATAATAATAATAATAATAATAATAATAATAATAATAATAACAACAACAACAACAATAATAATAATAATAATAAATATATATTGTGTTCATCTATAACTAAGAAAAAAGTATTTTTTAAAGAGTGCAATAGTGCCATGGCCTGTGACCTTTCAATTAACTGTGTTCTAATTAAGCTTTTGCAATTGAACTTGCTTGTATTTTAAATTAAACTCCAGCTCCACTTTTATTTCCTGCCAAACCAGAACACAGGAGTTTGCTTGAATATTAGGAATGCTTCTAAATGTCATTTTAATAGACTTGTCTTACATATTTAAAAACTCAATTGAAAGCAAACTTGGTGGCACAGGCCATAACCCCTGTGGCTCAGGAAAATTATACATGGGTATCATGAGTTCAAAGCCACCATCAGCAAAAGCAAGGTACTAAGCAACTAACTGAAACCTTCTCTCTAAATAAATACACAAAATAAATGGGATGGGGTTGTGTCTCTGTGCCCCTGCGTTAAATACCTGGTATTAAAAAAAGAAAAAGAAAAAAGAAAAAAAACTCAATTGAGGACAAATACATTTAAGAAACAAATAAACAAAAATAAAACAAAACAAAAACCTTAATTTTGAACAAATTCACTACACCATTGTGAGAATGGCCTTAGGCCTGGCCCAAACAACTCCATTTTAAAAACTTCAGTTTGACACCTGCAGTCTCACTTCTTTTTTTTTTTTAAAGAGAGAGTGAGAGAGGGGAGAGAGAGAGAGAGAGAGAGAGAGAGAATTTTTAATATTTATTTTTTAGTTCTCGGCAGACACAACATCTTTGTTGGTATGTGGTGCTGAGGATCGAACCCGGGCCGCACGCATGCCAGGCGAGCGCGCTACCGCTTGAGCCACATCCCCAGCCCCAGTCTCACTTCTTTAGGCATGCCTATAAGAAGCCCTGCAGTATTGCCTTCAGACATAAACAAATCACTTCCCCTCACCCTGATAAACAGAGTGAGGCCTCTGGCAGGTTGTCCTCACCTAATAAGAGGGAAGGGTGAGAAGGCCAGGATGCAGATCACCAGACCAGATGTTTCTGGCTCTAGAATAAATGATGTCATGGAAAAATCTGGTGATAACTAATAAGGATTAAAAAGGGGATAAAAAAGCCTCAAAATTTAGTATAAATAATAGAGCAAATGAATAGATGTTCAACCAGCTCAATCAAAAATGCACTTGAGCTCCATAAGCTAATGAGGACTTGCAATGACATCTCATCACTTCTCATCATTTGCATTATCCTCATCACTCTTAAACTCTACAGCCACATAATTACCTTAGTGAAAGGGGGAAGGGTAACAGATTACGTGATATTCTTCTCATGTGAGGAAAACTTAATTTCAGTGGGGAGAAACCCAATGGGGAGAATAAAACCAAGAGGCAAGGTTTCTCACACACCCAACATATATATTTTTATGAATAAAAATTTTATCACAATTACTTTAAAATTTCATTTAACTTTATTGCTGTCTGGTCATATGAGAAAGCAATTTGTATTTTAAACTTCTAAGCAATGTCCTAAGGCAGTAATATTTCTCCAGAGAGAAAAACAATCTAACGCACGAGTATAATTTAAAAATTTTAATTAAAAATTAAGAAGGACAGCTTAAATCAATTGCAATAACTTAAACCACTCTATCCAAAATATTATTATTTTTGACAATATAAATTGACTAATAAATAAATGTATTTTTCAAGCTTTATCCTAAACTTCACTCTTGACCTCTCAGAGATATCTATGTTCACCACAGCTATATTTCGTGTTTGAGATCTATGAATACCCTGACCTCAGCAAGGTGAAAAAACTGGACAACTTAGTTATGTGTCATAGGTTATGAAATAAACTTACCAAACAATGTTCTCTCAGGGCCAAAGGACAGGAGAGACTGTGAACTTTGAGAGAGCTGCCATCTACAACTCAGAAGTATACAAAAGTGGACCCTGTTTCTCACAGGATTCTGGACACAGATCTATTTCCATTTTAGATATCATACTGTAACCAAAAGAGAGGGGCATCACTGGAAAGAAAACTCTAGGTCATCAGATCATCAGTAACCCAGAAACTAGAATGTAAACATTTTAAAGAAAAACTTATTTTGCAGTTTTGTCTTTAGCCTAATGCAGGGTTGTGATTTCAATTTTCTTCTTTGGTATGGGGTACTGTGAGAATATCATCAAATATTAAAACATAGAAGTCTACATATATTTCTATATAATTCAATAAAGTTTGTCAAGAGATTAAAGTTAAATTGAAATTAATAAAAATTTAACCACTCCCTCTAAGGCACGATATGTTTTTCACATAACTTCAGTTCCATGTGTGATTGAATCCTGGCACTCAGTTAGTGGATTAGTTATCTATCACTGAATAAGAAGAAACTATATAAACATTATTGTCTCATGTGTGGAATTATCATCCATTAAGGCTGGTTTCATATGGGAACCTTTTTACTGAATGTAATTATGCGATAGTTGATAAGGTTACTGAACTTCAGAGGGAGATATGGTTGCCAAAAAAAGCATCCTTCATCTCAGAATCAAATAAATTAAGGTGGAATCATTCTCATGGAGGTGATGGTGTTGTGAAAGCAAAAATAAAGTATTCAAAATGTTTCCTGACTAATACACTTTCATAGTCACAGCTTTACATAAGTCACACACACAAAAATAAGAGCTCAGATCCAAAGTTTGGGAAACAACTAGAAGAGGAGTAAGAACACATTGTCAACTTTATGTGTACTGATAAGGCTAAAGAATTGTTAATATGTTGACACTCAGTATCATTTTGCATGTTGTGTAGATGAGGTTTACATAGCTGTTCAGAGTAAAAGAATATTTGAAAGGTCTCACAAATCTTAAGCAACTTTACTGGAATTCAGGATCAACTCTATGTGACCCTCTAGATTACATGAATTATCAATCTTTCATTATTGTCTTATAAGTTAGATGGTGGCACAAAAAAGCAGGATTTTTTTTTTTGTACCAAGGACTAGACTCAGGGCACTTTATCACAAATCACATCTCCAGCCCATTATTTTAAGACAAGCCATGTTCTCACTAAGATGCTTAAAGTCCCACTAAGTTGTTGAGTCTAGCTTGAATTTAAAGTCTTTCTTCCTCAGCCTCTTGAGCCACAAAAATTACAGACATGCATTAAAATATTGGCTCTTGTTCTAATGTTTATGAACAAGCAAAATTGAAATGCTAAGCAGAGAAACAGTTGTAATAATCACCACTTTGTTAATTCTGGCTTATTTTCTTAGTTTAAATATTGAAACCAATATTTAAATGTATACTGAAGGTAACATTATCTATTATAGTCAACAGTCTGTTGATCTGCATTCTATTCAGATAATAATTTACTGACTAAACTTTGATTTAATTTGAAAATGTTACTCAATATGTTTGAACTTCTGGTTTTTCTGCTGGAATTATTAGGATACTAGGTTCAAACCTTACAGCCTATGGAAAATTATGTTGTGGTTATAGCTAAAGACAAGACTATATGATAAATAAAATTTCAAACTCACGAAGATGAGGTATTTTCTTTGTTATTTTTCTATGTATTCTTGGTGAATAAGATATAGAGTACACAGTCAAATCTTAAATCATAGAAAGCAGGCTCTATCTCTAGTTAATAAAGAAAAATATCAAATACAAAAAGTTGTGTTGCAAATAACATGGAACTTGGTTCGTTAACAGCAGTACCTGAATGAATTTCTGCCATATTCCATTGTATGTATATTCTAGATCACCAAAATAATATCAGTATTACTTCAACACATATTACATCTTCAGTTGCAGCCACAAAGCAGTAGATCAATGATAAGTTGAAAGAATGATGAGCTTGTCGGGATACCATCTGGAGATGGCTTTTAGTAATCCTAGGCAAGGGGATTGTGTTCTAGTCATATCACAATACAGTGCATTTTTTGTGGCCTGTGGATGCAGAGCTCTTACTTCCTTGCTAATAGATCATTGCAGAAGACTTCAGGTGTGTAGATGTTTTGATGATGAATCCTAAAAGGGTGGATCATTGGAAATGCCAAACATGGCTATAACTACTCTCTTGTTGATTCTTCCAAAGGTTATAATAATAATAATAATAATAATAATAATAATAATAATAATTATTATTATTATTATTATTATTATATTATCATCATTATTTATTCAAGTAATAAATACCCTGATTTAGTGTATGTATTCATTTTCATAAACATTTTCTTTTGAGCATGTGTTCACTATGTAAAATATTGACCATTCACCTTTGTTTTCTGGCCTATATATGAAAAGGCCTATGGAATGATGCAGGAATCTAAGGATTGAAAGCTGTGGTCTGTCTGGGAGCTAATGTTTTTTTGTTGTTTTTGGTTTGTTTTTTTTTGAATAAACATGACTACCCTGCCAACTCTGCCTAATATCTCTCAATTGCTAGAGATCCAAATTTTACATCCGGGTCTCAACACCCACACAGCAACTGGCATAGTCTTTAGGATACTTGCATGTGAGAGCTATCTCAGTCCTGATACATTAGTAGAGGTTGTTAGGGGAGTGAACACCAAGAAGCATACAACACTTAGTTGCCTCAGTCCTATCACACTGGACTCTTATGGAGAGTTGGGATATAATGGGATTAGTTCCTTGTAAGCAGAAATAAGGATTCTGACTGCACTGTGGGCAAACATGAACCCTGCAATTTGAAGTGTCAATGAAATGTTGAAGCCCAGGCCCCAGACCCTGGCCAAAGAAAAAAAGTGGCAGCAGTGGCATAGATGATTTGGAGAAGTAGTCAAAGGAGTCATCTGCAGCTGCTCTGGCCATGGGATGAATGGTTTCAATAGATCTGACAGCAAAAACTGATGCAAGTGTATGAGAGATTAGCAGAATGAGGAATTGCAAGATAATCAAGGGGTCTAGGAATCCAAAATACATCCAGGAGAGTAAGATCTCTGTATTTTGAAAATACCTATCAACCTTCCCCATTGTGATGTTGAGTCTGTAGAGAAAAAGAAGGATGAAAGCCTTCAAGTCTAGTCAATGGATGATGCATAAAATGAAACAACAGCAGCCAATGGCTCCAGTGAACAACTGGCATGGCCAGCCCAGGTATCCAAGTTTACCCCATTTTACCTGTTAAGTAGAACTGATGAACTTAAAAAAACAATTTACCCAGGTGTCAAGAGAGCAAGATTATTATTTTTTTGTCTGTAAGAATTAGACATAAACAGCATTCTGTGTTGCATTCTAAAAATCGAGAGGTTAGTATTGCTCCTTACAGTGGAAGTTGTAAAATGCTCAATACCACGAGGCATTTAGGGCCAAAAAAGACCAAAAATTCCAAGTGCATTAATACAGCTTCCAGAAAGCTACCTTTTTTGCAAGTAGACAAGGTCACAAATACTCAGATTCAATGTATGTACTCAAGGTCAAAAACATTTTTTTTGTGAGCATGCTCTTGCATTAGTCAAATGTTGTTGATGTGCCTTCTTTGTCTGACCTGCATAAAAAATTCAATTTAATAACTTTGGGGGCTGAGGGATAGAAGCTAGAGGCTGGTTATGGGCTATTGCTGCCTTCAGAAGTGGCATGCCTACCATCCCAAAAGTTCCTCACATCTTCTTTCAACTGCTTGAGCCCCAAACATTGCTTTCTTGATATGAGTCCCTACACAGCAGCCACAGATGTGAAACTATTTTTAGTTTGAGACTATCACAAATCCTCTGCTTTATGCAAGGTGTATTGTGTTGTTTTGTAGAAATGCTCCCAGATAATATTCATATAGTGGATATTTAGTGCATTATTTATTTTAGATTACATATATTGCCTTAATGTTGTCTCTCACTCATTTTTATGTAGTGTTTCATGTTTCATACTCTCCATTTATAAAATTTTTGTGATATGAATACAGTGTTTTTGTTGCAGTTTCCATACCATGCTACATTTGTATCATGACTGTAATGAAATATATCTGTTTTTAAGTTTATCCTGATAAAAAAAAATTAAAATATTGCTTTTCTTTGATTTTTCCATTCAGTTCTCAGTCATTTTCCATGTTTATTTTAAATCCTTTCTATAAGCTTCAGAAGATTTTCTCTAACATATTATCCCCATTGAGTAAAAATTTCACCAGATGTAAATTTTTTTCTTATTCTTTTTTTTAAGGGAAGAGGAATGAGTACTTAACCCAGGGTAGTTCTCCTAAACTCCTGTATCACCAGCCCTTTTTAATTGTATTTTATTTTTATTTTAGTTTTCAGACAAAGTGTTGCTTAGTTGCTTAGGGCCCTCTCATATTATTTAGGCTTAATTAGAAATTGTGATTCTCCTGATTATGTCTCTGAAATTATTAAGATTGATGACATGAGCCACTATATGTGTGTAACCCCCCTTTTTGAAAAAATGTCACTACTTAACTTTTAAGAGAATTTAAAAATAATGATGAATCATGGCTCCTAAAGGAGATAAGATTTGCCTTTGTGTCAGGTATATTTGATCTTGATATGTACTTAAAAATTGTGGGCACACAAGAAAGCATATTTGTAAGATCCTGTCTCAAAATAATAAAAAAAAATGAAGATAAAACTCAGGAATAATATTCCCTCAGTTTAACGACCACTGCCACACTCATATAAACACACACACACACACACACACACACACACACACACACACATACTTGTGGGATTTTGAAAATATTTTTTGACACTGAACAGCTGTAAAAACTTCCTCTATTACAAAAGGCAGAATTACTGCCATAATATCAGTAGTCCTTTAGCCTTATCTGTGTACAGAAATTTGGTAATGTGATTTTACTCCTGTGCTAGTCAAATGAAGAATGTATTCTCCAAACTTTGGGTCAGGGCTCTTATTCTTTTTTATGGCTTATATAAATTTGTGGCTATGAAAGAGTACTTGTCAGGTACCTAGTCAGGAAATATTTTTTAATGTTTTTGCTTTTGCTTTTAGAACACTGTCCCCTTGATGAGAACAAGTCCACCTTAATTTATTTGATTCTGAGATATCATGTGAAGAAGATTCAGGGTGCTTTTGTTTGCCTGCCAGATCACCCTCTGAAGTTCAGTAATCTTAACAGCTAAACACATGCTGCAAAAATATTGCAGATGAATGCAGTTCAATCTAAATGTGAACTAGTAAGTTTTAGAGTGACTTCTTATATAGTTATAGACAACAATATACCCACTGTAGGGAAAATGTCAGGATTTAATCACATGTGGTACAGTGAATATCTGGAAAACAGCAGATACCTTATAAGTAGTATTTTAATTTCTCTTATTTAAGTTTATATCCTCAGCCCCGATTCTTAGTATTTTAACAATGAAAATGGAACAGCCTGCCTTTTGGACTTGATTCTTGGCCCACTTGGCTTAGGTTGGAGGCAGTGCCTGAAGACTTGTCCAATCAGTCTCTTAGGTGAGAACTGTCCAATCATCACACGGCCAGTGATGAGGGGGAGGGCTTTGACAATCTTCTGTTCCCTTTTTTTCTGGAACCACAATTCTTTTAATCATTTTGTAGGCTTTCTGTCCTGAAACAGGAGCCCAAGTTTCTGTGCTAAGAAGAAGCTGAAAACAAATCACAGGGAGAATGCTGAAAACCCTGAAAGCCAGAAAATGGTAAGTGTGCCTTGTTATTCTGAGACTGGATAAGTAGTTTGTTTGAAGCTGGCAAGAGTTTCAATGGCGGAAAATGAAAATTGCGGCTAGGGACATGTTGTGAGGGGGTAACAATTGTTACATATGCAGTACAGGAGAGAAATAAAGAATGTCCATGCACTTTTGCCCCTTTCAATGCTTTATTCTCTCAATTACTCAATAGAATTTCACTCTATAGGTTCTTAATGAAGAAAATAATAATTCTTAATTCTGGGTACTGCAAAAGACATATTCAATTCACAGAAACACTTATAAATTAATTATAAGCACTGCAAAGCACACTTCATCATAATAGGCTAATTATAGACATTCCCTCTTCATGTTAAGTTCAAAAGTCTCAATCCTTAGTCTTTATGTCCAACATATGCACACTCACTCAGACCAGAGTGATCAGGTCAAAAACAAAGGCAGGCCTTTCCTGGAGTGGAGCAGATGACTGGTTGAGGAGAGGATGATAGGAAGAAGTTGCAGCTCTCAACAGCGTCCATACAAGGGGGTACAGTTTTTGAGTGGTTAGAATTATGCAGAGGATCAGAAAATGAAGACAAGTGATGGGATGTCAGGTCCTCATTAGGCTCTCTTGCTCAAGTGCATTCTTGTTTTCTGCTGGCTGAATCCCTGTTCATTAGTTCTATTATTTATATTAAATTTTGGGCTTTTTGACCCTCCCCCCTTGCAATCTTCTTCAGCTACCACCAGATTTCTCATTATCATTTACCCTGGGGTCAGAAACATCCAGTCTGGTGGTCTCCATCCTGAACTTTTTGCATTTCTCTCTTATCAGGCTAGGACAGCCTGCCAGGGGCTTCACTCTCTTTATAGGTTGAAGGGAAGTAACTTGTTTGAGGCCATACTGGAGTGCTCTGTGTGTGTGCCTGGTGAGACTACAGGTTTGAAACTGGAGTTTTTAAAATAGAGTTGTGTAGACTCAGGCCTAAGGCCATCTTCGCAGGACTCATCAGAGGGTCTCTGTGGAAGCTCAACCTTCACCACCACCCCCCCTTACTAGTCTAGTGAAGCTTATATCAGCAGTTAAAAACCTGGACATTTTGTTCCATAATTGTATGGTGTTTTCAGCTTGTCTCTAAAGCCCTTTGTGGACATCCATGTGCCATGAGTCCAGCATGTCCCCACAGTTCTTTTCAGGTTCATACACAGGCAGAATTGGGATGTCAAACAGAAATGGAGCTATTATAATCACCCCATTTTAAATGGTGTCTTATTTTCTAAGGTTTAAACACTGGACTTGTTTTGACATATAATGAGGAAATATTATCTATTTTAAAAAGGAGTCTGTTGATTCACATTTTATCTGCACAATTTGTAACAGTGTAAAACTTGATTTAATTTGAAAATATAATTCATCCTGTTAAATTTCTGTGCATTTACTGTGCTCTATTAGAACACTGTTTCAAGGCCCATGCAAAATTATGATGAATTTACAGCTTAAGAGAAGTCCATATAATAAATAAAATATTAATAGTATTGATTTTAATACTTTTTTGTTTCATATTTATAACTTAGTTAGCAATATGAGGAATTGAACTCATGAGTCCTTTATCACTGAGTTACATTCTCAGTTCTTTTTCTTCTTTGTTTTATGACAGGATGTTTCTCTGTTGTCAAGGCTAATCTCAAACTTTTGATCTTCATGCATCAGAAACCTGTATCACTGGTATTGAAGTGCATGACCCTGCACATGGCTATTTTGTAACATTCTTAAAAGTTGAGTATACAAACTAACCTAATGGTGTATGCCTTTAAGCCTAGTTACTCCCAAGGATGAGGTACTTTCATTTTTTTCTTTTTTAAAATTTATCCATGGTGACTAAGAGGCAGATACTTGCTTTGAGAGAGCATGCAGCACAAGCCTTAAATCATACACTGCAGGGTCTATTTCTAGTGAATGAAAAAAAAGAGTATCAGATATATAATATTGTGCTGCATAATCACATGACATTTTGTTTGTTAACAGCAGCACAGTGTAAAATATTTAGTTGTATATGTATTCTAGGTAATTAAAAGAATAATAGTATAAGTTCAGCACATATGCTTTCTGAAGTTTCAGCCACACAGCAACTGACTGATGATCATTTGCATAAATGATAAGCTTGTCTAGGTACCACCTGGAGGTGGCTTTTAGTAATCCTAGGCAGGGGTCTTGTGTTCTGGTTACATGACTTTGCAGCATACATTGGACTGAAGATTCAGATCTCTGGCCTTCTTGATAAGGGATTATTACAGAAAACTTCAGATGTTTGGATTTTATGATGAGGGCTCCTAAAAATTTGGATTTTGGGGCAGGCCCATGATGGCTATAGATATGCTATCTTGCTGATGCTTCCGGCAGGTTGGTTGTTATTATATATTTAAGGTAATAAACACTCTGATTCAGTGTATTTATTCAAGGTCATAAATATTTGTTTTTCAGCATGTATTCACTATGTAAAATTTTTGAAATTGGCCTTCTTTTTCTGATATATATATATATATACATATATATATATATACATATATATATATGTATATAAATATATATATACATATATCCTATACAATGATGCAGGAGGCTATGACCACCTCTGCATAAGCATGACTAGTATGCCTACTGTGCCTTGTATATTTCAACTGCTAAAGACCCAACACTTGCTTCCTGGATCTGATCTGCCACAAAGGAACTGGCATAGTATTTAGGATCTTTTTTTAATAATTTTTAAATATTTATTTATTTATTTTTAGTTTTTCGGCAGACACAACATCTTTGTTTGTATATGGTGTGAGGATAAAACCTGGGCCACACACATGCCAGGTGAGTGCGCTACCACTTGAGCCACATCCCCAGCCCTCTTTAGGATCTTTTGTAGGTGAGAGATATCTGAGCCCTGGTATATTAGTGGTGTTGGTTTGGGGAGCGAGGAACACCTATGACAATCAAGAAACATATAGAAATTAGTGTCCACAATCCTATTATAATGTACCACTATGAAGAGTCAAGATATGATGGGATGCATTTCCTGTTAACTTAAAGAAGGCTTCTGATTGCACTGTGTGTTTACAAGAACCCAGCAAGTTTAACTGTCAAGGACTACTTTAAGCAAAGGCCATAGTCCCTGGCTATGGAAAAAAGTTGCAGGAGTATCACTGATGACTTGTAGAAATAGCCTAAGGACCATGTGTATGTGCTAGGGCCACAGTATGAGTGGTTTCTACTTATGTGACAGGAAAAAAAAAAACTGACACAAAGCTAGATATGGTGGTTCATACCTGTAATCCCACCTTCTCAGGAAGCTGAGGCAGGAGGAACCTGAATTCAAAGCCACCCTCAGTAAAGGTGAAGTGCTAAGAAACTCAGTGAGACCACACTTCTATATAAAATACAAAGCAAGGCTGGGATATGGCATAGGGGTTAAGTGCCTGAGTTCAATTCCTGTTACCAACAAAATGAAACAAAACAAATAAACAACAACAACAAGGAAAAAAACTGATGAAAATGTATGAGAGACTGGCAGAATTATAAAATTGTAAGACAAACAAGAAGACTATAAAGCCAGAGCACAATCAGTACAGTAGGATCTCTGTACCTTAAAAATACCCATCAACTTTCCCCATAGTGTTTAGTGAGTCAGCGAAGGAGAAGGAGGATAAAGGCCAGCAAATCCAGTCAATGGTAATGCATAAAATGAAACAAGAGCAGTCAATGACTCCAGTGAACTACTGGCAGGGCTGGTCCAGGTATCCAATTGCATCACATTTTACCTATCAAGCAGAATTTGTGGACTTATGAAAATAAGTTAAACATGAAGCAAGAGATCCCTGACTGGTTTGTTTTTATGTCTGTATGGTTTAGAGATGAATAGAATTCTATGTAGTGCCTTGAAAATGGAGAAGTTAGCCCTGCTCTTAACAGTAGAAGTTTTAAAATACTCAATGCCATGAGGTTTTTATAGGGCCAAATGTGACTGAGAGCATTACAAGGTGGCAGGGCTTTCAGAGGGCTATGGTTGTAGTAGATAGCCAAGTTTATAAACTCATTGATTCAGTGTACATACTCAAAGTCATAAATATTTGCTTGAGTTTATGTACTTACTTCAGTAAAATATTGGCAATGTGCCTTCTTTGTCTGACCCACAGTTCAAAAAAATTCTATGAAATAATTTAGGGGACTGAGGGCTAGAAGATAGAGGGTGGCTAGAGACAACTGTTGCCTTCAAATAAAGCAACCCTACTATCACACATGCTCCTCACATCTTCTTTAAACTCCTGGAGCCCTAAATCTTGTTTACTGGGTCTCAGCCCCTGCACAGCAGCCAAAGACCTGAAAACAATTTGTAATTTGAGGCTAATACAAATCCTCTGATTTAAAGCAAGTTCCAAGGAGTATCATTTCTTTGTATTTTTGTTGTTGTTGTTATACTCCCAGATGGTATTCTTATAGTGGAGATTTGTGTATCTTTTGTTTTATAGATCACAAACATTGCCATAATTACTTCTCTCC
The DNA here is from genome assembly GCF_964194105.1 of Spermophilus citellus. Classification (NCBI taxonomy): domain Eukaryota; kingdom Metazoa; phylum Chordata; class Mammalia; order Rodentia; family Sciuridae; genus Spermophilus; species Spermophilus citellus. The sequence goes on along the minus strand of NC_138192.1, from coordinate 1,886,425 downwards.
TTCATTTTCTTACGTGAGATTTCATATTTTCAATTTGAAAAAGTCTTTTTATTTGGACTAGGGATTTAACTCAGGGGCACTTGAACATTGAGTCATATCTGAAGACTAACTTTCTATTTTATTTAGAGACAGATTCTCAGTGAGTTTCTTAGCACTTCACTCTTGCTGAGAATGGCTTTGAATTCACAATTCTGTTGCCTCAGCCTCCAGAGCCACTGGGATTGCAAGCATGTGCCACTGCAACCAGCTTTAATTTACAAAAAATGTTGAAATAAAAATACAGTCTTCTGGTTGCAGTATCAATAGCATGTTGCAATATTAACATGCCTGTAATAAAGCATATCCATTTTAAAATTTCTTCTCTCATGAGAAAATAAAAACATATTTTTGTTTCTTAATTTTTTCAATTCAGTTTTCAGCCTTTTTCCTAGATTACTTCAAGTTCATGCTAGAAGTTTTGTAAGTATTTGCTCAAACATATTATTCCCATGGGGGGGGGATAAAACAGTATGAGATAAATGGAAATTCTGCTTTTATCTCATTTATTTGTTTTTTTAAACAATATTGAGTATTTAATTCAGGGGTATTTAACTACTGAGCTATATCCTCAGGTTTTGTGTGTTTGTGTAAGTTTGTGTGTGTGTGTGTGTGTGTGTGTGTGTGTGACTATGTGCTTTCTTTTGGGTATTGAACCCAGGGCCCCGTGCAAATGAGGCAAACACTAAACAAATGTAGCTGTATTCCCACCCCTTTTTATTTTTTCCCTCCTTTTTCACAAGTTTTTAAATTTCTTTCTTTTTTTATTAATTTTGAGACAAGAGTCTTGCTGAGGTTCTTAGAGTCTTTCAACATAATTGAGACTAGTTTTGAACTTGTGATCCTCCTACTTCAGGCTCTCAAATTTCTAAGATTATAGCGAAGACCCACAATATGTGCCTAATCATATTTTTAAAATAAATGTCATTATTTATCTTCAAATATAATAATAAAAGAATGAAGAATTATGTGGTCTAGGTAAGGTAGGTTCTCCCTGTGGGGTCAGGCATATATAATCCTGAATCCACTTCAAGCTTCTTAATAATTGTGAGGCTGCTGATTGTTGTGGCACACACCTGAAATTCCAGTGATTTGTGAGACTAAGGCAGTAAGATTGCAAGTTTGATAAAAGCTTCAGCAACTTAGGAAGACCTTATCTCAAAATAAAAATGAAAATAAAAATAAAAAAGAAAGAATCAGAAATATCAGTGAGGAGTAATAATCTCCTCAGTTTAATTACCAGTACCTGCCCCCACACACTACTGGTGGTGTTTTGAAAATGTTCTTTGACACTGAGCAGCTCTATTGGCCTCATGTACTACAAAAGGCAGAATGATACTGACTGCCAAAATACCGACTGTTCTTTCCCTTATCTGTATACAGAAAGTTGGCAGTGTGCTTTTCCTCCTATTCTAGCAAAAATGCAGAATGTGTTTCCCAAACTTTGAATCTGGACTCTTCTTGTTTTTTATGGCTTATGTTAAGCTGTGGTATGAAAAATTATTTATCCTGTACCCAGTCAGAAACCATTTTGATTGCTTTTGCTTTTACTTTAAAAACACTGTCACCTTCATGATAACAAGCCCACATTAGTTTGATCATGAGATATTCTGTTGAGGAGAATCAGGGTGATTTTTTTTTCACAGTGAGATCACCCTCTAAAGTCAAGTAATCTTATCAACCATCAGCTAAACATATGCAGCAAAAATATCCCAGATGAACTCAATCTAACTGGTGAACAAAACAAATATGACTTAGTAAGTTTACAGTGATTAAAAAAGTACACTCACTGTATGCAAGATGTCAAGATTCATTAACATGTCCTACTGAAATTATTTGGAAAACAGCAGATATCTTATAGGTAGTGATTTAACTTTTTCTAGCTTAAGATTCAAGTTGAATCACTCAATATATGGTATTTAATTATTTAGAAATATGTGAAGACACATATGCCTTTTATTGTGCTAATATTTTCACAGTAACCTATAGCAAAAAAAAAAAAAATCAAAACCCTGCCATTAGGCTAAGAACAAAATTGAAAAATAAAATTTTCTTTAATATGTTTATACTTTAGATTCTGGGCTACTGAAAAATCTGAATACCTGACACCCTCCACCTCCTGGAACACCAATTCTTTGTACTTTACAGTTTGATATCTGAAGTGGGAATGCATCTTTGGCCAGCATCTAGTGAGAAACAGTTTCCACATTTGTAAACTTCCTTTTTAGAGCCACCAGTTGTCTCAAAATGCATTGTTGCTCCTTTTTTTTTTGGCCCTGATGAGAATATATCCAGGAAGTGTATTCCATCACCTAGGACATAAAAATGAGTGGTGTAAGCCTTTCATCTTCCTGAAGTCAAGAAATTCATAGCTCTCAAACATGAAATTGGGATCAGTAAACTGAGATGTGCTTGAGACTTCAGGTAAATAGTGAATATTAAGATGAATTTCCAAAAATACATATATTTATTAATAAATTTGTGTGGTCAACCTATGATAATATTCTGGGTAGAGTGTCTTAAGTTATTACAAGTGATTTCACATGTTCTTCTTTTAAATATTAATACTAGAAACTTTCAAATAAAACTTGTGCTTCACAAATATTTTGATGGACATTGCTGCTTCAGGGGATGTACTACAAATTGAAAACTCAAAAACTCTTCTCCCTAAAACCATAGAGCAGAATTTTATATAAAATTCAAGGTATTTTTTCATCATGTAATGAGGGGGGCTTACTAGGAATTAGCAAGGAAATTCAACTACTGAGCCACTTTCCCCAGCCATATTTTGCATTTTATATAGAGTCAGGGTATCATTGAGTTGCTTAGCACCTTCTTTAGAGGGTGGCTATGACTCATTATTTTCTGCCTCACCATTCTGAGCTGCTGGGATTGCAGGGGTACAGACCATGCCCAGAAGCAATATTTTTATTTATGAGTAATATATACAAATATGTAACTCATAAATTGAGTTAACCTTGTATACAGTCATAAATGAAAAATGCTATATCCTACAATGCCTTAAAATAACCATGTTTTGAGCTGTGAATTCAGTTCACTGTTACACAAATGGAAAAAATAAAAACAATAGGTGCATCTGTGCATTTCAGTAATATCAAGTACTTTAGAGACCATGGAAGGAAGATTTGAGGCTAGAATGAGCAAATTACTGAGACTCTGTTTCAAAAAAAAAAGTAGAAGGGGTTATGGGCATTCACAGCAATCTCCCTTGTGGATTCAGTGTGAGTATTTTTTAAAAAAGCCAAGAACTTGACATTCTAGCCTGATTCCTTGTTGGATGCAATAAACTCAGAACATAGGTTCACTAAGTTTAGCCTGGGACAGTGCCTGAAGCCCCGTATAATCATAGGCACTTTCATTAAAACTGTCTAATCCACACACAGCCAATGAAGAGGTGGTGGGATTTCAAAGTCTGGATCTGGGTTATTATGGCAAGTCTGCCATTTTACACATTTGTTTCTAGGTTTCCTCTTTGATCCTCAGGAGCCCCATGCTTCTGAGCCACACAGGTGTTGAAAGAATCATAGGGAGAATTCTGGGGACTGTGAAAGCCAGGAAATGCTGAGTATGCACTGGTATCTTGAGATTGGATAGGAGGCTGTTTGAGTTAATGGGCTTGGTAATATAGGGCATTATAAATGGTAAATGGGGACACTGCATTGTCTTCTTCAGTGTCTGCTGGCCACAGGGCTTTTCTGTGGCAGCTCTGCTCTCAGTCCCCTCTGACCACTCTTGTGGAGTGTAGGAAAGTAGCTAGACTCTGGGCATCCTGTCACATCACTTTATCATGTTTTTAGTAATTTTCTGAAGGCCTGATTGGACATCAGTGTGCTATAGCCCAGCATGTCCCCAGATTGTGTGATGTAGACTAGGATGATAATGGGGAAAACCCTAACTTTATGTACTCTGTTTAATCATAAAAACAGATGTGTTCTGAAGGAGCCCACATTTCTTCTTTCTCCTGAGCTTCCCAAATGACTGGAAAGCAGTACCTCAAATCAAGAACACTGTCTTCCAGCCTAGCTCTTTATATGTCTCAGGATATATTTCTACATTTCCAGGTTTCTGTTCATATTCTCTTTGTGGTGGGGTACTGGGATATAACTCAGGGACACTAAAACCCTGAGCCAAATCCCCAGCCCTATTTTGTATTTTATTTACAGACAGAGTCTCACTGAGTTGCTTAGCACCTCACCCTTTGTGAGGCTGACTTTGAACTCATGATCCTCCTGATTCAGGCTCCTGAGACACTTTAAGTTTTCAGGTGTGGCTCTGTTCAATTGTTAGAGCTTTCATTGTGTCCTTCCTTTGTCAATTTTTTTCATTCTATATTGAAAATGGATGCAGTATTTCTATTTTTTTTTTCAAGAACTGAATATAAGTGTTTAAAGTTTTGTTTTCTTTTTGTGATCATTTCACATGAGAGGAAAAAAGAGAAGTGTAACTTGACAATTTGAAAAATAATAATGAAACCCTTTCTCTCCTCCCTTTTTCTTCCCATGTACAGCAATTATATCACAACCTCTCATTTGAGATTTCTCCTTGAAGAATTATTGTGTGATTTGTCCTCTTTGCAACTCCCCATATTCGAATAGTTTTGGGTTTCCTAACTTCCTGACACAAATTTTTAATAGATACCATGTCTAAAGTACTTAGGGATGCCAAGAGATTATAATTCTGTGAGACTTTCCTTTCTATAAAGTAGTATGGAGTAGAGGCTCTCAAGTGCATCTTTGGAAGTCCTTTAGTTGACAAGGATCTTTTAGTAATACATGGCTGAAGCCCTCTAGGAAACTGAGGTAGTGTGAAGACACACCCCTTTAAATGCATTTTTTTTTCAATCAAGACATAAAGTTTTTAGACTTATCACTCAGAACAGAAAGCCATGTGTTTATTAGAAGTGATATGAAAGAAAAAAAATGAGACACTCTGCAGGGAGTGTCTTAGAGATGAAAAAGAAAATATGGCTCTTATTCACTCCAGTTTTATTGGGGATCTAAGAAAATATTCCAAAAAATCCTGACCAGTCCACTTTTTGACTTTGGACAGAGAGTAGGATAACATCAAAAACTCAAGTACCCACATTCATGAAAACTGTAGATTAACTATGCCCATGCTCACCATTTTTAATTGGATTCTTAAGCATAAATTATTGTGAATTTTATGGCTAGTAGAAATTATTTTTAATCTTCCTGAGATCTGGTCTTTGTTATGGTCAAAATTCTTCCCTTTAGTGTAACTTGGCTTACTCTTGTAGACATTATTTTGGGACTGTATTTATTCTGCATAAAATGTTTTGTGAAGGAATATGACATAACCTCTCTAGTTAAGCTAGGCAGTTCTGCAGGTAAATTGCTTTTTGGAAAAAAAAAGGATGGCATTAGAAAATTGGGCCCATTTTAAAGACTTTCTCTTATTCTGCTTCTACCGTTCATATATTGCTGTCCCCTATCAGTAGGGTACCATTTATTTATTTATTTATTTATTTATTTATTTATTTATTTATTTATTGGTTGGCTTATTGTTGGTACTGTTTAATTAAAACCAGGGCTACTCAAACGCTGATCTATATCTCTAGCCTTTATATAAATTTTATCTTATGAAAGTGTTGATAGTCTTTTGAGTTAAAATTTTGTTTAGTCACTTAGTGGCTCACTGACTTTTTAAAGCTTGTTTTTAACCTATGACCCTCCACTTTTGGCCTTTAAAGCTGCTGAAAATTCCCAGGCTACCCTTTATCCTGAAGGTGCTTCAGTTCTTTTACCAGGTTTGTGAATACTTCTACAATGAAAATGGGAGTACATTGTTTTCTATGATGCAATGACTCCAATTTCCTTAGGTACATACACTGAATTACTAACACTGAATCATTAGGCATTTTAATTTTGAATTTTTGCAGAACCAAGACACCATTTTCAATAACATCTTTCTTCTATTTATGCTCTCACTGACATTTGTACCAGGTTCATGTAATATGATCTGGAGTACCTACTATCTTTTAGTAGGTACATTTTTTGTTGTTTTACTCCTAAGTATTCTTTTTATTTACTTATGTTTAGGTGCAGGTGAACACAATGCCTTTATTTCATTTTTATTTTTGTCTATGTGGTGCTGAGGATCAAACCCAATGTCCCACACATGCTAGGTGAGCACTCCACCACTGAGCCACAACCCTAGCCCCTAAATCTCATATTTTTATCTTAGCCATTCTGACGAAACTGTACAGGCTGCAGGAAATTAGATATCTGACTGATGCATTAAATTTTGGATATAATTTTGTTAGATTTCAGGCTGTCAAGTAGCCAGAGGAAGAGAGTGTTCTAAATGTATTCTGGGTTAAAACAGGTAATGTGGTTTCTAATCCATTTTCTGCAATACTGCTGTGAATTTTAGATTTTGGGAGTAGTTATAAACAATGCAAATCCAATTGTTTGCAATCTATGGAGATTTGCACATGGCCAGTCACCTTTGCTTCTAAAACTTGGAAGTTTAAGATATACTCCCTTGAGCAGATGAGCTAAATTTAGACACTCATTACGTGGACAAACTCATTTTGGGAAAATTATGTAGGCTTGAAATTATTACTCCCGTGAGCAAGGGTAGTACTGGCTCAGGAAGTGCTGAGCTGTCAATTATTCTATCAGTGGTTTGCTGAATTTTGCCCTATTAAACATGAAATTGAAGCAAGAGAGAAACTCATGTTTTGGCAGTGGAAGTTGGCAAAAATGCTTCTAGAAATAAACTAACACCTTTGAGATGTAATTTCCTCTGTCCTGCTTTCAGGTGATAAAACATATGGAGAGACTTGCTAAGCCATAGAAGATTACCATTTTGTCATTTTGATACTTGCATATCACTTCTTCTATAACCACTAGATAAATTAAAATGAAAATCATAGAACATTCTACAGTTATAATACGAATCCTCTTTATTCATGTGACCCTGACTTTGGGGAAATTCATTCCAAATATGTGGCACTGCACTCAGCAATTCTAATGCCCAGGTATACCCTAGCATTTTTTTTTTACCCATTTGGAAGGCAGGCACTTTCTCAGTTGTCTAATGTGTCTAAGTCTCTCAACTCACTTATGACTTTGTCAAAAAGAAATACATAACATGAGTGGATGTTGATTCAGTGTATCAGTAGATTGAAGGAGACTCAGAAGTCTCATATTCTGCTTTATTTCTGTCGTGATTTTGATGTGACATATTCCCCAAAAGTTTATCTGTGGGACAATGTAGGAAGGTTTGTAGGACAAAGGATTGGGTTATAACCTTAACATAATTAGTGAATTTATCCATGAAGGGCTTAACGGTATGGTAACTGAAGTGGTGAGTTGTGGCTGGAGAAGGTTGGAATCGAGGGTGTGGTTTTCGGATTATATTTGCATATACCCCAAATTCAGAGGCTCTTTCACTGATTCATGATTACTATGTGAGCTACTTCCCTCTGTCATCTACCTTGATGTTCTTTCTCACCTTGGGTCTTGAGGAATGGAGCAAGCCTTGTATGGACTAACGCCTCTGAAACTGTAAGCCTCCAAATAAACTTTCCGTCTCTGCAATTTAGTGTTGGGTCTTTTAATCACAGTGGTGAAAATCATATTTAAAACAAATTCCATCTTCTAACCTTACAAGTCCTGACCTTAAAATCTACTTTTTGTTTTGAGTGAACCCAGTATTTTAACATACTCTGTACACAAACTCTCAGGGAACTGTTTTTCAAGTCCTAAGCACTGATTTTACATTGTATTTTTTATCAATTTAGATATAGAGATACTTTTCATAGGGCTAGATGTAGACCACTTTATTGCTTTTCACAAAACAAAAACTTACATGTTTATGAAGTCATCTTTGTGTTTGGCTCATATTATGACTTTTTTATCTTTGTTATTGTGTTACAGTTTTAGAATGTATATCAGTGTCAATTAATGATACTGCAACTTCATTTGCTTCTCTACAGAATAGATTTTTGGTGGTATTTTATACATACTTTTCTTCACAGATGAATTTTATTTATTTATTTATTTATTATTTATTTATTTATTTATTTATTTTGCTTTAAGTTTCTTCTTTCATTAAAAGGCAAGAATGTTCAAATTTGATGGAAATTATTATAGATTACATTGAGAGAAAATTCTTGTTTTTGTAATGCTGAGTTTTATCTAAACACATTATGTGCATAATTGAGTATTTTATGTGCTCTGTAAGTTTTTATTCCTCTGTAAAGTGTACATGAAGTACTATGCAAATGTGACATTTATAGAATACTGATGTGGTGATTTGTACTATTATAATAGATGTACTGTGGAAAAAATATGTCTGAGATTTAGCAAAATTCTTCCTTGCACTTTACTATTTGTCTCTTTTTAAATGTACTTTTTTAAACCACCTACCAGATTTTAGCTGTATAGAACAATACTAATGTATTTTTATATGTTACTATATTTTACAGAGACATATATTTCAATAAGTCAATGTTACTGGTGGGAAATGATGATGTATATTCAATAGTCACATAATTTTTACAAAGAGTTACCAACTTATACTCCAACGGTAGTTCATGATAAATTTTTATTTTACATCATCATCAATACTGTTTAATTTTATATATTTGTTATTTTATTCTATAATTCTCTAATTTCCTAAGGTGTTGACCTTTTTATGAGTATTGAACACTTAGATATCACTTATATAAAGAGGCTATTCAAGATGCTTGCTGTTCTCCTCTTGGTGTCATATTTTTATTAAGTATTTGGTTATAGGTGAGGTAATTATTTCATCTCATCTGTCAGTTTATATCTTTAATTGTGCCATTTCATGAATTGATTATTTTAATGCACAATGCATTTATTGTTTTTTTCTTATTTTTTTATTTGTAGATGGACACAATGTCTCAATTTTGTTCATTAATTTTTATGTGATGCTGAGGACAAATCAAGTGTCTCACATGTGTGTGGCAATTGCTCCACCATTGAAACACAGCCCATCTTCAATTTATGATTTTTTTAACATTTTGTTTTGGGTAACATTGAAAAAATTCTCTATTTTCTTTGTTATTCTTAGTTTTGAAAACAATTGTGTCATTTTATTCAAAATTAGACCCCAGTATTATTGTTGTTTTGAGACTGGGAGGTTTATAATCACACAGGCATTCCATTGTTCCAGCAGCTTCCTTTAGAAAAGATATTATATTATCAGCAGTGGAAACTCTCATTTATCATTGTGTAGTTGGTGTCTTTTTAAAGATTCACACTTCAGTTCCACAGGTCTATTTATTCATAATATTTTAAGGTGTACACTGATTTCTCTAAGTTTATAATATACGGTAATGTGTGGCATAATGGACTTTTGGTCAGTGATGGAAACTATGTATAATGATAGCTACAACCTATAGCCTAAGCTTGTAGTAATATAAAATCTACATGTCAGTACACAGTATGATGTTTTCAAAAATAACAAAATCACTTTTGAATGCATTTCTCAGAATGTATGCCTATCAATTAAGGAGACACATTTGTACACATATTGTATATTACAAGTAGTGATATAATTAGTATATGATTTTTATATTTCTTATTCACCAGAGCTCTTTCAATTTTATTTGTCATATTAAAGCACAAACATCTGACATTACTGACAAGCTGGGCATTAGTTCATCTTGAATATATTTTAATTTTGTTATTTTACTTAGGATTTGCTATATTCTCTCTCTCTCTCTCTCTTTCTCTCTCTCTCTCTCTTTCGCCTCTCTCTCTTCTTTTTCTTTTTTTGTAAAAATTTCCTTTTCTAAACTATAGAGATTCTCACAATTAGCTAATGAAGTTTAGATACTTTTAGAAATCTAATTAAGTTTTTATGTTTGCTTTTTAAGCTCAGCTTTAAATGAGGGTAAGGGGCCTAGTAAAAAAAATGTGTAGAATCTTATTGGTGCATATCTGTTTTTCCCAGAAGCAGAATTGGTGGTTCATAGGGCATGCCTGAATAGATAGTGCCAAACCATTTTTCAAAGTAGCTTTATAAAATTGTGTGGTCACAAACAGTGTTTGACAATTCCAGTCATTTAATATTTTCTAATTGTTAGGTCTTTATTAATATGTGTATGCCTTTATTGCCATTGATTTTAACATTCTGCTGAGTATACAATACTCTCTGCATTGTGAATGTTAACTGATCTCTCATCATATTGACATAAATGTATATACATATATTTACTCATTTTTGGCAATGTTTTCTCCCTGTTAAGTGCTTTTTAAAACCACTCTTTTTGTGGGGCTGAGGTACCTGGGATTGATCTCAGGGCCACTCAACCATGGAGCAACATTTCCATATCTATTTTTTTTTTGGTATATTTATTGAGAGGCAGCATCTCACTGAGTTTTTTCTCACCATTGTTGAGGATGCCATTGAACTCATGATGCTTCTGTCTCAACCTCCCCAGCTGCTGGGATTAAAGATGTGCATCAGCACACTTGGCTATTGAAAAATATTTTTACTGTTGTATTTCTTTGTTGAGATTTTATTTCTTAGCCATATGTACTATCTCCAGTATTCTTCACTTCAAGACTTTTACTAGAAATAGGTGATACAAACATTATCTCTCTTTCTGTGTCTTACATTCATATAGTCATAATTACATTATTTGGTCTACATTATTCTAATTCTGATAAAGTTCAACATGAGTTCATAGTACTTGTATTTATGTTTTATTTAATTTTCATAATCAATGTAAGAAGATTTTTCCCATAACACAATAATGTTTGTCTGCAAAACTAATTTTTTGAATTTGAATCTATTGATTTTCTGATTAAGATGAGATTATAGAGATCATATGTTTTGTTTGTTTATTTTATTTTATTTTAAATTTTTTTTTGGCACAAGAGATTAAATTCAGACATACTTTACCACTGAGTTAAATCCCCAACACTTTTTATTTTTTATTTACAGTTAGGGTGTCACTAAGTTTCTTAGGGCTTCACTAAGTAGCTAAGTCTGGTTTTGAACTTGTAATCCTTCTAGCTCAGCCTCTCAAATCACTCAAATTAATGGTGGGTACATTTACTTGTGTTGGGAATATACATATATATTCCTAAGAGACATTTATTTGACCCAGCAGCTCTGTTTGGAATATTGGTAATGATTTAAAACAGCAAAAACTACATTTTACATCACATTTCTACCATCAGGATTTGCATATACACACTTCATTGTACTTTTGCAAGTTTAGTAAAGTATGAGTACTTATTTTAATTTAGAAATTAAAAATGACATTCTTAGAGCTTAGCATGTTTTCCACCAATAATAATTACTTATCAAAAGAGTGTGTTTCTAGGTAAAGTGGTGCAAACCTGTTTTCTCAGTGGCTGGGAAGGCTGAAACAGGAGGATTGCAAATTCAAAGCCAGCCTCAACAATGATGAGGCCCTAAGCAATTCCGTGAGACCCTGTCTCCAAATAAAATGCAAAATATTGCTGAGCACCCCTGAGTTAAATTCCCAGTACCAAAAACAACAATAACAACAAAAAACCAATACAACAATACAAAAAACAATACAACAATACAAAACAAACAAAGAGTCTATAGACTCAGTAAATGACATTCACAGATTCTTCCTGTGGGGTTTTTGATCAAATGTGAATATTCTCATTTCCTGAGGAAATGTTACACAAAGAGCAAAGTAGAAATACCTAATAAATGCTGAGAAAAAATATTCATCAAACATGTTATTATAATGTTGATAGATAAAAACCTAAAATAGAAGAGATAACTCCTTGTAGTGGGAGAACTCCAAAATATGATTGTCCTTAGAATTGGGTTCTTATATGAATCAAATGTAAATTTATCTTGAAAATGTGAGTCACTTCCAGGGCAGCATCATTAAAATATTCCACAGGATTTAAACATTATATTTTGAAAATCAAAGGTATGTTACCCAAATGGGAATGTGTATGAAACAAAAATTTCACAGAGCTATTCCCTATATATTCCAGAGGAGAAGTTGGGATAGCTTAAGAATCTGAGCATCACTTTCTGTGCCAGGGGGGAATGGAAAAGGTAGTGTCTGGAAATTTTGTTGATTTGTCTTCTATGTAAATATTTTTAACATTATAGGGAGAGTAAATTCAATAAAACTTGGTGAATTTGCTTATAATTAATTGAAATATAGTTTGAAATAATATATCAAACACCATCACATATTGTAAAAATAAGTTTATTTTTTTTAATTTTTTTATGTGTTAGGTATTTAGTTAAATATAACAAAAATGAATTTCTTACTATTGGTTAATTCCATAAGTATTTAAAAATTTCACATTATTCTTCCTTATTTTACCTGTGAAAAGTTTTCAATAAATTGCCTCTTATTTTTAATTTATGTATTTACACACCTTTCCTATTAGGAAATAAAATATTGATTTTAAGAACAATTAAATTTTTGTGCCTTTATGTACTAGGTGTGTGTGTGTGTGTGTGTGTGTGTGTGTGTGTGTGTGTGTTGTACTGCAATTGTCCACTACTTCATAATACCAGGCCTGGAATAAAGATCTCAACATAAATGTTCCTTTATATATTATTCAAATCAAATTATTGGGGCTCATATTACCACCAGATATAAAGTCAACAATGAGATTATGGGCTGAGAAGACTCAGGTACCTGAGAATTAATTGGAAAGTAGGGTAAAACCAAATGTCTAACAGAAAATATTCACTCCCATCATAGCATGATATTTGTAATATTTTTTTCCAAATGTATTTTTCCCATACATCTTCACCATAACTCTCTTAAAGCCTATCTTAAAAACTAAAAACTCCCACCTTTCTCCCTGGATCCCTTACAAATATGTGATTACATGAGACCCTATGGATCCACAAAATATAAGATGGTCCCAGAAACTTGCAGGAGATATTTATGTTATTTTCTGCATTTCCTCATTATTCTTGGGTTATTGGGCTCTTTTACATATGCTTAAACCCCAACTTGTTTGTTCCTACTATTCCTTCTCATAATGTGACCCTAAAGTTTGTTGGTTTGGAAAGAGGTGAACTTCCATTGAGCAGAATTAGTAGAGGCTTTGTCTTCAAGATGAGAAGGAAAGAATAATAAATTAGGTATCAGAATAGCTCCCTTTTTTATTCCAAATTTAGAGGAGCCCCATTAAAAACATCACCAATTTATGATGAATATAAGGCTTTTGGTTGCCTCTTTGTATGCTCAATTGTATATGTGTCATGTATCCTGTGATTTAGAAATTTTCTCTTTTTTATACAATTACAGCCTGGCTCCTCTAAGCCTGATCTGTAATAGGTTTTAGCTGTGGCCTATAAAGACTTAATTAAAATAAAAACAAAAATAAAAACCAAAAAAAAACCCTTATATTGTTCATACAGCTCTATCATGTAGGTTTAACTCAAACACCCATTAAAATGAATATTTTAGTAAACTGAAGACTGTGTAAAATTTCTGTGTTTTTTTTTACCACGAATACCATAAGATAGGACACATGTCTCTCTTCCATTTAGTAGAGAGTAGGAGCCTAAATGACCAAAGTAGCAGTTAATTAACCCAGGTGAGTTTCCCATTGACCAACCCACATCCTATTTAAAATTGTCTACCTCTTTAACACTATTGGGTTTCTGGTCATATTCTGTTTTGTACCTTCTTTAAAATAATCAGTCAACTCTGTTATAGTTGAAGTTTAGTTCACCTCACTCTTTTTTTGTTTTCTAATGCACTAATATATTACTGCTCAATATCTTTTAAAAACCAATTTAATGAATGGCTACTTTTTAAATGGGGAATTATTTCCTCACCTGCATAGGGCTGGTAAATTTCCCTTGTTTTCAAAATGAGAATAGGTCTTAAAAAATTAGCCTTATGAATTGTGAAGAAAATGATGATTCTAGGCATTCTATATAATATCCACATTCACAAACTCTTTGCAGGGAGGAACATGACAATATTCAGGACCAATAAAGTACATTCAATCAAAGCAGACATACAACTTTTCAACCTGGAGTGTTATCCAGATGATTCAGCACCACAAATCTATATATTTGAGAATCTCTGAAACACCATATATGAGAAGGTGAGTGAAAAATAAGTCCTCTAGTAGAACTGAGATTGGTTTTAATTTTTAATGTATAATTAGTCAAATGAGATGGGCCTTGCTATTTCCTCATGTTTTTCAACCACATGAAATGGAGCATTTAGACACTGGCTTCAAGTGACAAAAGTGAATTTAAGGGAAATGATATTACGAAAACTTTCAGAACAAAATCATAAAAATGTGGAAAGAACACCTGCATATACACAAAGAAAGAAAAATATATATATTTGCACAAATGTGAGGATAAACTTAGTGGCCCAGAAGAATTGTTGGTGAAATAAAATGATAACATGCAAATAATAAATTAGTGAGGTTGATGCATGGTTCTACAATTCTAGGAGATGATAACAGGGGTATAGTAAATGACATAGTTAAACTCTCTGAATGTGCCTCTTTACTCTCTACCTAAAATTGATTTTTGGCTTGGTGATTTCTGAATTTTTCTCTGTTCAGGATATCAAAGGTAATGTCCTCTAACATCTTATCTCATCTCACATTTGTGGCAGATTTACCATCTTTTTCAGTCTGCAGACCTAAGGAATCATCTCACTTATTCTGGGAAAAGATCTGACTTACCTAAATCATTGTTTGGAAGAAATACCTTATCGAAGAATATTTCATAATCATTTTTTCAGTACTTTATTTTTTTCTATATTTTATTAGTGTATTATAGTTGTACATAATATTGAGATTTGTTGTAAAATATTCACAATTACACACAATAGAATTTTTTCAATTTGAATCCCTAGAACCCCCCACCTCCCACTCCTTGGTCCTTTTCCTTGACTGATCTCCTTTTGATTTTCAAGCAATCCACCCTCACCTTTTATTTCGTTTTTTTGCTCCCTTGCTTCCATATATGAAAGAAAACAAATGACCCTTACTTTGCTTAACATGATGGTCTCTAGTACCATTGATTTTCCTGCAAATGTCATATTTTTTTTCTTTAGGGTTAAATAAAATTCCATAGTGTATATATAGCACATTTTTCTTTTTTTTCATCCATAGTTGGACATAAAGTCTGATTTCATAGTCTGAGTATTGTGAATTATGCTGATATGTATGTATTTTAAACATGGATATGTATAGTAAAATAACATTCTTCAGAATAAATACTTATGGGAAGTATAGCTGAGTCATATAATCATTCCACAACTAGTATTCTTGAGGAACCTCCATACTGATTTCATAGTGGTTGTTCAAATTTACAGTATCTCTAAAAATGTATAAGTGTCTCTTTTTCTCCACATCCTTTTCAGTATTTATCATTATATTTATCATTTATGAGTGCCATTCTGTCTGGTATAAAATGAAATCATGCTATACTTTTAATTTTCATTGTCCTTATTCTTAATTATGTTGTGTCAGGGGCCACTCTAGAAAGGAGCCATGCACACACCTTGAAGACCCGAGTAAAGATGTGCTGGACTGATATTGTACCTATTACAATGCAAGTGCACTTGCCTCTTTTTGGATAGAAAGGTACAGCTCTGGGAGTAGGTGTTACTCAACTGGAGTGGAGCTGCCTCTTTTTCCTTTATAGTACTACTTCTGACCTTTTTTGGATAAAATGTTTCATGGAATCTCCCCTTGTTTTTCCCCTGTATAAGAATAAAAAAATTCAGTGGCTCATTTTTTTCCATGGACCCCACAATTCCAGCCCCTAACCATTTGTCTTTATTCTTATGAGAAGTGTTAGTTTAGTTAATTTGCTCATTTTTAATGGGTTACTTAATGTTTTGTGTAAAGTTTATTGGGTCTTTAAATACTCTAGATATAGAGGCAAAAGATTAGCTAGCAAATATTTTTTACCAATGCTGTGAGTTCTATCTTCACATTACTAATTGTTTGCTTTCCTGTGCAGAAGCTTTTTAATATTATGTAGTCTCATGTATTAAGCCTTGGCATTATTATTGAGCTTTAGGGGTCCTATTGAGAATGTTGTTGCCTGTGACTAAAAGATAGAGTGTCAGTGCTCTATTTTGTTTTAGCTTTTGTGGCCACAAACTAAAGAAAACCTAAAGCCATCATATTTGCAAAGCTACAAAGAATGATTCTCTCTTAGAGCCTTTAGAGGTAGTATGGAATTGACACTACTTTGACACTAGACTATTTTCACACACTCACACTTAAGAAATTGGACTTATAACACCACAAATTGCAAAAGAAATCTCTCTCTCTCTCTCTCTCTCTCTCTCTCTCTCTCTCTCTCTCTCTCTCTCTCTCTCAACAATATAAAACCAGACTTTCAAAAAGTATCTTTAGTTGTAGCTGAACAAATTATTTTGTCTTATTCATTTTTATGTGATGCTGAGAATGAAATCAGTGCTTTATACATACCAGTCAAACACTCTACTACTGAACCACAACTGAAACCTCACAAATCAGAATTTCTTGCAGCTTACATATTCTATATTATCAAATTTGACTTTTTGCGGGGAGATTATTGAAACAAAAACCAGTGGTGCTTAAAAACTGAACCACATTTCCAATCTATTTTATTATATATTTTATTTAGACACAGGGATTCACTGAGTTTCTCAGAGCTTTGCTAAATTTCTGAGGCTGGCTTTTAATTTGTGATCCTCCTCCCTCAGTTTCCATGTTTCTGAGATTATAGAAGTGCACGACTATACTTGGCTATGTCATCAAATTTAAATCATAAAGAAGTGATGAACAGAGCTGTTCTACTAAATGAGAGAATTTCCCCACACACACACATTTAGGTGATTACAGGTAAATAATTCTGTGCTGAGTGATTATGTTGCATTCAGTGATATAGTAGGAAGATCACTTTAGTTGTTCCTCCTATACTCTTGACACTGCATCACAGTTCAAGAAAGGCAAGATGATTAGCCCCAACATACTAAGTCCATTCAGTGCCTCTAGCTAAACAAAAAAGCCATCTTGTAATCTAAATAAGATACACAAATATCATAAATAGTAGTTTCAAAATTTTCTTCCTCACCTGTATAGTCAAAACTCACACACTTAAAATTTGTTAGACATATTAATCAACAAATTGATATATCCCAACTTTATCATCCAAATTCAACCAACTTCAATTCATTGGAAATCTGGATGCCCCTCTTTCTTAGTATTGTCTTCACTCCCTCATTTTATATATCTTGCATTCTTACCTTCACTCTCTAGTTGTTTTTTTCTCCTTTTTTCCTTTTGTTTTTTTTGTTTTTGTTGTCCTCCATGCCAGATTCCTCATTTTGTATATAAGTGGTGATGGGACTGACTTAGACAACAGGAGGACACCTCGTTCTGATGAGAATGAGAGCTACTCAAAAGATGCCTGTCTGCCCATGTGGCAAAGTTTTCCAAGGTGAGCAGGCTTCAGGAAAAGGCTTCCTACTTTTATTTTTCTATATTTGAATGCAGGGGTTTATTGGCCCTACATAATCAAAGTAGAACAAATTAAGTATAAAGGTTGCACATATTCCATTTTCTTTCTTTATTTCTATACAGATATAGAGGCAAGTCTTGAAAACAGAAGAGTATGAAACTCTCCGGAAAAGTGGGAAAGGAAGTTTCCTACTGTAATGAAATGTAAATATAAAGATACTGCACAGATAGTGGCCATTAAGATGTTCTATGGGGGTTTGTGGTGCTGGGGCTGTAGCTAAGTGGCAGACCATTTGCCTATCATGTGTGAGGAACTGGGCACAGTCTTTATAATCACATAAAAATAAACCACAAAAAAGCATTCTGTCCACACAAAACTACAATCAATTAATCAATCAAGCAATTAACCAGGTTTTGTATGAGAAACCAGAAACAATTTGTAAATAAAATAAGTAAATTTGCTTCTTTTGACTTTATTTCTGTGAAATTTAAATAATAATAATAATAATAATAATAATAATAGGCAATAATAAATATAACCTGGACATGGTAGTTCAAGCCTATAATTCCAATGACTGAGGAGACATAGGAAGGAGGACAGCAAATATCAAAGTAAACATCAGCAAATTAGCAAGGACCTAATCTATTTACTGAGACCCTTGCCAACTTAGTGAGTCCCTCTGTCAAATTAAAATATATATATATATATATGGTGCTGGAGATGTGTATTACTGATTTAACACACCTGGGTTTATTCTCTAATACCAAAAAAATGAATGAACGAATAAATAAATAAATAAATAAATAAATAAGAAGAAAAAGAAAAAAAAGCATAAATCCTCATTCTTTGAGTACTTTTCCTAATTGGATCATTTGGCTTTTTTTATCTCAAGATTTATGTACAAGGGCTGTGTGTGTGTGTGTGTGTGTGTGTGTGTGTGTGTATGTACTAGAGATTGTACCCTGGGGCACTTAACCACCAAGCCACATCCCCAGAACTTCTAATTTTAAAAAGATATTTTAATTTTTATTATTTTTTTTATTTTTTAGACAGTCTCACTGTTGCTTAAAGCCTAGGAACATTGCTGATTCTCATGTCAAATATAAAGTCCTTTTTCTTCAGTCTCCTGAGCCTCTAGAATTACAGATGTGAACCACCATTTCTACTGTTACTAGTGCATTTCTACTGTTACTAGTGCATTTCTACAGGATATCTGCTGCAGGTTATTTACTCATCTGCCTTGGCAGTGACAATATTTTCTGGCAATTATTCAAACATTATATACTTAATTTATTTCTATTCCTATTTTATTAAAAGCTTTTTAAACTTTTTAGATATGCACAACATATTACAGGTATTTTGGCATATTATATATTCATTCAGTATAACTTATCTTAATTAACATCAATTTTTCTGATTGTATTAGATGTGGTGATTCACTGTGCTATGTTCACACATGAACATAGAAATGTAATGTCCAATTCATTTAACTGCATCATATTCCTATCTACCCATCTATTCCTTTCATTGTCCTTTGTCTTATCCAATAAACTTCTATTCTTCCCCTCCCTTTTTCCTGTCTGTTAGACTTGGCATATCAGAGAGAATATTCAAACTTTGCTTTGGGGAATTGGCTTATTTCTCTTAGCATTATAGTCTCCAGATCCATACATTTACCGGCAAAGTCATTCTTTTTTTACGGCTTAGTAATATTTCATTGTCGATCACATACCATATTTTCTTTATTTATTTATCTGTTGAGGGAACCTAGGTTAATTCCATAGCATATATATTGTGAATTGAACTACTATAAATATTGATGTGGCTGAATAACTAACAGTATGCTGATTTTAAGTCCACTGGATTTATGTTGAAATGTGAGATAATTGGGTCAAATTAGGCTTCCATTCCAAATTGTTTGAAGAATCTCCATCTGGCTTTCCATAGGGATTTCACCAATTTGCAGTCCCACAAGCAATATATGATTTTTATTTTTCCTTCACATCCTCACCCACATTGATTTTTTTCTTTTTATTTGTATTCTTTTTTTTTAAAAAAAAATCATTTAGTTTTTACTTGTGGTTGGACACAATATCTTTATTTTATTTACTTATTTTTTATATGTTGCTTAGGATCAAACCCAGTGCTAGGCAAGTGCTCTACTGCTGAGCCACACACCAGCCCTTTTTTATTTGTATGCTTGATAATTACTGTTCTAATTGAAGTGGAATGGACAATTAGTGTAGTTTTAATTTGCATTCTTTAATGGCTAAAGATAATAATATTAATTATATATATATATATATATATATATATATATATATATATATATATATATATGGAGAGAGAGCTAATAGAAACTACTAAATAAAATAAAATTATTCACAATTTTATTTGTTGTATACACATTTCCTTCCCTTAACCTTAACAGGCCCAAGGATGCATCTGCTTGGAGAAGCTAGCATGTTCTTTCTTGAAGTTTCATTGGACATCTTTTTTTTTTCTTTGGTGACACTTACCCACTGAGCCATATCCCCAGCCCTTTTTAATATTATATTACAGACATGGTTTCACTGAGTTGCTTAGGTATTTTCTAAGTTGCTGAGGTTGACATTGAACACATAATACTTCTGCCTGAGCCCCAGAATCACTTGGATTACTGGTTTGTGCCACCATGCCCAGCCAATGAACATTTTTTTTAAATTTCCTTCTCTTTTTATTGATTTTATTGATATTTAATTGATTTTACTTATTGATAATTACTCTTCTGATTGAAGTGGATTGGATTCTTAGTGTAGCTTTAATTTGCATTCTCTAAGTGCTAAAGATAATAATAATGAGGAGACTGTATCACTGAGTACACTAAGTACTGTTAGGAAGTTGTTGGTAATGAGCAATAAAATGCATAGCATAGCAAGATTACAGAGTTACTTGAAATTACTCTTAAACTTCTTCAAGTTACTGCCAAAACACTTTAAAGAAGAAGATGTATTACAGGGTCTCTCTCTCTCTCTCTCTCTCTCTCTCTCTCTCTCTATATATATATATATATATATATATATATATATATATATATATATATATATATATCATATTCTTTTTACATTCATATACTGAAGGGCATTTATGTTGGTTCCACAGTTTAGCTATTGTGAATTGTGCTGCTATAAATATTGATGTGACTGTGTCCCTGTAGTATGCTGTTTTTAAGTCCTTTGGGTACAGAATGAAGAGTGGGATAGCTGGGTCAAGAATGGTTTTATTCCAAGTTTTCCAAGGAATCTCCATACTGCTTTCCAGATTGACTGCACCAATTTGAAGTCCCACCAGCATTGTACGTATGTTCCTTTTACCCACATTCTCACCAACAATTATTGTTGTTTTTATTCTCAAATTACTGGAGTAAGATGAAATCATAGAGTAGTTGTGATTTTCATTTACCCAATTGCTAGAAATATTGATCAATTTTTTATATGTGTGTCAATTCATTGTATATCTTCTTCTGAGAAATGTCTGTTCAGTTCTTTGGCTCATTCATTGATTGGGTTATTTTTTTCTTTCGGTTTTCAGATTTTTGAGTTCTTTATATATTCTATAAATTAGTTCTATATCTGAAGAGCATGTGGTAAGAATTTGTTCCCAGTTAGTACGCTCTCTATTTACTTCACTGATTATTTCTTTTGGTGAAAAGAACCTTTTTAATTGAAATCCATACTATTTATTGTTGCTTAATTTAAATCATGGTCCTCTGAAGTCTTATTAAGAAACTCAGGCACTAACAGGATAGATTTGGGCCTACTTTTTCTTTTAATAGACACAGTGTCTCTGGTTTAATTTTCATATCTTTGATTCAATTTGAGTTGAGTTTTTTCCATGGTGAGAGATAGGAGTTTAAATTTATTTTATTGTATATAAATTTGCAATTTTTCCATCATTATTTTTTGAAGAGGATATCTTTTCTCCAATGTACATTTTTGATGTCTTTTGTCAAATATAAGATAGCTTTATGTTATCTATTGTATACCATTAGTCTACAAGTCTATTTTGTTGCCAATACCATACTGTTTTTTTATTATAATTATTAATCTGTAGCATAGTTTAAGGTCTAGTATAGTGATGCCACCTACTTCACTCTTCTTGGTAAAAATTGCTTTAGATATCTTGGGTCTTTTATTTTTCCAGATAAATTTCATGACTGCTTTTTCTATTTCTATGAGGAATGTCATTGCGATTTTTTTTTATTGGTTATTCACAACATTACAAAGCTCTTGACATATCATATTCCATACATTAGATTGAAGTGGGTTATGAACCCCCAATTTTACCCCAAATGCAGATTGCAGAATCACGTCAGTTACACATCCACAATTTTACATAATGCCTATTAGTAATTGATGTATTCTGCTACCTTTCCTATCCCCTACTATCCCCCTCCCCTCCCTTCCCATCTTCTCTCTCTACCCCATCTACTGTAATTCATTTCTCTCCTTGTTTATTTTCCCATTCCCCTCACAACCTCTTATATGTAATTTTGTATAGCAATGAGGGTCTCCCTTCATTTCCATGCAATTTCCCTTTTCTCTCCCTTTCCCTCCCATCTCATGTCTCTGTTTAATGTTAATCTTTTCTTCCTGCTTTTCCTCCCTGCTCTGTTCATAGATGCTCTCATTATATCAAAGAAGACATTTGGTATTTATTTTTTAGGGATTCGCTAGCTTCACTAAGCATAATCTGCTCTAGTGCCATCAATTTCCCTGCAAATTCTATGATTTTGTCATTTTTTATTGCTGCATAGTACTCCATTGTGTATAGATGCCACATTTTTTTTTATCCATTCATCTATTGAAGGGCATCTGGGTTGGTTCCACAGTCTAGCTATTGTGAATTGTGCTGCTATGAACATCGATGTGGCAGTATCCCTGTAGCATGCTCTTTTAAGGTCTTCAGGGAATAGTCCAAGAAGGGCAATAGCAGGGTCAAATGGTGGTTCCATTCCCATCTTTCCTAGGAATCTCCAAACTGCTTTCCAAATTGGCCGCACCAGTTTTCAGTCCCACCACCAATGTACAAGTGTACCCTTTTCTCTACATCCTCGCCAGCACTTGTTGTTGTTTGACTTCATAGTGGCTACCAATCTTACTGGAGTGAGATGGTATCTTAGGGTGGTTTTGATTTGCATTTCTCTGACTGCTAGAGATGGTGAGCATTTTTTCATGTACTTGTTGATTGATTGTATATCCTCCTCTGAGAAGTGTCTGTTCAGGTCCTTGGCCCATTTGTTGATTGGGTTATTTGTTATCTTATTGTCTAATTTTTTGAGTTCTTTGTATACTCTGGATATTAGGGCTCTATCTGAAGTGTGAGGAGTAAAAATTTGTTCCCATGATGTAGGCTCCCTATTTACCTCTCTTATTGTTTCTTTTGCTGAGAAAAAACTTTTTAGTTTAAGTAAGTCCCATTTGTTGATTCTTGTTATTAACTCTTGTGCTATGGGTGTCCTATTAAGGAATTTGGAGCCCGACCCCACAATATGTAGATCGGAGCCAACTTTTTCTTTTATCATATGCAGAGTCTCTGATTTGATATCAAGCTCCTTGATCCATTTTGAGTTAACTTTTGTGCATGGCGAGAGAATGGAATTCAGTTTCATTTTGTTGCATATGGATTTCCAGTTTTCCCAACACCATTTGTTGAAGATGCTATCTTTCCTCCATTGCATGCTTTTAGCCCCTTTATCAAATATAAGATAGTTGTAACTTTGTGGATTAGTCTCTGTGTCCTCTATTCTATACCATTGGTCCACCTGCCTGTTTTGGTACTACTACCATGCTGTTTTTGTCACTATTGCTCTGTAATATAGTTTGAAATCTGGTATCGCTATACCGCCTGATTCACACATCCTGTTTAGAATTGCTTTTGCTATTCTGGGTCTTTTATTTTTCCATATGAATTTCATGATTGCTTTATCTATTTCTACAAGAATTGTCGTTTGGATTTTGATTGGCATTGCATTAAACCTATAGAGAACTTTCGGTAATATCACCATTTTGATGATGTTAGTTCTGCCTATCCATGAACAGGGTATATTTTTCCATCTTCTAAGATCTTCTTCTACTTCTTTCTTTAGGGTTCTGTAGTTTTCATTGTATAAATCTTTCACCTGTTTTGTTAGGTTGATTCCCAAGTATTTTATTTTTTTTTGAGGATATTGTGAATGGAGTGTTTTTCCTCATTTCCGTTTCAGAAGTTTTGTCACTGATATACAGAAATGCCTTTGATTTATGCGTGTTGATTTTATATCCTGCCACTTTGCTGAATTCATTTATTAGTTCTAGTAGTTTCTTTGTAGACCCTTTTGGGTCTTATAGGTATAGAATCATGTCATCTGCAAATAATGATAATTTAAGTTCTTCTTTTCCTATTTTTATGCCTTTAATTTCTTTTGTCTGTCTAATTGCTCTGGCCAGTGTTTTGAGAACTATATTGAATAGAAGTGGTGATAGAGGGCATTCATGTCTTGTTCCAGATTTTAGAGGGAATGCCTTTAACTTTTGTCCACTCAGAATGATGCTATCCTGAGGTTTAGCATAGATAGCTTTTACAATGTCAAGGTAAGTTCCTGTTATCCCTAGTTTTTCTAATGTTTTGAACATAAAGGGATGCTGTACTTTGTCGAATGCTTTCTCTGTGTCTATCGAGATGATCATATGGTTCTTATCTTTAAGTCTATTGATGTGGTGAATAACATTTATTGATTTCTTTATATTGAACCATCCTTTCAACCCAGGGATGAATCCTACTTGATAATGGTGAACAATTTTTTTGATGTGTTTTTGTATTCGATTCACCAAAATTTTATTGAGGATTTTTGCATCTAGGTTCTTTAGAGATATTGGTCTGTAGTTTTCTTTCTTTGAGGTGTCTTTGTCTGGTTTCGGAATCAGGGTGATGTTGGCCTCAGAGAATGAATTTGGAAGAGCTCCCTCTTTTTCTATTTCCTGAAATAACTTGAAAAGTATTGGTATTAATTCTTCTTTAAAGGTTTTGTAAAACTCCACTGTATACCCATCTGGTCCTGGGCTTTTCTTGGTTGGCAGTCTTTTGCTTGCTTCTTCAATTTCATCCATTGATATTGGTCTGTTCAAATTGTGTGTATCCTCCTGGCTCAGTCTGGGCAAATCATATGACTTAAGAAATTTATCGATGTCTTCAATATCTTCTATTTTATTGGAATATAGGTTTTCAAAATAATTTCTAATTGTCTTCTGTATTTCTGTAGCATCTGTTGTGATATTGCCTTTTTCATCCCGTATGTTAGTAATTTGAGTTCTCTCTCTTCTTCTCTTCGTTAGCATGGCTAAAGGTCTGTCGATCTTATTTATTTTTTCGAAGAACCAACTTTCAGTTTTGTTAATTTTTTTAATAGTTTCTTTTGTTTCAATTCCATTGATTTCCGCTCTGATTTTAATTATTTCTTGCCTCCTGCTACATTTGCTGTTGTTTTGCTCTTCCTTTTCTAGGGCTTTGAGATGAAGTGTGAGCTAATTTATTTGTTGTTTTTTTTCTTTTTTTGAGGAATGATCACCAGGCGATGAATTTTCCTCTTAAAACTGCTTTCATTGTGTCCCATAGATTCCGATATGTTGTGTCTGTATTTTCATTTATCTCTAAGAATTTTTTGATTTCCTCCTTTATGTCTTCTGTAACCCATTGATCATTCAGTAACATATTGTTCATTTTCCATGTGATGTAGGATTTTTCCTTCCTTCTTTTATCATTGATTTCCAGTTCCATTCCATTATGATGAGATAAAATGCAAGGTATTATCTCCAACACTTTATATTTACTGAGGGTTGCCCTATGGCATAATATATGGTCTATTTTTGAGAAGGATCCATGTGCTGCTGACAAAAAAGTATATCCACTTGATGATGGTTGATATATTCTATATATGTCAGTTAAGTCTAGGTTATTCATTGTGATATTGAGTTCTATAGTTTCTTTATTCAACTTTTGTTGGAAGGATCTGTCCAATGGTGAGAGAGGTGTGTTGAAGTCACCCATAATTATTGTGTTGTGGTCTATTTTATTCTTGAACTTGAAGAGAATTTGTTTTATGAATGTCGCAGCACCATTATTTGGTGCATAAACATTGATAATTGTTATGTCTTGTTGGTGAAAGGTTCCTTTTAACAGTATATAATGTCCCTCTTTATCCCTTTTGATTAACTTAGTCTTGAAGTCGATTCTATTCAATATGAGGATGGCCACCCCTGCTTGCTTACGAGGACCATGTACATGGTATATTTTTTCCCATCCTTTCACCTTCAGCCTGTGTATGTCTTTTCCAATCAGATGTGTCTCCTGGAGGCAGCATATTGTAGGATTTGTTTTTTTTTTAAATCCATGATACCAGCCTATGTCGCTTTATTGGAGAGTTTAAGCCATTAACATTCAGAGTTACTATTGATATATGGTTTGTATTTCCATCCATGTTTGATTATTTATGCTTTTTTAAAAAAATTTACTTTGTTTCTCCATGATTAGCTTTCCCCTCGCCCTCTGTCTTTACCGAGGCACTTCCTACTGATGGTTTTGGTTATTGTTTTTCATTTCTTCCTCATGTAGTGTTTTGCTCAAAATGCTTTGCAATGCTGGTTTTCTGGCTGCAGATTCTTTTAACTTTTGTTTATCATGAAAGATTTTTATTTCGTTGTCATACATGAAGCTTAATTTTGCTGGATACAGAATTCTTGGTTGGCATCCATTGTCTTTCAGTGTTTGAAATACATTGTTCCATGACCTTCTTGCTTTCAGTATCTGTGATGAAATATCCGTTGTTAACCTTATTGGTTTACCCCTGAATGTAATCTGCCTCCTTTCTCTTGTAGCTTTTAATATTTTCTCTTTGTTCTGTATATTGGATATCTTCATAACAATGTGTCTTGGCGTTGGTCTACTGTGATTTTGTGTGCTCGGTGTCCTGTATGCATCTTCAATTTGTATATCTGTTTCCTTTTTTATTTCTGGAAAGTTTTCTGTAATTATTTCATTCAGCAGGTTACTCATTCCCTTGGTTTGAATCTCTGTACGTTCTTCTATCCCGATGACTCGTAAGTTTGTTTTTTTTATGTTATCCCATAACTCTTGGATGTTTTTCTCGTGATTTTTTACCAGCCTTTCTGAGTTGGCTAGACTCTTTTCAAGATGATATATTTTGTCTTCATTATCTGAAGTTCTGGCTTCTACTTGCTCCACTCTGTTAGTGGTACTCTCAATTGAGTTTTTAATTTGGTTTATCGTTTCCTTCATTTCTAGAATTATTGTTTGATTATTTTTTATAATCTCTGTCTCCTGATAAAGATGCTTAACTTCTTCTTTTATCTGTTTATGTAATTCATTCTCCATGTGTTCTTTCGCTGCTTGAATTTGCTGTCTTGTATCCTCTTTAAGGTTCCATTCCATCTGTCTAAGTTGTTCCTTGAGTTCTTTATATGACCATTTTTCTGATGACTCTAGGTCTTCCTGAATATTTAGGCTGTCCTGCATTGTTTGTACTCCTTTTCTTCCTTGCGTTCTGAAGCTGCTCATGTTACTTATTGTTCTGTTTGACTGCTGAGTTACTGTTTACTCCTATAAATTTATTAGATGCTTGGGAGGAAAGGTATTAGAAGGGAAGGGAAGAAGTCATTAAAGAGAATGAGAGTAAGCAGGTAGAATTCAAGGAAGTGGGGATAAGATAATTGAAAAGAAATGAAAAGACAAAAGAAGAAAAAAAATAGGAAATAAAAAAAGAAAAAAAATTTAAAAAAAATAATTAAAAAATTAAAATTAAAATTAGAAGAAAAAAAATTTTAAAAAAATTGTAAAAAAAATTTAAAAAAACAACAAGAAAGAAAAATGAAAATGAAAGAAAAACCCAAATCAAAAAAAAGAGAAAAGGAAAAAAAAACAATAAAAAACAAAAAACTATTAAATGCAGTCTTAGAGTTTGATTAACTTCTCTTCCAGTAGGTATCGCTGTGCCCACCAGGCCAAGTTTCTCCTGTCAATACGCGGGAACCAATCCCTCTGCAGCAGCTCCTCCCAGACTGGGCGAGTCTCCAATCCTGAGTGCCTAGGGCCTCCTCTTGTGTCTAGTCACTTCCCACTTTTCCTCTAGCCAGGCCCCTCTCACGGGTGCCGTTCATCACAATACTGGCTACATGCCAGGTCTGCTGCTCCCGGGATCCCTGTTTTCAAGAACGACTGGGCACACTCTTCCAGTTTGCCATTCCCTCAGACCCTAAGTTTGTAGAGCTTGGGGCTGAGAATCCTCAGCGAATTTTACTTGCCCTCTGGTAGCCACGCCCCCGGTAGCTGGTGCAAGAGACCTCAGCTGTCAGCACTGGTGGGAGCGGTAGTTCTGAGCGACGGGTCCCGCGTCACCTCTGATTCCCTGGGTCTGGCTATCGTGCTCACGGGAGAGCTGGGAGGGGCCCTTACGGGAGAGCTGGGAGGGGCCCTTAAGGTTTCCCTGATGTGTGGAGAGGGAAGGCTAGGGAATTACAAACCTGTAGCCGCAGGTTTCAATGAAGTTATCTCCTCCGCCGCAGTCTGATGACGTCAGTTCTCTGCCATGATGGTATCTCTTGCAAATGGCGACAGTTCGTTTCCCTTTGCCAGGTGACCAATGCAGCGGGTGGGTCCTTACTGTCTCTCCCAAGCCCCGTTTCAAACCTGTGGCCACTACCTATGAAGGCTCGGTAGGCATTTACCTCCGTAGGATGAGAAGGGCTGACCAGTTGTTTCAGCCGGATGGATTAGTGCTGAGTCACAGCTGTTTGTCTGCGGGAAGCAGGCGAATGAGAGCTTGAATTCAGCCAATCCAGGCTCAGTGTGTGTTCTGAGAGGCCCAGACTGTTCGCCCCAGATCCTCGTCAGCTCAGCATTGCCTAGTGATCCTGAGCAAACAGATTTAGGTTGTTTACGACTCCCTATGCCTGCACAGCTGAAGAGGTCAGAGACTTGATCTCTCTGCGCCCGCCTTGTTTCGCTATCCTGTCATTGGGATTTTGATTGAAATTGCATTTAATCTGTATAGTGCTTTTGGTAGTGTGGTCATTTAGACAATATTAATTCTGCCTATTAAAAAAAATTAGATCTTTCCATATTCTAGTGTCTTCTTTGATTATTTTTCTCAGGGTTCTGTAGGTTTCATTGTAGAGATCTTTCAGCTCTTGTTAGGTTAATTCCCAAGGATTTTATAATTTTGATACTATTCTAAATGAATAGTTTTTCTCATTTCCTTTGCAGAGGATTTTTCATTGATATACAGAAATGCCTTTGATATATAGGTATTGATTTTGTATCCTGCTACTTTACTGACTTCATTTACTAGTTCTAGCAGTTTTCTGGTGGAATGTGTTGAGTCTTCTAGGTATAGAATTATATTGTCAGCAAATAGTGCTAATTTGAGTTCTTCTTTACCTATCCATATCCCTTTAATTTCTTTCATCTGTCTAATTGCTCTGGCCAGTGTTGCAAGAATTATGTTAAATAGAAGTGATGAAAGAGGGCATCCCTGTCTTTTTCCAGTTTTTAGAGAAAATGCTTCCATTTTCTGCCATGGTGTCCTAGAATGATGCATTCCAATGTTGTTGCCATTGGCTATATAATCCATCAAATTGAAAAAATCAGTTTTTATGTCACAGTATCTATATGACAAAATATCACGTGCTTGAATCTACTGGATTCGACAGGATAGACACAGGACATTTACATAATAGCAAGCAATATTGAAGAGTGATGTTCTATAAATCACCAGGGGCAAATATTATGGATAATATGAACTATTTCGAGTTCAAATCTAGCACCTTGCCACAAATACATTGTGGTAACTGTGTTCTAATATAATTTTTTGTTAAATAAATAAATAAAATAGAATGGTGTGGATACAGCTATCAGGTGCTACTTTTATGAATTCTGTTCTAGAACATCCACCAGGTTTTACCTGGACTTTTCCAATCACAGGATTTCAAGCACCTCCCTGGAAGGACTCCTCCCATTCTGGTAAAGGACAGTGACTCCTATGGTGTCATTTGTCAGATTCTGGCTTAACTTCTAGGCTAATGAGGAATCTGGCAAACCAGAAAACCCATACCATCACAATTCCAGATAATTTTGTGCATGGGAATTTATAGCCATCATATAAATCTGAAGCTGCAGGCATTGGGAACACACTTAGAAAACCACTGCTCCAGCAGACTTCAACATTTAGGAGATTGGGGTGTCTTTAGAACAGGTACTGGAAGAACATGACTCAAGCCCACTTTGTTACAAGCAGGGTATATTGCTGAAATTAGACACATACCACCACCACCACCAACAACAACAATAACATAAAGCCCTAAAATTGGTTATTGTGGAAATAATGATAAAACAGTATTTTAGATCATTTTTAACCATTAACATCATGTTTTTAAAATTTTTCTTATCTAAGCCTTTTAAGAATTTCTCTCTCTCTCTCTCTCTCTCTCTCTCTCTCTCTCTCTCTCTCTCTCTTTCTCTCTCTCTCTCACACACACACACACACAAATATACAAATACACACACATTTGTAAGCATGTATAAATATAAACACAGATTTTTTGAGAAACATTTCTGTCAGTTGAAAACAGTGTGTTACAATGGAACTTTGTACTCACCATAAAATTTCTCATAAATTTTGCACTGCAGAGGACATTTCAGTTCCTTTCATTTCTTGTTGAAATTATTTTTCTTGATTTGTTAGCATCATTTGATTTCTGCTATGTATGAGTGGATATTCCAAATTTCTCTTACTTTATTGTTTTACTTCAATAACACTCATTTCCAAACATTTTATGTAACTTATTATATTGAAAAAAAATTCTGTATCTCATATAAACATAAGTTTTCAGACAGCAGAAAACTTTTGTCCATTTTTTCTTCTTTGAATCTAATGTACATAAAGAAGTACCTGTAACAAGAAACCTTTGTTATTTCAATAAATTAATGAAAGAAAAATCATATGTGAAAGACTCCTAAGTGACAGAATGGAGTTGGGTGTCTCAGAGAATCCCATGTATCATAAAGTTTTATTGTGTGATAGGTTACTCCTGCACCAAATAAAACTATTATTTTTACTGCATATAATAAAAGTCCCCTTTCATTTTCTAATTTGTTAGTACTTGTATTTTGGAATCTGTTAGCTTATCTTTGGAATAACAGTCTCACCCCTCCCTCATAAGAAGTTTTGAAGCAAGCCTAATTCTCTAAAATAATGTTGAGTGGCTCATATTATCACTAGAGTAATGTTTTAAGAGCACAAATCTAATCATATTACTCTCCTGCTTAAACTACTCTTTAGATCCTTGTGTTTACAAAGCTCACTGGCCCAAAATATTTAAATGAACCCATGGGACTGCAATTTATAATGTATCTTCATTGTAAAGTAAATTTTGTAATGGCCCTTGCACCCAAGAATTGTGTGCCCAGAATTGGTAACTTCTGAAAATCAATTTTTACATCATGATAAGGGATTATAATAGATATGATTTTGTATGATCTCCAGGAGAACCAAATAAGAAAATAGTTTTTAATAACTATTCTTTCTGAGGTTAAGCATATTCTGGATATTTTTATAAAAGCACATTCTATTTGCATATACTTTGTATTATGTATTTTGTAACTAATATATATTTAATATTTTCAGCACTGGTCATTGAATTTAATAGAGTCAGTGGTTGATAACATAATATCTATGAGACAGAATCTCAGAAGCCTTTAATGAGATATTTAATTGCCTCAAGGTAATCTGATAGTGAGGGGCATAAGATACCTTGGGAAAGACTGAAGAATTAAATACACAATTGCAGAGCCAGGCTTCAAGTCAAATAAAAGTTGACATTATCTTCCCAGGGTCAACACTCCAGACTG
Source organism: Spermophilus citellus (assembly GCF_964194105.1). NCBI lineage: Eukaryota > Metazoa > Chordata > Mammalia > Rodentia > Sciuridae > Spermophilus > Spermophilus citellus. The sequence continues at coordinate 1,854,970 of NC_138192.1, read as the reverse complement.
CATTGTGATACTGAGGAAATTCATATCAAACTCGTCATCTCTGTGAGGGATCCTCTGAGGTATTCTTATACATGTTTATATAAACAGTAGCATGGAGATTCGGCACAACTAACATCCCAATATATGGGGACAGAATTAGGTGTGTCACCATGGAAAAGTTTTTTTTTTTTTTTTGGTATGGTTGAGAATGAATTTTGAATGCCATTTTCACCATTGGGCCCAATGTATTTTCCATGAAATTAACACCTTGCTGGAAAGCTCTGTGGCAGTAACTTTACTTCTGGACGATCCATCACGTTTATAGCTGATGCCATGATTGCCCTCAACTGCAGATCTTTATGACGTCCACAGCCCTTGATGTTTAAAGCCAGTTAAAGGGTTGCTCTCTCAAGTCTCCTCTCTGAAAAATGCATTCAACTTCCCAATTCAAATACACTCCTCTGCCATCACTGTGCCACTTGTCATGCAGGCACTCACAACTGCTGTTTCATTTCATCATGATAATAACCATCATGTGCTCATTCCCCAAATAGGAGACACCATTCAGGCCTAAACATATCAATTCTGGGAATAACATCATGAGCATGTGAGAGAAATTTTCAGAGACCATTCACTAACAGTGAGAGATGTCAGGTGTTGAGACAGTGGAATGAGGCAAAGTGATGTGGATGTTCCCCACTTTCCTTTGAGCAGAAATATCTCCCTGCAGTAATCATGTATTAAAAAAATCCACCACCAATGAATAAACATATTGTTATGTCTTAATATTATCCACTATTATATTAAGAGAGTAATGACTGACCCCTAGGAAATATTAAACTGCATTTTAAATGACATCTGTTGCCCCCCTTTTCTTCAATCACATATTCTTAGGGAAAAGTGTTGCTTTAACTTAGGAGTTGTGACCATTGGGAAAACAACTCTAGAAAAACAATTTTGTCATTGGTTACTAAATCTACTTATGAAATCATGCATCTTATAACTGTAATATACAGAGAAAATAAATTATAAATCATTCATTCAAAATTAATAGCATATTATTTATGAAATATTTATATTTTTGCCATTCATATTAGGCCCCAACATGGCTCAGGTGGCACTGGTTTGTTCCCAATTCATCAAATTAACCATCCTGATATTAGTATGTTGTTCCATATTATATGTGTTTTACTGTATGCATCTAGGTGGGGATTTCTCTCTCAAAATGTCCCTGAATTTGTAAAAAAAAATTATATATATATATATATATATTACTTCACCATATGGCTTTTACTCAATAAACTCCTCAAGAATAAATATTTTTATAAAAGAAGATTTTCTAAAATATTTTGTGAGGAAGTAAAGAGCAACACACATAGGAACAGTCCAGAATGTGAGCACATTTTTGCTAGATTATTAAGATAAACTTCTAATGAGGCTGTAGCAAAAAAAAAAACCCATAGACTTCAAGAACAGACAGGAGATTTCCTCCTGCTGAACATGTTCTCAAGTCAGAGCTGCACACAACTTGGATCCTCCTGTGAGGCAAAGAAGGCCCATGAGGTCATTGGACTAGCTGTTCTGTCACAGAGAAAACATATACCAGTAATTACCAATTTATACATTTAATACAACTAATAATTACAAAATGCTGTCTTGAATTAATTAAATTTATTTTTGAATGAAAATGTTTAACTCTTTAGTACACCATATTTATGTTACTGCCAGATCAATGAGATTTTAACTGTCAGAAAGTGATAACTTAATGCTCTCTGATAAAGAATGTAAGTCAAAGGAGACTTTAAGCATCAATTATGTGTACCCATGTGAAGGTAGCAAAACTCCTGTTTATGAGGTTGATGCATTTCTGTATCACCTAACCACAATGATCTCATCTGAAAGAGAACAGAAGTGTGGGCACAGCCTGGCACCTCAAGAAACCTTAGTAGACATAAGGCCACAGTGATGTCTTAGAGACCATCTGGAGTACTGCGTACATGGCATATGTTAAGGGTGTCTGAGTGGCAGACAACTCTCCCATGCTAGGTGTGTTGAGTGGCAAACCACTTACCCATAGGCACAGCCCTGGGTATGAGGCTGTGTGTTGCAGTCTGTGCTCTTGCTCCATGGCGTACTGCTCAATTGGTTACTGCATGGAAAGTTGGCCAGAAATAGTATTGGTGGCTGCCCTTAATCTGCTTAGCTACTGCCTGAGTATATACACATAGTAACTGCAAAATTAAATCAGACCTGCTTCCTGCTTGGTATTCTGAGGTCTTGATTAGCAACTTCATAGCCAGTCTCTTCTACACTGTTCCATGGACTTTCTCGCTGAATAAGAGAGGACCCACACAACCATCAGTGCATAGCACTTGTCTTTTTTGAAGGTTTGAAAAAAAACTCCTTGTAATGTGACTTTCCTGACCTCTAATGAATGTCAGTATGTTTAACATCTCCATCACCACATCTTCGATATTTGGATATTTTCTCACTTAATCCTTGTACCAGGGAAGGTTATATCTCAATGAGTCCCTCCAATTCCTCACTTTTCTGTAAGCATTTGTAAGCCTGGGAATAATGAAAAGCATTTTCTCTATCCTGCCATTCTCCAGAATGACAGTCCCTTCATGCTCTTTTAAGCAGCATTCAGCTTGTCGATGAGATGGCATTTTTCTTTATCTATGCAGGGGTTTTTACTTTTATTCACACTGCTTTCACATCTTACCTGCAAGTCAACTTCTAACTGATGGAACAATTCTGAGTGAGAAAATAAAAAACTCACCAATAAAGTGATGATAGGTAGGCCTACTGACCTCTTCTATAGAGGTTGTAAAAACTGAGTTGTCATCTCAGGTTATTGGGAGAAAATAACTTCAGTTTCAACTCACTAAGCTTGTCATATTTTAGCCTAAACTCAATCTCCACAGGGAATTACAGCTCCTCCAAGGCATCTATTCACCACAGGACTCTTCAAAGAAACCATGGATCCACTAGCTACAACATAAACCAGGGGATCATCCCAACATTTACCTGGGACCAAACCAAACCAGTAACTGTTCCTCTTCTGCAGGATTCAACACCCTTGCAATGAAAGTCATATTCACTAATGAAAAAAAAATCTAGTACAATTGACCATATGCAGCTTTGCTTTGATTTTGATCAACATAGTAATCACTAATAAAACATTTTAGACTAAAAAAATCATGATAAACACTTTTTAAAATATTTATTTAATAAATATTTATTTTCTAGTTGTAGATGAACACAATTCTTTATTTCATTTATATGTGGCACTGAGATTTTAACCCAGTGCCTCACATGTGCCAGGTGATCACCCTACCACTGAGGCAAAATCCCAGTCTCTCATGATATACACTTTGATGTCTACATTTTTTGTTCATAATAGTGTTTTGATTCATCCATGTTTTTCTGTGGATAAGCAGTTTACTTATTTTATTTAATTTATTTATTTATTTATTTATTTATTTATTTATTTATTTATTTTGCACCATGGATAAAACCTAGGGGCACTGAGCCACATCCCTAGCCCTTTTATTTATTCATTCATTTATTTTTTTTGACAGAATCTCTCTAATTTTCTTAGAACCTTTTTAAGTGGCTGAGGCTGGATTTGAATTATGATCCTCCTGCCTCAGCTTCCCAAGGTTCTGGGATTACAGGCATCACTCTCATTAGTATCATTGCTATTAAAATATTCAAGTATTGTTGTTTGTACCAGTTTTAGTTTCACAACTTGCACATAGTTTTTTTCTTAAATTTACTGAACTTTCATTTTATTTATATTTCTACATTAATGCTTCAATTACATCAAATCTAGATTTAATGAGTTTGACTAGTTTATTTGCATACTTGTATATATCAGGCTTTGATTGAATACACCTCATTTGATGCCCTCTCTCTCTCTCTCTCTCATCCCAATATATTATACAAATAATTTGTCTTTTTCTTCTTCTCATTGCCCTTCCTATAGTTTCCACAAGTGAGAGAATTTGTATGTTACAAATATTTTCATAACTAATTTTATGTGACACATTAATATCTAATTCCATCAATTCTTCTGCAAATAAGATGTTTCATTCTTCCTTTTCACATAATATAGGTCCATTGTGTGTGTATGACACTTTTTTCCCCTACATTTGTCTTTTGAAATGCAGCTATGTTGATACCATATCTTATTGTAAATAGTACCACATTAAACATGGTTATGAAGGTATCTCATATGTATATCCCAAATATATATACCAGGAGTATATATCCATTTCCATATATATATATATATATATATATATATATATATATATATATATATTTCTCCATCTTGGGGTGAGATAATATCCTAATGAAAGTTTAAAGTGCATTTACATAATTGAAGATAATGTTAAGCCCTCCTACCACATATACTTTTTGGGCACCATAACATCCAGTTTCCTGCCCCTACCCCACCCAACCCTGTAACCTAAAAAGTGGTCATGATCCTGGCCTTCTCAGGTAACCCACAGCCCCTCTACTGCCATCTAATGTAGAGCTACTTTTATGTGAATAACCCTGTCCTGAGCTTCCAGGATCCCTGGGTCTATTAAGGCCTTGGGCTCAAACACTGGTGCCCACATCCCACCACTTTTAACATTAGAAAGAGGCCTGGCTCACTTCAGGGAAGCTAAAACACACATTGGAACCCACCTGAGCCCAGCCTGGCCCAGAGCACAACAATCCATGTGCACCTGCCTTTCCCCTTTTCCTTCTGACAGTATGAAGGTGGTACACTCTCCATTGCCCAGGGAACAAGGGCCACTAGAGTTGTGCCACCACCAATTTTTGCCACGCTTAGCACAGTAAGTCCACTCAAAAATTCCTGTTGGCATTCATATAGCTCCTTTTGTTTGAAGACATATGGAGAGGGGCAGGAAGGAGGAAAACTTCTGCACCCACATCAGGTCAAGAAAAAGACTGAGCAGACCCTGACACCAAACAAGCTTCTCTTCTAGGAATTCTTGGACCTGGAACCCTGACATGAGGGGAAAATGTCAGGCCCAAGTGGGGAAGACAGCATCAGCATGGGAATGGCTTGGGCAGGTGAGGGAGAAAGAGCCAATGTTCACTGTATTCAAATGATAGACATTGTAGCTAAGATAAAGCTTAGTTTCCAACTATAGGTAGATGCAAACTATTATTGAATTAAATAGTTTTTATTTGAGTTTCTTTACAAAAGTCTTTTTTTCTTAAGTCATTTTGTTCTCAGGTTAGAGTATTAACAGCAGATGCTTTCAGTTAATGGGAAATATAATTTTTTAAAAAACAAACAAACAAAAAGAATTCTTTGAATGAATACTAATGCTGTTAATGGAGAAAAAAAGATTTGTTGAGACACATAAGGAAAATTGACAATATTAATTAAAATCATGTTTAGGATAGACTAGAAAGAAATCATAATTAATAAAATAATAAGTGCAAATCATCCAGAAAGATTTTTAAAAATTTGAAAATGTCTTTCCCCCACAAGCCTGCAGAACCCTAATTGGATTTGGTAGAAAATAGCAGCATAAAATCTTTTAGGTTCTAAGGTGGAGACTAAAGAAAAAGAAAAAATGTTGATGGTTTCAGAAGTTCTTTTTCTTCTTATGAGCTTTTTAAAAATTATTATTACTTTTAATTTGGTGAAGAGATATTGAAAAACTTCAATGGCCCAGGGGTATTTGCCCCACCTCTCCACCTGCTACTCCTTACACATGTATTTTTTTTTCTTCTCAGTCCACCATTGATGGAGGAGGAGGAGGAGGAGGAGGAGTTGGGAAGGAGGAGTTGGAGAGGAGGAGAAGGAGGGGAGAAGGAGGAGTTGGGGAGGAGGAGAAGGAGGAGAAGGAGAGGAGGGAAGGAAGAGGAGGAGGAGTTGGGGAGGAAGAGGAGGGAAGGAGGAGGAGAGGAGGGGAGGAGGACTTAAAGAGGAGGAGGAGGAGTTTGGGGTGGAGGAGGAGGAGGAGGGGAGAAGGAGGAGTTGGGGAGGAGGAGGAGGAGAAGAAGAGGAGGGAAGGAAGAGGAGGAGGAGTTGGGGAGGAAGAGGCGGGAAGGAGGAGGAGAGGAGGGGAGGAGGACTTAAAGAGGAGGAGGAGGAGTTTGGGGTGGAGGAGGAGAAGGAGAGGAGGGAAGGAGGAGGAGAGGATGGAAGGAGGAGGAGAGGAGGGGAGGAGGAGGGAAGAAGGAGGAGAGGAAGGGAGGAGGAGGGAAGGAGGAGGAGGAGAAGGAGGAGTTGGGGAGGAGGAGTTGGAGAGGAGGAGGAGGAGGGGAGAAGGATGAGTTGGGGAGGAGGAGGAGGAGAGAAGGAGAGGAGGGAAGGAAGAGGAGGAGGAGTTGGGGAGGAAGAGGAGGGAAGGAGGAGGAGAGGAGGGGAGGATGACTTAAAGAGGAGGAGGAGGAGTTTGGGGTGGAGGAGGGGAGGAGGAGGAGTTGGGGAGGAGGAGGAGAAGGAGAGAAGGGAAGGAAGAGGAGGAGGAGTTGGGGAGGAAGAGGAGGAAAGGAGGAGGAGAGGAGGGGAGGAGGACTTAAAGAGGAGGAGGAGGAGTTTGGGGTGGAGGAGGAGAAGGAGAGGAGGAAAGGAGGAGGATTGGATGGAAGGAGGAGGAAAGGAGGGGAGGAGGAGGGAAGAAGGAGGAGAGGAAGGGAGGAGGAGGGAAGGAGGAGGAGGAGAAGGAGGAGTTGGGGAGGAGGAAAGCAGGAGAGGAGGAAAGTAGGAGAGGAGGAAAGCAGGAGAGGAGGAAAGCAGGAGAGGAGGAAAGCAGGAGAGGAGGAGGGGGAGGAGGAGGGGGAGAGGGAAGAGAAGGGAGAGGGGAGGAGGAGAGGGAGGAGGAGGAGGAGTTGGAGCAGGAGGGGGGAGGAGGTGGAGGAGGAGGAGGAGGAAGAAAGGGTGTTGGGGGAGGATCTCCATTGAAATTAACAGCCAGGCAGCAGTTATTAATAGGGGAACATGGCGGCCACAGCCTCAGCTACAGCTTTGGCCAGGAAGGTCAGCGCCCATGGCAGCCAGCACTTTACAGTGGGACTGACTGGAGCCGGTAACCGCGCCTTCCCCAGCTGGGAGTCAGGCGGAGCAGGGGGCGGGGGGCGGGCGCCGGGTCCCCACTCCCAACCATGACTGTCCTTGCTGCGCGGAGCTCAGAGGAGCCGTGCAACCCGAGAGGGCTGTTATTGGGTGCGGGCACCACTGCCCGAGTGTGAGGAAAACGGTAGTTGCATCCCAGAAGCCACGGAGCTGGGGAGTTGGGTTTGGGGGTGGGGAGGGCTGGATGCTGCTGGGGAGACGCGGAGTCCCCGGGACAGAAAGGAGGACTCCAGCTCCTTTTGAGAGCACTGGGGAGACGAGTCCCAGAGCACAAGGCGGGCAGAGGCTTCAGCCAGGTGCAGGCCAGAAATGAGCGCCCAGGAGGTGTGGCGGGTAGACAGGGCTCGGAGCGCCCCCCCCCCCCCCCCCGGAGGAGCAAGTGCCTGCTGCCCAGAGGCTCAGGCTCTCCGAGGGCAGCGCGACTAAGCTGGGAAGGTGACTCCGAGAAGGTGCATTGTTTGAGGGAACGGCTTTGCGACTGCAGCGCAGGGTGGGTAAGGGGAAGTGATGGGGATGTGTGGAGGTGAAGCGGAGTGTCCAAGCCCCCGGGCTGAGCCTCTAGGAGGAGGAGGTGGAGAAGAGGAGGAGGGGAGCCCCGGCCTGGCAGGCGGCTGGTCCATGTCAGCGATGGGGCAGGGGGCAAGGGGCACCACTCGCTGGGGGCTGATGGGAAGGAGCTGCAGGGGGTAGGGCGGCAGCGTTCTGGGCGAGCTGGCCAGGCTGCGGTGGGGCAGGGAGCCCGGGGCCAGGCCGTACTGGGGACAGGGAGCCAGGGGCCGGGTCGCGGAAGGGGAGGGGCCTGGGGCAGGGCCTGGGTGTAGGCAGAGAGCCCAGGGCCGATCTGCAGAGGCGGCAGGGAGCCAGGAGCCCAGCCTTAGTGGGGCTGGGTCTTGGTGGGGTCGAGGAACCAGGGGTCGGGCCTAGGTGGGCCAGGGAGCTGGGGGTGGGGCTGCGGTGGGCACGGGGAGCCTGGGGGCGGCTGCGTTGTTGCTGAGCTGCGCTCACACCTGACTTCAGTTTCTGGGTGCAGGCATGTGTGCTGGAGGAGTGCTGGGACAAGGCGGGGGGGGGGGGGGCAGGAGGGGACCACCCATATTTCTTTAGCTTGTCCCTCACTTGTTCTACAAAATAAATTAGGCACAAATGCTAAGTCCTGTGAGGTAGCTTGTGTCCAGTGGCCTGTCTTCAGCCTCCTGCAGTGAATTGAAGGCAGGGCTGTGTAAATAGCCTTTCTGCTCCTCTCTCTGTTCTTGGAAGTGTGACTGTGTGGAGGTTTAACAGTGTCCACACCAGGAGGAGTACCTGTCTGGGTGTTCACTGAACTCTTTACTCTGGGCACTGCTGCTGTTTGCAGAAGGCCCAGAAGGCAGCCAGAGACACTCATTTCACGGCAGAAGTTGAGAATCTCACTTTGGTGAGACTGCGATAGCACAGGCAACGTGCCTCCTGCGCAAGAAATGATTTCAAAGTATGTGAGATATTTTTCTGCACTAATCTAATATTGAACTACTTTTTGTAGGCTTTATGTTATCTAGTTCATGTTCTTTTTTTGGCCAGTAAGTTTTTTTTTCCCATGTATACATAAAATCATGCCAAATGTACTATGTGTAACCTTCTCATCCCAGCTAGCATGTGCCTGGTACCTGAGGAGGAGGAAGAGGAGTTGGGGAGGAGGATTTGGGGAGGAAGAGGAGGGAGGGAGGAGGAGAGGAGGGGATATAGATATCTCTTTGTTGCAATGCCTTTTTGTGTTCTTTGGATATAGATATCTCTTTGTTGCAATGCCTTTTGTGATCTGCAACAAAGAGATATCTATATCCAAAGAGTTTAAGAAGGTAAAAATAGTATATATAAATTAGCACTTTAAACTCCAAAAACGGCATTTGGAATAATAGACTGAATTAGAAAGAAACAAGCCTGCACTGTAATTGTAGTTCTCTTAGAGACATAGACTAGAGCAGGCACCACATGAACTGATTTTTAATTTGTAAAATTATGTAGTTACTTTTCTGAACTCTAAGATCTTTTCAGCTCAAAATTATATTCATGGAGTTCTTTATGTCTAAAAAATGTTTATGAAAAGAACTAATCACTCTCAATTTATCTTTTATTCATTATAATTAAATTATTCCTTTTTACATGGGATAAAAAAGAAATTATTAAATTTATTTGAATACATCTGAGTAACATTTGATTATGCAGTCTGCCTATTTTAATGTTACTATGACTTGCAAAATTGAAAACTGTGGAGGAATTCTAAGTTATTGGAAAAATCTCTAAACTTCTTTAACGACATTCATCTCAAAATGTGGTTTAAAATTAAGCACTTCACCATCTGACACAAGAAGAGAAAGCTAAGAAACCAAATAAAATACTAGCAAACTCTGACAAAAACTCTTTCCAAAATTAGACTTACTAATCTTCACATGAGAGACTCCATTTTCTACAGAGGGCTTATTCTTTAATATAAAAGGCTCCCTCTCCTCCCCACTAAACTTAGAAAAATACACTGGTTTCTTGGGGCTTCTGCCCAAGTTTCTTCCTTATGAACCACTGACATTTCTGCAAACCTCCTCTAAATATTGTGAGAGATAGAAGTGGCTTTTTATTTGTAAAAGTAGTTGTGATTTAGGATTATCAGTGAAAGCCTGTGGGGCTTTATTGAATCATGTCAACAGCTGTCTGTAATAATGCGTACTTTGCTGGCCACAACATAATGTATAAAACAGTGTTATAAATTGGAAAAAAAAAATATGTTTTTTCATAATTTATCAGCATTATTATGGCACAAAATAATGCACTCTTATCAATAATACAGAGCTCTTTGTGAGCATTATGTGTTGTAGGTAATAAATTTACCCTGTTCTCTGGCCTGCCAGGAGAGTTGTAAAGCAGTATATATTAGTTCACCCTTGTGATAATAAATAACTTTAGTATATCTGTAGGCTCTAGCTAACATTTACTCTGAGGTCTTAAAGAACAGTGTGCTCTAAATGGTTCCAGAAGTATTTATACTGGCTCTGACTCTCCTTGGTAATGTTTCAGTGAATGATATGATTAGATAACAAGTAGCAGTATTTATCAAGTATTGATATAGTGATATCACCTGTAGTTTTATTGCCTGGAGTAGCTGATTTTGTCTTAATTGGATCTGTAGTTCTTTGTGTCTATTTTTAATATGATTTTTAAAAAAGTGGTTTATACACTTTTATGCACCTGTTCTAATTGATATAACCCTTCTTTCTCTGTTATTTTTGCATGGATCAGAAATTGATAAGTCTTTACTGTTCTTGGTTTATCCTCTTGAAAAAATACAGACACCCTTATAAGGAAATGTTTCTCTTGAAAATGAAATAGCCATCAATTCATCACCTTTTCATGTGTTCCAAATGGTAACATCTGCATTGGTAGCAAATCACAATTGATTATGTAAATAGAATTTAGAGACATGTTTACATAAACTTTGTGATAATAACCAAGCTTTCTGTGTTTATTAATTTCTCCTATAATGACAGTAAGGGTGGTGATTTGTGCATAGGAAGAAAAACTCTGACATTAAATCATTCTTTTGGCTGAGAACATACAACTGAATTTTAACATGTTACAATTTTCTCACAGGAAAATAAAGAAGAAAAAAATTATAAAAGGCACTTTATTGAAGGTAATAGCTTTCCTAAAAGGGGTAAAACATTTCATTTTGTTTTTATTTTCTTAAAACTTCATAGACTAATTCTGAGAAAGTACTTAAGCACTTATTTTTTTATATATTTTTTTTGGATGTTGATGGGCCTTTATTTTGTTCATTTATTTATATGCAGTACTTAGATGGAACATTGTGCCTCAAACATGCTAAGCAAGTGTTATACAACTGAGTCACAATCCCAGCTCCAGGCACAAGCCCAGGTCTTTCAGCTCTTTCTTGATGTATAGAAATTCTCACCCATGCCTCTGCTGTCTTGATCTAAGTATCCATACATTTACTTCACACTGATACAGTGATTTTGTTTATCTGCCTCAGACATATGTGCCTTTTTGGGAACATCTTGGCCTTCTCGGAGCTTCCTGATAAGGGATAGTCATGGTAACCCAACAGTAGCAGGTGTTATTCCTCCCCTGTTTTGGCTAAATTTCCACTGCAGGGAACAAACTTTGATAATAAAGCACACACATGCCTCCTCCTGGATGAAGAACCTTGGTGTCCTGTGTTTTTTTTTTTTTTTTTTAACCTCGATGTCCCTCGCCGGACTCGGTTCCTGAGGCTGGACACGGCAGTCAGAGTTAAAAGCATCCTGAAAATGACGAGGATTAAAAGTCTAAAGTTATGATCAGTCTGTATAGAAACTTGAGACCCAGAAAATCAATCACAGCAAACTGAGGTTTCTGAACTGGAAAGTGATAATTAACAAACAGAAATGTGGCAGCTTGCTCCATTTAGAGCATCCTGAGGATAAGTTCAATACTATTTCTCACCTTATTCTGCCTGGATTTTCCTAGGAATGACTTCATCAAAGGAAATGGAAGACATTATGAAGGGTGACTATGTGAAGAATTGGTTTCTAAGTAGATGTGAAAGAATAAGGAAAAAAGTAAAAAATGATCTTTAGCTTTTCAGTCTAGGAGGGAAAAATGATTTTGGTTTTAAATATGTTGATTTATAGGTGTAATGAGTCACTAAGTAACAGTGAGGTCAAGGTACAACCAGAAGAATACCAGGATTGGAGTTACAATTGGAGTTACTGATATATTGGTTTCCTATAACTGCTATAACAAATTACCATGACTGAGTAGCTTAGATCAACCCAAAGTTCTTCTTTCATGGTTTCTAAGGCCAGAAATCCGAAATCAAGGAAATCAAGGTGTTGGAAAGGCCATGATCCCATGGCTTCTGCTGGCTGCTGGTGCTCCTTAGCTGCATGCAGCAGCATGACATCACCTTTGCTTTGTCTTCACCTTAAGTGCCCTCTCTGTGCACTCCTCATTGGCATACTCACCAGTGGATTTGGGTCTAACTTAAAATTAAGATGCTCTCATCTCTACACCCATAAGTACATCCACAAAACACTAGTTTTAAATATGACTTCATTTATTTAAGACCTGGACCTAGGGGGACACTATTAAAATTACATAGTGAAAATTATCAGCCCATGGATTTAACAAAAGAACAGATGTGCTGCCTCTTAAAGAGTAGAGTGAACATAGTGAATCATGAATTCAGGTATCTCCAATTCAGACAATGGGTGAAAGAGTGACAGCAAGGAAAATAAAAATAGGATGTGGTTAAAGTATATAAGAAGTTGGTTCCTAGCAGGGTACCATGGTATACACCTGTAATCCCAGGGACTCCGGCAGGAATATTGCAAGTCCAAAGCCACCCTCAACAACTTAGGGAGACTCTGTCTCAAAATTAAAAATAAAAGGCCTTTTGATGTTGCTCAGTGATAAAGCATCATTGGTTCAATCCCCATCTAAAACAACAACAACAAAAACTGACTCCTCCTGGATCTGTGCAGGTACGGAGGTACACAGTGAGATGCAGCAGAAGATAAAAATTCAGGACCAAAGGGTGACTATTCACATCAAATATGGCCAGGAATGTAAGGAAAAGGCACTAAGATGCCTAGGCAACCAAGAATTCACGTGTGTGCATACATGCACTTTTGTAATGAATAAATAAAAAATGGTTCTTCAGCTTCTCTAGGGAAAAACAAATAATTCTGGGTTCTGCTGAACAATACATCAAAGAACTATCCAGATGTCCAGATCAAAAGAAAAAATAATTAAAACTTGTATAAAGATGTGTAGTTTGCCAAACGCAACATACTAAAAAAAGTTTACTTAACACAGGGCACCAAGTGGTCATAGACCAGAGGGTGAGAATCAAAAGAAATAGCTTTCAGTAAGGTCACTGGTAGCACAGTCCAGAATTTTAAGAGACAACCTAGACTTCCTGGGGATCCAAGTACAAAGGAACTTCACTGGAATGGATTGAATGAGGAAATCCAGAAGAAAGATTTATAAGCAGGGGCTATGATGATTTCTTTTTTTTTTAAAGAGAGAGAGAGAGAGAGAGAGAGAGAGAGAGAGAGAGAGAGAGAGAGAGAATTTTTAATATTTATTTTTTAGTTCTCGGCGGACACAACATCTTTGTTGCTAGGTGGTGCTGAGGATCAAACCCGGGCCGCACGCATGCCAGGCAAGCGCGCTACCGCTTGAGCCACATCCCCAGCCCTGATGATTTCTATATACAGAAAAAGATGCTTTGGTAACTACTTGAGAGTATAATAACTTACACACTTCGGATGTAATTTTAGGGTAAATACAAGTATAAAAAATCCTGAAAATGCTTTTGATATGAAGAAATGCAAAGGAGCTACAAGCACAAAATGAAGTCTCTGACCCTGACTTGGTTCTAGATTTCCTTGCTGGTTCAATCTGATCCTTGCACACACCCAGGCAAGCTATTGTATTCAGGAACTGAATCTCTGGACAGGGTCCTCCACCTGACCGATGGACTCCCACACTCATTTTAAGACTGAACTCAAGGATCACCTTTTTTGCAAAGCTTCACTCAACTACCAAGCAGTAACCCTGGAAAACTTTGTCAGAAAAATGACTCCATCACAGAAAAAAATTCCTGATTTATGAGATTTTATACCACAAACATTAAATTAGACGTCTTAATAGAAAGAAGAGAGTTGATTTTCTAAGTAACAACTTCATTAAGCATTTCTTTAAAGATGTGTTTCCATTCCAATTGCTATGTTCTGAAGACACACATGATAGTTTACAAAAAAACTATAATCAAGTTGCTGGGGTTTTTCTAAATTAAGAAAGTACCCAAATGCATATTAGGTGATGGGAAGAGTTCATTTCTTGAGGCTAGAATTTACTAAACTTCTGAGGAGGAAATAAAATCCTTCAACCAGATATGAGAAGACCACTTGTTGTCTTGGATACTTCAAAATAAAAATTGCTCTCAAAGTCATTTAAATCATTGTGTGATTACAAGCAACATAATACATCATCTTATGTTCAATCACATTTACTTGAAAACTCATCTACCTTCCACATGAACAAAGCAAGAATGTTCAGATTGCTTAGTCATTAAAAGCTGTTTGCTAATAGATTCCCAAATTTAGGATTAAAGGGAACCAATAATAATAGGGGAGTAAAAATAAGACAATAAAGAAGAAGAATAAAAATAAAACTTAAAGGAAAAGGTACACATAGAACAATGCTTTGAACATAAGAACACATAAAGGTAATCACAATATGTTCTATTAAAAGGCTCATTTTAAAAAAGTAGAGTATTGATTTTAGGTAGACACCAGTATTTCCTCTGCAGAATCTCAAAATTAGGTAAAGAAGACATACAAATTAGAAGCCCATGAATTAGCACAAAGACTGTTGTTTAAAAATATTTTCATTTGAAAATAAGCATTTTCTTCTGTAATATATGCATTAAGTAAGACTTAATGTTTATAGACCAGCTATTTGCTTGAAAAAAAAAGCTCCTTAAATAGCAACTTATTCTTCATTGCATCAAACTACATATAATCTTTTCCCAGTACCAATTTTAGTTAAGTAATTATTCATGTTATTACATATTAATAAATGTTACTAACTTTCTTGGGGGTCTAAGTTATGTAACCTTGTCTCATCCTGTAAAACAAAACAAACCTACCCATCTTATCAGTCTCCTCCACACTTGTGGATTTCACCACACAAGAAGCTGGCCTCTCCTGTATGTTTGTAAGGTCCTGAGGGGCACTCTGAGATGCTGGCATTGGAGGCAATAGAGCACATCTCTTCTTGGGTGCATCCTATGGCAGGATGTTTGAAACATATGGTTTGGAAATAGTATTGGACCTCGATAAAGTTGGGTGGTGCTTATTTATTAGAGGGGTTGCAGGAGCACTTGCAGTCTAATAACTAAAAGACAGTGTCTATATGCAATTTCAAGATAAAAACCACTTATTTTATACAAGATTTGAAGACTCTTCTAAGATATTGCATAAGAAAATACATACTTGCTCCCACTTTTTCTTACTACATTGAAAAAAAAACTAAAAAAAAAAAAAAACATTTATTTTCTTTTTTCTTTATACTGTCCAGGTTTTGTGATATTTGGCAGGATTGAAAAAAAGAAGAAAGTCATCTTACTTTGGTACAGAGAGTTGAATATTCACTTCCAAGTTTTTCTTCTCTTACTTTCCTTCTAAAACCCTATCTAATACGCTAGGCATGAGGTATATGCCTAGAATCCCAGTAACTCAGGAGGCTGAGACAAAAGTATCACAAATTTAAGGCCACTTTCAGCAACTAAGCAAAATCATCTCAAAAATTTGTTTTAAAAAAGAGGGGGTAATAGGGAAGGTAACTCAGTGGTAAAGCACTCCTAGGTTCAATCCCTAGTACCAAAAACTTTAAAAATAAATAAAAACAAAAACTTAAGCAGTAATAAAAGTTGTCATTATAATCTGAATTGAATCACTCAGGACTACTTTTATCAAATTCTCAAAGAAACAAATATTCCTGTTTCACAACATAGGAAACTTAAACTAAGATATACTCAGGATCAATAATCACAACTAAGACATACACTCAATTCTTTATGACTCAGCCAGTGTTGCATAATTACCAACATTTCAGAAGTATAATGAAAGCAGTACTAAGATGGAATTTTATAACTATGAGGACATACATTAAAAAAATCACCACAGCAAACACAAATAATCTAATGATATTTCTCAGGGCATTAGAAAAACAGGAGCAAACCAAATCCAAAATCAGTAGCAGGAAATAAATCATAAATATCAGAAGAGGAAATAAATGAATAGAAAAGATAGAAAGGATCAATTAAACTAAAAGGTGGTTCTTTGAAAAGATAAACAAAATTGACAAATACTTAGCTAAACAAACAAACAAAAAAAAAGAAAACCCAAACAAATAAAGAGATGAAAAAAGGATAATATGACACATATCATTGAAATCCATAGGATTATTAGCAATATTGAGTAAAACTATATACCAATACACTGGAAATTCTAGAAGAAATTAACAAATTTCTGGGCCCAGATGACCTACCACAATCGAACCAATAGGACATAAAAAATCTAAATAGATCAATAATAAGCAATGAGATTGAAGCAGTAATAAAGAGTTTCCCAACAAAAAAGTATAAGAACCAGACAGATTCATTGATGAATTTTTACCAGATTTTTAAAGAACTACCACCAATGCTCCTCAAACTATTCCATGAATTAAAATGGAAAGAAACCCTTTCAAACTCATTCTGCAATGTATCACCCTGTTACCAAAACTTGATGAGGATACAACCACAACAAAAAAACTATAGACCAATGTCCCTGATGAACATAGATGATATATATCCTCAATAAAATACTTTCAAATGGAATTCAACAGCACATTAAAAAGAGAATATATCACGATCAAGTTGGTTTCATTCCTAGGATGCAATGATGGCTCAATATATATGAATCAATAAATGTAATACAGCATACAGCACATAAATAGAATCAAGAGTAAACATCACATGATCATCTCAATAGATGCAGAAAAAGTCCTTGGTAAAATTCAACAGTCCTTCATGATTAAGTTCTGAATAATTAGATAGAGAAAGAAAATACCTTATTATAATAAAAGCTATATATGATAAACCTATATCCATCATCATTCTGAATGGGGAAAAACTGAAAACATTTCCTCTAAAATCAGGAAATAGAGTATCTATTCTCAACCTTTTCATTCAGTACATTGCTTGAAATTTTAGCCAGAGCAATTAGGTAAGAAAAATATATAAAGTGATATAAATATGAGAGGAGGAAGTTGAATTATCCTTATTTGCAGATAATACAATTATATTCTGAGAAAATCCTAAAGATTCCACAAAAGGACTCAAAACTGATAAATAAATTCAGCAAAGTAGTAGGGATACAATATCAATATACAAAAATCAATAGATTTTCTATATATCAGTAATGTATGGACTGAGAAAGAAATCAGTGTTTCTTGAACAAGGAGGTGAAAGATTGCTACAGTGAAAACTGGAAAGAAGTGAAGAAAGAGATTAGAGAGTAGAAGATGTAAAGATCTTCCATGTTCATGGATTGGAAGAATTAATATTGTTAAGACAGCCATAGTGCTGAAAGTGATCTATGGATTCAAGGCAATCACAATCAAAATACCAATGACATCTTTCACAGTTCTCCACAGAAATAGAAAAAAAAATCCTAAAATTCATCTGGAATGAACAAAGACCACAAATAATCAAAATCATTCTGAGCAAAAGGACTAAGGATGTAGGCATTGCAATCCTTTATTTTAAAATATACTATAGAGACCCTCATCAGTATACAAAATATGAAGATATGAATTTGGTGTCAACATACCTTATATACAATCAAAGATATGATAAATTGTGGTATAAAGGTGTATTAAGATTTGTAATGCAAAAAATAAATAAACAAATGACTAAACAAGCAAATAAATAAAGTATACTACAGAGCTATTTTAATTTAAAAAAACCTGGTATAGACATAAAAACAGATATACATGGATACAACAAAAATATAAAGGGGCTGGAATTATGGCTTAGCAGCAAAGTACTTGCCTAGCACATGTGAGGCCCTGGGTTCGATCCTCACTACCACATTAAAATAAAGGTATTGTGTCCAACTACAACTAAAAAAATAAATATTGAAAAAGAGAATATAAACATAAATAAGATATATCTCCCTATTTACAGATAATACAATTATCATTACAATTTCACACACTCTCTCTCTCTCTCTCTCTCTATATATATATATATATATATATATATATATATATATATATGAATGAATTGAGGACCGAGAAATAAACCCATGTATCTTCAGACAGCTGATCTCAATAAAGTGCCAAAAATCATATACTGGAGAAAAGCCTTTTCAACAAATGGTACTAAGACAACTGGATATCCACATGCAGATGACTGAAACTAGATTTCAATCACCCTGAAGAAAAATCAACTCAAAATGGATCAAAATCTTAATTTAAGACATAAAACTTTGAAACTACTGGAAGAAAACATATAGGAAACACTTCAAAATACTGGAACAGGCAATGATTTCCTGAAGAGTACTCTGATATCTCAGGAAACAAAAGCAACAATTGACAAATAGGATTACAATAAATCAAAACTCTGCTGCACAGCAAAGGAAACCACCAAGAGAGTGAACAGAAAATCTATAGAATGGGGGAAAATCTTTGCCAGCTATTCATCTGACAGTGAATTAATCTTCAGAAAGAACAAATATTCCAATCAGTAACTGGACCAATGATCTGAACAGACATTTCTCAAAAGAATACAAATACAAGACAACAAATATATGTAAAAATAATAACTTTAGCCTTAATAAATCACAAAAAACTACATGGAGATTCCTGTCACCCTATTCAGAATGGCTCTTGTCATATAAATAAACAAACCAAAGCAAAAGCAAAAAATAAAATAACAAATGCTAGTTGAAATGTGGAAAAAATATGAATTTGTATAAACTGTTGATGAAAATGTAAATTAGTATAGCTGGTATGGAAAACCATTTACAGATTCTTCAAAAAACTAAAAATAGATTTACCATAAAATCCAACTAGAGCTGGGCATAGTGGTGCATACCTGTAATCCCAGCAGTTTGGGAGGCTGAAGTAGGAGCATCAAAAGTTCAAAGCCAGCCTCAGCAACTAAGCAAGGCCCTAGCAACTTAGTGAGACCCTGTCTCAAAGTAAAAATAAATAGACAAGGGATGTCAATGGCTAAGTACCCCTGGCTTCAATCCCTAGTTCCCCCCTCCCCACCACCACCACCAAAAAAAAAAAATCCAAATAGACCATTCCTTAGTGTTTTTTCAAAGGGTAAAAAGTGGGAAGGAGATGAATTGAAGTAGAAAAGGAATTATTGGGAAGGGGGAAGGATACTGGGGGTGGGCAAATAGCAAGAGAAAGTAGAATGGAGGGTAGACATGATCAAAATATGATACATGTATATATGGAAATATCAGAGTAAAACTCATTACATTGTATAATATATATTGATAATAATAATAGTAATAAAAATGCACAAGATGATCTTGAAACAATTAAGAAAACTGTGAAAATATATTGGAGTTCATGTTAGAGGGACTCAGGATGGTTTCTAATGCAAAAATCTGAAGAAATTTGGTGTCATGATTCCATAATTGAAACAATCACATACGTTTCATTCTGTGCTTTCATAATGATACTAAGAAAAGAACTCTTCATCATGTTCATGCTAGAGAACAAGTCCATTATTTAAAAAAACAACCAGTAAAGAGAAAGAAATTATCCCATTTTCATATGACCTTTTCTGACTGAATTTGATCTAGGGAGTCAAATTGCTGATATGAGTGCGTTTGTTTTATAGAAATATCTCAACAAACAGTTAAAAGTAATGTTTACATACACTCTTGTCCTTTATCAATTACTGTTTAAGATGCAGACAATAATTGTTGATGGCTAACATTAGAAAAGATGATAACATGTCACTGTCAGTTAATGGTAACACAAAAATAATACCTATGAAGTTTTCTTTCTTTTTTCTCTATTTTTTGGAGGCAGAGTCTCACTATGTTATACAGGCTGACTCCTGGGCTCAACCAATCCTCCTACCTCAGCCTCCAGCGTAGCTGAAACTACAGGCAAGTGCCACCATGCCTGGCTACTATATTCTTGCCAGAGATGTGTCACTAAAACCTGATTAAGGCTCTAGATTTAATAGCCAAATTTCAGGAAATAGAGGGGACAAAGAAACATGTGACAAGGATACATCACCAAAATTTTGAGTAAGACAAACTATAAAACAAATGACCTGGTTTTGTCAACAAACCAATTGCAAATAAAAAAAAAATTAGGACAGGAATAAATTTCAAAAGCATTCTTTTACAAAAAACAAGGGTTTTATAGCAAATCACAATGTAATTTCAATGACATTGAAAACAAAGCACTGTGCGTCAAAATTTGATATAGCTAAAGCAGAGCATAGTAAATATACATTCTTAAATGTTTATTTAAAATAAACGTTCAATAAATGAAATAAATCATGATAATGTAGGGACTTCTCTAGGAAGGCAAAGATAGTACCAATAAATATTAATGCAATATGTCTTGATAACATTAAAGAAAAACTACATTCCACAAATTAAAAACTCATATCTGATAATCCAAATATTAATTAAGTAGCATGCATTCTGCATGAAAAGCCTAACAATAGTAACAATTAATAATGATGAACAGGTGGATAGGACTTTATGTTTAAAGAATTTTTCATAGGCCCATTTTACTTCTTAGAACATCTTTTCGAAGGAGTTATCAATAGTTATAATTCTAAGCCCTTCTTATTTGAGTAATGCCAGCATTTACCTATAGATATAAAGAAATATAAGCAATGTTATCACTCGAATTCACATCCAAGGAGCCAGGTGATCAGAGATTTGAATAACTTGCACAAAGATACACAGGTTATACATGGTAAAACTAAAACCAATATCTATTTAAAGACTTTCTGTAATACTTGTGGTTTTTCTTTTTTATGCCGCTATTTCATTTTAAGATAGAATCCCCTAATAAATAAATATATATACACACACACAATTAAGTTTAGTTAGAAGAACAGGTGGAAAATTCATATGGCAGCACAATAAATAATATAACCAGAGTGCCAAGCATGGTGGCACATGCCTGCAATCCTAGCTATGGAGGAGGCTGAGGCAGGAGGATCACAAGTTCAAGGCCAACTTGGGCAATGTAGCGAGACCATGCCTCAAAATAAAGCAATTCTTACAAGGGCTGGGGATGTAGCTCAGTGAAGAGCACCCTTAAGTTCAATCCCAAATACTGGGAGAATATTTATTTATTTATCTGGAGAGTATTTCAAATAATGATTTTTCCGGACATCTTGTCATCCTCTGCACTAGTTAAAAGTTCTAAGTAGGTATCACTACAAGTCAAAGTGAAACACTAAGACAAGTGAAAATTTGAGCCTATTTTAAAAAACAACTCGATACTATAGTTTCCAATGATACCAAACAACCTAAGAGCCGAGGACACTTACAGCACTTTGGATTGACCTGTAGACACTGTAAAAAAAAAAAAAAAAAAAAAAAAAAGCTTTCTTAATCTTATTCAGAGCATTCAGTCATCTGTAAAATCACATACTTCCACTGCTGGAAGGGATAGTAGCAATCTATATATTCAACACCTTTAAAATGAGGTACAAAGGATTATGAAATTTGCTTAGTGTTAAATACATACAGAGTGGCAAAGTTAGGAGCAGAAGCCAAGTGCAAGTAACAGTGCTGTTTCTGGAAGGAACACAGAAACCATTCTTTTTCCCAATTTTTGTGCGTAAAGGCAGACGGGTGGAGGGGGCGCTTACCTCCAGCGTTTCAAAAGGGACAAAGCTGGTCCTGGCAAACCCATCGATGATGTCCTCTTTGGCCAAGGTGGACTCGCTACGCTTCCTTGGCGGGGGTCTGGGCAGGACCGGGCGGAGAAAGGAGCTTCCCATTGTCTTCCTTGTCGGAGCAGGCCGACAAAGCGAGAGAAGGCGCCCGAGTCCAGCCAGCCCCGCCGCCCGCCAAGCCGGCCCCCAGACCAACCCGGGAGCGTATCTCCCGGTCTCGCTGCGACCGTGACCGCAGCTTTTTGCGGAGTCCAAGGCTCCGATCCGGTCCATCCATGGCTCTACCACGCCGGGGTCCCCGCGCTCGCCGCCCGCACGCCACAGGCTCCAGGAGCGGTTGGTCGCACAAAAAAATTGACACGGAGCCCTCCCTCCCGCAGCACAGCCTCCTTCCGCCCTGCGCAGACGCTTGCCACCGCACCCGCCGGCTAGCCCGCAAAGGTCGCAGCAAAGTAGGGGCGTGGAACTTAGCCCGCAACGGCGCGGGAGAACGCCCCGCCGCTGCTCACGCAGGAAACTCACCGCCGGGCCGCAAGAGGTCCAAGCCCAGCAGCCAGCAGCGGCTGGGGCCGGGCAGCGGCTAACAGGATCACGTGGGCGGCTGGGGGTCCGCAGCGCTCCCGAGCCCAGGATGTGCGCGCTAGGGCAGCCGGGCCTGCGCACTGGGGATAGCGGGGCGCCGCGCGGGGGGCGGGGGCGAGGACTGCGCGGGGGCTGCCCTCCGGAGCGCCCCGCCGGGCGCCCCGGCCCCTCCTCGCGCACCGTGCGTCTTCCCGGGACACTAGCTCCTCGACCCGCCCGAGGAGCCCCAAGGCGTTTCCCCCAGGCGACCCTTGGGGTCGGAGGAGGAGGCTTGGGGCGGGGATACCGCGTGGCGCTCGGGCCTGGGCGTGACCAGGCGCCGCAGAGGGAGCGGGCATCAGGTCGCGCGAGGCCCCGCGGCGCTCCTGCAAACTTTTCCCCACATGGCGCCACCGCGCGAGGCCGAGCCTCTCCGCGCCTGGGGCCTCCAGTATGGCCAGGGGCGCGGACAGCCGCGAACTTGACCCATGGGAGCCGCTGCCGCCGTGGGCTTTCACCGCGTCCCTGCGCAAGAAAGCAGCTGGTGCTTGTGGAGAGTTGTCCTGAGGAGCCCAGGGATGCAGGGCCACCGCCCTCCAATGGGTTGGGATCCCGCGGGCCATCACCAGCCCCTTGGCACCTCATTGTCCGTGCGAGCAGAACCCCACCGCCTGTCACCCTATTGCCCTGGACAGCCCACTCGGGGAGGAAGGGAAGGGAAGTGACCGGGTCTCCAGGCTCTGTGTAGGACCCTTCTTAATTTAGAATTCCGGCTTATGTGTTCATTAGTTCTATGGGAAAGAGGTGGAAGGAAACAGCAGAGGACCGAGTTTTCTCGATACACCCCGGACTGACTGGCTGCTTTTCTCTTTCCTTTATTCCCCACGCTGCCCCTCCCTTTCCCATTTCAGTTTTAAGTGCCATTTGATTTGTAAACATATCACATGCCTGAGAGAGCTAATGCAAAAGGCATGCTACATTTCTTCAGAGAATTTATTTAAAATAGCTTCATAGATAAAGAAATTTGGAAATTTAATGATCACAAAGTTAACACTAACACTTATATTTAAATTAAGAGCTAAGAACGTTTGTGTTTACTATAAACTGAACATTTAATGGCACATAGAAAATATAATATTCAATTAAAACCTAAGTTGTCCTTGTTGGACATATTTATTTCGAAGTCCAACACTGAATGGCTGTTCACTTTTCTTTATTGCCAATTTGTCTGCTTCAGTAGGTTCTGGATCTGGAATTTCGAATCTAAGAAGAAAACCAAAAGGAAAGGAATTTGTTGATACATAAATTAAAAAAAAAAACATTTTAAATACAACAGAGAAAACTAATCAACTGAAGATTCCAGTTTCCTATCATTTTATAGAACATACAAATTCTATAAAACCTTTTCTACAGTACTGCATACATAGAACTACAAAAAAATTGCCTTCAGCTATATGATCCTTAATTAAGAGAAGCAAGGGCTGCCATCCAATTATTTTTCTCTTCTTCAGACTTAGCACCAAATATGATACTGTTGTCATTTGGGGGTACTAATGCAAAGGCATGTCTGCCCCACAAGTATCTTCCTTATCACAGATTTCTACTCTCCACATAAAAGAAAACTTTTCTTTTAATCTATAGTCTGCACTACTGTAACCTGGAAGCTGGTCTGGCCATGAATAAGTTTACTTCTGATCATTAAGCCATCAAAGAAAAAAATATGTCTTTCTTCTTAGCACCAATTCTTGTCATTTGTCCTTCCATTAGGAATTCATTGCAGCACTCTGCAATATCTTTGCTTATCCATCCATCTATTTTTCCCAATTTCTGTCATTTTTCTGTTGGTCCAGTTCTTTCTAATTAATTGATTATTATAAAAAGGGCAAACTGGATCCCTAATTTTTTAAAAAAAGATAAGAATTTAAGTTTAATCAATAATTGCACAATCCCAATTCCTAATTGCCTCAAGGGCAAACTTTCAAATCAAGTTGCAAAAATATTGCATTGGGCTAATGGTGTTATTCAGTGGTACAAAACAAGTTATCAGTATAAATAAAACCATGGGTATAATCCACAGACTTTTAAAAGAAAAAATAAATAACAAAATACTAAAGTTTATAAACAAAATTTATGTTCTTTTAACTTTGTCACTAATACATATATGCCCTGTTTCATTGCTGTGAAAAAGAACTACTACAGACTCTATATTTCAAAATTCCTATTACCCTAGGTAGTAAAATTACAAAGAAACTTAAACTCTTGTATTTATTATAAAAATAATTAAACACATTTTAGTTGTATTAGCTGTGAAAGAGCTAATAAAAAGTAAAACAAACAGAAAATTGAAAGAAAAGCACGACTTTTAAAATTGCAAATTTCATTATAATTTATATTTTTTGAGAAAACCAAGCACCAAATACAATGAAGCATGAAGAAATATTCATTGTTTCATCAGTTTGGAATTAAGAAGATTGGTGTCTAGATGAATACAGTTTTTACATTATGTCCATTCTACGTTGAAGATTCATGAGAGAAGTAACAGCTTGGTTCAAATCTTCTCTGTCTTCTGGCTCCTCACCACATGCTTCCAATTGCTAAGAATATCCAAAAAGATAAATTAAAACTGCATTGTTTAATTCTTGCCTCATTTTTTTCTTACTAGAGAAAGCATCATCAAGCATTTAAATCTTTAAATACAGTTTAAATACATTTAATAAAACAGTTATTTTACACTACTCTGTTGACTTTATTATCCCTTAAACCAAGCCTCTTTCTACAAATACAATATACATGTAAATTATTACTAGCAAAACAAACAGTAAAAAAAAATTGAATATCATTTAAACATCTTCTAGATTTACAAAAATAATTTAAAATATCTAAAACAAGAAAACTATGTTACTTTTATTTATTAGTAACTGTGACTGCATGAAACAGGATAAACTCCTACAAATGATTTCATATTCTTTTAAGGATAACATACTTGAGTTTCAGCAATTTCAAATAATTTACATATCTTTGTTTTACAACAAAATAAAGTAGAAAACCTTTACCACTTCAGATCTTCAGAAACTTTTCTGCATACAGAGTCCATAAAGGATTCTCCTAAAATTTTTATAAGAAAAAATAAAACCAATATAGTCAGTATCAAGAAACCATGAAAATAAATATTCTATGTTATAATCCTGAGAAATCATAGTTAAAAATCAGTTTGTTAGTCTGCAAATCTCTGGTTTTATTTCATTTTCCAAAACTTCTCTTGTATCTCCCTCTCAAAAAGAAAAAAGTTTATTTTTTCTAAATAAATTACATTGGACTATGCTTCTATATTTCAGCTCTTTTGACAGAAAAATTCAAAGTGGAATAATGCATAAATATCATATAAAATTATATAAAGGTATGTTTATGCAAGAACAAATGTAACAAATTATTATCACTTCTTTCAGAAAAAAATAAAACTTAAATCTATTTAATGATTTTAAGTGTCTAGAAAATGTGTGCAAAGTTTATATTTTCCCCATATTTCAATCAATATCTCAAAAGCATCCAGGGATATTTTTTTCTCAGTAAGGAAATGGTGAAATATTATTTGAGAACTTGGTCCATTAACTTTAATTCATCTCCTAATAATTATTATATGTATGAAACACAGAGGCACTTACCTGGAGAAGTTTTGCTACTAAGAGATTGGCAATAAACATAATTTAAGTGACTACCCCATTCCTATGATCAAACCCAGAGGCTTGATGCATGCCAACCAAGTGGTTTTATCAGAGTTAACAAGAGTTAAAAATAAGAATAATTTATTTTAAATTTAAAAATGCTTAGGGAGGACTGATGCCCTTCACAAAGGTTTTACTTACCTTTTCTTCTCCAGTGAACTTTTTGAAATTTTCCTGTTATTGATCTTTCTCCTGTTTCCTAGAATACAGACATCATTGGAGATTGCTCTGTCATGGTTGGTCAGGAGTGAGCCCTCCAATATACCTGTATGAGAATCAATTAGAGTGCAGTGCATACTTTAATACTCTTTTACCTGAACTATTTACTTTTTCCCATTCATATCATTTTGTTCCTTTTGTTCTTTTGTCACACTTCTGGTCCATTCTTTTATCAACTTTGAAACCCTTCCTATTTTCTCTTATTTTTTTGCATACAATTCTTAATTCACCTTTATACCACCATTTATCATATCTCTATTTGTATATAAGGTATGTTAACACCAAATTCACATCTTCATACAAGTATTTTGTATTTTAATGACCCTCTCCTTCCTGTTTTCTAAAGCTATAGTTAGTTGCAGATAGAGAAATTTTAGGGTGCTGGTTAGGAATATAGGCTGTGGATATATGCTGTTCATTTTAAAATTTTTATTTTTTTTTCTTTTACAAGATAAAAAACTAGTTACCTAAAAATACTTCTGTGCTTCATTGTCATAGTAAATATATATATATATATATATATATATATATATATATATATATATATATATATTGCATAGTGCTGTTTTTATATATGTCCATATAAAATTAATATGCATATTAATTTACAAATCCCCTATTAGATTACAAATTTCTTGAAGGGAGGGCCTGATCTATTAATTTAATGGATTTTACATAATAAAGGGTTCGGTAAATAGTGTATCAAGTAATAGGATGGTGGCAAAATTCTGTGACCATTGTGTCCAAAGTAGCAGGTTTTAGCAAGGGGCAAAGGAGGATAAGAAAAATAAAAACTCACACACAGACAAATGTTTTTGAAGATAAAGCTGGGGTCAGGTGGAATGCTGCTCTCTGATGGAGAAGCAGGTCTAAAGAAATCTTCCAGCAATCTTTATTTATATATGCCTCATCAGCATCTTTCTTTGTACTCATATCTTTATATGGCTAACAATATCATGCAACTATTCACAGTTGCATTCCACAATTGCAGTGTGCAATGTTAGGAGCTTTGTGTAGTTCTCAAGAAAGTCCATTGTCTGAAGTTACTGTTAGGTGCACAGGTCCAGGTGCAGCAGACTGGTGAAACATCAAGGTTTTCTAGCAAGAGAGTTCCTCTGTTCCCAGTAGTTGTGTGTCTGAGATCAAGATTGAGGCTGGTAAGTCTCTAGGACAGAGTCTCCTCATGCAGTGTATAGCCACTGGGACTCTGGCACCTTTGCACAAAAACATTCCCAGGTAACAGGTATGCCACAGCCATGAGGTCATCAGAGACCCCAATCTCAGACACAACTCTCCCATTCTCTGTCACTGCTCTCCACAGCAATCTTCACTTTAAGATTGTTTTTCTGAGGCTATTTACTTAATGTAAATTTTAACAGAAGGTAATTTAATATTCTCTATTATATTTCAGAAATTCTAATAAATCATTGATTGACCAGCACCATTTTACCAGTTGGAATGAGTTGTCAGAAATGGTAATAGTGCTTTTAGATCCAACATGTGACAGACAGGTGTTGTGTAAGGTGTCTGTTCATCTTTGAATTTGATTGCTAGCAAATAATGTAAAAGTTTGTGTTTTTTTTTCCAAGTTTAAGTCACCATGAGTTAGTAGTTTAGGGAAATAAAACACTCTAAAAAGAAAGAGCCCAAAGTACCATCAGTCAAGGAAAGAAAAAAGGTGGCAAAGGCCTTTGGAGATTTGGGGACAGAGAGCCATGAAAAAGAATCTAAAACCAAAGGGAAAGATGACAAAGACAGACAAAAATCTCCAGTGTTGCCCAACTAGGGATGGCTTTTTCAGTTGACAATACGATTGAGTGGCTAAGTCCTGCACATGGGACTAGGAAAAAAAAATCCAGTAATGCAGAAGTGACTAAAGAGCAATATATGCCTGGAAGAGAATTCAGTGTGTTTGGACTTATCCAAGAGGTCTATGCACATATTGCCAGCATCAATCAAACACTTGACTCAATTAACAGAACTTTACATATACAGTAGCAAACTGCAGTCCCTCCCAGCAGTGGTGGGCTGTCTAGTAAATCTCATGATACTGTCTCTAAGTAAAAATTAACTTACCAGTCTGCCTGACTCTCTTGATAACATGAAGAAGCTGCAGTTGCTTGATTTACAGCATAATAAACTGAGAGAAATCCCTTCAGTGGTGTATAGGTTAGATTCTCTCACCACTCTCTACCTTTGCTTTAATCGTATAACTAATGTAGAAAAGGACATAAGAAACCTGTCAAGACTCAGAGAACTTAGCATTTGAGGGAACAAAATCAGACCTGCTGAAATTGGTAAGAGGATTTGAATTATTGCTTTTTATTTTAGTATGTGTTATGATTAATAATTTTTTAGTGCTTTTCCATATCAGAGAATTCCTAATATGGGTTAAGGTTATGGCTCAGTGATAGAATGCTTGCCTAGTATACATGAGGCCCTGGGTTCAATACTCAGTGCCATATATAAATAAAGTAATTAAGTAAAGTTATGATGTAAAAAATCTTTTTTTTTTTTTAAAGAGAGAGTGAGAGAGGAGAGAGAGAGAGAGAATTTTTAATATTTATTTTTTAGTTCTCGGCAGACACAACATTTTTGTTTGTATGTGGTGCTGAGGATCGAACCCGGGCCGCACGCACGCCAGGCGAGCGCGCTACCGCTTAAGCCACATCCCCAGCCCTGTAAAAAATCTTAAACAAAAATTCTCTATACTTTTTTATAAGTTCTATTTTCCCTGTGATTTACTTAATGCTACATTACTTGAGATTATTTCATAGGCTTAAAATAAGATAGAAAGTAGATGTAATTAGACATTTATCACAAACTGAATCTGCTCTGATTTTCATTGGAGAAAATGAATTTGAAAATGTTTGACTAATTTTAAGTTCTCATTTGTTTTTAAAGCATCTAACTATTTATACTAGATATATTATGGCTCTACTTGCCTATTTTCTGACTTTCTTTTTTTAATCTGAAGACTTTAAATTCATATCACTTTCTACTTAGTGTATCACTAAAGGTTGTCATATTAGAGCTTTGTGAAACAGCAATGCCATAGGAAAATATATACTTTTTATTTTGAAAGTTCTTACATTTTCATTCAGAAGTCTAATATTAATATAGTACAGTGTATATCCACAATAATACAGTGTATATCTGTATGTATATCCACAAGACAGTAATTAAGAAAAATAAATGTAAGTAACTAGCAGAAAAATCATTAAAGGAAAAGGAGCAGGAGGAGGAGAGGATGAGGGTAAGAATTTAGTACAGAACTGGAGCAAATCATACCCCATGCATTTGTAATTATGTCAAAAGGAATTCTAATGTATCACTAATATCTTTAATTTATTTTTCATTTTGAGTGAATTTTAGATTTACAGCAAAACTGTAAAACCAGCAGAAGGTTCTCATATATCCTGCACTGAACTTGCCCTAATATTAACAAAAATGGTAAAAATCAAGAAATTAATATCGTTACAATCATTTTAACTTAATGATTTGTTTTATTGCACTTGTTTTTTTTATCTAATGTCCAATTTATGTTTCAAAATTCCACATTACATTTAATAGTCATGTGTCTGTAGCCTCCTCCAATCTGTGAAAATTTGAAACGATAAAAGTCTTTTAGTTGAAGGACT
This sequence comes from Spermophilus citellus, assembly GCF_964194105.1. Classification (NCBI taxonomy): domain Eukaryota; kingdom Metazoa; phylum Chordata; class Mammalia; order Rodentia; family Sciuridae; genus Spermophilus; species Spermophilus citellus. Next base: position 1,825,252 of record NC_138192.1, on the reverse strand, counting down.
AAAAGTCTTTCCTTTTTTTAAATATTTTTCAGTTGTAGATGGACACAATATTTTTATTTTGTTTGTTTATATTTTTTGTGTGGTGCCAGGGATCAAACCCAGTGCCTCATGCATACTAGTCAAGCATTCTACAAATGAGCCACAACCACGGCTCCTTTCTTTTTCTTTTATGACCTTCCTATGTTAAAAAGTCCTGCTCAGATATTTTGGACTGTGTCACTCATTTTTGGTTTCTGTGGTATTTTTTGTGACTACTTTGAGTATATTTGTTTCTGCTGAGAATAACATAATAGTGACCATGGTGCCCTTCTCAATGAATTATATCAGAGGACATATAATGTTGATAAGTCATATACTGGTGATTTCTTTTTTTGGGGTACTGAGATTGAAATCAGGAGCACTTTACCACTGAGCTACATCCTCAGTCCTGTTTATTATTTGAGGCTGGGTCTTGCTTACTTGTTGAGATTCTCACTAATTTACTGAAGCTGGTCTCATACTTGTGATCCTCCTGCTTCAAACTCTCAAGTGATAAGTGTGCACCACCATGCCTGGTTTATTGGTGATTCGTCTAATTCTCCACTTTAAAGTTAATAATTTTCTTTTTAAATTAATAATTGTCTTGGTTGATGTTCATTTTAGTCCATGCAAATATATTGATTTTCCTTAATCTTTTGTCCATTATTTTTAGCACCCATTGTGGTCATTTCCTGCAACAATTATTACAGTATTGTAATGGTGATTTTTTAAAGAATTGCCTATTTCATTCATTAATGTGAATTCTGTAAGGAAGACCTCTCCTATAGCAGTTTACATATCAGTTTATACTCATTTTTTCCATTCTGTGAAATATAATTCGCTATTTATATACATTTTATCATTCAAGCTATTCTGTCTTTTGTTACTGTAAACTCTTAAGAGTCCATTCATGTGATTTTCGATGTATTATCATTTTTCAGTTGAGTTTTTTTTTTTTACTATTTGACTTACATTTATCTATTTCAATTTTAACGTGTTTTTTATTTATTTTAATTATATATGACATTAGAATGCAGTTATGTACTTTGCTATGTCATACAAAGATGTGATATAATTTCTCATTTTTCTGAGTGTACATGTTTCAGAGTTATATTGGTCATGTAATCACGTATATACCTACAGTAATAATGTCTGTTTCATTCTACTATTTTTCCTAGCCTCACATGCCCTCCCCTCCCCTCCAACCACTTCCCTCTATCTAATCTAAGGTAATACAATTCTTCCCTAGTGCCACCACCTTATTGTGAAATAACATCCACATATTAGAGAAAACATTCAGCCTTTTGTTATGTGAGTTTGTCTTATTTCGCTTAGCATGATATTCTCCAACTCCAGTCATTACTACTAAATGCCATAATCTCACTCTTCTTTAAAGCTAAGTAATATTTCATTGACACACACACACACACACACACACACACACACACATATATATATATATATATATATATATATATATATATATATATATAACATTTTATTTATCCATTCATCTATTCAGGAACTATAGTATGCTGATTTTAAGTTCTTTGGATATAAACTAAGGAGTGGGATGGATGGGTGAAATGCTGGTTCCATTCCCAGTTTTCTGAGGACTCTCCATACTGCTTTACATAGTGGTTGCACCAATTTTTAGTTTCACCAGCAATGTATGAGTGTGGCTTTTTCACCACATCCTCACAAACATTAATTGTTGCCTGTATTCTTGATGATTGCAATTCTGAAAGGAGTGAGAGGAAATCTTAGAGTAGTTTTCATTTGTATTTCTCTAATTGCTAGAGGTGTTGGAACACTTTTTCTTGTATTTGTTGATCAATTGTATTTCTTTTTCTATAAAGTATCTGTTCAGTTCCTTAGCCCATTTATTTGTTGGTTTATTTGCTTTTATGGTTCTAAGTTTATTGAGTTCTTAATATATCTTAGAGATGAGGGCTTTATCAGAGATGCATGTGGTAAAGATTTTCTCCCAGTCTGGAGGTGCTCTCCTCACTTTACTGGTTCCTTTGCTGAGAAGAAGCTTTTTAATTGGAACCCATCCCATTTATTTATTCTTGATTTTACTTCTTGCGCTTTATGAGTCTTGTTAAAGAAGTCAGATCCTAGGCTGAAGTGGTGAAGATTTGTGCTTATTTTTTTTTCTATTAGGTTCAGGGTCTCTGTTCTAGTGCCTAAAACTTTGATCCTCTTTGATTTGATTTTTGTGCAGGGTGAGAGATGTAGGTTTAATTTCATTTGGCTACATGTGTATTTCCAGTTTTGCCAGCACCATCTGTTGAAAGAATAGGCTATCTTTTTTTTTCCAGTGAATGTTTTGTCTAGTATGAGATAACCATATTTAAATTATGTGGGTTTGTCTCTGTGTCCTCTATTTTATACCATTGATCTACATGTCTATTTTGGTGCCAACACCATGCCATTTTTGTTACTATAGCTCTGTAGTATAGTTTAAGGTCTGGTATTATGATGCCTCCTGTTTCAGTTTTCTCACTAAAGATTGCTTTTACTATTCTGGGTCTCTTATTTTACCAAAAAATATATAATAATTGCCTTTTCTATTATAACGAAGACTGTCATAAGGATTTTAATAGAAACTGTATTATTTCTGTATGATGTTTTTGGTAGTATGGCCTTTTAAACTATTAATTCTGCCTATTGAGTAGCATCTTTCCATCTTCAGAGGTTTTCTTCAATATCTTTATTTAGGTTCTGTACTTTTTATTGTAGAGCTTTTTTACCTTTTTATTCGATTTTTTCCAGATCTCTTTGACCTGAGAAGTCAGCCAAATTGAAAATAATTATTATTATTTTTTATTTTGAGCAAGTTAAATGTCCCAGAGTAAAAGAGGTCAGTACTGTTAAAAATACTGTTAAAAATCATTACTTTTTTTTCATATTCACATATTCATAAGTAAACTAAATAAATAACAAGTTACAAAGATATTGAAAATGTTCCAGTTTCTAAGCATGGAGAAAATGTTGTCAAATGGACAAAACATGCATGCCTTTATGGAGTTTTACATTTGAGAGACATAAGAGTTAATTGGAAGAAAAACTAATAATTTACCATACAATTCTGTGGTTTATAATTAAGGCATTTCATTGATTTTTAAGATGCATATCTGAGATGGATGGAATCTTAAAATTGACATGTTATAACCACATGGCAATTTTTATTCTGAGTGGTACATAGAATAAGAATGTTATAAGTTTCTTAAAGGTGATGACATCTCAGAGACAACGGAATAGGAAATATCTAAAAATGTCAGCACATTGGTAAATTTTTAGCACCCAATAATATTCAAAGGTGACTTGCAAAAAGAAGTTACATATTTCTATATCCTTCTTTTTTTTGGAGGGGGGTGAGTGCCAGGGATTGAAATCAGGGGCACTCAGCCACAGAGCCACATCCCCAGCCCTCTTTTATATTTTATTTAGAGACAGGGTCTCACTGAGTTGCTTAGTGCCTCACCATCCCTGATGCTGGCTTTGAATTTGAGAGACTCTTGTCTCAGCCTCCAGGGCTGCTGAGATTACAGGCAAGTGCCACCATGTTCCACTTCTAAATCCTTCTGTCTAAACTAGAATTCTTTCTTTTTTTTTTTTTTTTTTTTGGCAAAGGTCAAGAATATTTTATTGTGGCTTGGGGGGGAGGGGAGCGCTGCGCTGCCCTGCACCCTGAGCAATTGTTGCGAGCCCAGAGGCGGGCAGAGGGAGCGGGTCAGGCCTGGCCGCTGCAGCCAGCTGGCCAACCAGGGCCCTGCCCATTGGCTCCTGGGTGGGGCGGTAACCATGGCGACGGCCATTTCTAAGGGCCAGAGCCAATCAGGGCGTCACCTGGGCTGTTTCAAATATCTCCCTGCTGCGCATGGGGGAGGGGAGGCCCGAGCAGCACAGTGGGGTAGGGGAGGTGAGGTCGTGGCCCAGCGGGGACGGTCTCCCTCCACGTTGTCGCGTGTGGGGCCAGGGCTCTCACTTGCAGCCCTTGGGCACCTTGGGGACACTGGGCTTGGCTGCTTTCTTCAACTTCTTGCTCCCAGCCGCTGCCTTCTTGGCCTTGGTGGCAGCGGCCTTCGGGGGCGCCTTGCTTGTCTGCTGCAGCGCTCTTGGTGGGCCAGGGGTCCGCTGGCGCCCTGCTACCGGCTTCTTGTGTTTGTGTACCACAGGCGTGGAAAAGGGGCTCTCCATTAGCTGGCTGCCTGCTTTTGGCGATGGAGCTTGAAGGAGCCAGTGGTGCCTGTCCCGTTGACCTGCAGTAGCAAGTCATTCTGCACCACCATGCACCAAGTACTAGAGGTAGGTGCAGCTGTTCTTGGCCTCTGCATAGATGCACGCCAGCGACAAGCCACTGTACTTGCGAGAAGCTGGCTGTACTTGCTCAGCTGGTTCTTCTTGCGGCTGCTCTTACGCTTGGAGACACCACGGTCCTTGTCGCTGCCCCCATGCGTTGCCGCCCCCCCCCCCATGGCCCCCTCGGTGCCCGGTAGCGGAAGGGCCTCCTCCAGCTCCACTGACATGGTGGTCAGCGGGTTGGTGGTAGGCGGCGCCGGGAAGGGGAAGGTGGGGGTGGGGTGGGGCTCGGGCTGCCGGTCTTGGTGCTGGGTGGCAGGCCTGGGGACAAGTGGGCGAGCGCCATCGGGGAGCCGGGGTGGGAGGCCGGGGCAGCTCTGGGGCTCAGGGAGGGCTGGAGCTCTGTCCCAATCCTGCCGCTGCTGCCGGGGCTACTGCTCCAAAGCTGCCTGCCTTCTGGGCGTGTGGGCTGCGCTCTGCTAAACTAGAATTTTTTATTCAGAAGATACCTATACAGATCTTTCTCCTTGTGTAAAACAAATGGAGTACCAGTGTTCATCAACATGAGGACAATTTTTTTTTGAAAAGGGTTTGAGGAAAACAAACTTCTTGGTGCTTTTCCACGAAAACACATGGTGTGCAGTTAATGCATTTGAGATTAAGTTGTTGAGACAACACAGGCAGAATTTATGGAATATGGATTATTTTTGTTTGTTTGCCCTATTTCTAAAAGTTTGTAGGTCCACTTATAATTTTTTTCAAGTGAGACATCCTTAAGTTGAATTTCAATGATTCATAGTTGTTATTGTTTTTATAAGAATGTATTTGAAAACATTTATTCTCCGTGTACACAGTTTATGTAGGAAAGTAGTTCCATGATATCTCTTGGCTAGGAAGCCTGTATAAGGACTTTTTCCATCTGATACTGAGGACAGGTTTCATGGGAAACTCAACCATATGAAGGTTACATACCTATTTCCCCCAGGAGGACTTCAGCTTTGCTTATCCAAGAGTGGTCCTACGTCCTGGAGCTTTTTTGAAATGCAGACTGGTGGTGTACCTGAACCTGTGGGAAGAACCAGACAAGATATGTGACTCTCAGACTTGAGGGTATTACCAGGATTGCTGGACTAGTACAAAGTTTCTGATTCAGTAAGTCTGGATGGGAGCCTGAGAACTTTTAATTTTAACAAGTTATCACATGATGCTGATGCTGCTGATACAGGGACCATACTTGGAGAACCATTATACTAGAGTGTCCTCATTGTACATTTTTCTCCCCTTTCCAAAACTCATTCAAATAGCTTTTTAAAAAGAGATTATCATATTCTTTAATTTGATTGAAAGGCAAGAAAGCATTCTTTTTTGCAATGACCACACTAAGATTGCTTTTCAGCATCTAATTTCAGAGCAAAAAAAAATCTCTTTAAACCTTAGTTTTAAGTCTTATCTATGGGTGTCTCTTTCTCTTCTTTCTGTAAGCATTCTTTTTAATGTTTGGAAATTCTTTTAATGTAGATAACATGTTCTTATGGTTCAAAAGTTAAAATGACACAGGCATGCTTGGGAAAATGTGATTTCCAACTGCTTTTGCCCCCCCCTTCACCACTCTTTCTTAGATAACAACCTTTAATTTATTTCCCATAGATGTGAATTGTTTCCTTTTATATAGAAGAAATGCCAGTGTATTCTATTCTTTTTTATATAAATATAGTATACTATGTAAGTAATTCTATCCTATGGATTTTTCTTTTTATGCTCTTGAGATTTTTTCCTATTAGTATTTATTTAGAAAGAATATAGTATTTGTTTATAGAAAACATTTTTTTTAGAAAAACAGCTGTGTTTAAACAGTGTCTTGTTTACTTATCCAGCCCCCCCCCCCAGTGGGTGTTTGTGTTGTTTCTAGGTTTATCACAGACCATACTATAGTGAAACAGCTTGTATACATATCATTTTATACATGTGCAAGTACATCTGTGGGATACATTCCTAGAAGTGGGATCGCTGTGCCAGTGGGCAGTGCATTTATAATTTAGTTAATTGCTTCCTTTTTTAGGTGTGGCACCATTTTAAACTCCCACAAGTACAGTTGCTCCTCATTATCCATGGAGGATTGGTTTGAGGACCCCTTTGTGGATACTGAAATACAAGGATGCTTAAATCTCATATAAAAAGCATAGTATTTTCATATAACCTATGCACTTTCTCCACATACTTTTAAATCATCTTTAGATTGCTTAGAAGACCTAATACAATATAAATGCCATGTAAATAGTCGTTGCACTGTATTATTTAGGGACTAGTGACAGCAAAGAAGTTGGCATGTGTTCAGCATGACAATTTTTTAACCATTTTTTTAGAGAGAGGGAGAGAAAGAGAGAGAGAGAGAGAGAGAGAGAGAGAGAGAGAGAGAGAATTTTAATATTTTTATTTTTCAGTTATCGGCGAACACAACATCTTTGTTTGTATGTGGTGCTGAGGATCGAACCCGGGCCGCACACATGCCAGGCAAGTGTGCTAGCACTTGAGCCACATCCCCAGCCCCTGCATGACAATTTTTTAAAAAATATTTTCACCTATGATTGGTAAATCCAGTCTGAATACCACAGACACAAGAGGGTAGATCGCAGTGTATGCGAGAGTTCCTATTTTTCTGGGGCCTTTCCAATGTACTGTGTACAAACCTTGAATTTGTTAACAGTTTGATAGATGAGAATTATCAATATAGAGTAGTTTAATGTGGATTGCTATCATTATTAATAAGTCTGAGCATATTATGCATAAAAACGAATTGTATTTTTTTTTCTTGTGAACTCTCTGTTAATGGGTTTTTTCACATTTTTGTTTTGGGTTGCTTTTTTCCCATTATCAATTTCTAGAAATTTGTAAATTGGAGATATTATTCCTGTGTGATATCAATTATAGTTTTCCCCTGATTTTCACTTATTTTTATTTACCTTCACATATTTTGATATACAAAAGTCTTATATTTTTCTTTAAATATTACAGTATATATTAATCAATATGGTATCTTGATTTTTTTAAATCTTTCTTTATTTCTAAGTGGTGCTGAGGATAAAACCCAATGTCTCACAAGTGGTAGGCAAGTACTCTACCACTGAGCTACAGCTCCAGCCCAGGTATCTGGAGTTTAAGTCACTGAAAGCCCTTCAAGATTTTCAGAATTTGCCCATGGTTTCTTTTAGTACTTTTATGGTATCACTTTTACATTTAAATGTTCAAATTAGGATTTATTCTGGTGTTCAAAATGATGCATAGGTTAAACTTTATCTTTTTCTGTGTGTCTGTTATTTTCACCTGTTGATTTTAGAGCCCTCCTTTGAATCTGTTATGGTATTGTTAACTTTTGGAGGTATTGGGGTGTCTCTGGGTTTTGTATTCTATTAGTCTTTTTCTTCATATACCAGTATCATATTATTGGTTTTATAAAAGTTTTAATATCTTTTAAAACTAGTTTCCCCTTGTTGCTTTTCATATTCCTGGGAATTCTTGCTTGCTTATTTTCCCATGAGTACTTTTGAACTGTTTTGTCTAGTTCCAGAAAAACAGAAATCTAAAGGAAATAAACATCAGATTAAATGTATACATTTAAAATCTATTTAACTTCTCCAAACTTTTTTTTTCAGGATCTTAATAAAGATGCTATGAAAGAATGTAAGACAGAAAAATAATTAAATATTTTTACTGTGGTAAGTGTTTTATGATTTTACATTTTTAAAATAATAATAATAATAATAATAATTATTATTATTATTATTATTATTATTATTATTATTATTATTATTAGTCTGCTTCCTTAATGTGTAAAAGGGATATTATTTTAGGAGTGTTTGAGTTCATAGAACCTCTGGGTGGTAAGTTGGATGCCAATAATGTGGGCTGTTTGAATAATGATGTTTGTCTTTAACTATCTCTTTGACTCTAATATTTTAATTTATATTTTCTTGTCATTTTAAAGTGTGGTTCAGAGAAGGAGATCCTGTATTACATTTACTTGCAACATTCAATGAATTCTTTCCACTTAAATAGGAAGATGAAAAGATTTGAAGTAATTTTGGTGATATAGAGGCACTTCTTTCTCTTAAAAGTTTGTTGTGATTTTTTATTATAATAATTAGAAAAATTTTTACCCATATAAAACAACATAATGACAAAATTAAGACCTCAACTCCTACACAAAGAAATGGCCATTTTGAACAACCAACAATAAAAATTAAAAAAAAAAAGAAATGGCTACCATTAACTCACTTTTGGAAACTTATTGATGGATATGAAAGTATATATAAGACTTTAAATACACAGCAGTCTCTCTATATGAAGCTATGTGGGCATTTTTACTGTGTTCTATATATATATATATATATATATATATCTATCTGTATTTGTGAGTTGAACCTGATGTGCATAATCATGGGTGATTATTTTACTGGCTGCCTAGTTTTGTTTTTTAATTATTTATTCAGTTGTCAATAGATCTTTATATATGCAGTGTTGAGAATCAAACCCTGTTCTTCACAGGCAAGTGCTCTACCACTGAGTTACAACCCAGCCATGCCTGCCTAGTTTTCTATTATTTAGAGACATCATACTTTATCTAGCTACTCCTTTCATAACTATTTATATTGTTACTTTTTTTGTTTCTTGAGAATGATGGTATGTTGATTATAGTATATTTATTCACTTATCTTCTTAGAGGTATAACTGCCAGGTCAAAGAATATATACATTTTAAATATTGATAAATATAGCTACGCTGTTATCTGTAAAAACTGTCCCCCTCAATGTCCATGAGAATCCTATTTTTCAAAACCCTTGCTCACACCAAGTTTTGTTAATCTTTTTAAACTTTGCTAATCCAATAAGGAAAAAAAAGTACATTTTTGAGATAACATGTTTTTTTATTGGTACTGGGGATCGAACCCAAGGGTACTTCACTAGTAAATTTGATCCCCAGCACCTTTTATTTTATTTTATTTTGAAACAGGGCCTCACTAAGTTGCTGAGGCTATCCTTGAACTTGTGATCCTCCTGCCTCAGTCTCCTGAGTTTCTGGGATTATAAGTGTGTTCAACTGTAAACTATTGAAGGAAATCTTGTGTTATTCAAAGATTTCTTTCACTCAACATTCTTATTAACATAAAGAATTCTCTTCCTTAAGAACATACTAGTGATTCTTACATGTCAGATATTCTTAGGCATTAAATGTGATGAAAATATTTAAATATGTTGAGTTCTTTTTAGGTCTTTTGCCTTGATTTTAACTCATTGTTCATATTTGAAAACTTGAGGGTTGGGGATGTGGCTCAAGTGGTAGCACACTAGCCTGGACTGTATGATTCACTGGGTTCAATCCTCAGCACACCACATAAAAATAAAATAAAAAGATTGTGTCCCACCGTGAAAAAAAAAAAAAAAACAAAAAAGTAAATATTAAAAAAAAATTGAAAACTTGATCAACCAGCTATAATTGTTTTGAATACAGAATGATTTCTTCTGCAAAGAGCAGAATTTTTGTGTTTTATTCACCTGAAGGGAAGCCTAAAGTAACCTTCAAAATAAATTTCTTAACAATTTTCAAACATGGATACAAATGGCTGAATAGCATACAGAATATTATTTCCATAATGGGGTGATAATATAGTTTTTATGAGTTATGAAAACTATGATTGTGCGATCATATCTAAGACTATGCGTATCCCTTCTGACAAAGATGTTATTACTTCCAGATGTAAATATGATTTTTAATTTTATGTTTGCTTTAGATTTTATTTCAATCAAATAAGAGTTACATATAAAGATGGCCTCACATGAAGCAGATTCACAACTTTATCATTGACCTACTATTTATTCTTTGAACTGTCTTCTATACATAAACTACATCTAGATTGCCTTTCCTGAGAGTGCTTTTCTTTTCACTTCAAATAACATTGAATAATAAAAAACATTGTTTACTGAATAACCCAAGGCTGGGACAATATGGTCCAACTGGCGATTTATTCACCAGTTTTCATTCAGCTCTGAATACCTACCTACCTGGTAGGCATCCACAGACACCCAAATCATTATTTACTTCTTTGTTTAATTTTTTGATAGTGGGGATTGAATCTAGGGGCACTTTACCACTGAAACACATCTCCAGCCCTTTTGTTTATTTATTTATTTTTTTAATTTTTAGACAGGATCTTGCTAATTTGCTTAGGGCCTCACTAAGTTCCTAAGACTGGCCTTGAATGTAGGATCCTCCTGCCTCAGCCTCAACCTCCCAATGCTTGATGTATATTGTCATTATTAAGTTAAAGATGCAAAAGAGAATAGTATGCATTTTAATTTAGAGAAGACTAACATGGTTTCTTTTAAATTTAGATGTGCATAACTGTATGGCACTTGCTGCCATAACATTCGATGGTACTTTATTTCAAATTTTGATGTGGACTATATTCTTTTAGTTTTTAGAATCACATAAGTCCTGTATTTTAAATCTTTTTTTTTTCCAATGGGCAGAGTAAGTATTTAAACTAAGTATACTGCTGGATCTTGTTTAAGATCTGTTTATGTTTCTCAGTATACACATGGCAATATTTTTCACAATATGTTGTTTGAAAATAATGATAAACTAAATGCTCCCAAATATAAAATAAATATAATTGAATGGTTCACATTTTTTAAAATAAAAGCAGAAAATTAGATTGCCAGACTTTGAGTAGAATGAAAAAGTTTTTGTCTGAGACTTGCCTGTGAAGCTTTTCTGACTCCTAAACCAGTTTTTCACAGCCAAAGTAAACAGAGAGATGGAACAATTAATGATTTAATAGATTTAAGCAGTATTTTGGTCTCTATTTTATATACTTCATTTCTATTAGAATACAGGATTCTAAAGAATTCATGTAACTTGTTTTAATTATTATTTTTGCAGAAGTCATTTGCATGTGAAACTTTTAAAATCAATTAAATAATACTCTAGCAAGTTTCATTTGCACTTTATTTTGCCTAGCAATTATTTTTATTTTTTTAATATTTATTTTTTAGTTGTAGTTGGATACAATACCTTGATTTTATTGATTTATATGTGGTGCTGAGGATTGAACCCAGGGCCCTTATGTGTCAGTCAAGCACGCTACTGCTGAGCTACAACCTCAGCCCCTAGCAATTATTTCTTAATACATAGTCTGAAATTAGATGAAGACAGACTTGAAATTACTGAGTCTTCATTATTGGGCCAAATTAATGATGTTTTACTGGACTTTTCCTTCTGGTATCTTATTGTGGCTAATGATGTAATCTTATTTGTTTTCTAAAATATTGAAGTTTTATGTTTTTGAATATTTTCTGTGGAAATACAGGAATTTGTTTATACAGTGCCTTTCATTTTACTGATGAGTTAATTTCTTTAATTTTGTGCCCTAAAACCTATTAAAAATATTCCTGGAAAGTGAGGGATTAAACAGAAGTTGTAATAAAAATGAAGGCCTTTTTCTGTATTTTTTCTGTTAGCTGCATTTGTTAAAATTTTTATACTACATTTAAATAAATATTAAGAATTTATTACAGGGATGGGTTTATGGGTCAGTGTAGAGTACCTGCCTGGCATGTGGGAGGCACTGGGTTTCATCATCAGCACCACAATAAATAAATAAATAAAAAACAAACAAATAATTAATTAAAGCAATTATGACTATCTACAACTACCCCCCACAAAAAAAAGACTTTATTACATATTAAATGGGTTGGATTTTCTGTATTTGAAACAGTTTCTTTCTATATTAGGCATAAAGCTTAATTTAGAGTGGCAGAGTGAGTGATCATTTAATTGGAAAGTTGGTTAGACAGTCTTTGGTTAGTTTCATTTTGTAACCTTCCAGCTAATTGTTGAATTGCATGCTCTTTTGTTCTTTGTTCTTTCTAGTTTGGACCTGGTTTTATGGTTGGTTGAAATAGGAATTTATTGGTAGGAACATAGATTATTTTCCCATTTGAACAGATTGTGTGTTTTTCTGACAGCTTATTCTGTCACAGGCAGAGTGATTCAACCAGACCCTTGTGCAGAAGCGTTAGTATATGATTTGGGCAGCCATTTTCAAAAATAACAGCTTTATTGATATATAATTCACATTACCTTCAAGGTCACTCCTTAAATGTGCAATTCACTGAGTTTTAGTATATTCACACAGTTGTGTGCCTATCCAGCTATCTAATACTGAAACACAGAAGACCCATGCCCTTTAGCAGTCAGTCTCCACTCACTCTTGCTCCATGTAGGCACGAATTTTCTTTCTCTTTTTGTGAATTTACTTGTTCTGGACATGATATGTAAATTTAATCATTCAATATATGGTCCTTTGTATCTGTTTTTTTAGCCTGTTTTTGAGGTATCACATATCATAACTTCATTTCTCTTATTGCTAAAAAGTATTCTCTTATATAGATACACTGCCGTTTGTTTATCCATTTATCAGTTGATGGATATTTGGGTGACTTTCACTTTGTGGTTCTTATGATCATGCTGCTGTGAATATTTATGTTTTTGAGTTGACTTCTTTTTCTTTTGGGTAGATACTTAGGATTGAAATTTATGGGCCATAAGTAACTCTGTCGGACTGTTTTATAAGGTGACTCAACCATTTTATATTTCCGCCAGCAATGTTTGAAGATTCCATTTCTCCATATCTTTGTTAACATTGTGCCATGGTATTTTTCCATAGAAGTCATCCTAATGGGTATGAAGTGGCATTGCATTGTGGTTTTTATTTGCATTTCCCTGACAACTAATGATATTCAATATCTTCATGCACTTGTTAGCCATTGTTTATCTTTGTTAGACAAATGCCTATTCAGATTCTTTACTCATTTTAAAAATTGAGCTGTCCTTTTCTTGTTTGGTTATCATAGTTCTTCTGTATTCTGGATATACACAAAAGTACACTTATCAGATATATGAAGTATAATTTTTTTTTTCTTATTCTATAGTCTTTTCATTCTTATAAGGCCAATAGGTTTTTTGTTCAAGTCCAATTTACCAGTTGTTTGACTGCTTATGAATTTTTCTCTGAAATTTTCTGTAAGTTAAAGAAAAACAGACCTTATTTCTCAACATCTTCCATTAATTTCTTTTTCCTACAGAAACAATGATCATTTAGTTAACTACACAATGGGTTAGAGATATTAAAAAAATATTTTTTGTTTTCAAATATTTTCATCACATTTAGTGAAAGAAGCCCAAGTTTTCTAATTGATATCCAGTGCACTTTTTTTAAAATCAAAAAAATGTCTTTGATTTTTCTGCTTAGCTCAGAATGCACACATTATTCTGTAAATATCGACAGGTGTCTAATGTATTCTGAGGACTTGACTGGGCTTGGAGATCCAGAGATTCTTGGAACATGGTCCTGTCCTTAAGGAACCAGAGGTCATGTGCCAGGCTACATATTTCTACAGAGGGTAGTGGCACCAGTGGAGGAAGAGGGGCACTGTCTGAGTGAGAAAGCCTCTCAGGGAGTCATGATGGTGCTCTGTCTACAGAGACTCATCAGTGATCAGAACCTTTTGTTATAGCCTATGATTCTTCCTTTCAGACATTTGCTGCTGCTGTGTATTATGTATGTTGGCACCAGTTATTTGTAATAGCAATATTTAGGGATATTGATGTAATGAAATGTAGACATCAATGTGATGACTTTGATACCTAGAAGCAAGCCGGAAGAAAGCCATATTTCTTTGATTTCTTCAGGTTTTCAAGAATGGGAACTTTCTACTTACTAATTAATTCAGAGTGGTGAGAGTGTGTATCTGAGCTCCAGACCAAACCCAAGCAGTTTTTGGTAGTCAGAGCTAAAATGTGAGTCAAGGAATGAACAGCTGTTTGACTGGAGGGAAGATTTTATATAGAGATTTGGGCGAGTCCTGTTAAGGAATTTAGATCTTTCTTTAATAATGAAGAGCTATTGATGAGTTTGGGTGTGTGTGGGGAACATGGTCCCTCCTGTTATCTGTACCACAGAGGCTGTTTGTGAGGACTAGAGACAGGAGTCTTGTGGGGCTGTGGGACTAGTCCAGTTGAGAGCCAATGAGGACTTGACCTAGGGCACTGCTGATAGAGGTGGACACACAGACTGGAAATGTTTAGATGATACACGTCAGGATGCTTGGCTGCAATCAATCATCATAAGTTAAAAGGAGGATTACTGAAGAAAGAAGATTTCTGAAGAAAGTTTCAAAGGAATGAAATGCCACAGAAGCCAGCATGATTTTAGACACCTCGGGGCTAAGCAACAGAGCAGGGGCCATACTCAGGCTCTCCCACAAGAGGGAGGAAAGAGGGTCCCCTTCCAGCTGTGCTTTTTAAAATCCCAAGAGCACTCTTTTTTAAATTTATATTATTTTTTTTAGTTGTTGATGAACTTTATTTTTTTTCTTTTTTTTAAAGAGAGAGTGAGAGAGGAGAGAGAGAGAGAGAGAGAGAGAGAGAATTTTTAATATTTATTTTTTTTTAGTTCTCGGCGGACAAAACATCTTTGTTGGTATGTGGTGCTGAGGATCGAACCCGGGCCGCACGAATGCCAGGCGAGCGCGCTACCACTTGAGCCACATCCCCAGCCCCTGATGAACTTTATTTTGTTTATATTTATGTGGGGCTGAGAATCAAACCTGGTGCCTCACACATGCTAGGCCATTGCTTACCACTGAGCCACAACTCCAGCCCCCAAGAATACTCTTAGCCTTGGGTTTTGTGCCTCCTGCTCAGGCAGAAGCTTTGCTGGGAGCTCCATGCCGTCATCACTAGCATTGCCGGAAGTGGGGAAGGATTGTGGAGCAGAGCCATCTGTTCCTCTTTGGTTATTCAAGCTGGCTTGGGCAGATGTTTAGATCTGAAGGGGAAGGTTGGGAATGCCTCAGAAGTTTTTGGCCTGGGTAGACCATGATGACAGCATTTCTGTGCAAGAACAAGTTTCACAAGTGAGTAGATTGAATGCAGGAAGTAAACAGAGTTCACTTTTAGACCAGCTTAGTTTGGGATGTGACTGTCAAGATGTTATGTTTCTGTGACAATTCACTTGACTTCATTCATTAATAGAAGCCTCTCTAGGGATTGGTTATTTTCTTTGCTATGACTTTGCAGAGACTAGCATGGATTTTCAGAGGTACCTTTATTAGCTCTTAGATAAATTAACTAAAATTTATTTTATACAGTGCAGCTTATTCTGTTTTTGTGTTTTCTGACTTTTTTGTTCCAGGAATTGAGCTCAGGGTGCTCAATCACTGAGCCACACCCCCAACATTTTTTTTTCTTTTTTCTTGAGACAGGGTTCTGTTAAGTTGCTTAGAGCCTCACTAAGTGCTAAGGCTGTTTTTGAACTTGCAATCCTCCTGCTTCATGTTTACAAGTCACTGGGATTATAGTTGCGTGCCACCAACCTGGCTGAACAGTCTTTCTTAATGGACAAAGAACAGTAGATGCTGTTTAACTGGTTCTTGCTCCTACGTTAGTGAAGTCTGAATTGACATTTCTTTCTGCATCTCAATGAGTACAATATAGTGTACAGCAATTCTAA
This sequence comes from Spermophilus citellus, assembly GCF_964194105.1. NCBI lineage: Eukaryota > Metazoa > Chordata > Mammalia > Rodentia > Sciuridae > Spermophilus > Spermophilus citellus. The sequence continues at coordinate 1,809,357 of NC_138192.1, read as the reverse complement.
AAGGGTGGAAGTTATATGGTTTCTGTAAACTTCTTTTCTAGATGTAATCCATGAAACATCAGTGTTCTAGCAGTTAAATAGGAATTTTTGTCAGAGGACAGTGGAAGGCTTGGCTGGCACTACACTGTTACTCCAACAGCATCATTCAAACACCGGCATTCTGGTCTGGGGATGTGGCTTGCCTCACATGTGTGAGGCCCTGGGTTTGATACTCAGTTCCACAGAAAACTCATTGTTCTGTTTTCATTAATGAAATACGAAGTTCTTTTGGGAGGAATGAAGGATAAATTACTCATTTATATATCTTATGTGTTATAACATTACATGAATCATTTGCTTACATGATAAACACTGCTACATTTAGGATCAGAATTGTTTTGAATATTTAAAGTCATTTTAAACATGGTCAGGATTGATAATAGCATTGCTGGTAAGGCCATTCCATAGATGTCATTTTACTAAAGAGATCTTGATCTTGCAAGATATGACTTGCTTGCTGAATTCCAAAACTTGGAAGATAAATTGTTGCCCACACCAGCTCTGCCACTATGTTTTTTCTCCTCCATGCCAAGGCAGATGGTCAGATTAAGGTGAATTAGAGAAAAATAAATTTGCTGAGATTAAATGGAAGGTACTCATGGTGGGATGAATCCATATTCTCTGGCAGGTGTGGTCCCATTGGGGGCGCCCTTGATAGAAGATTCAATATATACTCTGTGCTGTTAGTAATAGGAAGTAGCTCAGTGACCTTGGACAACTATATTAAGGTCAGTGACACTCTACCTCTCTATATTATTCTCCATCATAGCATTGTTCTGAGGATGAGCAGAGCTGCTGCATATCAACTGGTAAGCAGAGTGCCAAGAACATTTCAATTTACAAGTAGGTCTTATTCCACAGAACAGTGTTTTTCTTCAAAGTGAAATGCAACAGGAGGGCAATAATTGACAGCAGAGGTATCTCAAGGAACCACAAATTGGCTCTTAGCTTCAATGGAACTCAAGCTGTAGCAGGTGTTATTTCACAATTTTAACTAAAATCAGCATCAGAGGTGAGATGTAAATTTTCATAATTTTAATTATAAGCAGTTAAATTTCTGTGCTTTTTTCACCAATTTACCTAAAGCAAGCCATTTTCATTTGTAAAACTCTAAAAATCAATAATTTAAAGGTGCAATAACTGAATATTATGGTTGGTTTCGTCTTTTGTTTAGTGGATACTGCTTCTCAGTGAAGATGACAATACTTGGATATTGTGCTTGCAGAGCTCATGATCTAAGGCTTCATGGTTACTGAACTCTCAGGATTAGTAGTGTTTAATGTAGATATGAATTTGGGTATGATGTCTTTGGAACACGTGCAGAGTAATCATCTCAGTAAAAATTCACTAAAAGCTTATGGTTTAGCAAAATTGTGCCTTTGAGAACACAAAACATGACAGTTCTGAAGAACCTGAAAAAAATTAGAAGAAGAGTAACTTTCTAAGGGAATCCGAAGCACATACCATCCACAGTTATCACTAGCAAGTGATTTTTATAGATTTTGGTGGATGTGGCATGAGTTTGTTGGGTTCTTTAAAAAAAAAAAAAAATTATTCACTAGTTCTAATCAGTTATACATGAGAGTAGAAAATGCTTCAATTAATTGTACACAAAAGGAGCAGGTGGTGGGTTCTTTTTTTTTTAAAGAGAGAGTGAGAGAGGAGAGAGAGAGAGAGAGAGAGAGAGAATTTTTAATATTCATTTTTAGTTCTCGGTGGACACAACATCTTTGTTGGAATGTGGTGCTAAGGATCGAACCCGGGCCACACGCATGCGAGGCGAGCGCGCTACCGCTTGAGCCACATCCCCAGCCCATGGTGGGTTCTTTTAGAGAAACAACCTTAAAGGGTAGTATCATTGCTTGGGAAAAAGATAGTGGATGGTTTTCAAATGGATATCCTTGCTAAGCTGTAAAATATCTTGAATATTGTGGCAGAGCTATGGATGGTTATATTTATGATGAATAAGTAATGTTGTATCTTCTATAAGATATAGTAATTTTCATTCTTGGTCCAGTTAGCTAAGCTCAGTAATGAAAAATATGCTTTTAGAGTCTTATATTTAATACCACCTGTTAGAATATTTACTTAAAATTTCCTGTTTGTTATTGGTATTTAAAAAAAATCATTTGGGGTCTGTCTTCACATCCTTTTATATTTCTAATCCAGAATGACCTCTTAGAGCTGGTAGACTCTATACTTGTTGTATGTGGAATAATTGTTAATCTTTTTTTCTGAGTTCACTTAAGATATGTCATTTTGGAATTCTAAGCTGTTAGGATACAGTTCTTCAGTCATGTTACTGTTGAAATTTAACATTTTAACCTTTAATCAGAAGATTCACTGTTCTAGGCTGTGGCATGTTTCCATTTCTATTCTTTCATCATGTGATTTAAGTGTTGCTAAACTTTACAAATTATTCCAAAAGAAGACATGGAATAAATTTGTAATTTGATATTGTCTATTCTGCATGAAATCCAGCACTTTCAACAGTGCCATACAGAGAGCACATGTGCAGTAAATATTTATTTGAATTATAGATTTGCTTTAGGGCAGCTTGCAAAAGTAATGTTTTCAGTATTCAGAGACTGAGCCTTCAGTATTGGTAGTTTAGCTAAACATTCAGACTTCATTTGAAGCCAGTAAACAGACAACTATGCAATCCAGGGAGACCAATTTCTTCAATTTTCTATCCAATAGTAATTTTCTTTTACAGTCATGTTTATATAGAGTAAAAGTCAAAGGAAAGATGTATTTGGAGGAGTTACATGAGTAAGTTTGCTGCAGTGAATGATTTCCGGTGTGCTGATGGAAAACGGACAATTTAAATTAGATATTATAAAATTCAGGTAGCTCTTTTTAAAGACAGTTTTACTGAGGTCTAATTGACATTCAATAGACTTCATGTTTAAATTGTATGATTTTGTCAGTTCTGACACAGGTGCACACCCAGGAAACCATCATCACAATAAGGAGAATGAGCAGATCCATCATCACCCCAAATTTCTTTGTACTTCTATCCTCATGGTTCTCTGTCCCTTTTTCCATCCAGCCACTGACCTTTCTCTCTACTGGCACTGTAGGTTAGTTTGCTTATTCTAGGGTTTTACATAAATAGAATTCTATCACATGAACTTTTATTTTTTGGCTTCTTTCAACCAATGTAATTATTTTGAAATTTATCTCTTTCTGATGATATCAATAGTTTATCCCTTTTGTGTGCCAATGAGCAAGGAGAGCTGGCAAGATAAGCACCTCAGCACTGCCCTCTCCGCAGTCTCCTCCTTGGGCCTCACTGTAGCCTGAACAGTTGGCTAATACTCTAGAGTAACAGGAGGCAGGAATCCACTAGGCAGCTCTTTGGTCAGTCATATTTCTTAGAATGCTGCTGCTCTTTTTTTGCATTCAAAGCAAGCTGTGGTTAGGTGCTGAGCAACTTGTTGAGGCAGCTTTTCTTCCTGGCTTCCTCATGATGCACCTGCGGTACTCACTATGCATCCTGCTGACTGACAAGGCATTCTGCCAGCCCCAGCCTCATGTGCTTCTGGTGTGTTGCAGGCTCTGCAGGTGATTGGGAAGGTGAGGGAGGATGGCCATGCCTGATACAGGCACTCTGTGCTTGTACACTGCCTTTGTTCCACTAGGCTGCACTTTCAGAGCACAGGTTCAAGGATAAAATTGTTGAGGATTTCAAGATGGTGAGCACAGCACAGCAGAACAACAGGGAGGCCTTTCTGGGCATGGGACCTTTGGTACTTGTGAGGCTGGCACTGTCTGCCAGAGTCAGAAGGTGGAATGTTGTTGGTATTTCATGAAAATACAGCCTTGGACAAAGTTCACTTTGACTGGAGGAAGGCTCTGTTTGGGAACTCGGTGGTCAAAGACCTGCTGAGAGGATCACAAACCCAGTGCTCTTGCCTGAATTTACCTGGAAAAGATGAAGGAGGCATGTTTGAGGTTCCATGCATTGTGGATATGAAGTGTGACTATCAATCTGGATTTGGTCCTTAAAGAGTGCTACGTGTGGGAGGAGGGGCCTGACCTCTTGGACTCCTGTCTCCATTTCTTTCTGGAGAGAACAAATCTGACTTCACAGCTGCTGCTGAGATCAGGCAGTCGGGGGGGGGGGGCTGGTGCTTTTTGGTCCTGTGCTCAGGTAGTTACACAGTTAGGATAAGTCCACTCACCACCAATGGCATCCTGGCTGACTACATGCTTGAGACCCAGGGCCTCAATGCTGAGGAGCCTTGGACCAACTGCATGTGGCGAAACTGCACTCAACTTCACATGAGGATCTGTGTCTCACTGGCACACCTAGGCAATCATATCCAGCTTTGAACATCTGAACACACAAGGTAATTTTCATGGAAAAACTGCCCTGCCAGTGTCAACCACATTATCCTGGCTGATGGATCCTCTTCTCATTTTAAGTTTGAGGAGATTGAGGCATGGACACTAAAACAAAATGCAGAGGCCATGTGATTTGAGCCATGAATGCTATGCAGCCCACTCTCTTTCTCCTTTGTCACCCTGTCACCATGTCCCCTCCCCAACCTGGTTTGGGGAAAGCCTACTTATTGCAGAGTGTATAAGAGGATGGAGTGACATATGTCAGTCTCACAAAGCACTTCATGTGATGTCTCTTTCTGCAGAATTGGGTGGTGTGGGGCAAAGCCACCTTCCTAATAGCCAGGGGAAGGATGCACTTGACGCTCACTTGGCAGGGGCCTCTGCCCACTTGAGGCCAAAGAGAAATGAAGGACAGAACTTTAAAAGACAAAGTGATCTTTTCCAAACCATGATCCATTTAGGGGATTTTCCAGGCAGCACCTTTGAGGAGCACCTCTGTTTTGTACAGTGAATCTAATTCTCTGTTTGGTCCACAGACATCTGATGTCCCATTATTCTTTCTCCTGACCATCACTTTGACTCACTACTGGGCATCTCCTCCAAGACAGCCACCTGTGGGGAAAAACTGCCCTGCCAGTGTCAACCACTGAGAAAATGTGAGACACCAAAAGAGGAGAGCAAAAAACTAGTTCAGAAACTACAAATAATAAGTAAAATTGATGGCCCTTGTTAGCTTTAACAAACTGATGGATTTCTTTCCCCATGAAACAATGAAAGTTCACGTGGATTACCCAGTCAGTTTTGAAATACAGATGACAGTCATTATTCCAGGATATCAGGTTAAAAACATTCTTAGGAAACATGCAACCTTGTTAATTATGTTATGTTTTTCTTCAAATTGGAGTAAATAACAGAGTGAAGTTTACTGTCTGACACTAAATTTGTTACTGCTTTGCTCTTCACAATCTCACATTTTTATTTTACCCATAATGTGCATTTATTTTACTCAGGCTGATTGATTTTCATGTGAGAAAGATACTTGCCTCAGTGGGCCCAGCAGGTCACTCTCAGGCTTTATCATGATGTGCTCACCAGGCCCTCATGTGCTCACACATGAACTTCACACCCATCTTTCCTGGATGTACAAAACCACATCATCACTAGATTCTTAGCCATGAAAATTTCTTGTGCCACCTTTGCTTATGAGCTTGATGGAAGGGGCTGACTCCTTGAATTGTTGTCTCTCCTCAGAGTTTCTGGTGATGTTGATGATGGCAATGATGGTGATGATAATGATGGTGATGATGATGATGATGGTGATGACAGCTTTGTTAAAATGACATTTAGAAGCATTCCTAATATTCAAGCAAACTCCTTTGTCCTGGTGTGACAAGAAATAAAAGTAGAACTGGACTTTAATTTAAATAACAAGAAAGTTCAATTGCAAGGGCTTAATTAGAACACAGATAATTAGAAGGTTACAGGCCATAGCACTGTTGTAATTTTTTAAAATAATTTTTTCTTAGTTGTAGGTGAACAAAGTATTTTTATATTTATGATGATGATGATGATGATGATGATGATGATGATGATGATGGGTCCAGTATCAAATAGATTGCCTCATGCATACTAGCCAAGCACTCTACTACTGAGCAACAACCCTAAACCCTTACCTGGTATTTTTAAAAATATTTATTTATATTTTATTTATTTGTATGTGGTGCTGAGAATTAAGCTCAGGGCCTCATATATGCTAGGCAAGCACTGTACCACTGAGCCACACCTTCAGCTCTTTCCTGGTACTTTTTAAATGCCTGTTTTACATAAATTTTAATTAGTAGTTTTAACCACTTTCCAATATCTGTTTGGATTTTATCAATAACCTAGAAATCAGTGAAGCAAAGTCTAGTTTTATATCAAACTCTGGTTTTACTTCCTCTTTCTTCCCCAGACCAGACACCTTATCACAGTGTCTGAATTAAGATTCCCTCTTGAGGAATTTACGATATGTCGTCCACATTCCAAACTCCAAAATTTACCTATTCCTTAGTTTTAGAATAGTCTTACACAATTTTTTTTCTTTTTTTTAAAGAGAGAGAGAGAGAGACAGAAAAAAAATTTTAATTTTTATTTTTTAGTTTTCAGTGGCCACAACATCTTTGTTTGCATGTGGTGCTGAGGATCGAACCCAGGCCGCATGCATGCCAGGCGAGAGTGCTACCACTTGAGCCACATCCCCAGCCCAGTCTTACACAATTTTTCCAGAGGTACCAAAATCTCTTAGAGTTCTCAGAAAATTCCATATCTGAGTCTTGCCTTTTAGGGAGCAGTTTGAATTATAAGTATGCAGCCTTTAAGGCAAGTAGATGGATGATCTGCAGCTGGAAGGAACCTTTTCATCAATACCTTGCATCTAAAAGGCTCTTCATTTGATTCCTTTTATTAGATACTGTGAATAAACCTAAAATGAAAATGGAAGTGAATTAATTTCTTTAACAAACGTGTTCCAAATTTTTTAGATATTTATCCAGAATTATAATTACTGGGTTATAGCGCATTTTTTAAACCAAGAATTGTTATTTATTTTTATTTATTTAGGCACTTTACCACTGTGTCACATCCCTATTTTATTAATAAGAAAGGATATCACTGAGTCATTTAACCCATTGCCAAGTTTCTGAGGTTGGTCTTGCATTTAAATTCCTCCTGTTTCATCCTCCAGAGCCACTGAGACTGCAGACATACACAATAATATCCTGCTTCAAGAAAATTATTATTAGTGGATTATATGGCATTTTTATTTTGAGCTCTTAAGAACCATGATAGGGGCTGGGAATGTGGCTCAAGCGGTAGTGCGCTTGCCTGGCATGCGTGTGGTGCTATGTTTTATCCTCAGCACCATGTACAAATAAAGATGTTGTGTCTGCTGAAAACTGAAATGAATAAATAAATATTAAAATTCTCTCTCTCTTTCTCTCTCTCTTAAAAAAAAGAACCATGATAGTTTTTTCAAAAATATCTTTATTAACTTTATATTGTAACCCAAATTTTTATCTATATATATATATACACATATACTCTGGAGTCCCTACTATCTTCCAGATATTTGTTTGGTTTGGTGTGGTTTGGTGCTAGGAATTGAACTCTGGGGGTGCTTACCACTGAATTATGTCCCCAGTCATTTTTTTGAGACAGGTTATATATCACTAATATCTCACTAAGTTGCTTATAGCCTTGCTATGTTGTTAAGGCTGTCTTTCAAATCACAATCCTCTTGACTCGCCTCTCCAGCCTACAGTATATTTACCACCAACCTAGCTCTTTCAGATTATTATAATAACCTTTTAAACAACACTGCACAGGCTACAGAAAATCTCTTTGACTGATGCATTTTATCCCTGTGGAAAGTTTATATGAAGTAGCTAATGTAGGACTATTCTGTAAAGGTTTTTTGGAACAAACAGGGATCATTGTTTTTTAACCTCCTTTCTGAACTATTGTTTGGTATAAAACAGTTCATAAAAGTGCTGGGAAAAGAATGTAAATTCATTTGTTTGAAATCTACAGAGATTTACATAAGCTCAGTCACCTTTTGTTCTACAGTTTGGAACTTCAGGACATAGTAATGTAAACAAAATATATTAAAGTTGAGACATTCAGTACACACATCCACACACACAAAAAAAATAATTTTCTAGGAGCAATTGGTAGTTCTGGCATTATTACTAGTGTATCAGGGATATAGTAACATAAACAAAATATGTTAAATTTGAAACATTCAATACACACATACACACACACAAAAAAATGCCAAAAACTTTTTCTAAGAGGAATTGGTAGTTCTGGCCTTATTCCTAGTATATCAGGGTTGGGGCAGGATTCAGGAAGTGCTAAAATCTCACTCAAACCAAGAGTAGTTTACTGGATTCCTCCCTATTTCACCTATAATACAAGCTAGAGTGAACTTTATCTGTCAGCAACAGCAGTTGGGAAAATATGCTGGTAGATTTTTTTGAGATAAATTGATAGGTTTGATATTTGCGTATTTTTGTGTCTTGGTCACAGCTGATGAAACACTTGTAAAGGCATTTATGGATCCTAGATATCACCATTTTTTGTATCATTTCTTTCATATTTCCTTCTTTCTTTTTTTTCTTTTTTTTTTTTTTCTTGTGGTGCTAGAGATTGAACCCAGGGCCTTGTGCATACAAGGCAAGCACTCTAAAAACTGAGCTATATCCTCAGGCCTCTCTCACATTTCTGTTCACTAGAGGTGATGATGGTAATTGGGAATTTTGTCCCAAATGTGGTACATTTCTTAAGACCAGACTAATATCCAGTGCATCTAAATCTCCCTACTCATTCATGATTTTGCCAAAGAGACACAGTAGTTTTTTCCTTAAATGTATCTATAGATGGAGGGAGAGTGTCTCATTTAATATTCTGCTTTATTTTCAACATCATTCCCTCTTAATATTTGCTTTTTATAGTGTTGCTAAGGTTGGAACTTACTATCTTGCACATTCTGCATACACACTCTAACAGTGAACTTTGCCACTATGTCCCAATTCTAACTTTAGGTTGGATAGACTCATTCATTCACGTCTAATGTTATTTTTAATATGGTCAGTTTTACACATGCCTTTCTATTGCTCTTAACAATACTATTGAACGGCGTCTGCTCGAGTATTGGCTCCTGCGGCTGTGGGCCGGCTAGGCGATGCTCCCTCCTTGGAGCCGCTCACTGCATGGTAGTCTGGTGCGCCCCCCCCCTGCAGCCTGTACCTCCACCGCCTGCACCTCCACCGCCACGGCAGCCGCCACCCCGTGATGACCACCGCCACCCTCTGCCCTGCAGCCACCACCACCGCCGCCTCCACTGCCACCTCGGACCGGCTGTATGATTAGGCCACAATCTTCAATGAGTAAACATATTCCTCAGTACTATGGTGTTCTTGGTTACACATTTATGGAGTTTCTAAAGGGCAGTGGAGATTACTGCCAGGCACAGCACCACCTCTATGCAGACAAGTGAACTGTAGAAATTCATTACTACTCCACCAAGAAGCCCCCATAAGAGTGTTTAACCTGGACACAGACGTATTGAATTGAAAATCCACCGAGTATTTTACAAGAGTTCTGACCTGGATGGGGTAAACCTCAGTGCACTTCCTTTCTATTGCCTCAGTATTACTGGATTGAAGAATTGCTGCTTTTTGTTAGGAGGTTCATTTCATTTCCCATTACTCCCAACTTCATACTCAAATTACCGAGAATATCAAGTGGAGTATATTGAAGTAGACTTCAGTTACTTTGCATCATTTCTGTATTCAATTTATTAAAATCTTTTATAACCCTATTGAGTGTTTTTTAACTAAATTAAAATGGCTCAAATGAACCGCCCTGCTCCTGTGGAAGTCACATACAAGAATATGAGATTTCTTATTACACACAATCCAACTAATGCAACCTTAAACAAACTTATAGAGGAACTTAAGAAGTATGGTGTTACCACAATAGTAAGAGTATGTGAAGCAACCTATGACACTACTCTTGTGGAGAAAGAAGGCATCCATGTTCTTCATTGGCCTTTTGATGATGGTGCACTGCCGTCCAACCAAATTGTCGATGACTGCTTAAGTCTTGTAAAAATTAAGTTTCGTGAAGAACCTGGTTGTTGTATTGCTGTTCATTGTGTTGCAGGCTTTGCTTTGGGAGATCTCCAGTGCTTGTTGCCCTGGCATTGATTGAAGGTGGAATGAAATATGAAGATGCAGTACAATTCATAAGACAAAAATGGCATGGAGCATTTAACAGCAAGCAACTTTTATATTTAGAGAAGTATTGTCCTAAAATGTGCTGCGCTTCAAAGACTCCAATGGTCATAGAAACAACTGTTGCATTCAATAAAACTCGGGTGCCTGATGCTATTGCCTTCGAAGTGGAACTTAGGTCGGGACCTAATTTGTCGTACATATTAGCCAACATGTTGGCGTGGTGAATAAGTCTGATGAAGCTTCCATAGGAGTATTGGAAAGCAGTTTTACCAGGCCACAAGCTTGACAGAATTTCAACCTCTATGTTTGGGTTATGATCAACCTGTTTTGACACTTAGCAAAAGATTCTTGCTGTTCACAATTTAAAATGTGCTTATCATTTGTACCAGTTGACCTTTCCTGAAATCATGCGGTATTGAGCTAATGTCTTTAAATCTATTTCCATGCCAGAATCTTACATAAGAAATTTAGGAAGATTAGGTGCCAAAATACCCAGCACAATACTTGTATATTTTTAGTATCATACAAAACCAAAATTCCAGGAACTAAGAACACTCTAGACCTTATGAGATTTATTCCTTCAGTCATTTCAAACATTGTAGGCCCTATATGATTATTTGCCTGCTCTTTTTATGTTTACATCTCCCACATTCATACCAGTATACATCAGGTTTGCTTTTACCTATTGGGGTTTTTTTGTTTTGTTTTGTTTTCCTTTTACCAAGTCTTACAGCAATTATTTTTATTTAATATCTTTCTATAAGTTTTATTTTTTGCTGTTATGGGAAACCTCCATTTTGAAAACCTAAGTTTTTACAGAAGCACATGTCTTTAAGTCTCCAGACAAAAAAAAAGCCTTACAGTTAATTTAATGTTTGCACTTTGAGGTACAACTTAACAGGGAGGGCCTGAAAAAAAGAATGGGAGGGGGCTATTAAATATTTTCAGTAAAATGTTGCCTTTGTCTCATGCAGAACCTGTAGAATATATGCTCTTTAATTTAGTAAATATTTTTTTAAAAGATAGAGATGCTCTGTTATTGTAGGTAAAACAATTCTTAATCATAAAGTTTCTGAAATTCTTGTAATTTTTTTCATAATTATCAGAAGTTGTTTACTAACTTTTTGTTTGAATTGTGATTTTTTTTATTGCCAACCTCTTGCAAAAAAAAGAGAAAAACTGGGTTTCTGCTGATGAATTGAGCAGACATCTAATATTTTATATGCCTTTTGAGCTGTGTAACTTAATATTTGGATACTTGATAATTTTGTTTTATTATGTAATTGATAAAATGGTGATGTGTATTAATGTTAGTTCAACCATATATTTGTACTGTCTGGGAATGTGTGGTTATAGTTCTGTGGGAGAAATAATTTGTCAGTGTTCACCAGCTTGTAAAAACTTAGTGCAAGAGCTTAAACATCTAAATAAATAATGAAATGCAAAAAAACAAAAACAAAAACAAAAACAAAAAAAAACAATACTATTGATCTACATATGCTTTCAGATTTGATTCATATTATGATTTATTGGTATGCTTTATTTCAATATAGTTTCATAATATACAGTAAATGTGTCTTATAACAATAACTATATTATTTGTTCTTTTTATTAAAGGTTTTGGGGTATTTTACATATATTTTATTTCTAAGATAATTTTTTTTGGTCCCTTCTTTTCTTTTACTTGGTACTTGGAATTAAACTCAGGGGAATTGAGCCGCATCCCCAAACGTATTTTGTATGACATTTAGAGACAGTGTCTCACTGAGTTGCTTAAGGCCTCACTTTTGCTGATGCTGGCTTTGAGCTCACAATACACCTGTCTCAGCCTCCCATGGTACTGGGATTACAATTGTGCACAAACAGGTCCAGCTCTCTTCTTGTATTTAAAGAAAAACATGCTAAAATTTTGGTAGAAAAATATTATATATTAAATTGAGTTAAAATAGTTGTCTTTGTAATGATTAGTTTTATTTATGCACATGGTATTTTATGTACTTTTGTAAATTTTTATTTAGTTTGTGATAAGTTCCACATATTTTCCTTGAAATCCATTATACATGTGATGTATTTAACAGATGTAACTTCAGTATAATACTTATGTGGTATTTTGTACTCTAATTAAACCAAAAATCTTTCTGGGCTCCAGAAACCATTTTTTCTCAAACTTTATTATTTTTTCTTTTCTGAATAATTTCCTCTTTCCTCCCAGGCCCCATATTTCTACTGTATTGACAAGTATACCTCTAGTCTTATGGTATCACATACTTGTACACTGTCATGGTACACACATACTATAATTTCGAAAGGTTTAGGCTGCTTGGTGAGGAGTATTTCATATATATATATATATATATATATATATATATATATATATATATTACAGTTTTCATGATGAAATAACAGCAATTTTTACTCTATCATTAGTTCATGAGAATTTGTTTTGTGTCCTCATCAATACTTTGTATTCTTTTTATTGTTGTTGTTTCTTACTAGAAATTTAAATCAGGGGCACACAGACACTGGGTCACACATAGTTGCTTAGGGCCTTGCTAAGTTTCTGAGATTGGCTTTAAACTCAGGATTATATTGCCTTAGCCTCACAATCCAATGGGATTAGAGGTGTGTGCCATGGAACCTGGTTCTATTTTATTTTTATATTGAAATATATATTACTTCTGAAAATAATTTATTCTTGATATTAAGAAAGCGTAGAATACCATTTTCCCCCATAAATAACTCCCCTTGTTTTTGGAAAAGATGTCAATTTTTTTTGGAAAAGATGTCAGTAGTGCCAGATGTATAATTTATTATTTTTTAAAAAAATTTTTTTTAATATTTATTTTTTAGTTCTCGGCGGACACAACATCTTTGTTGGTATGTGGTGCTGAGGATCGAACCCGGGCCGCACGCATGCGAGGCGAGCGCGCTACCGCTTGAGCCACATCCCCAGCCCCAGATGTATAATTTATTAATGTCTAAATGGCAAGTGTATTATTATTATTATTATTATTATTATTATTCTGTGTATTAGTTACAAAACATTATCTGTTCATATTATTATAAGGTATATACTCTTTTCTATAACTTCATAGCATACATCATTGTGTATCAAAATGACCTTTTGGGGGTTGGGAGGTGACGGGAGGGATCATGGGGTTAGACATGATGGTGGAATATGATATATATTGTTATATAAAGTATATGTATAAAGAAGTGAATTTATGTAAATATAATTTGTATAAAACCATAGAAATGAAAAATTGTGCTCTATATGTGTAATAAGAATTGTAATGCATTCTGTTGTCATATATAATTAAAAAATATTTAAAAATTAAAGATAAATGATGGCATTATGTTCTAACTGAAAATAAAAACTGCTACTTTTAAAAATTGAAAAAAAAAAGATCTGCTCATCAGCTGCAAACTTTATAAAGTACAAAATGTATCCTGAACATTTGGTAATACATAAACCTAGATGAAGGTATTTATAGTGTTCTCAGCAAAATTAAAAAAAAAATACTGTAGATTTCATTTTTTGCAATGTATACTCATAATTATATGAGATGCATTTTGTACATATACATGTATACTACCATTATATATAATTAATAAATGATTACTACATCTCACATTAACTACATTTATTTCAAATTAATTTGTCTTTTGAAAGCACCAATATATGAACTCTCTTTGATATATACACTTGGTGTTTCTTCAAATTTGTCACTTTATGTATTATGTTTTTTTTATTCTCCTTTTTATAGAATTTCTTTTTCCAAAGTATTGAGATTAATGAATTTTAAGCAATTCAGTCTAACGGTGCAGTCTGTAGATTCTCTTTTTTAACCTAAGACAAAATACATCCCAATTTCAATAGGCTTATTGTTATGTAAATGACTTTTAAAAACCTGCATATATAACACCCATACCTGACCTTACTCTGGATTATTGATATCTGGGTGGAGAGGATTTCAAAGTGATCCATGGAAAAGGTAGAACAGGGATGGATCAGGATGTGAGACTGGTGGATACTGAGTATGTAGTAGTGAGTATTTATGAAAAAATATATTTGTGGAATAGGTACAGGTAGAGAAAAAAGTGCTGTGAATGAAAGAAGGAAAGAATGACCAGCTCAAGAGTTCAGATTTAAAAAGTCTAATGGTGGATCAATGGTAGTATGAGGGTAAAGGGTAATTTAATTGGAGGCAGAAATAAGGTAGAAATGAAAGAAGAAGGTAACTCTGGCACAGTCCCCAAGAGAAGAAAGAGTCAAATGAACACTACCCTCTACCCTCTATATTCACGCTATATATATATATGAAATTTCAAATTTCTATAACATTAGATTAAAGTCAGCCAGCGTCAGCAACTTAGTGAGGCTCTAAGAAAAACAGCAAAACCCTTTTTCTTTAAAAAATAATTTATTAAAGGTTGAGAGTGTTTCTTAGTATAAAAGCATATCTGATTTCAATTTGTCATGAGAGAGAGAGAGAGAGAGAGAGAGAGAGAGAGAGAGAGAGAGATCTTGAAAAAATAAAAAAGTAATCAGTGACACTCAGTGTCAAGGATGTAAATAATTTAAAAGTAATAGTCAGCTACTTGGAAAACTCATTTAGGTTATTAACTACTGCTTGGCAAGTTAGTCTACTCTGCAAAATATAAAAGTGAGAGAGGAATTCTTTATTATAATAGTGTGTATAAGAAAAAAGAGGACTTTTGACAGAGCTTTTAGTTGACCCAGACTGGGTCAACTTTAGTCGGTGATTAGGATTCTGCAAAGATGATAAATCCTTGAGTTATTTGGAATAATGTGGTTTTATCTAGTCTTCATAAATGAAGATTGAGGTCTAATATAAATCAGGGTTGGCAAAGGAAAAACATTTCAATGAAAAGTAAATGTATGAATAAACACATAAAACAATATTTAACCAAAAGTCAACATTCAGAATATTTATGCAATTATGTAATCACCAGTAATGTAAAAACAATGACAACTAAAGAAAAAGTAAATAAAAAAACAAATTATTGAGGTGATGAATGAATTAATTAATGAATAGCTAACAAGTGCAAAGATGTAATGTGACTGGAATTGTCAAAGTCAGCTTGTAGCCATGAAAAAGTGTAAAGGTACATAGAAATGGTGTTTTACTACTTACTGAGACATACCCTATGAACTATAAATTCCACTCCTAGGTGGGAAGAGTTGAACACAGAACCCATTCACCTGGCTCTCTCACACGGGAACTGTGCAAAAAATTACCTTTTTCTTTCCCTCAGATTTTATTGCTGATTCCAAGAACACTACCCTCTATATTCACGATATCATTGTAGACTTGTAGCATGTGAACCCCTCTACTGTTCAAGTTTTTCTTGTTTTTTTTTCATTGCTCTTTTTCTCCCTATCCCCATATCATCCACCAATACTTATTTTGTATAGCAAAATCTACATACTCAGCAATCACCAGTCTTATATCTTACTATATTCATTTCCTACCTTGTGCATGACCACTTTGAGATCCCCTACATCAAAACATCTATACTCCAAAGTGATCAGAATGGGGGTAAAATTTGCAAAATATTAAAGGTCAGTTATACAACAAGAAAGCTATTTATTCACAAATTGCTTTAACCCTATAAACAGTTATAAGTGTCAATACATTTTTCTCTGGGCTAGGTTCTATTATTGGAAGAAAACTTTGCCTTAAAATAACCCCATACAGAGGCATTTAATGCAATTAACAGGCTAATAATAATAATAATAATAATAATAATAATAATAATAAGTGTGGTGGGGAGGATTTTAGGGTTGTGAAGCATAACTGTAATATAAGTTACTTGAAAGGACATCACCGGAGAATTTTATACACTGTCTAAAGACATATATGTATATATTATTTATAAAAAGTGTTTTTGAGTTCTGTAGTGAGGGTGCACCAGTGCAATACACATTCTTTTTTTTCTTGATTTTTTTTTTTTTTGTAAATGGACACAGTATCATTAGTAGTTTGTTTGTTGGCTTTTTAAAAATATGTATTTTTAGTTTTGGCGGACACAACATCTTTGTTTGTATGTTGTGCTGAGGATCGAACCTGGGCCACCCACATGCCAGGTGAGTGTGCTACTGCTTGAGCCACATCCCCTCTTGGGTGGCTTTGTAATGTGGTGCTGAGTGTTCAACCCAGTACCTCACACAGGCTAGGGAAGTTCTCTACCACTGATCCATAACCCTAGTCCCCAAAGTCCTTTACTTAATCTTTTTTTTTTTTCCAGTGGGGGGAGAGTGTATGCGTGTAGTGCAGGGGATTGAATCCATGGCCTTATATCAGCAAAACAAGCACTCTACTGACTAAGCTATATTCTCATCCCTGATCTGTAGTCAGTTAACAATGACAATGGAGCATCCTGCCATTCAGACTTTAATTCTGTGCCCACTTGCTTCAGGTTGGAGGCAGTGCCTGAAGCCTTGACCAATCAGTCACTTAGGTGAGAACTGTCCAATCCTCATGCAACCAGTGATGAGGGGGAGGTTTTCCAAAATCTTCTGTTCCCTTGGTGTCTAGAACCTGCCATTTTTTCAATCTTTTTGTAGACTTCTGACCTGGATCCAGAGCCCAGGTGTCTGTGCTGTGCAGAATCTGAAAACAAACCACAGGGCGAACACTGAGAACCCTGAGAGCCAGGAAATGGTAAGTGTGCCTTGTTATCTTGAGACTGCTTAGGAAGGTGGCTTAAAGCTGACAGGAGTGGCAATGGTGGAAACTGGCAGTCATGGCTAGGGACTCCTCCTCCTTCTCTCCAGAATCTTGTGGCCAGAGGGTCTCTCTGTGGCAGCTTAGCCTTCACCTCCCTCTGACTAGTCTAGTGAGGTTTAGGCCAGCAGTTGAAAACCTGGGCACTTTGTTCCATAATTGTATGGTGTTTTCAGCTTCTTTCTAAAGCCCTGTGCCATGAGTCCAGCATGTATCTAGATTGCATAGTGAAGACTGAGATAATTATCAGGAGAGAACTCCAAATCCATTTATCATATTCATGCATGAGAGAGGCTGTTAATTTTAGGGCTTGTTTCTCATGAGGGGTTGTTTGTTTAATTATTATTATTATTATTATTATTATTATTATTATTATTAGTGTGTGTGTTTTCTTTATTGTTTTTTTAAAGAGAGAGTGAGAGAGAGAGAGAGAGAGAGAATTTTTAATATTTATTTTTTAGTTATCGGTGGACACAACATCTTTCTTTGTATGTGGTGCTGAGGATCGAACCCGGGCCACACGCATGCCAAGCATGTGCGCTACCGCTTGAGCCACATCCCCAGTCCCTGTGTGTGTGTGTTGTTTTCTTTTTGGTACCAGAAATTCAACCCAGAGTTGTTTATCAACTGATTCACATCCCCACCCCTTTTTTAATATTTTTATTTAGAGACAGGGTCCCTTTGAATTTCTTAGGGCCTCACAGATTTGATGATGCTGGCTTTTAACTCATTCTCTTCATGAGTCCTGAGATTTTTAAATATGGCAGAAGCAGTATCTCAAATCCAGAACAAAAATCTGAAATCCAGAACTTCAGTGTAGCTCTCCATAGGTCTCAGAATAAACCCCTAGTTTTCTAGCTCTCTGTTCACATATCCAAATCTAGGGTTCCCTTTTCACAGAGATTAAGTATAAAATAGAATACATACTATAATGACCATGTAATGTGGATAATAGGCCTCACTCAAACATACCTCCTAGCTAACTGAAAGATGTTAATGAGCACCATTAAGGCCTATTTCAAATGCAAAAGACCTTGAAGCCCACTTGTGGGAACACCTTCAACAAAGTCCTTTGTCCTAGGGGTGATTCCTGATTGAATTTGAAGAAAAAAGGATGGGTCACAAAAGAATGAAAATGAACCCTTATGGTAGTCAGGATGCCTTTTTCAAAGCCTATTCTAAATGCATTATGCTCCATGTTCTGCCCTAAACCATCTGTGAACTTCTAAGATGGTACACAAAAATGAGTTTGTTTTTTTTCTGGTATCATTCCTCATACCACATGGTGGGCGTTCTATTCTTCTTTCTTAAATAGATTTTTTTTTCTTCAAAATTTATGAGACAAGCACCCAGATTCAATTGGCAAACTGAGAAATTTTGGTTCATCTCAAAATTCCACATTCAGCATTATTGATCATTATTTTCCCATGTTTATTTCAAAGGTATGCATCATTTATAATGTTTTTCTTCAAGAACTGGTGGGCATTTTTAAAAGATTTTAATTTATCATTGTGAGATTTTTCTTATGAGAAGAAAGCAGAATAAAATTATGTGACATTAAAAAGAATGAATCTCTCCTAAATGAGGTTTATGTGTTCCAATTAAGGATTTTTAAAAACTGTAATGGGTCATCAGTTGAGGGTTTATTTATTTATTAATTTGTTTTTTTTGTTTATTTATTTATGGTCAGACAATCTGGGGTTGTGGCTCAGTGATAGAGCACTCACCTATCACGTGCAAGGTCTTGGGTTTGATCCTCAGCACCACATAAAATTAATTTAACAAATAAATAAATAAAAAACCCAGAGAAACCTTCCAAACATTTCAGGAAACTCTTTTATTCTGGTGTGGCAGAAAAAAAAATAAAAGTGGTACTAACTTGAATTTAAATGACATGCAATTTCAATCTCTCTCTCTCTCTCTCTCTCTCTCTCTCTCTCTCTCTGTACTGGGGATTGACCCCAGGGTCTCATGCTTAGAAGGCAAGCACTATACATGCTGAGCTATTTACTCAGCCCCATTTTTGGGGGGTGGGAGACCAGGGATTGATGTCAGGGGCACTCTACCATTGAGCCACATCCCTACCCCTATTTTATATTTTACTTAGAGATAGGGTTTCACTGAGTTGATTAGTGCCTCACCATTGATGAGACTGGTTTTGAATTCATGATTCTTATGTCTCAGTCTTGTAAACAGCTGATATTACAGGAATGCATCACCATGCCTGGCCAACTTCAATCTTTTTTTAAGAAAGAGTGTGAGAGAGTGGGAGAAAGAGAATTTTTTAATATTTATTTTTCATTTTTCAGCAGACATAACATCTTTGTTTGTATGTGGTGCTGAGGATTGAACCTGGGCTGCATGCATGCCAGGCAAGCACGCTTGAGCCACATCCACAGCCCCAACCAACATCAATCTTAAGAGCTAAAGTACATGCAAATTAGATAAAAGTCCATGTCAATATCTTGGTACTATTTTTATGAAGTTGTTGATAGACCTTATATTTTATTTACTTACATGTGGAGCTGAGAATTGATTTCAGTGCCTCACATGTGCCAGACAAGTGAGCTCCACTAAGCCCCAGCCCCAGCCCCCTGGTACATTTTTATGGGGGATATTGGAGATTGAACTCAGGAATACTTGACTACTAAGACAAATCACAATTTTTTTTTTACTTTATTTAGAGACAGGATCTCACTGAGTTTCTTAGCACCTCACTTCTGCTGAGGCTGGCTTTGAACTTTTGATAATTCTCCCTCAGCCTCTTCAGCAACTGGGATTACAGGCTTGCACAAACACACCCAGCCCCTGATACATTTATAATACCTGTTTTATGTAGATTTTAACCAGTAGCCTTAACTTATTTTCTAATATATATTTGATTTGAATCCATAACCCAGAAATCAGTGAAACAGAATCTATTTTTTATCTCCAACTCTGCTTTTGGTTATGTCAGTGTCTGAGTTAAGATTCCCCATTAAAGAATTTACTATGTCTTGTGTTCTCATTCTGAACTCTTATAGGACCTAGTTCTGAGTTTTAGAATATCTGAAACAAGGTTCCCAGAGATTCCAAATTTTTTTGAGTATAAAACACCACTCTCTGGGACTTGCCTTTTAGGTACCAGTTTGAATTTTTAGTGTGTAGCTTCTGAAGGGATGGACTAATTGGATGCTTTGCATTGGAAGACATTTTCTGATATAATTTCTATCTAAAAGATACTTTATTTGTTTTCTTTTATTAGATACTGTGAATAAAGGTACAATAAAAATAGATGTGTGGCAATATATTTAGCAAAAGGATTCCAATTTTTTTTACATATATACCCAGAGTTATTATTATTGGATTAAATGGCATTTTTTTAACCAAGAATTATTATTTATATTTTTTATTTATTGAAATACTGGAGATTAACCCAAGGGCACATTACCAGTGTGCTACATACCCAGTCTTCAACACTTTTATTTGTTTATTTGTTTTTGAGAGAGGGTTTTACTGAGTTTCTTAGGACCTTGCCAAGTTCTTGAGGATGGACTTTAACTTGAGAATTAATCCCTACTTTTCTACCTCTTTTTCTCCTAAGCCACTGAGAGTACAGGCATGTACGATTTTGCACTGCTACCCCAAATTATTACTAGTGGATTATGTGGCATTTTTATTTTGGGCTTTTAAAGAACCTTAACACTTTTTAAAAAATATATTTATTAAATTTATATTGTCACCAACATTTTTACATATTTGTGTACCATGGAATCCATATTAATTATGAGATATTTGCTTGGTTTTCTATAGTTTGGTGCCGAGTATTGAACCCAGAGATGCATACCACTGAGATACATCCACATTTTTTTTATGTTATATTTTGAGACAGGCTTTCATTAAGTTGATTGTAGCTTTGTTATATTAATGAGGCTGTCTTTGTACTAACAATTCTCCTGTGTCATTTTCCATAGATTCTAGAATTTCAGCCTTATGCCACTATACATGACAATTTTAGATTTTTATAATAGCCATTCCAACAGCACTGCATAGGCTGAATAAAATCTATTTGATTACTGCATTAAATTCCTGAGGCAAGTTTATGTGAAGTAGCCAGTGTAGGAGTATTGTGTAAAGATTAGCAAGGATTGTGGAATGTGGTAGACATTATTATCTAAAGTACATATATGGGACTGGGGATGTGGCTCATGAGGTAGTGTGCTCACCTGGCATGCGTGCGGCCAGGGTTTGATCATCAGCACCACTTACAAACAAAGATGTTGTGTCCGCCAAACACTAAAAAAATAAAAATATTAAAATTCTCTCTCTCTCTCTCTCTCTCTCTCTCTCTCTCTTTCTCTTTAAAAAGATAAAGTACATATATGAAGACAGGAATTGATATGAACATAGTTTATATACAAACAGAGATATGAAAAATTGTTCTATATGTGTAATAAGAATTGCGATGCATTCCACTATCATGTATTCAAATAATAAAACAAAAAATCTCTTTATATATTTTGCTGAGAATCAAACTCAGTGCTTTGCACATGCTAGCAAAGTAGTCTACCGCTGGGACACAACTCCAGCCCATGTACCTAATTTTTTATAGTGTCTTTGTAGTAATCAGAAACAATTTTAAAAATTAAAATTGCATTTATATCACTTTTCCTAGTACAGTAATGTATTACAAACTAAACTTATTCTTAGTATTTTTAAAAAATAATCTAATAGTTGACTGTTATTTTTTCCAGAGATTATTCAATCACTTCTTTAGGGCTTTGTGAAGGGTCTCATTTTTTTTTCAGAATATAGATGTCTTCTATTATCAAATGGGTCCATGCTAAGTGTGTGGAAAATAGTGATTCTAAAAGTTCACACAATCTACACATTTCCAAGACTATAGGGGAAAGGGAAAGACAATATTCACAACCAAGAAACCATTTCCCATGGAAGCATAGTATCAGTGTCCAACCTGGAGTGTAATCCAGATCTTTCAGTGGTAAGGTTGTTTAAGAACCACAACCATATGTTTTTGAGATCCTCTACAGTTCACTGAATGGCTTTAAATCACTTTCTCTTCTTCAAAATAAAATTTCTGTTACCTACTTAAAAAATAAATACTATGAATGAGATAGGTGAATGAGACTTAAGTTCTGTGGAGGTACTGAGGTTGACCTTTAATTATAGTTTTTAAATAGTCAAATAAGAAGGGCCTTAGAGTTGTCTCACCTTTTGCAACACATGATAGGGAATACTTAGATGAACTGACATGAAATAATAAAAATGCATTTCAGGGAAGTGATATCACAGAAATTTTCAGGGTAGAATCTTGGAAATGTGTGAAAAATATATTCATATACATATGCATTTCTATAGAAAAAAATAAATGATAACTACATGAGTATGAGGGTAAATTCAGTGTGCCTCATGCATTGTAGGTTGAAGGTAATGATAAAGTAGTAACTTAGGAGATACAGACCTCTATAATTGTGGGAGACTTTAATAGCAATTTAGAAAAAGAAAATATAGTTAAATCCGTTTAGATTTGCCTCTGTCCTCTGTTATTCTTATGAATTTGATTCTGTCAAATGAGATTATGTGGGCATGGTTCTCTCTGAATTTATGTTTTCTTTTGTTTTTAGGATTATGTCAGATATGTCATGTAAAGCCCTGTCTTAAACTCAATTTGGAGGCTCTTTTACATCCTGTTCTGGATGCAGAGCAGAGACTCACCTCACTCATTCTGTACAATGAATTGACTTTTGTCAATCTTTGCAAACAATGGTTGGAAGAACAAGCATATTGGAGGGTCTTTCATAACCTATAATATGGTTGTCAGACACTGTGGGTTAAAGGGTAATTACTTCCTATGTTAGAAACATCTTCCCTATGAGAAGGACTTACCTATAATTTTTGTTTTGGTAGCCCGAAAAAACAGAAGAGAAGCATTTATGGTTACAAACAAAGGAATGTCAGAAGCCAGTAGATATTAGAATATACAATAAAATAAAATAAAATAAAATCTTCTCATAGAGCTTTTAGAGGTAAAAAGTTTATTTATGTTTTGTGTAAGAAAACTAAAATTTCTCTTTGGCCTGACAATATTTTGATGTTTTAAACTTGCTTGCAATTTCTACCTGTGTTTTGAATTCACCTATGCCTGGCTATCCCTTACCAGATAACAACACTCTCTAAAACCTTACTGGTGCCTCATAAATTCTGGCTCCCACTGACCAAATAACAATTCTCTCTGAATCTCAATAGCAGCTCATAAATTCTAATGTCTGGAGATGAATTTATTTTCTACCTTGAAATGTTAGCCATGTAGATCCTTATCCTGCTGTTTGCCTTTGTACTATGATTGTCAAAATATTGTTAGCTGTAAGTACCTTACACATCCACCTCCTTTGTAACTTTTTGTGTTGTAAAAACTTTTTCCTGAAGATCAGGGGGATGATCTTTAGCATAGAATCTTGTAAGAGGCAGTCCTGGCCAGCTTTTATGTACACAAAACAATCTTGATTTAATTTGATTTAAAATTTGAGTTGGTGGTCTTTGTGTTTTGGTTTAACATTAACCTTTTTTTGAACTTCACAGTAAATAAAATCAAAGAACACAACAAAACTCGTGTAAATGAGCCAGGTGCATGCAAATAGTCATTCTTTACTGAAAGCAGAGTATTCATTATAGAAATGATATATGCTTAAAAATTGAACGATATCTCAAATATCAAGGGAGTTAGGAGTTAAAAATTTTTTCTTTCAGAATATAGGTAGTAAAATAGGACCAAAGAGAAAATGTGAAGCATAAATAAAGTAATATGCAAAAAATCACCAAAATATTTATTACAAAAAATGATATCTACAAAAATGGTTCAAAAAAGCAGTCTTTTGTCAGGAATAAACATTTGGACAGGAATGGAAATTTTGGTTCTCTTTTTAAGTAGTTTTACTTCTAGTGAATAATCTTTATACTATTTCTGCATTTTATTAGTTTATATATCTGTGAAAAAGGTGCTGAATGCAGAAAAATATTATTGCTCATGTTTAAATCACCTACATTATCTGATCTTTCCCTTTTTAAACCAAAAATCTGCATAAAACCATCTCTTAATAAATATCTATCTATATTAGCAGCAACTGAGTTATAAAATTTGATATTATAACTTGTCTCTTCATATACTTAAAGATTATGAATTTGCTGCTTAGCACTCAGGTATAATTCTCTATAATGTTCTCTAGTTATTTATGTCTCTATGCCAAGTTTTATACCAAGCTCTCAGTATGTGCTTTAATTACTCTGTGTAGCAATGTAGGATTTATGTCTTATTTATGACACTTTGTTCGCACACTGTGTCTAAAGGGAAATATTTACAAATTGATTATCCAGGAAAAAAATCTATCTAATATTATATTTTATTGTATATTTATTCATATGTTCATGTATACCTATTTTTATTATTTAGAAACACACTTTGTTCTGAAACTACAGTGATACTAATGTATTTTAGCTTGAATTGGTTGTGAGAAACAAACTAAAAAGACTTTTCTCTGTGTTGGTTGGTGATTTCTGCAACCTCAGGTATCTAGTGAATAATAGCAGAAATAAATAAGTAACTATCTAGTTTGAGCCAGAACCACCAAACTATATGATGTTTTACTTCTGCTTTCTATCTTGATTATTAGAAACATACCTTTAAATTTACATGGAACACTTTTGGAATTCTGTTCTGTTAGTTCTTCTAAAAAATCAATGAAAGTGAAAAATAATGCAGGAAAGATAAGTAATTAATTTCAAACAATTCATTTCTTAAAATAATTTTTTTTTCAAATCACCAAAAATTCTGAAATGTTAGAAAATTTAAAAGCTTTAGAAATATCCTAAGGCAATTTCTCTTTAGCTCAGAACAGTAGACTATGTCTCCAACTCATTCTTCTCTAGAATTGGACTGTGTGCAAATATGAAAAAAAAGTGCTAAAATGACACACATGGCTTATAAGTTTTAAAATCCCAACAGGAGCTTAAATCTGCCATTTTTGTAGTTTACAAAATACAAAATCTTAAATTTGTATACTTACCAAACATTTGCAGAAGTGTAATTCAAAATGACCTAAAAAAATGAAAAAAAAAAAAATTATTGAATGACTGACACACTGAACATGAGAGACTTATAATATTGAATCCCTTATATTAATTGTCCTTTTATCATTGTCAAAATTTTCCATGTTTACATTATTAATATATTAATCAAAATGTTTATGCATTTAATAACAAATATCTAATTTTCTATTTTATTCAGTCTTTTAAAAAATTAGTAGTAATTAATATTAGTAATTTAATTCTCATACTTGATAAAGTATGAAACATATACTTTAAAAGCTATGGCCATAGCAAGTGAAAAATCCAGCCTAATTTTCTTTTAAGATTGGGAACCATGTCATCACAAAGGTATGAAAAGTTAATTTCTTCTTCATTATAAATTAATGTGATTTGTAAACTTGCTTGAAATCCCTACCAGTGCCTTCAACTCACCCATGTCTGGTTTTCTCTGATTAGATAACAACTCTCCCTGAAACTTTAGTGATGACTCATAAATTCTGGCTTTTCCTAACCAAATAACAACTCACTCTGAAACTTTAGTCATGCATCATCAATTCTGATATTGTGATCTAAATTTACTCCCTAAGTGCTTAACAATTTAGACCATTAACCTACTATGTGTCTTTGTATTATGCTTGTGAAAATCTTGTTATTCATGTAATTTCTCAAGTCACCCCACATTTATAACTTTTTGTGCTATAAAAGTAGAGTTATAGAGAACTGGGGTGCTGAATTCTTTTCCCATGGATTTCAGGAGAGATTGTTATGCTCAAATGTGGGACCCCCAAAAGACCACCAGAGACCAAGATCGATGTAAAAACCAAAGAGGTTTTTATTGCAAACTAGGTCAGTTCTCCACATACACAGCAACTGGTGGCTTAGAGGACCTGAGCCTGGGATTTGCAGCAGTTTAATAACTCTTTGGTGAAGGCAGGAACCCCACATACATCATAGCATCTCTTAGCAAATCATCACACACCTTGGGAAAATCATAAACAACTCTAAAACATGATTTAGCACATTCACTGGTGGGAACAAGTTGGGTAAGCGTGATTGGTTAGTACAAGATGGGGATACATTTGAACACATTGGCTTAGGCCATTAGGGGAGTATATGCTGAACTATATGGTTTCCCAAAATGTTATCAACCACCATAAACTACTGTAAGTGTCATTTGTAATCCCAGGAATTTTCCCTGTCTCATGTTGATTGGTGGCTGCTAGGGGGTTGCTATGGATCCCCACCTAGCCTGACTGAGTCAGGGACAGCAGGCACATCAGATCTCTCCTGTTATTTGTAGATAAACAACTCAGAAGGGTGGGTTTGAGCCTAGGAGTGCTTTGTGTTCCCAAGGACAAGAGTCATGCCCCCTTCCTTGGATAGTCTTTGCTCTGGGGCTGGTTTCTCACCTTGTACCTTATTTTTTTTAAGCTGTAGCTGGACACAATACCTTTATTTCACTTATTTATTTTTATGTAGTACTGAGGATCGAACCCAAGATCTTGCACATGGGAGGTGAGCACTCTACTGCTGAGCCACAATCCCAGCCCCTTATGTGTTGTTTTTATTGGGCATTTTTATATTAGGGGTTTTCTTTCCAGTTCAAAGTTCAATCTGTCACCTAAAAAGAACAGAGATCAAAAAGTAAATAAAATTTGATAATTATTGTCATTATTTTATATTAATTCCTGAATAATATACAAGCATATATAATCCATAAACTCAAATTACTTTATATGTAAGTTTAAATGAAAATGTTCTGTTGGTTGGGTTAGTTCCCACTTATGGGAAACAACCATGCCTTAAAATAACAGCAGCCTGAGACTCTGGGGTACATTTCTCAGATTTAAAAAAAAAATAGCACTCAAAGACCTGAATTTGTAGCCCTTATTCATGCCTGGATTGGATAATATTCCCTGTCACTCAAAAAAGGTTCACTTCTCTCAGATTCAATGTACATGTTCTGAAGCCCCTTCCAATCAAGAGCATTTTGTGGGAACTGTCCAATCAGGTTTCATCAGGGAGGGTGGGTTTTTCACTTCTTATCTCCTGAGTCCTCCATTTTTGCCCTCTATAGTCTCACACTTCAGAGTCACATGTTGTTCTCTTTTGCAGGAACTGAGGATCCCAAGTAGCCCTACTCCTGAGAACCAGGAAATGGTGAGTGTGCATTGGCCTAGCAAGGGAGGCAGGGGGAGGAAGAGTATTGGAACCACAAGATGGGCTGTGTTGAAAACAGGAGCTAGCAGATTGGGACTATGAGCAGTTTCTGGAGTCTGCAGGCTTAACTCCTCCACTGGGTCACTATTTCCTCAGTCCTACTGTCCAACCAGATGGGGAACATGTCAGTGGCAGAGACTTTTTGCTGCCTTCCTTATGCTCAAAGGGCATCCTCAGAATCTGCATAAAATACTATGTGGCAGGTGTGTTCCTACAGCCCAGTGTCTTACCAGATGCTGGATATTGACCAGTGGAATAATTATCAAAATCAAATCTCCAAGGTTCCATTTTCCTGCAGGAGAGGAACTGTAATTTTGGGGTACCTAATTTTCTTTTGAGCTAGCTAATTTTCATTTTGACATTCTTTTATTTTTAATTTGTTCATTATTATTATTTTGTTAAAGTTAGGTGAACTTAGGAATACTGTACTAATTAGCCATATCCTTGGTAGTGAAGCCAGATTTATAGATAGGTAGTTAGTGTAGTGGGTCTAAAATCCAGTAAAATCAAGAATGAACACCATATTGAGAATGGAGTCCAGGATAAGGGGAATTAAAAATGTCCCCAAGGCCCTGAGCCCATCCCTAGAAAATTTTAATGAAGCAGCTCACAGCAAACATGGAGATGCTAATCCAAAAGCCCTTCCAGCCAAAATTACTCCTTCAGCCCACCTGTCCTCCACACTTTGGGTCTTCCCACCTACATTCCAACACTGCAAGATAACAGAACAGAGGACAGGAATGTGACAGGAATGCAGGATAGCTGAAGGAAGACCTTAGCTATAAAAAAGCTAAAAACACCTTAGTTTAAAAAAAAAAATCCCTTTCATGGATTTTACCTCTTTGGTCCACTTTTTCTTCTGGGGAGAAGTCTTTTCTACTGTCCTTAAATAAAGCTTCTACTCTCCGCTCTAAATGTGCCTTGGCACACTTTTCTGGTGTTATACTTCCGCATTGGGGAAGCAAGGACTCTTCATCAGTAAACAGCCCTAGCAGGTTTAAATTTATTTTGAGAAAGTCCCTAGCTAAGTTGCTGAGATTATTTTTGTTATGGTTTGATTTATCTAGAATTTGCTTTTGCAATAAAGCATACTGTTTTTACATACATATGTATTCATGTGGGGATCTTATTTATATTGTGATTCTTTATTATTGTAATATTATAATTTCACAATATATATGAATAGTAGGCCATGATAAGTTCTTCTTTTGCTCTTATAATTGAGAAGGTTTTTGACTAAAGTTACATATAACTTTGTAGATGAATTTTAAAAATTTATGCTTTGGTTTCTTACTTCATTTAAAGTAAAGCTTGATTTTTTTTTATTATTGCATTATTCTTGTATTTAATAGTCTGGTTTATTTTGACATAACCATACAACATGAAATATAATTTGCTCCCCTTCAGTATCCAGTAGTTCCCCTTTCCCTATTCTCTTATTTTCTTCTATCATATATTTATTTATAGTTTTTTTTATAGAATACACATAAAAGTAGACTTCACTCTGATAAATTCATGTTTGTACATAGCAGTTTTGGTGAGATATATTGTCAGTTAATTTGGTCATAAAAGTAGACTTCACTCTGATAAATTCATATTTGTACATAGCAGTTTTGGTGAGATATATTGTCAGTTAATTTGGGCATAAAAGTAGACTTCACTCTGATAAATTCATATTTGTACATAGCAGTTTTGGTGAGATATATTGTCAGTTAATTTGGGGGAAAATTATCACCTTTGTAATGATGAGTTTTATTATTGATATGGGATGTATACTTCAGTCTTTTATGTGCTACATATTTTGTTTCTAAAAATGTACACATGTGAAATACCAATTGCGTAAGACATCTATGTAAAATTTATACATAGTGTTTTATGCTCTTTTTTTAAACTGGATATATTATGAAATGTTACTGGCCCCAGTGACCATTTTTTTTCCTACAGATTATTATTTATCTCTTCCAAGATGTATTTTGTATTGAGCCATGCCCTTGGGCTTCAAGTGTTTGGATGAGTACCATTACATACTTACATGTTATCATGATCACATATGCTCTAATTTCAGTAAGTCTCTGTGATGGGGAGTATCATATATATTCAATAACAAAATAGTTTCCACAAATAGATACTAATTTAAACTTCTTTTGAGTTAATGATTATTAGTTTGTTTTAAATGTTCATCAATATTATTTAATTTTTCCCATGACGGGTTTTTATTCTCTGTTTCTTAAATTTTTAAAGATTTTGAATTTTTTAGTTAATAAACATATCTCATATATAAATTTGAAGTTCAGTCTTTTGTCTTTTATATATTTTTGGCTTAAAAGATGAGAAAAGGATCCAAAAATGCAGCTAGAGATTGATTTAAAAAAATAAAAAGTTTTAAATTATTTTTAAAAATTGACTTTTTTCTTTGCTTATCATTTATTATAGGTTTCTTGTATGATTGTCAGGGTAGGTTATTTAAAGTGGATTCTAGGGCTTATCATTGTTAATTACTACAGGAAAAATAAATAAGAAATTTCTCTACACTATGGCTGCAGGAAAATGAATAAATTTCTTTAAAATCATATGGTAATAAAATTGTTAAATGACATATTTACTAAACATCCACTCCTTAAAATTTTTTTCTGTAATATTTTTGGCAGTGAATCATGAATTCTATTATCTCGACTTTGGAATTTAATATAAAGTCATATCTAATAAAATTTGGCCAATCCTAGAAATATTCATATATAATTTGTTGTTTACCTAATGACATGTTGTGTAGATAGCAACTAATGAACATATTTATTTTTAGAAATAGTTACTTTTTTGCTTTTCAGTTTCTTAAAAGCCTTTTAGATTTATTTCCTTACTGAGTCACTCAGGGCCACTGATGTGTTTTTTTTTTTTTTTAATTTTTTAGTTTCTAGTCATTTACCCTTCTAAGAAATCTGTCTTTTGAGCTCTGTTTCTGAAGAGTTTCTTAACATGAAAGAAAAAAAAAAGTATTTATGTTTCCCCTGAAATGTATTCTCAATGCACTCTCTTCAAAATGGAGAGAAAATAATATTTCCCCAGACTGACATCCCTGTGTCAGGAGCTAACAATACATTTATGGTCTTTGAAGAAATTTCATACATTTCTGTCTCTGGGTAGTTTTCTGTGGGCTGCTGAATTGCCATTTAGTATCCAGATGCCCATGTTTTTTCATCTGTACTATGGGAATAATTTTAGAGGGCACAGATGAATAATGCTCTTCATGATGCTATGAATACCTGTATGTTCTGTAGTGAACAGCTGACAAAGCCCCTGGAATACACTGTGTAGATTCTATTTGGTTAACCATTATCTGCCACTCACATGAATTTTCTTTCAAAAGCTTGTAATAACCTTTTTACTTTAGGCATCCATGTCGTCCACATTCCAAAGTATAAAAGTTTGAATCTTTCTTTTCTGAATTCCAGGTTCCATTTATCTTGTGGTTCAATGTGGTACAAATAATTATGTTTTTTTTTCCTTTGTTTTACACTTTGTTTCTAATAAAATGTTCTCTGTTCTAAACCTATATTTCCCATGTCCAGCTATGTTTATAAAATGACATAGATAATTGTGTTTGATAATTTATAAAGGAGAGTTGAGAATAATTCTTGCTCATGTTTCCCCTCCTTAGAAACTGAACCAAAACTGTTCTTGGTCCTGAAAAGAGAGGACCATAACCAATCAGATATATTTAAAAAATGATGATTAATTGTATATTCTCTTCTAAGAACTCTGTTCAGATCCTTGGGCCATTTCTTGATTGTGTTATTATTATTAATATTATTATTATCATTATTATTATGATGATTATCATCAACAGCAGCAGCAGCATCATTATCATCACTATTATTATTATTTGCTTAGTTTTTTGAGTTCTTTATGTACCTTAGAGATTAGTGCTCTATCTGATATGTGAGCAGTAAAATATTCCTCCTAAAATGTAGGCTCTGTCTTCACCTCAGTGATTGTTTCTTTTGCTGAGAATAAACTTTTTAGTTTGATTCTATCCCATTTACTGATTATTTGTTTTAATTCTTGTGCTATCAGTGTCTTATTAAAGAAATTGGGGCCTAATCCCACATGATGAAGATTAGAGTCTGTATTTTATTCCATTAGACACAGAGTATCTGGTTTAATTCCTAGGTTTTTGATACACTTGGAGTTGTGTTTTATGAGAGATAGTGGTTTGTTGAAGGGGCTATCTTTTCTCCAGTGCATGTTCTGACACCTTTGTCTAATATATAATAATTATAATTTTGTGGGTTAGTCTCTGTGACCTCTATTGTGTACCATTCGTTTCCAGTCTGTTGTTTTTTTGTTTTGTTTTGTTTGTTTTTTTTTTTGTTTTTTTTTTTTTTTTGCAAATGCAATGCTGTTTTTGTTACCATTGCTCTGTAGTATGGTTTAAGGTCTGGTATAGTGATGTCACCTGCTTCACTCTTTCTGCTAAGGGTTACATTAGCTATTCTTGGTCTCTTATTTTTCCAGATAAATTTCATTGTTGCTTTTTCTATTTCTATGAGGCATGCCATTAGGATTTTGAAATGAATTGCAGTAAATCTGTATAGTGCTTTGGTAGCATTGTCATTTTGATAATATTAGTTGTGCCTATTGATGAGCAAAGTAGATCTTACCATCTTTTAAGGTCTTTTTTGATTTTTTTCTTTAGGTTTCTGTAGTTTTCCTTGTATGCACCCTTCACCTCTTTCATTAACTTGATTCCCAAGTATCTTTTTTTTTTTGAAGTTATTGTAAATGGGGTAGTTTTCTTCATTTCTTTCTCAGAAGATTTTTCACTGATATACAGAAATGCATTAGATTTATGGGTGTTGATTTTATATCCTGCTACTTTTTTTATTGGTTGTTCAAAACATTACAAAGTTCTTGACATATCATATTTCATACATTAGATTCAAGTGGGTTATGAACTCCCATTTTTATGCCAAATACAGATTGCAGAATCACATCAGTTAAACATCCACATTTTTACATAATGCCATATTAGTTACTGTTGTATTCTGCTACCTTTCCTATCCTCTACTATCCCCCCTCCCCTCCCCTCCCATCTTCTCTCTCTACCCCATCTACTGTAAATCATTTCTCTCCTTGTTTTTTTCCCATTCCCCTCACAAACTCTTATATGCAATTTTGTATAACAATGAGGGTCTCCTTACATTTCCATGCAATTTTCCTTTTCTCTCCCTTTCCCTTCCACCTCATGTATCTGTTTAATGTTAATCGTTTCCTCCTGCTCTTCCTGCCTGCTCTGTTCTTAGTTGCTCTCATTATATCAAAGAAGACATTTGGCATTTGTTTTTTAGGGATTGGCTAGCTTCACTTAGCATAATCTGCTCTAGTGCCATCCATTTTCCTGCAAATTCCATGATTTTGTCATGTTTTAGTGCTGTGTAATACTCCATGGTGTATAAATGCCACATTTTTTTTATCCATTCATCTATTGAAGGGCATCTGGGTTGGTTCCACAGTCTAGCTATTGTGAATTGTGCTGCTATGAACATCGATGTGGCAGTATCCTCTAGTAAGCTCTTTTAAGGTCTTCAGGGAATAGTCCAAGAAGGGCAATAGCTGGGTCAAATGGTGGTTCCATTCCCAGCTTTCCAAGAAATCTCCATACTGCTTTCCAAATTGGCTGCACCAATTTGCAGTCCCACCAGCAATGTACAAGAGTACCCTTTTCCCCACATCCTCACCAGCACTTGTTGTTGTTTGATTTCAGAATGGCTCTCAATCTTTCTGGATTGAGATGGTATCTTAGGGTGGTTGTGATTTGCATTTCTCTGACTGCTAGAGATGGTGAGCATTTTTTCATGTACTTGTTGATTGATTGTATGTCTTCCTCTGAGAAGTGTCTGTTCAGGATCTTGGCCCACTTGTTGATTGGGTTATATGTTATCTTATTGTCTAATTTTTTGAGTTCTTTGTATACTCTGGATATTAGGGCTCTATCTGAAGTGTGAGGAGTAAAAATTTGTTCCCATGATGTAAGCTCCCTATTTACCTCTCTTATGGTTTCTCTTGCTGAGAAAAAACTTTTTAGTTTAAGTAAGTCCCATTTGTTGATTCTTGTTATTAACAGTTGTGCTATGGGTGTCCTATATAGGAATTTGGAGCCCAACCCCACAATATGTAGATTGGAGCCAACTTTTTCTTGGTATTGCATTAAACCTATAGAGAACTTTTGGTAATATCGCCATTTTGATGATATTAGTTTTGCCTATCCATTAACAGGGTATATTTTTTCATCTTCTAAGATCTTCTATTTCTCTCTTTAGGGTTCTGTAGTTTTCATTGTATAAATCTTTCACCTCTTTTGTTAGGTTGATTCCCAAGTATTTTATTTATTTATTTTTTTTTTGAGGATATTGTGAATGGAGTGTTTTTCCTCATTTCCGTTTCAGAAGTTTTGTCGCTGATATACAGAAATGCCTTTGATTTGTGCA
This sequence comes from Spermophilus citellus, assembly GCF_964194105.1. NCBI lineage: Eukaryota > Metazoa > Chordata > Mammalia > Rodentia > Sciuridae > Spermophilus > Spermophilus citellus. The sequence goes on along the minus strand of NC_138192.1, from coordinate 1,775,652 downwards.
TGTTGATTTTATATCCTGCCACTTTGCTGAATTCATTTTTTTAGTTCTAGTACTTTTTTGTAGACCCTTTTTGGTCTTCTACGTATAGAATCATGTCGTCCACAAATAGTGATATTTTAAGTTCTTCTGTTTAATTGCTCTGGCCTGTTTTTCAGAACTATATTGAATAGAACTGGTGATAGAGGGCATCTCTGTCTTGTTCCAGATTTTAGAGGGAATGCCTTCAATTTTTCTCCATTCAGAATGATGCTAGCCTGAGGATTAGCATAGATAGCTTTTACAATATTGAGGTAAGTTCCTGTTATCCCTGGTTTTTCTAATGTTTTGAACATAAAGGGATGCTGTGCTTTGTCGAATGCTATTTCTGCATCTATCGAGATGATCATATGGTTCTTATCTTTAAGTCTATTGATGTGGTTAACGACATTTATTGATTTCCGTATATTGAACCATCCTTGCTTCCCAGGGATGAATCCTACTTGATCATGGTGCACAATTTTTTTATGTGTTTTTGTATCCGATTTGCCATAATTTTATTGAGAATTTTTGCATCTAGATTCATTAGAGATATTGGTCTGTAGTTTTGTTTCTTTGAGGTGTCTTTGTCTGGTTTTGGAATCAGGGTGATGTTGGCCTCATAGAATGAATTTAGAAGAGCTCCCTCTTTTTCTATTTCGTGAAATAACTTGAAAAGTATTGGTATTAGATCTTCTTTAAAGGTTTTGTAAAACTCTGCTGTATACCCATCCGGTCCTGGGCTTTTCTTAGTTGGTAGACTTTTGATGGTTTCTTCTATTTCCTCAATTGATATTGGTCTGTTTATTTTGTCTATATTCTCCTGACGCAATCTGGGAAGATCATATGACTTAAGAAATTTATCGATGCCTTCACTATCTTCTATTTTATTGGAGTATAAGGATTCAAAATAATTTCTATTTATCTTCTGTATTTCTGAAGTGTCTGTTGTGATATTGCTGTCTTCATTCCATATGCTAGTAATTTGAGTTCTCTCTCCTCTTCGTTAGCACAGCTAAGGGTCTGTCAATCTTATTTATTTTTTCAAAGAACCAACTTTTAGTTTTGTCAATTTTTTCAAGTGTTTCTTTTGTTTAGATTTCATAAATTTCAGCTCTGATTTTAATTATTTCTTGCCTTCTGCTTCTTTTGCTGTTGTTTTGCTCTTCTTTTTCTAGGATTTTGAGATGAAGTGTGAGATCTTTTATTTGTCGTTTTTTTCTTTTTTTAAGCAATGAACTCCAAGCAAGGAATTTCCCTCTTAAAACTGCTTTCATTGTGTCCCATAGATTCCGATATGTTGTGTCTGTGTTTTCATTTATGTCTAAGAATTTTTTGATTTCCTCCTTTATGTCTTCTGTAACCCATTGATCATTCAGTAACATATTGCTCATTTTCCATGTGATGTAGGATTTTTACTTATTTATCATTGATTTCCAGTTTTATTCCATTATGATCAGATAAAATGCATGGTATTATCTCCACCCCTTTATATTTATTGAGGGTTGCCCTATGGCATAATATATGATCTATTTTTGAGAAGGATCCATGTGCTGCTGAGAAAAAAGTATATCCATTTGATGATGGTTGATATATTCTATATATGTCAGTTAAGTCTAGGTTATTGATTGTGATATTGAGTTCTATAGTTTCTTTATTCAACTTTTGTTTGGAGGATCTGTCCAATGGTGAGAGAGGTGTGTTGAAGTCACCCATAATTATTGTTTTGTGGTCTATTTGATTCTTGAACTTGAGGAGAATTTGTTTTATGAATGTCGCAGCAACATTATTTGGTGCATAAATATTGATAATTGTTATGACTTGTTGGTGAATGGTTCCTTTTAACAGTATATAATGTCCTTCCTTATCCCTTTTGATTAACATAGTCTTGAAGTCGATTTTATTCAATATGGGGATGGCCACCCCTGCTTGCTTATGAGGACCGTGTGCGTGGTATATTTTTTCCCAAACTTTCACCTTCAGCCTATGTATGTCTTTCCCAATCAGATGTGTCTCCTGGAGGCAGCATATTGTTGGATTTGTTTTTTTTTAATCCAAGATACCAGCCTATGTTGCTTTTTTGGAGAGTTTAAGCCATTGACGTTTAGAGTTACTATTGATATGTGGTTTGTACTTCCAGCCATGTTTGATTATTTATCTTTTTTTAAAAATTTAGTTTGTTTCTCCATGATTAGCTTTCCCTCCACCCTCTGTCTTTACTGAGGCACTTCCCACTGATGATTTTGGTTATTGTTTTTCATTTCTTCCTCGTGTAGTGTTTTGCTCAAGATGCTTTGTAATGCTGGTTTTCTGGCTGCAAATTTTTTTTAACTTTTGTGTATCATGAAACATTTTTATTTTGTTGTCATACATGAAGCTTAATTTTGCTGGATATAGAATTCTTGGTTGGCATCCATTGTCTTTCAGTGTTTGAAATACATTGTTCCATGACCTTCTTGCTTTCAGCATCTGTGATGAAATATCCGTTGTTAACCTTATTGGTTTACCCCTGAATGTAATCTGCCTCCTTTCTCTTGTAGCTTTTAATATTTTCTCTTTGTTCTGTATATTGGATATCTTCATAACAATGTGTCCTGGCGTTGGTCTACTGTGATTTTGTATGCTTGGTATCCTGTATGCATCTACAATTTGTATATCTGTTTCCTTTTTTATTTCTGGAAAGTTTTCTGTAATTATTTCATTCAGCAGGTTACTCATTCCCTTGGTTTCAACCTCTATACCTTCCTCTATCCCAATGACTCTTAAGTTTGTTTTTTTTTTTAGTTATCCCATATCTCTTGGATGTTTTCCTCATGATTTTTTACCAGCCTTTCTGAGTTGGCTAGACACTTTTCAAGATGATATATTTTGTCTTCATTATCTGACTTTCTGGCTTCTACTTGCTCCACTCTGTTAGTTATACTCTCATTTGAGTTTTTAATTTGGTTTATAGTTTCCTTCATTTCTAGAATTATTGTTTGATTTTTTTTATAATCTGTATCTCCTGATAAAGGTGCTTAACTTCTTCTTTTATCTCTTTATGTAATTCATTTTCAATGTGTTCTTTCACTGTTTGAACTTGCTGTCTAATATCCTCTTTAAGGTTCCATTCCATCTGTCTGAGTTATTCCTTGAGTTCTTTATTTGACCATTTTTCTGATGCCTCTAGGTCCTCCTGAATATTTAGGCTGTCCTGCATAGTTTGTACTCCTTTTCTTCCTTGCTTTTTCATGCTGCTCATGTAAATTCTTTTTCTGTTTGACTGCTGAGTTACTGTTTACTCCTATAAATTTATTTGATGCTTTGGAGGAAAGGTATTAGAAGGGAAGAGAAGAATTCACTGTCACTGCTGGTTTCAATGAAGTTATCTCCTTCGCCGCATTTTGGTGATGTCAGTTCTCTGCCATGGTGGTATCCCATGCAAATGGTGATAGTTCGTTCCCTTTGCCGGCTGACCAATGCAACGGGTGGGTCCTGACTGATATATCCTGCTACTTTAGTAAATGTATTTACTAGATCTAGAAGTTTTCTGGTGGATTGTATTGAGTCTTCTAGGTATATAATCATATCTGGCATTTGCAGGTAAATGGATAACATTGGAAAAGATAATGCTAAGTGATGTTAGCCAATTCCAAAAAAAAAAAAAATGCCAAATATGGAGGCTGTCTCATAATGGGGTCGGGTGAGGGAGCATGAGAGAAATACATGGATTCTCAATAAAGAAGAGGGGTGGAAGGAAAAGAAAGGGGGCAGGGGATTAGCAAGAATGGTGGAAGGTTATAGAGACCATAATCAAAAGTACATGTATGAAGACACAAACTTGTATCAGCATACTTCATATACAACCAGAGATATGAAAAATTTTGTTCTATACATGAAATAAGAATTGTAATGCTTCTGTTGTCATTTCTTTAAAAAATTGATAGAAAAAAATTGTTCATAAATTATATACATTAAATATGTGCATGTTATATATAGAATATATATATGCATATATGTTTATATATAGATCTAGGGAAAGGCAAGTCTCTTTCATGAATTTTCAAAAATCAATTAATTTACTAATTTGTTCTAACTTGCTAATAGAGCAGAATGCATTTCACTTCATAGTACACAAATGGAGCACAAAATTTTATTTCTCTTGTTGTACAGAAAGTATAGTTACAAAACCCATGTAATTCTACTTTGTGTACAACAAGATATTCATCTCATTCCACCATCTTACCTACCTCTATACCATCTCCCATCACCTCCCTCCCCTTTGTCTTATTCAAAGTTTCTTCATTTCTTCCATGCTACCTCCCACATCCCTCATTGTGGGTCACCATCCACTTAGAAGAGAAAACCTTAGGTCTTTGGATTAGTAGGATTGGCTTACTTGCCTTAACATGATATTCTCCAACTCCATCCATTTACTTCCCAATTCCATAATTTTATTCTCTTTTAATGCTCAGTAATATTCCACTGTGTAAATAGGCCATATTTTCTTTATCCATTAATCTATTGAAGAGCATATACATTGGTTCTATAGTTTACCTATTGTGAATTGTTTTGCTATGAACATTGATGTGGATATGACTCTGTATTATGCAGTTTTTAGCTCTTGTTGGTCTAAATGGAGGAGTTGGGTAGCTGGGTAAATTTTGGTTTATTTCCAAGTTTTCTAAGTAATCTCCTTATTCTTTTCCAGTTTGGTGTCACAAATTTAGGGTCCTACCAACTGTGTAACATTGGGCCTTTTTCCTCACATCCTGACCAAGATATATTTTTGCTTGTATTTTTAATAACTGCCATTCTGATTGGAGTAAGATTAAATTTTGGAGTAGTTTTGATTTGCAATTCTTTAATTGCTAGAGATGTTGAACATTTTTTTATTGATTGATTGATTGTTTATATTCTAAGAAGTGTGTCTCTTCAGTTCCATAGCCCATTTCATTTAATGATTGGGAAATTTGTTTTTTGGTATTAAGTTTTTAAAGTTCCTTATATATCCTGAAAATTAGGTTTCTATTTGATGTGCATGTGGTAAAAATTTGCTCCTATTCTCTGGTATCACTTTTTCCCCTCACTTATTATTTCTTTTGCTGAGAAGAATCTTTTCAGTTTGAATTCATGCAATCTAGTGACTCTTGTTTCTATTTCTTGTGCTTTAGTAGTATTCTTAAATAAGCAAAATTTCAAATCCCCTACCTGGGATTACAGGTGTGTGACATCATGACAGCAACACAATTAATCTTCATTTCAAGCCTACTTTATTAAGGGGCTTTCATCCTAGGAAGAAAAAGAAAATGTTATAGACTGGCCATTGGGTTTAAGGCCATGTCATAAAATAAAGAATATACCATTAATCAATTTAAATAATAGACTCAAATCTTTGAATCTGGGAAAAAATACACACACACACACACACACACACACACACACACACACCATACACTTTCTGGTGAAATCTCCTTGCCCTGAGTCAGGGCAGTTTCTCTCTAGATTTTTATATCCCAGGAGAAATATTGGTAAAAAATAAGTGTATCTTTCACCTGTTGCATAAAAAGAAGTGATCATGTCCTTCATCTTCCTGAACTCAGGACAAGCATAACTCTCAAATATGGTTCGGTGAACTGAGATTTTCTGGAGTCTTGACATAGTTTTGAGGGTGCTGTTCTAAAAATACATATACTTTATTAGTAATATTTTAAATACATAATGGTAATTTTCACATAGTGGAAATTATGGGTTATACTATAAAATTCAATTTTACTATTTTTATATGAATTCTAAAAAAAATAATTATCTTTCCACCTCATATAATTTTAATGTTCAATCTGTTTCCATATAAGAGAAGTTAAGTGAAATTTTACAGGATTTTCACTGTATTATTTCCATCCATAAATAAATTTTTACATATATAATCTATAAATTCAAAAGGCCTCATATGCAAGTTTAAATGCAAATGCTTTTCTGGGTTGGCTGGATTTTACTTCTCCAAGGACACCTTGCCATAAATTCGATGCAGCCTGAGGATCTGGATTTCAATTCTCAGATCCTCAAAAGATAATAAATTAAAAAAAAATAAGTGTACAGACAAGACCCTACAATTGTGACATCATTTATTTCTGGATTTGAGGTTATCTCCTGACTCTCAAAAAACTCACTAGGTTCAGATTGAGCATATGAAGACATAAGTTGTGTCCATTCAGGACCCCTTATATAAGCATTGTCCAATCTACACATATTCAGTAAAGAGAAGCAAGTTTTGACCATCTGGTGTGAAGTCTTCCAGAGTGGGTATCCACTTCTAGGCTTCCTCACTTATGTTCAGTGAAACTGATTTTTTCCTCCTGTATAGGTACTTTGTGATTTATAGAGAGGACAAGAGGTTCCTCAAAATAGAGTAAATGATGAGTGTGCAGTAAAATTCTGAGACTGGATGGTGAGTCTAGTTGAAACTGGCTGCACTGACTATGGTGGGAACTGGCAATGGTTGGATAGAATCCCTGGTGTAGTCTTTGGTTTCTGCAGTCCTGTGTCTTCTTCTGAGAAAGGCCAGACATGAATCTCCACTGGCCAGTCAATGGGATCATATATTAACAGTAGACACTGGAAGTCCTATAGTATCCTATAGAATATCTTCAGCCCCTACTTTAAATTCTATGTGAGAACATTTGTGGCAATATTTCTGAATCTTCTCAGATTGTGTTCTGGATTCTGGAGTGAGGAGATCATCCCAATCACAACTCCATGTATTTTTTCCTCCAGGAGTGGGGTGAGATATTCTATAGGTATCTCAGTTTTTCTTTCCTCCTGAATTCATTCTCCTTCTTTTTGAAGACTGTGGTATTGTGGATTCAGCCAGAGGTACTGTACCACTTTGTTACATACCTGGTACTTTTTAATTTTTTTTTTATCTTCAGACAGTTGCTGAGTGTGATTTTAAATTCATGCCCCAGTATTTTGAGTTGTATTTATATATAAAATTTTAGCTTCCTGTTCAATGACAACTCCCCCTTTCCCAGTATTATCAGTTACATTTTTTGCAGTATTATCAGTTAATTTACCCATATAATATTTCAAATGAGCATGGTATTTTCAATTGTTATACCAAAAACTGGATGAGACTTTAAAGTATTTTTTTTCTCTCTGGGTGCAATAATACATGCATATTAATTCCAGAGACTCAAGTAGGCTAAGTCAGTATGATTGCAATTTCAAGGTAAACATCAGGTTCTTAGGTAGACTGACTAATTAGACAATTAGAAAAGCCTGTCTAAAAATTTTAAAACATGGCTGGGTATGTAGCCCTGAATTAAAATGCTGCTGTTTCAAATCCCCAGTACCATAGAAAAAAATCAAAAGCAAAAATTTTGTTGTTGTTGTTTATGAGCATTTTACATGATTTAAAAGTAAAGAAGAATCCCTTCATCTTGGAAAAATCATGTGCTTCTATTCTTTCTTTGTGTCTTCAAAGGCAGAAAACCTGTCAGAGTGTCTTTATGCTCAGATTTCTTGTTGTGGAATGTATATGAGAGCATTCTCATTCCCTACTCTGGTATTTTAATGGAACTGTGTTTCAGAACTATGTAATATGAGGATCCCACAGCTGGCACATCTAATGCCTCTCATAAGTCCAGACCAGTACTTGGGGCTTTCCTTGTTCAAGAGCAGTATAAATGTAGAGAGCTTAGTTTCTCAAAGAAATAACTGATAGAACTCTCAACTCCATTTTTTAAAAATATCTTCACTAATTTTATAGTCTAGCACAGTGTTTCTTTCTTCCATATCCATATAATTGGAGTACTACTTACTATTCCACTTTTTGAGAGTAGCCATTCTAACAGCTGTGCTCATGCAGAATATCTTATAGTTGGATGGTGCACTAAAATTCTGATGCAAGCTTTTTAGATTCCAGGGTGCCTTATGCTCACTGGAAAAAAATTGATGTGCACCTATTTTAGAAATAAAGAGGCATCTGTGATTGTAACCATTTTTCTTCACTAATATTCGAGATTTTAGCCCATTTCAATGTTTGCATACCAATGTGAAAACACTCCTTTTTGTTCTAGGGAGATTTTCACCTGCACAGTTACCAGTGCTTTCAATGCTTTGAGGTTTCAGATGTAGTCCATTGAATGGAAAAAGTTAATATAGGGACAAATTATTTACAGAAAAAATTGGTAAGGTCTGGTGTAATTAGTAAAGTGAGCTGGGTGAGAGAGCTCAGGAAGTGCTAAACTGCCAATTTGGCTTTCAGTGGTGGTCTGTATTCTCCTGTTAATTTTTGGTACTGTCTAGATAAAAGTTGAACTGTCAGTAACAGCTATTTGCATTTTTAGAGAATGTTGGCAAATCCTTCTAAGGGATTAAGGGGTTCCCTTAAGATTTAACACCTCTTCCACTCTGGTCTAATGGAATAAAGCCCATGGATCTTGCATGGCCATAGAACACCACTTATTTTTTTCCTCCCTGGAGTAAATACTCATGTATATCTTATTCCTTCCTCTATGTGTACAGATAAATTAGCATTTAAACTACAGGCAATTTAGAGTTAAATAATATATTTCAAACCCAAATCAATCTTCCTTTATTTATGTTAACACTGGATTTGGGCATTTTGTTCCACTAATTTTGCATATTGCTCAAATTAGGAAAATCTTCAAGTGCATTCTACTTATGTCTTGGTCGATATTTTTTTTTTTCAGTTTTCAAATTTCTGTGCCTCTAATTCCTTTACAATTTTTAGATGGACTCAAAACAGGAGTATCTATTTATTTGGTTTATCCATAAATGAAGGGAAGCTTATATTCTGCTATTATTTATTTTTATTTTACTTTTTAAAATTATCTCGCTTTTTAACTGCTGTTTGGTGGATGCTTGTGTATAATTCCAGTGTCACACACATTCTGCACACAAGTTGCTTTTTTAATCTATGTCTTTTATTCTAACATCTACCTTGTGGTTGGATTGTAGCATTCACTCACATTAAATGTTTTATTGATGTGTTTTGATTTATATAGTTATAATAATTAACAATAAAAAGATATTTGCATACATATGAATTGCCCTATGTTGTTTTCTGTATTGTGATTTCTTTATCTTAAAATTACTACACTGTTGTAATATTATAACCTGTATTAGTGTCAGGTAATGATCACTAGTACATTTGCTCTTATATATGACTGAGTTTTTGCCTACTTTTATATACATTCAACTTTCCTGGAAAATCTTAGAAGTTTTTTCTTTGATTTCTTCTTTAACAAAAAGTAAAGAATGGAAAAATTATGACCAGTTATTATTAAAGGGTACCTTGGGGAAAATGATCATTTTTATAATAGTTTTATCCTTTGTAAATATGTTGAATATTTGAGTCTTTTATGTTATTTTCTGTTTTTATTTTCTCAAATACTGAAAATTCTTTTTGTAAACATACTTGCATATGAAATGCAACATTCATGTGACATCAACATAAAATATACATGGTATTTTATTGTATTTGTCAAACTGGATATAATACATCAACAAATATTCTAGCTCCTATAATTTACATTTTAAAAAATTTAATAATTATTTCTTCCTCTTTAGCCATGCCCCTTGGTTTCAACTCTGGAAGAATGTGGCTGTATTCTCATGTACAGTTGCTGTAATTTTAGTCTCTGATTCCTGTGTGGGTGTATCATATACATATGATTGCAAAACAGTTTCTACAAATAGATAATAAAAGCTTAAATTATTATTTTCCTTTTTTTGAATGCACTTATTCCAAATATTCATCAATATTATTTAATTCATCTATATGATGTGATTTTATTCAATGTTACCTAATTTCTAAAGATTTTGAGTTTTTATGATTATTGAACACTTAGATATATCCTTTTTAATGTGACTCTTCAAATTTTTTTTTTGTTTTTCTTTTGCAATCTGTTGTATTTCTTCTTCTTATAAGCATTTGATTATATGTGAGGAAATTAGGTTTTTTTTTTTTTACCATGTCAGTTTTGCAACATTTAATGTAATCATTTGATGAATAGATTTTTTTGTATTAATATTTTGTAATTCATAAGTTTAAGTCTATTATATTGTATAATTTTGAGAACAAAAAAAACCTATTTTTGTGATATTAGGAACTCAACCAAAATGTCTTAATGCTGAGCATATTCTAAGCTCTGTTTTAAATTTTATTTCCAGATGGGGTTTGCTCAATTTTTCAGTTGGCCTTAAATTTTGAACTTCATGCCTTAGACTCCAGAATAGTAGATATTTCAGGTGTGCACCAGCATATGAACCCTATCTTTTGTATGTAAACTTTAGAGCTTTGTACTTTCTTATATATTTCAGTATTATTTATTAATAAGTTATATTCTGCATTTAATGTCTCAAAATATGTTGTTATGTTTTATGAGTGAAGGGATAAAATAACATTTTTATTATCACACTCTTTTCCCAATATCCTAGCATGTTTTAAGAGTTTTGTTGGTAGTGTTTTCTCTAGTTCCATCATTTATTTTATTATGAGGTTTACCCTGATTGATTTTACTTCATAACATCAATCATGTGGCATCATGGTATTCTGGTCAGCAGTAGCTTTTATGTACAACCATGTATTTAGCAAATATCTTAGCCATGTACTAGTCTATACCATCTAGATTCTGTCATTGCACTCAGAGAATTGGAAAATTGCAGAAGATATTTAGGATCAATTTCCCAGAGTGTATTTCCATAAAGTGAGAAATCATTATATATGTCTATATTTGCAATTACATACTGTATAATTGATATATATTTTTTAATTTTCAAATTTGTTAGTGCTTTTTTAATTGTATCTGCTTTTTTTAAAATTTGTAATGAAGATTGAACCCAGGAGTGCTTAACAATAAAGCCACATCCTCAGTCCTTTTTTTAATATTTTATATAGAGACAGAGTATTGCTGAATTGCTAAGTGCCTCACTAAGTTGATCAGTACAATATATATATAAGACAATATTATATATAATATTGTCTTAGAATTTATGATCCTTTTTTCTTATCCTCCTCAGTCACTGGAACTACAGTTGTCCTTCACTAGACTGGGCTCATTTGCTTTTTAAAATCACCAACATTGATACTGGTAACTCTGTGTTATGTTTATCTTTAATAGCTTCTAATTTTTCTCTTTTGCTTAGAATTTCTTTACTTTTAGTTTTTAAATTTTACTTTTTATTGGGATGGATGATTTGATAATAAATTTAGTCATTTTATGGCTTACTAATTTTTTTGTGTATGTTTTATTTTCACCTCAGGTATAGATGAATTCCAATTTTTCCAGCTGTATGGAGGTCTAAGTGAAACATAATAACCTGTATGGATATTGTTAAAGAAATCGAACCACAATTTTACCCAGTTTTTTGACTGCACTGTATAATCCCAGAGGACATAAAATTAGCATACTACATTGACACAGCCACATTCATGTTTATAGCAGCACAATTCACAATAGCTAAGCTATAAAACCAACCATTCAATGATGAATGGGTCCATTCAATGATGAGAGGATAAAAAACTGTTGCCTATGTACACAGTAAACTATGAATCGGCCATAAAGAAGAATGACTTTATGACATTTGCCAGGAAATGAATGAATCTGGAGATTTCATGCTAAGAAAAACAAACCATTTCTTTAAGACCAAAAGTTGAAAGTTATTGCTGATATGTGAAATCTAAAGGTCATAAAGTGGGGAAGGGTAAGAAAAAAAGATCAGTAGATTGCACAAAGGTAAACAAAAAATAAATAAATGAATAAATAAATAACTAAAAGGGACAAGGATAAAAATATAAAAGATATATATCTGTAAGTGAATCCTACCATCATAACCACCAACAAGAACAGGATTTTAATTAGGATAAGATATATCCCATGCTTGCATAATGCCATAAAAATCGATTTTACTGTCAGGTAGAACTAGAAAGAATAAATAAAATAAAAAAAAAATATTTGTTTTAAGAGCTATACATATATTCTATTATAAATAACATACAATAAAAACATCGATCAGCATTTGTATATATGTAATTTTGTATGTTAAAAAATATTAAAATTATAAAAAGGAAAATTCAAACAGGATTGTTGTTACTATTTTTTATATTAATAACATACATAAAAACCATAAAATGTTTGAACTTAAATAAGCTATTAAATATTTCCATTAACTGGTCTGTTAACCTTGTTACATTTCAAAATTTCTCTTATACCATTGATATTGGAATTATTAGAGATCTCAATACACATTCAGAATAGCCAGCTCTATCAGAGAAATAACAAATAAGATTCTACACATTAATAAATCTTTGATTAGTGGTTGTACAATTAAAATTTGAGGATTCCCTTTTTTAATTGCCATGATTTTCTCATCTGAAAAATATATATAATTTAGATGAAGATATAAAAAAATTACAATATATATATATTTGTGATAATGCCTGTGTTTTATATTGTGTTTCATACATGTGGAGTATGTATACTTTTTTGAACTTAAATCACTTTTTCTGCAGAAGTAGATAATAGTTTCATTGTGTTCCAAAATACTACCTACATGACAGTCTACTAACACTCATTTCAACTTTAATTACATTACAGACTGTGCAAATGTTCATGTGGTCAATGTGTTATTTATTTACCTATTCTTACTTTAGGAACTGTTAACATTTATGGATATAGCCATTGATTTTACTGAAGAGGAGTGGGAATGCCTTCAGCCTGCTCAGAAAAATTTATATCGAGATGTGATGCTAGAGAATTATAGAAACTTTGCCTTTCTTGGTAAGCTTAATTTCCCTTTAAAATTATTAACTAGTAATTATTATTTAATTTATTTCTGTTGCAGGGTATCTTCTGGGAACTTCTCTATAAGAATGAGTTTCAGATTTGTGTTTCAAAGAAAAAGGGCATTTTTTAGTACAGATATTTTACACTCTCTCTCTCTCTCTCTCTCTATATATATATATATATATATATATATATATATATATATATATATATATAATTTTACTCTTTAATCTGTCTCTTTCTTTGTGTTACACATCCTTCACTTTATATAAGTAGTACCTAGTATAATTTAGTGATGTAAACTAGTGTAGACTACACATAGCAGGGGACAAAGTTGAGTCATTCAAATGTCAAGGAGAAAACCAAACTAAAAAAATGTTGAAAGAGTAGTTATCCAGCAGAAGAAATTTTCAGAAGCTTAGGTTTATTTATTTATTTTGATTGTAATCATTGAACACATACTGCCCTATATTTATCACATTTTCAAATTCCTCTTTTCTTCTTTAGTGATGTCCCAGTTTTTTCAGATTAACCATCAAAACTTACCTTTTGTTGTGAGGGCCAGCATGATCTGTTTCAAATCTTCTTGTGAAGAAACCTTTAAAGAAGCAAACAGAAGAGACAGACGCACAAAGAGTGAAATGAAAAAAAAAAAGGGGCCACCCCTCTTAATATCTGCACATATAATACCGCAAAATTACATAGCTTCTGATACCATGACTACATTCTAACTCAGTGTTTTTTTTAACCCCAAGTGCTAGCTAATGAAGATTAGGTACAGTTAATACAAATATAAAACCCCTTCTTCCTAAGGACATTACCACAGAAACTAGATAGTGTACGTGTAGAGCTGTCTTAATAGTTTCAGGGAAAAACTGCTGAGCATTACAATTTTGGAACTCAGGGTGCCAGTTACAATCACTCCCACACTTGTCTATTCCAAGGTCAGAATACCTAATACCTCCCCTTTTTTTAAAGGCCTTTTGAATAAATAATATTACTTATCTCCTTAATGCTGATGGGGGCAAAAAATAGGGCAGGCATAGACAACAGCAAGTTCCAACATCAGTAAATATCCACCTATGAATATTTTTGACCCAGATTAAATTGTGTAAACATGAAGTAACCAATCCAAAAAGTCCAAAATCCATCATCTTGTTGAACATTATTAATGATATCTTTAAGGTAGTCTAAGTCTTTTGAAATAAAATTACTATTGTAACTTAAATTGAAAGAACACATGTTAATAAACTTCTGATATCCTTTATGATGTAACAATAACAGACAATCAGTTGCCGCATGATTGTAAAGTATGTCTTGACAATGTTGTTTTTGTTTTTCATTAAGTATATTTACATCCATGGAGGCATGACTAATACTGTTTATGAGAGCATAGGCGAGTTTCATAGAAGTTTTATAAGCCCGTAGAGCTAGTCCAGGTAAACCCACTAAGGACAATGTCAAAGCATTAAATTCTGCCTTAGAGAAAATCTTCAATGAATCATCACAGTTTTTATCAAGAGGCATAGACCTTTTATGAATAAATTGCACAGGATGGTGACCTATTAAATACTATGTGGATGGTAAGGACACATTTTTCTGCTAAGACAACAATGAATACCATGATACATTTTTGCAGGTATGTAACAATTTTATGCAAGCAAGTCAGGATATTGTAATGGGATCTAGAAGTCCAGGATCTGACAGTACTTAATTTCCCAGAGCTGGTGTACAAAAACCGAGCAAAATTGTTATTAAGACCAAAGCATTTACAGAGTTTTGTATGAATATAGCAATCAAAGTAGTAACAAAGTTATCTAGAATACATTCTAACCTCATTTTAGCCTGTTGAGCTGAGGCTGTTAATGGTTTTATATCACCCCAAGTAACTAGAATTAAAGTACCTTGGGATCCTCTTTTAATGCTTCTCCTCTTTTGAGGAGAATGATTATTCTCTTGTTTGGATGAACTCTTATCTTCCAAGGTTAAATGAAACTTAGAAATCAGCTTGTGCAGTTCCTGATGTACATTTATAATTGCTATTTTTCATGCATGAAGCTAGAGTCCAAACAGGACATGTTGGCATAAGTGTAGCAGTCTATGCTTTTCCCCACATGATCTAAGGCATAGGATCTTGTCATGGTGGTCAGGTGGAACCTCATATATTACATAATTTTTTTGTTAATGGCTGTTTGAGAATAAAATGTCTATTCAATGCAGATGACCAATTGTGAGTATTAACTTTATGTTGTATATTGAGCACATTAACTGTAAATAAAACAATATTTAATGCATTTAATATAAGAGAGGCTATATCTTTGTTTCTGTTTTAAAAGGCAAGTATTAGGATACAAGTTGATCACTCAACAAAAGCTAATCCAAAAGAATTATAAGAAATTTCATGATTTAAAACTATATCTCATTGATTAAAATTTGTGCAAAAGAATGAGATGTAAAGGCAGGAGCATAATCCATCTTTAAACAAATAGGGCCTATAGGAGCAGATTCTGCTTGGTTTATTTCCATGCTCTCTGCTGGAACTGACTTGATATTTTCTTGTTTTAGATTCAATTCTGTCAGTAAATTTTTTATTTTGTTTTGTGTTTTGCAATAATGCATTAGTAATCATAAATATTTTGAAGTGAATAAATCATTATATTTCTAGTGTGTATTTTTTAAATATTTTTTATTTTATTTAATTTTGATTAGTGTTTTAATATCTGGATCATTTTTTTATTGTGGCATGCTTGTATTCTTTTCACACACTATATATTGTCTTTCACTATAATATCAACCCAACACAAAACACAGTGTGTGTGTGTATGTGTATATATAGTATATATATACACACTATGCATATATACTGTGTGTGTGTGTATGTGTATATAATCCCACTTCTCTTTATATATCCTATAGGTTTTTAATTTTTACAGTGTTTTACAACTTGCTTAGACTTGTCTTAAACTTGGTACTGCTTGATAAGCCTCTCCCATATTGGAAGAATTTCAGATTTGCACACTAGGAATGCCCCTCTCATTTTTTCTTAAAGAATTATTCTCATAAACATTGTGCTCATTGATGTTAATATTTTTCTATTTGACTCCCTGAACTTTTTAAAAATAGTTATTTAGTGTTCTTTGAGTACTTCATAAGTATCAGTATCCTAATGTTAAATTCTTAATGTTTTTTATTTCTTTTTTTTTTTTTTCATTTGGATTTATCCATGCTTCTATTTGTTTATATTTGCTGTATTATTTTTTATTTGTTCATTAAAGGAGCCATCAGTAGATTATATAGTCCATTTTCAGAAAAAAAAAGTATAAAAACTTTTAAATAATAAAAATAGGCAAGAACAGTGCTGCATCCTTCTAATATTTGCTAATTGGGAGGCCATGCAAAAGTACTTCATGTTTAAGAGAAGCCACAGAAATTTAGAAACAGCATGGCTCTAACAATTTTTAAAAGACTTTTGTTGTTGTTCGTGATATAGAATTTTTGGGGTAATCTGTAGCATTACACATGAAACATTAAACGTTGGATGACCTAAAGATCCAGAATTGTCAGTACTAAATATGTATCCATGAACAATTAAATCAGAAAATTGAAGAGATACCTCTGCTTTTGTGTTTAGTGCAAACATTTTTCTCATTATTAAAGCTAGGGACTCAATGTGTGTGCCAACCAATGTCAAATGTGTAAAAATATGTACTTATATACTATTATTATTTAGTTACAAAATATTTTGTCTCTTAAAGTCTTATAAGAAATATATGCAGGACTTTGAATTAAGTGAAAGGTGGCAGGCAGGTATTAAGTTGTAGGAGCATTTGATTCACATGTGGAAGTCAGAAATTCAGTGAGCAAAATTTTGCTCACCAGGTACTGTGTTTTGTGTAGGGTTGATATTATAGTCAAAGTCTCCATATTTTTATTTTATTGAGCATAATAGGTTCAAGAGTTGTATTTTACCACATAGTGAGTGTATTATGTTCTTCATAAATACTAGTAGAAGGAATACGATACCCTTTAAGAACAAAATTGATAATTATATGAAATAATGATTGTGTTAATGCATTCTATTTAGTCATTTTACCTTGTATATATAGTATAAAATACCATGATATATTTATAAAAAAACAAAGTTGTATTTGTCAATAAAGATAATTCTCATATCACACCAATAAAAATATAAAAGTCAATTTATTATACTTGATTGTCATGTGTTGAATTCATCAAAATATTATGTCCATACACTATGCAACATTTTTATAGTCTTTTAAAATGTTTTATGAAAAATTTTATAGACATATATGTGTATATTTCTTAGTAAATTTTTGTTCATATTTCTTGTTAAGAGTCCATTGCCTTTTGACCCTTGTTGAATATTTATGGTATTATCACTCAAAATGTACTAATTATTTTCATGTCTCTATGTCATGGTAGACAAAAACCATTTTTTGGACACTCTTTGAAAAAGCCAGAACGTTTGTATATGTTTTACATTTCTCTTTTTCTACTGACAGTAAAGGCAGCTGGTAGATATTTCCTAAATACACAATTCTCTCTTATAAAGGACAAAAGTCTGTTAATGATACTTTTCTAAATTTCATTATATTACTCTACTTAATGATGTACTCCTCTTGGATACTGTGGTCTCCACAAGAATTTGGGTAATATTCTCAAGGTATTTTTTCTGAACATTTTTATTGAACTAATATATTTTTTTGGATTTATGGTGACTTTTAACTTACTAATCTGCTACACTCCTGATGTACTTATTTTACCTTAATTACATGTTTTGTATGCCAAATATATATTTACCTAGTCTAATAGGTATTGTTTTTTATTTTTTTATTTCAGCCATGAATCCTAATCATACCCAAGAATATTCACCAGAAAAGTGCCTAAAACATATATTTCATGAAGTGATAAGTGCAAAATATACAATTTGTGATTTTGACTATTTACCACAAAAGAAAATATGGAAAACCTCAAGTGAGAGTGAACACCAGAAATCATATAAAAAAATCAGGCCTTGTTCACCACCACAGAATTTATACTGGAGAGAAGCCTTACAAATATAAAAAAAGTTGGAAAGCTGTTAGTAAAAAAAAAGGTCTTATATACCAAAGAGGAACCCACAATGAAGAGAAGCTCTACAAATGTAATGAATGTGCCAGAGCTTTTGGTAACAAATCACAAATTACTTGCCACAGAAGAACTCACACTGGAGAGAATCCCTACAAATGTAAACATTGTGGCAATGTTTTTGGTAACAAATCAAACCTTATTTGCTACAGCAGTACTCACACTGGAGAGAAGCCCTACAAATGTAAAGATTGTGGCAAAGCTTTTGCTCAAAAATCAGACCTTATTTGCCACAGTAGAACACACACTGGAGAGAATCCCTACAAATGTGAAGATTGTGGCAAAGCTTTTGGTCAAAAATCAAACCTTATTCGCCACAGGAGAACTCACACTGGAGAGAAGCCTTACAAATGTAAAGATTGTGGCAAAGCTTTTGTTCAAAAATCAGACCTTATTTACTACAGAAGAAATCACACTGGAGAGAAGCCCTACAAATGTAAAGATTGTGGCAAAGCTTTTGGTAAAAAATCACACATTATTCGCCACAGAAGAACTCACACTGGAGAGAAGCCTTACAAATGTAAAGATTGTGGCAAAGCTTTTGTTCAAAAATCAGGCCTTATTTGCCACAGGATAACACACACTGGAGAGAAGCCCTACAAATGTAAAGATTGTGGCAAAGCTTTTGGTCAAAAATCAAACCTTATTCGCCACCGGAGAACTCACACTGGAGAGAAGCCTTACAAATGTATAGATTGTGGCAAAGCTTTTGTTCAAAAATCAGGCCTTATTTACCACAGCAGAAACCACACTGGAGAGAAGCCCTACAAATGTAAAGATTGTGGCAAAGCTTTTGGTAAAAAATCAAACCTTATTCGCCACAGAAGAACTCACACTGGAGGGAAGCCTTACAAATGTAAAGATTGTGGAAAAGCTTTTGGTAAAAAATCAGACCTTATTTGCCACAGCAGAACACACACTGGAGAGAAGCCCTACAAATGTAAAGATTGTGGCAAAGCTTATGGTCAAAAATCAAACCTTATTCGCCACAGCAGAACTCACACTGGAGAGAAGCCTTACAAGTGTAAAGATTGTGGCAAAGCTTTTGTTCAAAAATCAGGCCTTATTTGCCACAGGAGAACACACACTGGAGAGAAGCCCTACAAATGTAAAGATTGTGTCAAAGCTTTTGGTAAAAAATCAAACCTTATTCGCCACAGGATAACTCACACTGGAGAGAAGCTTTACAAATGTAAAGATTGTGGCAAAGCTTTTGTTCAAAAATCAAGCCTTATTTACCACAGCAGAAACCACACTGGAGAGAAGCCCTACAAATGTAAAGATTGTGGCAAAGCTTTTGGTAAAAAATCAAACCTTATTCGCCACAGGAGAACTCACACTAGAGGGAAGCCTTACAAATGTAAAGATTGTGGAAAAGCTTTTGGTAAAAAGTCAGACCTTATTTGCCACAGCAGAACACACACTGGAGAGAAGCCCTACAAATGTAAAGATTGTGGCAAAGCTTATGGTCAAAAATCAAACCTTATTCGCCACAGTAGAACTCACACTGGAGAGAAGCCTTACAAATGTAAAGATTGTGGCAAATTTTTTGTTCAAAAATCAGGCCTTATTTGCCACAAGAGAACTCACACTGGTGAGAAGCCCTACAAATGTAAAGAATGTGGCAAAGTTTTTGGTTACAAATCAAACCTTATTCACCACAGCAGTACTCACACTGGAGAGAAGCCCTACAAATGTAAAGATTGTGGCAAAGCTTTTGCTCAAAAATCAGACCTTATTTGCCACAGCAAAACTCACACTGGAGGGAAGCCTTACAAATGTAAAGATTGTGGAAAAGCTTTTGGTAAAAAATCAGACTTTATTTGCCACAGTAGAACACACACTGGAGAGAAGCCCTACAAATGTAAAGATTGTGTCAAAGCTTTTGGTAAAAAATCACACATTATTTGCCACAGCAGAACTCACACTGGAGAGAAGCCTTACAAATGTAAAGATTGTGGCAAAGCTTTTGTTCAAAAATCAGGCCTTATTTACCACAGCAGAAACCACACTGGAGAGAAGCCCTACAAATGTAAAGATTGTGGCAAAGCTTTTGGTAAAAAATCAAACCTTATTCGCCACAGAAGAACTCACACTGGAGAGAAGCCTTACAAATGTAAAGATTGTGGCAAAGCTTTTGTTCAAAAATCAGACCTTATTTACCACAGCAGAAATCACACCGGAGAGAAGCCCTACAAATGTAAAGAATGTGGCAAAGCTTTTGGTAAAAATTCAAACCTTATTCGCCACAGAAGAAATCACAGTGGAGATAAGCCCTGAAAACATAAAGAATGTGGCAAAGCTTTTGGTAAAATATCAGACCTTATTTACCACAGCAGAACACACACTGGAGAGAAGCCCTACAAATGTAAAGATTCTGGCAAAGCTTTTGCTTGAAAATCAGATCTTATTTGCCACAGATCTCACACTGGAGAGAAATCTTACAAATGTAAAGATTGTGGCAAAGCTTTTGTTCAAAACTCAGGCCTTATTTACCACAGAAGAAATCACACTGGAGAGAAGCCCTAGAAATGTAAAGATTGTGTCAAAGCTTTTGGTCAATAATCAGACCTTATTAACCAAAGGAGAACTCACACTGGAGAGAAGCCTTACAAATGTAAAGATTGTGGCAAAGCTTTTGGTCGAAAATCAGACCTTATTCACCAAAGGAGAATTCACAGTGGGGAGAATCCATACAAATGTGCAGAATGTGGCAAAACCTTTGGTCACAAATCATACCTTATTTGCCACAGGAGAACTCACAGTGGAGAGCAGCCCTACAAATGTACAGAATTTTGCAAAGCGTTTGGTGACAAATCAGACCTTGTTCACCATAGTAGAAATCACAGTGGAGATAAGCCCTGAAAACATAAAGAATGTGGCAAAGCTTTTGGTCCAAAAATAGACTATAGTCACCACAGAAGAACTCACTGGAGAAAAGCCCTACAAATGTAAAGAATGTGGCAAAGCTTTTACTCAATAAACATTCTTTATTTGCCACAGAGAACTCACACTAGAGAGAAGTCTTATAAATGTAAAGAATGTGGCAAAGCGTTCAGTCAAAAATCACAACTTGTTTGCCACAACAGAACTCACATTAGAGAGAAGCCTCACAAGTGTAAAGTATGTGACAAAGTTTTTACTCAAATATTACACCTTATATGCCACAGAGAATTTATACAGGAGAGAAGCCTTAAAAATATAAGGAATGTGCAAAGCTTTTAGCAAAAAACAGGCCTTATTTGCCACAACAGAACTCACAATGGATAATAGCCCTACAAATGTGAATAATGTGGAAAATCTTTTAATAAAAAATAAATCATGGGCTGGGGATGTGGCTCAAGCAGTAGCGCCCTCGCCTGGCATGCGTGCGGCCCGGGTTCGATCCTAAGCACCACATACAAAGATGTTGTGTCCGCCGAGAACTAAAAAATAAATATTAAAAATTCTCTCTCTCTCTCTCTCTCTCCCCTTTCTCACTCTCTCTTTAAAAAAATTAAAAAATAAATAAAAAAATAAAATAAAACTTTATTTACCACAGCAGAAGACATCCTGGTGAATGTGAAATGTGAATAAAGTGATAATACTTTTAAAGAAAGACTAAACTTTGGGGCTGGGTTTGTTGTTCAGTGGTAGAGTTCTAGCCTTGCATGTCTAAGATCCTGGGTTTGATCCTCAGCACCACATAAATATAAATAAGTTAAATAAAGGTATTGTGTCCAACCACAACTAAAAAATAAACATTAAAAAAAGAAAGACTAAACCTTATTAACAACAGAATTTGTACAGAAAACAACCCCTACAAATTGAAACAATGCAGCAAAGCTTTTAATAAGAAATCAATTCTTTTCACCACTAGGCTACTTATTCTGTAAAGAAAACATATATATGTGGAGAATGTAGACACATTTTAAATTATATATCATATATTACTAGACATCAGAGAAAACACACTGGAGATAAGCTCTACAAATTAGACCATTGTACCATTGCTCTAAGAAAGGGACAACATTTAATCCTCACCACAATAACCATAGCATAGAGAAAGTTTTGAAATGTGAAAATTGACAATGTGACAACGCCTCCAAAATTTATTCACCAGTACTCAGCACCTGTGGGTACATACTGGTTAGAGAAAATACAAATGGAAAAAAAATTGTTAGCCACATGTTTCTGCTTATTTTGTGCCCTGAAACCCTAAAAAGTTAAATAATATTTCCAAAATGTATTTAAATTTTAAATTCATTGAACATCTGAAAACTCATACTAGTAGTGAACATTGAACAGATTTTATCCAAAATGTGTGCCTTATATAGCAATGAAATATTTATAATAAATGTGAGAGTATAGTAAAGCTATTGTCTATATATTACACCTTTCTGTATATGAGGATCAGTAAAATAAAGAACTCATTTAAGTGTAGAAAACAAGTAGTTGTCTTTAACTT
Organism: Spermophilus citellus; assembly: GCF_964194105.1. Lineage (NCBI taxonomy): Eukaryota > Metazoa > Chordata > Mammalia > Rodentia > Sciuridae > Spermophilus > Spermophilus citellus. The sequence goes on along the minus strand of NC_138192.1, from coordinate 1,753,251 downwards.
TTGCTTAAATTTATTAAGCATTATCAAGTTAGTTTTTAGAAATATCAGTCATAAATATCATACATGAATAGTGAATAAACCTCATCTTTGAAAGTATATAATGGTTTTTCTAAATCAAAAATTACTATTTTCACTTTTGAATACTGAGAAAGAAATTATATGAAATTTATTTTTGATGTTTATTACTGAAGTGTAATATTTTAAACTTTATTTTTTTTTGTATTTCTGTTTATATTTAGGTATTTTTATACACTCAGCCACATCACTATGTCCTCTCTCCACTTTTTCAAATTTTGAGACTATCTTGCTATGTTGCTTGAAACCACAGTAAGTTGCTGAGGCTGAATTTAAACTTCTGAAACTACTCAGCTTCCCAATTTGCTTGGATTAGAAGCATGGACCATCATGCCAGGTTTTCAGTGCATTATTTTGTACCTATATTTACCTTATGTATGAAATATGTCTTTATAACTGAATATTTGTTTATATGTTAACACTCATGTATTGCATCCTGTTAAATGAAAGACATCATACTGTTCCACTTGACTAGATGTTCTATGTAACAGTAAAACATACTGTTGAGTAAATAATACTCTAGCATCTATTAATATTTTTATACATTTTAATCAAATTTAATGTGGAATACAATTTGCATAAGTCAGATCATTATTTTTTTTCTGTTTGTATTTATGGTGAAATTAAGAGTTATAAGAAGAATATAGATATAGGAAAATAAGCCCCACAATTTCATATCTTGATTTATAAATTTCAAAATTTTAACTTTTTAACATTTTAAAATTTCCTAGTGATTTTAATAGACTGAATTTCCAGAAACCTAAAGGTAGCTCTTACAGGAGAGAAGAGCTTTATCTTTCTTGTGTGCATAATGGCCTTCTAGACTTCATCCTCATTGGAGACATTTCATTTTTCTGTGAATGAGGTAAATGATCAGTGTTTTCATGTACATTAGTAAATTCTGACATCCTTGTTATTCTATAGGTAGTGTTATTTCAGGGCAGAAATTAGAGAAATGAATGTGGAGTCTACGTTGAGTGAGTCCTTATACTTATGACAAAATAATCAATGAGCTATATTTTATAGTCTCATTTTCTGAGGACCAAGTAGTAAGAGGTAAACTGAGAAGGTTGTATGTAGAGATTAAGTTTCTTATCATAAAATGTTGGCTTTTAAGATACAACTGGGTAAAAGTTTCTTATACACAGAATCCATACAAAAATCATATTGAATATCATTCACAATTTTATTAACATTACATATAATTCATGAAGAACTGAGTTTACAGCAATATATGCCTAAGAACAAGGTCTGAGGACATTGTACACTCTCCAATATAGACCTATTTATACTAATTTAATTATACATGAAAGTACACTAAATGAGAAGAAAAATCAGTTGCACCAAAACACAACAATATCTAAAAACTTGTAAAGACTTAAGCAAGAGACCAATAGTGGATGAAGTGTGGTTTCCAAATGCTGGGGAAAAATGGACATATAATCAGTTAAAGGTAATTGAAGAAAGATAAGTTATCCACTTTGAGCTACAAGAGCATTTGAAAGAAAAAGAGTCACAAATTAAGCAAAGATTATTCACTTCCATTTGTATGCTTTGTAATATTTTCCAAAAGTTTTCTGCATATTTTATTGCAGTCAAATTGGGAAACAATCCAGAAAGTTAAAAAAGACAAGTATTGCTCCTCTGGTATTAAAAGCAAGAAAAGGAATAGAGAGAGGTTTATTGAGCTAGAAAAATTTACTAGTTAGTGTTGAAAAAATAACTGAGATTACCAGAATCTAAGCATAATGTATTGCATACATCCCTAGCTACACAGGGCAGTTTTTCTTAACAAAGACTTGTTCACGTATGTACACTTAACGAACATTGCTGTTTTTAGTCAGTCTTATTCATTAATAACAGTGGTGTAACTTTCAACAGTTTCCTGCCACAAAAATACACAATTTCAGAAATCTTCTAGTCCATCCTCTATATATTCTGTCACAATATTCACCAGGACAAGATAATATAAACATTTTGTCAGTCCCATCAAGGCATTCACTTCTATTAATTTTAAGGCCAAACATATACTGCATAGAAAAGTATGATACATGAAACAACATAATTTTACTTAGTAAATTTTTTTTTTCATGAAAAATATATCCCAACTTCTTTTGTCTTGGGATTACAATAGAAAAATATGAGGTAATTATACTGTGTATTATGACCTTAGGCTATGAGCCTTAAAATTACCTTAAAATAACAAAGAATATTGATGTTTACTTTTAAATATAGTTTTTATATTTCAAATATTCAAAGTCTAAAACAATCAATGATACAAAAACAACTGCAGTTTGATGTCTCATCATGACATTTCAATACCTGCTGTAGATTGATTGCCTGTGGCTTCCACTTTTAATTTAAAAAATAATAATTTTCCCATACAATTTGGATGAAGTAGAGGACAAAAATCTCCTGCATTGTTTTCCTGGGCAAGCCATCATACTTGAAACAACTGAACCCCAAATCAAAATATGTTTATTCTACATTCTAAATATATCCGTTATTAACTCATCTAGCATAAAACAAATCCACTTTTTTCTGGTTGAATATCTTGAGCTCAAAGATATGGAACCTGGGAGCTAAAAGAAGTATGGCATAATGAGGTCATTTTTTGCATAAGGCAAATCACACTTTTTGTATTTGATTTTTCTGCCTGTGAAGATCTACATTTCTCTTCGTAAAATGGTATTATGATTGATGGTGACTTGTGTGATTACACGAGGCTTAAAATGTGTGTTTGAGTCCTTTCACCAGTAAAAAATACTATAATTTGTACTCTACTAGGAGACTCAAAATGGTGCTAGAAAAACCTATTTTTTTTTTATTCTGCCTCTTTATTCATGGTTTTCTAATGGTTTTGATCAAGTCAGTTCAGACCGTTTCTGATTATTGGGTGTCATCAAGATGTAAATTCCCTCTATAATCATTAGCAATGAGACAATTCTTCACATTACAAATAAAAACATTCTCATGGAGTCTTGCTGTATTCTAAGGAACCACACTAGCTTTTGCTTTACTAAACAAAATAAATTCCACATATTTCAGTCCCAAAGTAAATGGCAATACACTAACCTAAGCACCATGAGGAATATAAGAAATACAAGATATCACTTTTGAAATATAAAAACAAATAAGAATCAGAAATGCTAAGCCATTACCATCTATACTATACCAGAGCTTTTAAAATGTAAACTTAGATGTTCTACTCACTCTCATAGTAAGATGCCTTAGACTCAAAGATATTTAATCACTCACTAAAGGTCACTCAGTGAATGCATAATAGTTTTTATTTTAAAGCTTTTACAGATTTTTTGATAATATATTGCAAAGTCTCACCTGTCTTCTTTAGAAATAAGACACAGAGGTCATTTTATTCTGTTCTACAATGTTATAAAAATACCAGAAACAGGCCAGTGTATAAAAAGAGATATAAATGCATAAAAATATTTTCTGAGAGCCTGGAATTGTGGCTCAGTAGTAGAGTGCTCACCTGTCACATGAAAGAAGCTGGGTTCAATTCTCAGCACCACATAAAATAAATAATTAAATAAAGTAAAGGTATTGTGTCCAACTACAACTTATAAATAAATAATTTTTTTTTTTGCGTACATAGTTCTTAAGATTTAAGTGCACTGTACCAGAATCTTCTCAGCTCCTGTGACAGCTCCTTCACCTGCATTACATATGAGGTGGCATTATGGTGAGGGCTTATTTGAGAGGTAGAGAGAACATAATGAGACAGGAAGTAAGAGAAATTTAGAAAAAAAAGACTTGCTCTTTTATAACAACCGGCTTTAATAAGAACTATGTTGTGCCCCATGAAAGTTACATTAACCCTCTCCAAGAACATCTCCCCCAGTGATCACTTCTTAAAAATTCCAGTATTTTCCAACTCTCTCCCTTTGAAACTAAGTTCCAAACACATGAGCTTTTAGGGGACATACTCAAATTATAATGAAAGTAATATGAGAGAGACAATGGTAAAAATGAGACATAGAATGCCATTTCTTAGTAGTTATAAAGATTCTAGATACTACAATAAAATGCTTTACAGTATACAAATTATTTTAGGTTGATTTTTTATTTTAAAGACAATAGGGAATTTAATTAAATTACTTTTTGAAGAATGAATGAATTTGAATGTGACAAGACTAATGGGCTAGTTATATTAAAATAAGGGAAAAGTCTGTGCAAAAAACTCAATGAATGTTTAGTAAACCATGCCTAGGTATAAAAACAGAATGCTGGGCTTTCTGATTATGCTATATCAAGCCAAAAGTTTACTGGCTAAAATCTGGTGGCCCTCAAAACCAGAGCAAATATTCATATAAAAGATGCAGTGGACATCAGTCTCAAGAGCTTCCTACTTAAAATATCTGCTTCCAAAGACTAGATAATTCATAGTAATTCTCAGGAGTATTATATTTCTTTCAATTTCAATTTTTAGCTTTCTATATAGTTACCACACCATCTCATGGCCAGATCAATATTTTCTTGAACTACTTAATATATTAATCTATACACTATCTCAGATATGTTTTGTTCTAGATTGTCAGGAATCACTTCTAGTGAATTCTGAGATGTGTGAGAGGTTGAACAAGCATAGAAATATGCTTATGAAAAATAAGCCATGTTGTAGGTGGGAAGGAAAAGGAGAAAAGAAGCAAAAGTCCTCATCTAAACTTGTATGTGCTGATACTACACAAGGTTATTCCTATGATGTCTGGTTTGAGGTAGGGAAGCAACTTTTCTTATACATTATGACACAAAGTTTATCAAATATGGTTGTTACAGACTTTTTGAGAACACCTAAATTTTTCTTAGTAATTTCTACATTGAAAAACTACTGTTACCTTTAAACAAAACTATCCATTGCAATAAATCTGAAATAGTTCTTTAATATTGCAAAAGATAAAAGATGGCATTATTCACCGAATGCTAATATTTTCCAATAACACCTCACACCACAATTTATATACCTTATATAGATTAATACCTATAGGGGTTCTTAACACAATGGATAGATAATTAAAGAGTGAAATGAGACTCAGAAACAACTAATTATAGTAAAAATTATTATTACCTTATTTCAAATACTAGTGCACCCTTTTGCTTTTGTTTTCCCAAAAGTTAATTTTTTTAACCTTTGGTATGATATTTCACTTTATTTAAATAACCTAATAAATAGTACTTTTTTTTTCATATGTACTCTCTGATGCATCTCAAATATATTTGCATACCCCAAGACCTTAGCAGATTTCTATACACATTATTCACTAGAGAAACAGTAGTTACTTCTGAAATCTATATTGCTCTTTTCAAATGAGGTCTTGCAGTTGTTTTAAAAAAATATATCTGAAATAATTATAATGAACTTATTTACAATTAGCATATAGTAAGTGCCTGATAAATATTTGTGAAAAAGAATGAAGAAATAATAAGAGCATTTATATAATCTGTACAATAAGGTATGTGTTATTTCATGATATTTGCTACAACTTATTGAATATTATAACAATCTTACTATGTAAGACGTGGGTATAATGAACCAATAATAAATAAAAATTTCATGCTGCATTTTTAGTAATTCACCAAAATTTTTTTTTCAAAAACAGACACCCTGATGTGTGTTTTTTTTCCACTATTATATTATTAATGAATGAAGCTCAGTAAATGAATAATTCAAAATACATACTTGCTTAGGGTGCCTGTCATTCATTGTTAAAAAAACCTTTAGTTATATAAAATTTTAATACTCTATATACCATTGTGATAAAATGGAATTTTGATAAAATGTACATTAATAATGCTGAAGTTTTTCATTGAGTCCTATATCAGTTTATGAAATAAACTTACTATGTGTGATTTCCTCAATTCTAAGTGTCTTATGTTTTAATAAACTGTGTGGACAATGCAAATTAAAGGTAACATACTAATATCAAGAGCAGAAGCACCACAGGGAAAATGAAAACAAAGAATTGGGAGATTCCACCATTATAGATGTAATTTTCTCAACATCTTTTCAATGTACCTAACCCACTATTGATACCAAAATTCATAAGCAAACTCTTCTCATGCTAATTGTGCAAGATGTTATTATATAAAATGAAAACAAGCAAATGTGTCAGAGATGCATTTTACAACATTAGTTGAAAATACAATTGATTGATCAGTATCTCACTGTGTTTTACCCCAGCAGAAACCTTCTCAGTGTGCAAGATAAATGGGTAAAAATTAAAAAAAAATCGAGTAAAATTTATGTTAAAGAATAACAAATATTTTTTTTATGAGGAAAATGTTAATTTCTTTTTGAAACAACATGTCAATAATCTGTTCCCTATCACTTAAAGGAAAGCAACAATTCTGGAAAATTTCTTCATTTTATTCTTTGAATATGCCAAGTATTCTTTAGCAAACTTCCACATATATTGTTTAATTTCACAGGTGTAAATTATATCTGGTTTTCTTGAAATTGCTACTTATTTAATATAAATTTGTTGAGAAATTATTTCTGCATGTGCTGATAGTGAAATATAGTGAGGAATGGAAGTCATTTAAAGCTTTATAAATTGAAATCCCAGAATGGTGGGAGGAAACTGTATATAATCATGAGAAACATATTGAGTACTATGAATTTGTTTCAGATATTTATTTCCCTTAGTATCCACTTTTCACATAAACAAGTGCTTTTAAATGAAGCAGACTATTAAATATCATAGAAAAGGCCATCAGAGAAATCAGAAGAAGAAATTTGAAAGAGAAACAATCAAATCATAAACATCTGGTTGAAACAAGAACTGGCCAAATGTTGGATCTTAGCTTTTGACTTTACTAAATTTTCTCCTATTTTTTTTTTGATTATGACTAAGAGGAAGGTACTTCTATTAAAACACTTACCAGAACAATTTATAGCAATTTGTTTTTTCTAAAACACGGATAAAATTGACTTGCTAACTCAGGATAGAATCTAATGAGTAAATCTTGTTATGGTAAGAAAAAAATTATAACTACTCAACATGAATATTTGCCTTTTCAAAAAAATATTAGGTCAAAACCAATTTGGTAAGATAGTATTGAATATTTTATATAAAAGAAAAGGGAAAAATATTTAAAATAATTTTGATTATTGGATGCATGTAAAAAAATAAAGTAGTGGCCAGGACTGATGTCTTGGTACTTACCTGTATTCCCAAATATAATAGAGGATGAGGCAGAAGGATCACAACTTAAAGACCAGCCTTGATAACTAAGTGAGACCAGGTCTCAAAATAAAATATCAAATAATTTTGTATACATATATGAGTGATAAAGCACCCTGAGTTCAATCCCCAGTGCCATATAAAACAGTAGTTTCCAAAATTTACACCCAAATCAGCAGCCTACACTCTATCTGCAACTATGTCAAGTTTTAAAAGGACCTAAATTTAGCCATACCTACTACTAGTTGTCTGATTATATTGATCATAATATTGAAATATAAATAGAAGACCCTACACAATGTTTTAGGTGTTCCCATTATTTTTTCTAATTGCAATGAGAGAGCAAGGAAAATCAATTTAACTTATGGGGCCACGTCTTTTTCTTCAGGCCTAATTAATCAAATATTAAAAGGTTTTACGTTTAACTGATTATCATTTATGGTATGTGTTCTGTGATTTCTTTCTTAATTTACATTGGACACTTTATTATTTCTGAGTATCAGCATCTGTACAGGCCACCACACACCACTCTATTTTTTAATAGTTACAAGTCCCTGTGTTCATGCTTCATCATTTAGTTATTCTCTTTAAAAAATAATTATGTGTTGCATTCTTTGTCTACAGAAAATTTATGAAGGTTAAAAACCCGTAAGCATTTTCACAAATTTGACTTTAAGATACTTTTCATCACAAAACACACACCAGAAGTAAGAATGATTTCTTTCTCTAATTTATTAGCCTTTCTGACATCCAATATCAGGACATGAATGCTGCACATGTAGGGATATTCTTACCATCAAGAACAATCAATACTACTTTCTTCTTTCCCATTAAATTTTACAAAAAGTGCACATTTTACTGTGTTTCATATACAGAACTTGGCTTTCCATTATTTGTGTTTAGTGCGTTTTTACTTTCTTTTTTCATTACTTTGTTTTTCCTGTATTTTCTAATATTTATTTTTTATGTTGAGAAAAATAGACCACTAGAATCTTCTAACTTTTGCTACATTCAATCACTTGACTACTCACTAGCTAATATTTCTATTAAACCATCATTTTAAAGGTAGGACAGAGGTATGCTAAAAAACTATTTTCAAGGTCTACTGCAGAATAAGCATAACTTTCTTGAGCTCTGCAGTTAGAGCCACTGTTTCTGTCCAGAAACTCTGCTCTCTTTTTAAATTTTTTTCTTCTATATTGAGTAACTCTCTTTGAAATTAGGCATGGAAAATAGCTTTTTAGATATTTATTATTTATGAAAATCTATTTTTATTTATCATTGATGGATAATCTGCTTCATTTTAGAATACCAGATTGAATACTATTTTTCCTTTAACTCTTGTGGTTATTCTGTATTTATCATCTATAATTCATCATTAAGGATCAATTCTTGAGTTTTATTCTTGCTTTCTTGAAGCTGACCCTGGTTTTTCATTTCAGGATATTTTCTTTGTTTTATGCATAGCTATTTGAGAAAATCTGGAGATATGTTTAGCATATTTAAAATTTATTTTCTTGATTATTGCATTCAATCAAAATGGAGTATTTCCAGACCTAATTTTCTTTTCAGTATATACATGTAGGAAAATGGATAAAATATGGAAAATAATATATCTGTTTTTCAGACCAAAAACAGGCATAGCAGGTGAGTGAAACCATAAGCAATAAGTTCAGACTGGTTAAGCGAACTATAACTTTATTTTAAAAATGGATCTTAATAAGCACAGTTTGATAAAATGCTGTTAAAACCTATGGGTAAAGGGAAGTAAAAATAATCAAAGTATACCACTGTAAGAAATAATTGAGGTCTGGCACCTGAGAACAGACTGTGGGGGAAACTTCATGTTATGATAGGAAAGAATCCCCCAATTTCCTTTCACCCTCTCACCCACGTAAGCTCACCAGAAACCACCAACATGTCCAGAATAAAATGTTTCAAGTTCAATAGTCACAATCTTTCCAAATACAAAAAGCAGTTACAATTCAACTGAACAAAGAAGCTAATGTGCAAAGTTAAGGGGATCTGAGACATCATATAAAAAGTTAGGTTAAGGATAATTCTGTTTTTTTTTTTTTTTTGGTTGTGTGTGTGTTTTGTTTTGTTCCAAGGGTGTGGCTATTCCTTGGTCACCTGAACTCAGAAAAGAAACTGTTATTGTGATGAAGTGTTAGTGGGTGACCCACATTAAAATCAGACAAATATTAAAAAATTTTTAAAAAGCCTATTAATCTCCTTGAATCAAATGTATGAAATATGATATGTCAAGAGCTTTGTAATGTTTTGAACAGCTAATAATAAAAAATAAAAATAAATAAAAAAGCCTAATTACCAAAAAAATGTTGCTACTTTCTCCCTCTACATTTTACTTTTTAAAGTATCTTTTTATAAAAAAAAAATATTCAGTTTAGTTTTAGGTGGACACAATATCTTTATTTTTTTTTTACATGGTGCTGAGAATCAAACCCTGTGCATCATGCATACTAGGTAAACACGCTACTACTTGAGCCATATCCCCAGCCCTAAAGAATCTTTTTTTTCCTGCCTAAGCCCCCATGAATACTTTTTTTTAATTTATTTTTTTATTGGTTGTTCACAACATTACAAAGCTCTTGACATATCATATTTCATACATTAGATTGAAGTGGGTTATGAACCCCCAATTTTACCCCAAATTCAGATTGCAGAATCACATCGGTTACACATCCACAATTTTACATAATGTCCTATTAGTAATTGTTGTATTCTGCTACCTTTCCTATCCCCTACTATCCCCCCTCCCCTCCCCTCCCATCTTCTCTCTCTACCCCATCTACTGTAATTCATTGCTCTCCTTGTTTGTTTTCCCATTCCCCTCACAACCTCTTATATGTAATTTTGTATAGCAATGAGGGTCTCCCTTCATTTCAATGCAATTTCCCTTTTCTCTCCCTTTCCCTCCCATCTCATGTCTCTGTTTAATGTTACTCTTTTCTTCCTACTCTTCCTCCCTGGTCTGTTTATAGTTGCTCTCATTATATCAAAGAAGATATTTGGTATTTGTTTTTTAGGCATTGGCTAGCTTCACAAAGCATAATCTGCTCTAGTGCCATCCATTTCCCTGCAAATTCTATGATTTTGTCATTTTTTATTGCTGCATAGTACTCCATTGTGTATAGATGCCACATTTTTTTTTATCAATTCATCTATTGAAGGGCATCTGGGTTGGTTCCACAGTCTAGCTATTGTGAATTGTGCTGCTATGAACATCAATGTGGCAGTATCCCTGTAGCATGCTCTTTTAAGGTCTTCAGGGAATAGTCCGAGAAGGGCAATAGCAGGGTCAAATGGTGGTTACATTCCCAGCTTTCCCAGGAATCTCCAAACTGCTTTCCAAATTGGCCGCACCAATTTGCAGTCCCACAAGCAATGTACAAGTGTACCCTTTTCTCCACATCCTAGCCAGCACTTGTTGTTGTTTGACTTCATAGTGGCTGCCAATCTTACTGGAGTGAGATGGTATCTTAGGGTGGTTTTTATTTGCATTTATCTGACTGCTAGCGATGGTGAGCATTTTTTCATGTACTTGTTGATTGATTGTATATCCTCCTCTGAGAAGTGTCTGTTCAGGTCCTTGGCCCAATTGTTGATTGGGTTATTTGTTATCTTATTGTCTAATTTTTTGAGTTCTTTGCATACTCTGGATATTAGGGCTCGATCTGAAGTGTGAGGAGTAAAAATATGTTCCAAGGATGTATTCTCCCTATTTACCTCTCTTATTGTTTCTCTTGCTGAGAAAAAACTTTTTAGTTTAAGTAAATCCCATTTGTTGATTCTTGTTATTAACTCTTGTGCTATGGGTGTCCTATTAAGAAATTTGGAGCCCGACCACACAATATGTAGATCGGAGCCAACTTTTTCTTCTGTCAGACGCAGAGACTCTGATTTGATATCAAGCTCCTTGATCCATTTTGAGTTAACTTTTGTGCATGGCGAGAGAAAGGGATTCAGTTTCATTTTGTTGCATATGGATTTCCAGTTTTCCCAACACCATTTGTTGAAGATGCTATCCTTCCTCCACTGCATGCTTTTAGCCCCTTTATCAAATATAAGATAGTTGTAACTTTGTGGATTAGTCTCTGTGTCCTCTATTCTATACCGTTGGTCCACCCGCCTGTTTTGGTACCAGTACGATGCTGTTTTTGTCACTATTGCTCTGTAATATAGTTTGAAATCTGGTATCACTCTACCGGCTGATTCACACTTCCTGCTTAGAATTGCTTTTGCTATTCTGGGTCTTTTATTTTTCCATATGAAATTCATGATTGCTTTATCTATTTCTACAAGAAATGCCGTTGGGATTTTGATTGGCATTGCATTAAACCTATAGAGAACTTTTGGTAATATTGCCATTTTGATAATGTTAGTTCTGCCTATCCATGAACAGGGTATATTTTTCCATCTTCTAAGATCTTCTTCTACTTTTCTTTAGGGTTCTGTAGTTTTCATTGTATAAATCTTTCACCTCTTTTGTTAAGTTGATTCCCAAGTATTTTTTTTTTTTGAGGATATTGTGAATGGAGTGTTTTTCCTCATTTCCATTTCAGAAGTTTTGCTGCTGATATACAGAAATGCCTTTGATTTATGCGTGTTGATTTTATATCCTGCCACTTTGCTGAATTCATTTATTAGTTCTAGTAGTTTCTTTGTAGACCCTTTTGAGTCTTCTAGGTATAGAATCATGTCATCTGCAAATAGTGATAATTTAAGTTCTTCTTTTCCAATTTTTATGCCTTTAATTTATTTTGTCTGTCTAATTGCTCTGGCCAGTGTTTTGAGAACTGTCTTGAATAGAAGTGGTGATAGAGGGCATCCCTGTCTTGTTCCGGATTTTAGAGGGAATGCCTTCAACTTTTGTCCATTCAGAATGATGCTAGCCTGAGGTTTAGCATAGATAGCTTTTACAATGTCAAGGTAAGTTCCTGTTATCCCTAGTTTTTCTAATGTTTTGAACATAAAGGGATGCTGTACTTTGTCGAATGCTTTCTCTGCATCTATCGAGATGATCATATGGTTCTTATCTTTAAGTCTATTGATGTAGTGAATAACATTTATTGATTTCCGTATATTGAACCATCCTTGCATCCCAGGGATGAATCCTACTTGATCATGGTGCACAATTTTTTTGATGTGTTTTTGTATTCGATTCGCCAGAATTTTATTGAGGATTTTTGCATCTAGGTTCATTAGAGATATTGGTCTGTAGTTTTCTTTCTTTGAGGTGTCTTTGTCTGGTTTCGGAATCAGGGTGATGTTGGCCTCATAGAATGAATTTGGAAGAGCTCCCTCTTTTTCTATTTCCTGAAATAACTTGAAAAGTATTGGTATTAATTCTTCTTTAAAAGTTTTGTAAAACTCCGCTGTATACCCATCCAGTCCTGGGCTTTTCTTGGTTGGTAGTCTTTTATGGCTTCTTCAATTTCATCCATTGATATTGGTCTGTTCAAATTGTGTGTATCCTCCTGACTCAGTCTGGGCAAATCATATGACTTTAGAAATTTATCGATGTCTTCACTATCTTCTATTTTATTGGAATATAGGTTTTCAAAATAATTTCTAATTGTCTTCTGTATTTCTGTAGCATCTGTTATGATATTGCCTTTTTCATCTCGTATGTTAGTAATTTGAGTTCTCTCTCTTCTTCTCTTCATTAGCATGGCTAAAGGTCTGTCGATCTTATTTATTTTTTCGAAGAACCAACTTTTAGTTTTGTTAATTTTTTCAATAGTTTCTTTTGTTTCAATTTCATTGATTTCCGCTCTGATTTTAATTATTTCTTGCCTTCTGCTACATTTGCTGTTGTTTTGCTCTTCCTTTTCTAGGGCTTTGAGTTGGAGTGTGAGCTCATTTATTCGTTGGTTTCTTCTTTTTTTGAGGAATGACCACCAGGCGATGAATTTTCCTCTTAAAACTGCTTTCATTGTGTCCCATAGATTCCGATATGTTGTGTCTGTATTTTCATTTATCTCTAAGAATTTTTTGATTTCCTCCTTTATGTCTTCTGTAACCCATTGATCATTCAGTAACATATTGTTCATTTTCCATGTGATGTAGGATTTTTCCTTCCTTCTTTTATCATTGATTTCCAGTTTCATTCTATTATGATCAGATAAAATGCATGGTATTATCTCCACCTCTTTATATTTGCTGAGGGTTGCCCTATGGCATAATATATGGTCTATTTTTGAGAAGGATCCATGTGCTGCTGAGAAAAAAGTATATCCATTTGATGATGGTTGATATATTCTATATATGTCAGTTAAGTCTAGGTTATTGATTATGATATTGAGTTCTATAGTTTCTTTATTCAACTTTTGTTTGGAGGATCTGTCCAATGGTGAGAGAGGTGTGTTGAAGTCACCCATAATTATTGTGTTGTGGTCTATTTGATTCTTGAACTTGAGGAGAATTTGTTTTATGAATGTTGTAGCATCATTATTTGGTGCATAAATATTGATACTTGTTATGTTTTGTTGGTGAATGGTTCCTTTTAACAGTATATAATGTCCTTCTTTATCCCTTTTGATTAACTTAGTCTTGAAGTCGATTTTATTCGCTATGAGGATGGCCACCCCTGCTTGCTTACGAGGAACGTGTGCGTGGTATATTTTTTCCCATCCTTTCACCTTCAGCCTGTATATCTCTTTTCCAATCAGATGTGTCTCCTGGAGGCAGCATATTGTTGGATTTGTTTTTTTAATCCAAGATACCAGCCTATGTTGCTTTATTGGAGAGTTTAAGCCATTAACATTCAGAGTTACTATTGATATATGGTTTGTACTTCCAGACATGTTTGATTATTTATCCTTTTTTTAAAAAAAAAATTAGTTTGTTTCTCCAAGATTATCTTTCCCCTCGCCCTCTGTCTTTACCGAGGTACTTCCCACTGATTCTTTTGGTTATTTTTTTTCATTTCTTCCTCGTGTAGTGTTTTGCTCAAGATGCTTTGTAATGCTGGTTTTCTGGCTGCAAATTCTTTTAACTTTTGTTTATCATGAAAGATTTTTATTTCGTTGTCATACATGAAGCTTAATTTTGCTGGATACAGAATTCTTGGTTGGCATCCATTGTCTTTCAGTGTTTGAAATACATTGTTCCATGACCTTCTTGCTTTCAGTATCTATGATGAAAAATCCGTTGTTAACCTTATTGGTTTACCCCTGAATGTAACCTGCCTCCTTTCTCTTGTAGCTTTTAATATTTTCTCATTGTTCTGTATATGGGATATCTTCATAACAATGTGTCTTGGCGTTGGTCTACTGTGATTTTGTGTGCTCGGCGTCCTGTATGCATCTTCAATTTGTATATCTGTTTCCTTTTTTATTTCTGGAAAGTTTTCTGTAATTATTTCATTCAGCAGGTTACTCATTCCCTTGGTTTGAATCTCTGTACGTTCTTCTATCCCGATGACTCGTAAGTTTTTTTTTTTTATGTTATCCCATAACTCTTGGATGTTTTTCTCATGATTTTTTACCAGCCTTTCTGAGTTGGCTAGACTCTTTTCAAGATGATATGTTTTGTCTTCATTATCTGACTTTCTGGCTTCTACTTGCTCCACTCTGTTAGTGATACTCTCAATTGAGTTTTTAATTTGGTTTATTGTTTCCTTCATTTCTAGAATTATTGTTTGATTATTTTTTATAATCTCTATCTCCTGATAAAGATGCTTAACTTCTTCTTTTATCTGCTTATGTAATTCATTCTCAATGTGTTCTTTAGCTGCTTGAATTTGCTGTCTTGTATCCTCTTTATGTTTCCATTCCATCTGTCTAAGTTGTTCCTTGAGTTCTTTATATGACCATTTTTCTGATGACTCTAGTTCCTCCTGAATATTTAGGCTGTCCTGCATTGTTTGTACTCCTTTTCTTCCTTGCTTTTTGAAGCTGCTCATGTTACTTCTTGTTCTGTTTGACGGCTGAGTTACTGTTTACTCCTATAAATTTATTTGATGCTGTAGCCGCAGGTTTCAATGAAGTTATCTCCAAGAATCTTTTTTTTAAGTTTTGATTTTTATTTTTTGTCCTGAAAAGTAGACAGTAAAACAGCTTCTGGAAAAGTTTAAAACCAACTGCATGAGGGTCTGGGAAGCTGAGAAGCTGAAGCAGGGCTGGGAGGAGCAGACTGGAAATCTGACTAAGGAGCAGACTTCCCTTAGTCACTGGAAGCCAATTGTAACTAAAAAGAGACAAAAATCAATAAGTGTTTGTAAACCAGGAAATGACACATATTATGAAGTTAGTGTCAGGTATAAAAAATTATATAATCATGAAAATAGAGAAATCATGAACAGGATTAGAAAAATAATAGATGTAAATTATATTTTTGGAAGTTTATTGGTGATGCATAAAAATAAATATTTTAAATAGAAGGCAGAGAGATATGCAAGTCATATAGTACTTCACTAACCTTACTTCAGTTACAAAAGTATAATCAATTGATAACTTTTACTTATTTTACTCTCTATCTTCCTTGGCATTTCACCTGAGGTCACACTTGTAGAGTGTGACCAATAACTAAGCAAATAACTAACCAAGAAAATAGTCACTGAAGTTACAGTCTTTCTCAGAAAACCCCAATCAATTTCAGAGCAAAGGTGAGATACAACACCTATTCATTTCCTTCTTTGGGAAAAGGTCCCCTTTGCAAATTAGATAGAAGAGGAAATTGGCCAACCTCTATCAAAAAATTACTAGAAATAAATTAGAGTTATCTTCATTTAGAAGTAAAGTGAAATAAAATAATACCTTTGTACAGTATCTTTAAGGATTACCCTTGAAAAATAAAAAAAATGAAAAAAAACCCTCTTTCTAAAGAGCATAATACTTGGCAGCACACTTCATCATTAATTTCACATGGAAAAATAAGTTACCTCAGGTAAGAAGGTACATAAGAAGGTATATAAAATAATAAGAAGCAACCAAGACTTGGTCAAGGGTTTAGAAGGAACTTTGAAGACTATAAAATTTGGGGGGTACAGTAATAAGGATGGATCTCTGAGAGAGACAATGCAGTGTAAATATCATGGGATTTTATGCTATCACATACCAAAGCACATACATCATGGACATTGTACAAGACAACCAAGTTGACAACTGGACTTGGCTAGTTGTTTTTATCCAGCCTCTGATGCTGCAGAGGATAAATGAGGACTGAGTAAAATAGTGGTTTCCAGTCACCGTATTTTATCTATCAAATGCTTCTTCCAAATATCTAGCCAGCTAGGAGGAGAGATCTATCTCTAGGTTCCTGTTAAAGCATCATTCTTTTCATCATTTTCTCATAATGAATTAACAAGTGGACATCTTTTAACAAAGAAATAATTTTAACCAGAAAAACATGTTTTTTTTTTTTAATTTTGCTTTTACAGACAATAAATGCTAAGCAAGTACCCCTAATAAAGTGTCAATACATCATGGCTAAAATTGAATCAGATCACACTTAACAAAAATAAAGATATTACTATTGGTCTATGACCATGGTATCCACTGTATTATCATCCAAAAATAGAAACAAAAAGCTGCTGGCCTGGTAGAATTCTGGAACAGGTGATGGTGTTGCTAACACTTCTTAAATTTCACATAATTATATCAGGTTGTGCTACCAAGAGACACAATATATAGATCAAGGAACCAGAGTGTCAAAGTTTAAGAGTCTTAACTCACCATCACTCCTATTAATGCACTTGGCAATCATATTTTCTTACATCATTCCTCTACATCCTCCACTTTTAGAAATCCTAATTATTTAAGAGGACCCTTTACCAACAGGATGTTTAATAAAATTCCAACTAAAATTTAAACTGCACCTGAGGTCTCTAAACTCTATGTACTAAGAAAACAGAAAGGAAGAGGAGAAATTACAATCCTACGTAGGTCAATTCACTCTCCTCAGCAGAAGGACATTGATTCCATGTTGCAATGCTCAGCAAGTACCACTAATAAAGTGCCAATACATCATGCCTAAAATTAAATCAGACCACAGTTAACAAAAATAAAATTATTACTATTGGTCTATGACCATGGTATCCAGTGTATCCAAATATAAAAATCTATTGTATATTTGAAGATAAAAAATCAGATGATTCAATTTGAAAACAGATGTTCCAATTCTCTACTTTTTAGTATTTACTTTCCATACATGAATTGTAAAAGGATCAGTGCAGTAGTTGTGTCTTGAGATAATTATAGTGAGGAGCCTCAAATGCTTTGGGGATGAGTGTAGAGACCTAAAGAAGTATATTTAGTGGATCTAAATTGAACAGTGGAAGAGACATAGATGACTATTAATTTGATATTCAGTCTACATAGCTGTCAAAACTGTAATTAATTGCACTGTTTTCCATTCTTATAAGTTTTCTTCAGGAATAGAGTCTCACCAGTACCATAAACTAAGTACAGAACTTAGACTGAAAAGTGAGTTTTTGTGGTATTACTACAGGGAACTATGCTTTATGGCACCATTAGGACTGAAGGATTCATTTCCCAGACAATTGCTGAAAGTGGTCTTTTCAAAATATTTTCATTAGTAGAAGATCGTTTTTCTGGCTATTACCATTTAAGGCTTCATAAACTCAAGACTGTTTGAGACTCATGTAAATCACACTCCATGTCTCAAGTATGAAAATATGAGAGTGCAAAACAGATCCATAATTTCACTTTGAGTAAGTAGAAGCCTCCTTTGAGATTAGACTGCAACCCCAGATTCTGTGTGCCCAAATGTGCTTCCTTAACTTTATTTCCATTGTGCTCATCTGAAGCACACTAACTTATGGACTTCCAAGGTGCGTAGTCATGGTCTTAATCTACCTCCTGGGAAGCCCTAATTAGAACTCAAATGCATCCTTCATCTACTTCCAGACTTTCTGTTTTCCAGAAGGTCTTTAAAGTCTTTTTGTCACTGAAGATTAACTCCCCTTTTCATTGTGGATGTTTATCTCATTTTATGCTTCTCTTTTACTGTTGCTTTAATTCATTGTCAGTAAAATAGACTTGTATATTTGAAGATCCAGATCTCTAAGTAAAATAGTTAGTTTATGGGCTTATAATACACAATCAAAATGTTCAATACATTTTAATATGAATTTAGATCCATGATTAAAATTGGAGGAAATAAAATAGGCTTTATTAGGATGTAATTCTGCACTACAAAATTATCTTTTTTTCACAAAGGATAAGAATTTTGGAAGATAACATGACACCAAAAAAAAAAAAAGAATCACTATTTTTTATATATAGTTGTGCTTGAAATAGAATAAAAACATCACCATAAATTGATGATATAATACAAAAAAAGCTTTATAACCAAGTTCTGTTTATTTTTGACAAAACATATTTGAAGCAAAAATACCAAATCCATGAATCTCCTCAAAATACAATACAGTGAATAGCATTTATACACAAAACATATAATTTTTATGATATTATGTAAATATTCTAGACACAGTTGTAGAGGTTAAATACACTAATATTATTTCTCAAGGCACATTTATTTTGAAGCACAGTTCCATAAATCTGCAAATACAATTAAATTTTACTTATTATACACAGATCAGTACCGCAAAAATGACCAAATACCTGGATATATTTCCTTCGACAGATTTTCCTTTCCTAAACTATAAGGTCAGCTTTAATATAATATATCTCCTACCTTTTCAGTGACACAGAATTTTTAAATTTTAAGCAAACTTCTCCAATAGGCTCAAAATTCATCATATAACTATGGTACTAATACAATTAGTGATGGATGATGTTACAAGAAAAATTCTTAGTTTTTTTAAGAGAGTTTTTTGAAATGAAACACTATATCAACACATGATCCTTCAAACAAATTATGATAATGCATGCACAGCAATAAATTTGGAATAAAGAATGTATAGACATTTATTAGCTACAGGACTTTGAAAACACATGCTTTGGACCTAAAAGACAGTTATTTTGCTTTGTAATTGCAGCACTTTTTATAGCTTTGTGAGGAGTTTCAGTTCTATGCTTTTGTTTTGTGATCTCATGTGCTTCATTTATTCAGATGTATTAATGTAATATACGCTTATATGAGTTATATGCCTCTTTCTAATTATAGATTTAAAAAAAAACTCTTGGTAATCATACAGTTACTAAATTAGAGAGCAATTACCATGCTAGCTAGAAAATGCACAGTGGCTTAAAGAACTCCTCATTCCAGAGTCTAGCCTTAGAGTTTTCACATAGTTGAAGATCAATAAATTTATATGGATCATAAAATTAAGATCTGTCTAAACTTAAAGTAACAAAATAGTAAGCCAGATAGGTGCTTCTTCACAGATGCCAAGCTGTCATTACTGGGAAACCCAAGGAGTCCTAGAATGCAGTCTGTCTCTCTGATTGATGTAGTTATGCAAAATTCAAGTCCTGGTTTTCTTCCCCACAACTTTGGCTTTCCTTTGTCATCTTGTTCTTTGTGTTTCAATGACCAGAGAAAGAGATAGGTTTACACTTACTTGTTCATGCTAAAGACAAAAAAACAAACAAACAAGCAAAAAAAGAACTTACAAACAACCGAGTTTGTGAAAAAATCAGAAATTTAAGTACAGTCATCAGGGTAGAATGGGATTCCACTGACCTAAATGTTCCTTTAAAAAAAAATTAGATTGAGACATTTCCATTGTGACAGAAATGGGAAAGGGCATATATGTATGTATATAGTCACATATATATACACACATGTAACTAATACATAAATAATGAATGAACACAGATATTCTTCCTCTAAACTTGGAAATTATATTCCTGTTTATTTTTAATCAGGAATGGGAAATTACTAGTACATTCATTTGATTTTCAAAAATATTTAGTGTGCTTCCAAACCCTTTTATCATGATTCTCTCATTTGTCATTTCCTAACTGAAAGAGTACAGGATCAGGAAATTTTTAATCTTTTGAGTTAAATTGGATCCAAAGACTTTATGAGAAATATAATTAGTTTATGGCATTGTGATATTGCCCTCTATGAAATGAAATTTTGAACATAAAGTATCATTTCATTCTTAAAATTTAAAAAGTATAATTACTCAAATTATAGAATTCACATCAATAGTAGTTCTATTTTATTTTTTAATATTACAGAAGCATGTTTATAAATAAAAAATGCTAAATTACAGATGGAGATATGGCTCAGTGGTGGAGCACTCGCATAGCACATGTAAGGTCCTGGGTTTTATCCTCAGCACCACATGAAAATAAAATAAAATAAAAATTTTTAAAATATCAAGTTAAAACTCATGTCTTCTTTTATAATATGTATACAAATAAGTAATTTTTAAAATCTGTAGATGACATTCCATATGTAAGTTGTATCACTAGAACTCATTAAACTTTGAACAAATGGAAAACTAAAATTAATCATTATTACCTATTAAAAATGACTCATTTTAGGAGGATATAAAATTAAAGAAGCAAACATTGTTAGAAGAAAATATCCTCAATGTACCATACAGAATACAGTCTTCTGGATTGAGTAAAATTATTGGAGCTGAAGTCTCTCTCCTGCATCTACAAGAAACCTCACTAGTATGCTAAAATTTCCTCCTTCTACAGCCTGTCCATGACCCAACTGCAGACTACTTCTGAATCTAAGAATGCAGAGGCACTTATCCAGATGGATGAGGAAAAGGATGATGTTTTGCAGGTAATAGCCTAAAGAGTTGCACGTTTTAAGGAAAGACATCTTTAAGTTCTGTCTCTGCAGGCCTATAATATTATTGTCTAGAGAAATATAACAAAAATCTCCCTGGAAAACACAGAACTGTGGCTTTCCCAGTGTAACACATAAGCTGTCTCTTAATTTTACTTCTTCTTTGGTCCTCAGGCTAGAGCAGCTGCATGGGACACAGACTCTGAGCCACTGGCTTTGCATAGTTGAGTCAGAACAGGAATCTGTGGGCAAAGACAGGTCCTGGTGCCATTCACAGTGTCCACTGTGCTCTTTCTTGCCTGGGTCCCCATAAAGATTTTTTAAATCATTCAACCTCTTTTAATATATGCTTTCTAGATACAGAGCGCCCAGCAGAGTGCCTCCTCATGGCTCTGTGCTCCTGGAAGAGCAGAGCCAGGCCCCTGACAAGGCTGCCTGGGTGGGGTGGATGGGGAGGGGGCAGCCTGGTTGTGTGTCCATCTCCCAGCCTCTGACTCCACTTTGGAAAGCAAACGTGTCACCTGATAATCTTAGTACATCACCTGGGAGGCTTTGCCCATGCTGGCTCCTTGTGTCCCTCCAGGCAGAAATTCTGCAATAGACCCCAGGCATTGCAGCGGAACAGGGCAACCAACTATGAGGACCAGTGCTCCGGCCATCCAAAGCTCCCAGGTCAGCTTGGATAGTTGGCCTTTTCACCCAGGTGCTGTCCATGGTGCTGAGGACAGGAAGGGCTGGGATTACTGAAAATACCTACCCATTTGTCACTCTGAAATAACCATATTATCAAAAACACTATACAGATTCAATGCAACTTCAATCAAAATCCCAATGACAGTCCTCATAGAAATAGAAAAAGCAATCATGAAAATTACCTAGAAAAATAAGAGACCCAGAATACATAAAGCAATTCTTAGCAAGAAGAGTGAAGCAGGTGGCATCACTATACCAGACCTGAAACTATACTACAGAGAAATAGTAACAAAAACAGCATGGTATTGGCACCAAAATAGACTTGTTGACCAATGGTACCAGAACAGAGGACATAGAGACAAACCCACATAATTACAGTTATCTCATATTAGACAAAGTCACCAAAAACATATATTGGAGAAAGGGTAACCTCCTTAAACAAATGGTGCTGGGAAAGCTGGAAACCCATACAAAACAAAATGAAATTAAGCCCCTATCACTCATCATGCACAAAACTCAACTCAAAGTGGATAAAGACCTAGGAATTAAACCAGAGATCCAGCACCTAATAGAAGAAAAAGTAAGCCCAAATCTTCACCATGTCAGATTAGGCCCCAACTTCCTTAATAAGATTCCTATAGCACAAGAAATAAAACCAAGAATCAATAAATGGGATGGATTCAAACTAAAAAGCTTCTTCTCAGCAAAAGAAACAATCAGTGAGGTGAGTAGAGAACCTACAGAATGGTTGGGAATCTTTACCACAAGCACATCAGATAGAGCACTAATCTCTAGGATGCATAAAGCACTCAAAAATCTTAACACCAAAAAAAAAAAAAAACAAATAACCCAATCAATAAATGGGCCAAGGAACTGAACAGACACTTCTCAGAAGAAACACAATCAATCAACAAATACATGAAAAAAATGTTCAACACCTCTAGCAATTAGAGAAATGCAAATCAAAACTACTCTAAGATTTCATCTCACTCCAGTCAGAATGGCAGCTATTAATAATACAAACAACAATAAGTGTTGTCAAGGATGAGAGGAGAAAAGCACACTGATACATTGCTGATGGGACTGCAAATAGGTGTAGCCAATAGGAAAGAAATATGGAGAATCCTTGGAAACACTGGAATGAACCACAATTTTATCCAGCTTTCCTACTCCTTGGTTTACACCCAAAAACTTAAAAACATCATACTACAGGGACCCACATCAATGTTTACAGCAGCACAATTCACAACAGCTGAACTGTGGAACTAACCTAGGGATAAAGAAAATGTGGTATATATGACAATGGAATATTATTCAGCATTAAAAGAGAATAAAATCATGGCATTTACAGGTAAATGGATGAAGTTGGAGAATATTATGCTAAATGAAGTAAGCCAATCCAAAAAACATAATGCTGAATATTTTCTCTGATATGAGGATACTTATCCATAATGGGGATGGTGGGGGGAGCATGAGAGGAATGGAGGAACTTTAGGTAGGGCAAAGGGGAGGGAGTGGAAAGGAGAGGAAAAGGGGTATAGAAAAGACGGTGGAATGAGATGGACATCATTACCCTAAGTACATGTATGAAGACACAAATGGTGTGACTCTACTTCGTATACAACCAGAGACATGAAAAATTGTGCTCTATGTTTGTACTATAAATTAAAATGCACTCTGCTATTATATATAACAAATTAGAATAAATAAATAAATATTTAAAATATAGACATTGTGTTTTCAGTTTTAAAAATGTTATAATAGGGTCTGGGAGTATAGCTCAGTGGTACTACCTAGCTTGTGTAATGCTCTAGGTTCCATCCCCAATACTAAAAAAATATAATAATAATCACAATATAGTCACCATATTAGACTAAGGAGAAGGATAGTTAAAAATATTCTTACTCAAACCCAATCTCTAGCTTCAACATCCTCATTTATGACACAAGATCAGTTATGTCTACCAATTAAGGTGGTCTTAAAAGTTACATGAGATATTACATGATGGTGCTTTTTGAACTGTGAGTCTATGATGATGATTATGACCTTCAATAGTAGTGTAAATCTTTCTGGTTCTATGACATGCAGTGACATTTATTCCTAAAAAAAAAAAAAAAAAACATCTCTGATGCTGAAAATTCAGGCACTCCTTCACTGACATGTTTCTTTAGAAGTTAGGCCCTTCCTCCTATCTGAAAAATGTCATGTAAAATGTGGCAACTAAATGAGATAATGCATTAAATTGCTAGGCATATTTAATACCTTGTCCCTTGTCCTGGAAGATAGGATATGTGGTTAGCAGTGCTGAGTCCACCTCTACTGTTTACTTCAAACCTCTTTAAAAGGAGAAGACTAACAGATATTCACCAAACTTCACATGACTCCTTTTCAAAAGACAAAAACAAATAAGTACATCCTGCTACTACAAATGTGAATGAAGCAAAGTAATTTATAATCTCTTTGCTTCATCTAAGAGGTGGGCCATTGTGCTGAAAAGTAACCCAAACAGAATTTTTTTTTCATGTAAAGGTAATAAAATTTCCCTACACGATGATCCCCAGCTGTAGCCTTCTACAAATGGACCATTTTTAGTAAATTTTACTTAATAGTGTGCTGACAGCTGTTTTCCCAGAAGGCCCTGATTGAGACCCTGATCTGCCTGGCTTCCTGTCCTCCAAACAGTTATGATGGACAAGGTGACCTTAAAAAAGTAAACAATTTCCACAGCCACATGAAAAGGCCCCACCTTCTAAGGTACCATGGGACCTTCAGGCACTTCTTGTCTCTGAATCCCTTTTCCTACCATAGAGACATCTCAGTAAATATATAAACACTTTGGGATTTTCAAAAATATCAATATTCAAAGTCACAAAACATGCAGCCAGTACCATTTTTGATCCCACTTTGTTGTAAATCAGTTTTGTTAGACAAGTTTCCATTTGAGGAAACATGGGCACTGACTGGTTTAAGTACCTGTCTGAGAGCCACAAAGTCAGTCAGCCTAGAATTCCTTACTTTCATCTCCATAGTGAAATCATCAGACCATCTCTTTTCTCATTATGGCATTATTTATTTTAGTGCCAAACTCAATGAATAGGCACAGTAAAACACACAGTAAAAATTCATTTCTCCCCAGTGACCTAAAAGGGAGTCAATAAATTGAACTTATTTCATGCTTCACACACACACACACACACACACACACACAACAAGATAATATGCATAGTTAAGGCAATTTATAAAGCACCTATATTTCAACTAGTTTCAGGTCACCAAACAAGATACACTACTTGTAGTAAAAATATTTTTTAAAACTAGGAGCTATTTTAAGTTAGAGTCTTAGGTTTTTTTGTCTGTTTATTTTGTGGTACTCGGGATTGAACCCAGTGGTGCTCTAACCCTGACTGACATCCCCACCATTTTGTATCTTTTTTATTATTTTTACTACTTTTTAATTGTAGATGGACACAATATCTTTATTATTTATTTGTTTGTTTATTTATTTATTTTGGTGCCGAGGATCAAACCTAGTGTCTCACACATGCAAGGCAAGTGCTCAACCACTGAGCTACAAACCCCAGCCCCCTCTTTTTATTTTTTTGAGACAGCGTCTTGCTAAGTTTACCAGGCTAGCCTTGAACATGCAATCCTTTACTTCAGCCTCTGAAGTCACTGGTATTACAGGTGCATGACACCATGCATGCCCAGTTCAAGTTAAGACTCTTATAGTATATGTATACATTTTAGATGTAAGTTATGTTTCAAAACCAAAACATAAATAAAATTTAGAATATATTTTTTTCTATCTTGAATAGACCAAAACAATAAAAATTTATTGGCATTAACCAAAAGAATTATCTTTATACCAAGTGAAAAATATTATTCTCTCTCTTTATGTATGTGGTGGTGGTGTTGTCCCTTATGCACAGCAGACAAATGTTCTACTACTGAGTTACATACCCAGCCTAGAAATGAAAACATTTAGAAAAATTATTTACTCTAAAGATTCTAGAGGTCATTGAACAAAAATGAGGGTATGAGATTCTTCTTCTCTCCCTCCCTCCCCTCCCCCTTCTTCCTCTTCCTCTTCTTCCTCTTTATCATCCTCCTCCTCCTCCTCCTCCTCCTCCTCCTCCTCCTCCTTTCAGATATTGAACCCAGGGGCCGTTAACCCCTGAACCACATCCCCAACTCTTTTATTTATTTATTTATTTATTTTTATTTTGAGACAAGGTCTTGCTAAGTTGCTTAGAGCCTCACTAAGTTGCTGAGACTAGCTTTGAGCTTGCCATACTCCTGCCTCAGCCTCCCAAGCTACTGGGATTACAGACATGAAGCATTGTACCTAGCAGGTTATGTGATTCTTTTGGGTTATAAATTATTTTTCTATTACTGAAAGTATTAAAATACATTGAATCATCTCTTTGTTGAACCATGGGAGATTCCCTGAATCGGCTGGTGGCTATACCAGGTAAATGGTAAGAACCATTCCAACTGTGAATACCTACAACTTGGAAGTGATGGAAAAGGTTTATCAGAGATTGCTGGGCCATTAATTTCCCTGTTTATCACCTGAGGATGGGGCTCAAGGGCCCCCACTATATTGTTTTATTCCCATCCCCTTCCCCTTCTCTCCACCTAGGGGTCAGTGATCCATCCAACCCCACTGGAGTTGCCTTGCATTTGACAGAGTCCACAGGTACTCAACAATTGTCCTGCTATGATACTCTTCAAAAATTTTATACAGAAAGTAGTTATTTAAAACTGTAATAGCACTTGTTTGTATTATTGTTTAACTTATGGACAAAGACTTTTAGACAAGTGCAACCCAGAACTCATTGTTCAGTATGAGTTTTGATACTTATAAGCAGGAATACTATATCTAAGATAGCTTAAAGTGATGGGATACTGATAAATTAAAAGGTTGGTTCTAAGATTAAGAAGTTAATAAAAAGCACAGGTCTTAAGGAAAAAAAAACGGTTACAATAAAAGTTAAAAAAAAGTTTTATACTGGGTTGAGATTCAGATTAAGCAAAAGAAGAGTAAAAAGTAACTGATAATAATGTTTGCTATGGTTTGAGTATGTCCCCCAAGGATGCATTCATGTGTTGGGATTGTGGTCCCCAATGTGGTGGTGTTGAGGGGTGGGCATCATCCCTTACTCTGGCTTCCTTTCACATTATGTGATCTCTCCTTCTTTGCATGCTCCTGTAATTGTGGTGCATTCACTTTCAAATGTTGCTACCAAGAGAAACTGACCAGGACTATGTTCTCTGAATTTTCAGCCTCTAAAACTTTGAACTATATAAACCTCTTTCATTTATAAATACCTGACCCACAAGTATTTTGTTATAGTAATGGAAAGCAAGCTAAAACAGTGTTGAATAAAAAGTGATCTCCCATGTCATAGTATACAACAATATTTCCTTCTTAAAATATTAGTTTTTAAAACTGGATCACAGCATAGAACAATCACTTTGATATAATACTGAGTGGAAAGATAAAATATTCTGGTTGTGTTTTAAATGATGGATTCAAAAAAGAATATTCTCCTGCTTTTTTTCTTGTTCAATTTAATAAGCATGTATTTTAATAATGAAAACTTTATAATACCATGAAGAATGGTTATGATATAATTAGGCAAAAAAAGCAAGATATAGAATTTTGTGCACTGAATTGTATTAGAAGATTACAGTCATGTTAAAAACAGGTACAGAAAAATTATAAGGAAGGAAGTGCACCAAAATACTAACAATGATTATATTAAAGTCATGAAATTGTTGGAACGGATATTTTTCAACTTATTTAAATTTTTGTATATAAATATTATAATAAAATTTTTTAAACAAAAAATTGTATCAGTCTATTATCATGATTTTTGTTACATATGAAATACATTTCCTTCATTTAAAAGAGGAATAATTGTTTTTTTATATATTTCTCAAGGCCCTGTTTATCTGGTGCTGATGATTAATGTGTTAACATCATTTAACATTTTTCTACAAATAAGCAATACTTGCAGTATATTATTTTATAACATGTCCCTCTAATTACCCTAAATTTGCCTATTTCCACTCAGAAGGAATGGCTAGGAACCTTTACTAGATATCTCCAAAGACCCTGCAATCTATAATTCTTTAATTAAGTCATCTAACTATTAATAAAAAAATAGAGCAGATCTAGTCCATTCTCCCACCTTTCCCAATGTAAATATGTATAGGAACAATAGCAAAATATTTCATGCCACCAACTAGTAAGATACCCCTTCCTTTGATACCCCTTCCTTTCCTATTCCCTGAGAAGGTTGGTACAATCTAACACTGAATGATATGAAACCATAGGGCTCATTGGGAACAAGAATGATATAATTTAGAGTCAGGCTGATGGAAATTCTTACTTCACAGGGATGTGGATTACATTGATCTCATTCTACTAACCAAAAGTTCAGTTCTGAAGTGCCAAACCAAACAAAAAACAAAAAAAAATTCTCAGATACTTAAACAATTAAAAATGAAGATAAACTGTGATTTTTAACTTCTTTGGTTTTGAGGTACATCTTGTATGATAAATTATTTTTCATTCAAGATGGAAAAGTATAGGAGGTGATTCAGTAAAGTCATTACACTTTTTAACTAGTTAGTAAGGAGTTATCTATCACATTTTGACATCATAAGATTCTCAACTTTAAAAATTTTACATTAAATCACTGATCAAATATATACTTCTGAACATTTTTTGTGTTTTCTTATTTAACTAAATGAGTAAGGACTGAATACAACCTCAAATATTTAAATGTACATGCATTGAAAATTTTAATTGTCACTTTTGTTAAAATTTTTAAAATTATCTTGAACCAAATTAAGATGGGATTTTTTTTTTCAGTTTTCTTGCTTCAGTATCCCTAATGTCTTCTACATGGTAAATGCTCAATAATTATTTGCTGAATTAATGAAGACTACCTCACAATTTTAAATTAATCTCACTCATGCAAATTTGTAATTTTTGTAATTTTTGAGTCTGTTAATCAGACTTATTATAAAAAAAAATTTCATCAAATGTCTCTGTAGTTCTTTGCAAGCCTGAATTTCCACATTTGCTGCTAGGTATAGTACCAAGTCTTACAAGCAGCCACTAATACTTGTGTTAAGCATGTAAAGAAAACATGCAAGAAACAGAATTGCAACCAGAATATGATAAGTCATATAAAAAGCAGTATAGCAGGTTCATGAACCAGAATGTTAGGTTTTGTTCTAGATGCTACGGACTTAATGGTATGCAAAACAGATAACCTTTTTGCCTTCAGGGAGTTTGTATTTCAGAGGCCAGGGATGGACAAACAGATAAAAAAGATAAGTTCTGATTGTGTTGAATACAAAAACAAAAAACAAAAACCTAACAC
Source organism: Spermophilus citellus (assembly GCF_964194105.1). Classification (NCBI taxonomy): domain Eukaryota; kingdom Metazoa; phylum Chordata; class Mammalia; order Rodentia; family Sciuridae; genus Spermophilus; species Spermophilus citellus. The sequence continues at coordinate 1,724,174 of NC_138192.1, read as the reverse complement.
AAAGGATTGGACTTCAAATCCAGACTTATCAGAATCTAGGCTATTACTCAGTATCAAAAGTTATTTATAATTTCAAGGATTCATGTGCACACAAGTACAGATGAAACAAGGAGAAGTTCAGGATGCCAACACTGTTTCTAAGATTCTTTCTTGCCACATTAGGATGTGTTTTGACCCAAATTTAACTTATAAAGTCTCCAATTATTGTGAGTACTTAGAGGAAGAACACACAAATTATTGATAAGAGCAAGAACAAAGGGTATAAATAGGAATATGTTCATATATTCTAGAAACAGCAAGGAAGCCAATGGTAGTAATGACAGGCCTGATCAATTAGGACCTGGGAAGCCATAGTAAGTAAAAGTACTTTGTATTTTTTTCTAACTGAATTAGGAGCCTTAGAAGTAGAGTTCTAAGCAGTGGAGTGACATGTCTCACTTTACATTTTTTAAAGGATCCCTCCTTGTGAAGAGTGAACTTCAGGGGCCAGAGTGGGAGCACAGGATACATTTAAAGTCTACTTTAGTAGTTCATGAAGAAATTACAATGGCTTGAACTCAGATGATGTATATAGAAGTGGTGATATGAGGTCAGATTTATAATTTGAAGGTAGTAGATATTGGAAATTGCTGATATATTATACACTGGATTTTTTTTAAATCTAACTTTCCAATTTCTCTTTTAACTATCAAGTTTAGTCTAGTTTCATTTACTTTCTGCTATCTTTGGATTGACCAAATGTTCTCTAACTCTTTTATTATCTATATCAACTTGAAAGGTATACATATAATTTGTACTTTATTGTAGTAAACCTTGATATTTAAAACATGTATCTTACATACTATAGTTGTCCAGTGAGTTACTTCTAATATTTAGTAATGCTCTTTTTTAAAAAGATTAAAAGTTTAAAAATTGGGAATGTAGCCGACATGTGCATGCACAACACATATAAGGCTCTGGATTTAAACCCCAGCACTGCAAAACAAATAAACAAAACACACACACATGCACACACACACACACAATTATTTACTGATATCTCACATAGATTTATGTTATTTTCCTCCAGAGTATTAATATTGCTATTTTCTGATTAATTAATCAAATACCAATGGAATTTCAGAGTTAAAGAGGCAAGTTGCAAATATACATCTACTTCACTTTCTTTCAAACATCACTCAAATTTCAGTAAGTGAATTTATGAATTTATTTATTAATTTAATTTATCTTTGCAGAGTTGGGGATCAAAACTAGCATGCTAGGCAAGCACTCTATCATTGAGCTTTAGTACTAGTCCAGTAAATAAATATTTTCTTAAACTTACTAAAGGAGAATAGAAAAGGATGAAAAATGAAAATAAGATTTTGGAAGCTGGAAATCAGATGGATGAGTGGCAGTTATCTACTAGAATCAGAAAAAGGAAACCTCAAGCCAGCAGTGGGTAAATAATTCTCAAAAAGCATGGGTTGCTTCAAGTACCAGAGGTGACTAAGTAGGTTCTAAAATTGGGAGCACTAGCATAAAATCTGTCTGAAAAATGAACCCATAAATCCCCTCTTAGTTTCTCCCGAGGTAACTACCTCTCTCTCTGACCCAGCAAGAGTCTAGAAACAAATCCTCTGCAGAGTATAAAACATAAGATGCCTTAACTGGCAGCTAGGTGCTTTTGCTTTCTGGGCAGAAGACTAGAAGATTCTATTCTGAGAAATCAAGACTGCAAAAGAGAAAACTCACAGATTCTGATGGTGGTGAGTCCCAGAATACCCAATGATGAAATTTAAACTTGACAAGCTTCATGGCCAATTAGTTAATGAACTACAGCTCTAACACATGGTAAACTAATCAGGATAACAGCTGATCTTTCAACAGAGACTCTGAAATCTAGAAGATCCTGGAACATCATATTTCAAGTGCTGAAAGAAAATATTTTCCAAACAAGAACTGTGTATCCAGTGAATTAAGCTTCAGGATGGAAGATGAAATTACAACCTTCCAAGATAAACAAAAGTTAAAAGAATTTAAAGCTAGAAAACCAGCTCTTCAATACATCCTCAGAAAAACATTACAGGAAGAAGAAATGGAGAATAACAATGAAAACCAACAGTGGGAGGTACTACAGTAAAGGGAAAAAGTAATCAAGGAGGAAAAACAAACCATGTTAAGTAACATAAATAAACAAATATGGCTGGAAGTACAATTCATATCTCAATAATAACCCTAAATGTTAATATCTTAAACTCATCAATCAAGAGACACAGGCTAGTAGAATGGATCAAAAAAAAAAAGATCAAACAATATCCTGCCTACAGGAGACACATTTGATAGGAAAAGACATACATAGACTGAAGGTGAAAGGTTGGGAAAAATCATATCACTCATATGGACTGCAGAAACAAGCAGGAGTGTCTATACTCATATCAAATAAAATAGACTTCAAGCCAAAGTTAATCAAAAGGGATAAAGAAGGACACTACACACTGCTCAAGGGAACGCTACACCAACAAGACATAACAATCATAAATATATATGCCCCAAACAATTGTGCAGCTATGTTCATCAAACAAACTCTTCTCAAGGTCAAGAGTCTAATAGACCACCATACAATAATTATGGGAGACGTCACCCACCTCTCTCACCACTGGACAGATCTTCCAACCAAAAGCTGAATAAATAAACTATAGATCTCAATAATACAATTAATAACCTAGACTTAATTGACATATATAGAATATACCACCCAACATCAAGCAGTTACACTTTTTTTCTCAGCTGCACATAGATCTTTATCAAAAATAGATCATATATTATGTCACAGGGTAACTCTTAGAAATTATAAAAAAATAGAGATAATACCATGCATCCTATCTGATCATAATGGAATGAAACTGGAAATCAACGATAAAAAAAGGAAGGAAAAATCATGCATTACTTGGAGAATGAACAACAGGTTACTGAATGATCAATGGGTTACAGAAGACATGAAGGAGGAAATTAAAAAATTCTTAGAGATAAATTAAAACACAGACACAATATATCAGAATCTATGGGACACTATGAAAGCAGTTCTAAGAGGAAAATTTATTGCTTGGAGTTCATTCCTTAAAAAAAGAAAAAAAAACAACAACAAATAAATGATCTCACACTTCATCTCAAAACCCTAGAAAAAGAAAAGCAAAACAACAGCAAAAGTAGTAGAAGGCAAGAAATAATTAAAATCAGAGCTGAAATCAATGAAATTGAAACAAAAGAAACAATTGAAAAAATTGATAAAACTAAAAGTTGGTTCTTTGAAAAAATAAATAAGATCAACAGACCCTAAGCCATGCTAATGAAGAGAAGAAGAGAGAAAACTCAAATTACTAGTATTCGGGATGAAAAAGGCAATATCACAAGAGATACTTCAGAAATACAGAAGATAATTAGAAATTATTTTGAATCCTTATACTCCAATAAAATAGAAGATAGTGAAGGCATCGACAAATTTCTTAAGTCACATGATCTGCCCAGATTGAGTCAGGAGTATATACACAACCTAAACAGACCAATATCAATTGAGGAAATAGAAGAAGCCATCAAAAGACTACCAATTAAGAAAAGCCCAGGACCGGATGGGTATAGAGCAGAGTTTTACAAAACCTTTAAAGAACAACTAATACCAATACTTTTCAAGCTATTTGAAGAAATAGAAAAAGAGGGAGAACTTTCAAATTCACTTTAGGAGGCCAACATCACCCTGATTCCTAAAACAGACAAAGACACCTCAAAGAAAGAAAACTACAGACCAATATCTCTAATGAACCTAGATGCAAAAATCCTCAATAAAATTCTGGTGAATCGGGGATACAAAAACACATCAAAAAATTGTGCACCATGATCAAGTAGGATTCATCCCTGGGATTCAAGGCTGGTTCAATATATGGAAATCAATAAATGTTATTCACCACATCAATAGACTTAAAGATAAGAACCATATGATCATCTCGATAGATGCAGAAAAAGCATTTGACAAAGTACAGCATCCCCTTATGTTCAAAACTCTAGAAAAACTTGGGATAACAGGAACATACCTCAATATTGTAAAAGCTATCTATGCTAAGCCTCAGGCTAGCATAATTCTGAATGGAGAAAAATTGAAGGCATTCCCTCTAAAATCTGGAAAAAGAGAGGGATGGCCTCTCTCACCACTTCTGTTCAACATATTTATTGAAACACTGGCCAGAGCAATTAGACAGACAAAAGAAATTAAAGGCATAAAAATAGGAAAAAAAGAACTTAAATTATCACTATTTGTGATTGACATGATTCTATACCTAGCAGACCCAAAAGGGTCTACAAAGAATCTACTAAAGCTAATAAATGAATTCAGCAAAGTGGTAGGATATAAAATCAACACACATAAATCAAAGGCATTTCTGTATATCAGTGACAAATCCTCAGAAATGGAAATGAGGACAACCACCCCATTCACAATATCCTCAAAATAAATAAATAAATAAATAAATAAATAAAATACTTGGTATAATAACAGAGGGGAAAGACTTATACAATGAAAACTACAGAACCCTAAAGAGAGAAATAGAAGAAGATCTTAGAAGATAGAAAAATAGACCCTGTTCATGGATAGGCAGAACTAACATCATCAAAATGGCAATATTACCGAAAGTTCTCTATAGGTTTAATGCAATGCCAATCAAATTCCCAATGACATTTCTTGTAGAAATAAATAAAGCAATCATGAAATTCATATAAAAAATAAAAGACCCAGAATAGCAAAAACAATTCTAACCAGGAAAGGTGAATCAGGCGATATAGCGATACCAGACTTCAAATTATACTACAGAGCCATAGTAACAAAAACACCAAGGTTCTGGTACCAAAACAGGCAGGTGGACCAATGGTATAGAGTACAGAAAACAGAGACAAATCCACAAAATTACAACTATCTTATATTTGATAAAGATGCTAAAAGCATGCAATGGAGGAAGGATAGCCTCTTCAACATATGGTGCTGGGAAAACTGGAAATCCATATGCAACAAAATGAAACTGAATCCCTTTCTCTCGCCATGCACAAAAGTTAACTCAAGATGGATCAAAGAGCTTGATATCACTCTGCATCTGATAGAAGAAAAACTTGGCTCCGATCTATACATTGTGGGGTTGGGTTCCAAATTCCTTAATAGGACACCCATAGCATAAGAGTTAATAACAATAATCAACAAATGGGATTTACTCAAACTAAAAAGTTTTTTTTTTTTTTCTCAGCAAGAGAAACAATAAGAGAGGTAAATAGGGAGAATACATCCTGGGAACAAATTTTTACTCCTCACACTTCAGATAGAGCTCTAATATCCAGAGTATATAAAGAACTCAAAAAATTAAACAATAAGAAAACAAATAACCCAATCAACAAATGGGCCAAGGACCTGAAGAGACACTTCTCAGAGGAGGACACACAATCAATCAACAAGTACATGAAAAAATGCTCACCATCTCTAGCAGTCAGAGAAATGCAAATCAAAACCACCCTAAGATACCATCTCACTCCAGTAAGATTGGCAGCCAGTATGAAGTCAAACAACAACGAGTGCTGGCGAGGATGTGGGGAAAAGGGTATACTTGTACATTGCTGGTGGGACTGCAAATCGGTGCAGCCAATTTGGAAAGCAGTATGGAGATTCCTGGGAAAGCTGGGAATGGAACCACCATATGACCCAACTATTGCCCTTCTCGGCCTATTCCCTGAAGACCTTAAAAGAGCATACTACAGGGATACTGCCACATCGATGTTCATAGAAGCACAATTCACAATAGCTAGACTGTGGAACCAACCCAGATGCCCTTCAGTAGATGAATGGATAAAAAAAAATGTGGCATTTATACACAATGGAGTACTACACAGCACTTAAAAATGACAAAATCATGGAATTTGCAGGGAAATAGATGGCATTAGAGCAGATTATGCTAAGTGAAGTTAGCCAATCCCTAAAAAACAAATGCCAAATGTCTTCTTTGATATGGAAATGTCCCAAATGCAGAGACACAGGACAGGATCAGACACTCAGGCCACTTCCCACTGTTCAAGGAGGCATTATCTTATCACGCCATCCCTTGCCTTCTGTTATCCAGAAACCCAACAAGGACAGGGACACTCAAGACTGGAAGCTAAGGGTAAGCTCTCCTCTGCCTGTGATCCACCTGAGAGCCTATAAATGGGGCTTTTGGAAAACACCCAAAAGAGAAGCCTCATTCTATGTTTGATGAACCAAATTTCCAGCTACTGAACACCAAGACAAACTTCTCAAACAAAGTCCAGAGAAGCTGTGCACACCCCGAGTCCCAGAAGCTTTGGAGGCTGAGGCTGGAGGACCATGGGTTAGAGGCCACCCTCTACAACACTGAGGCCCTGCGCAACTCAGGGAGACTCTGTCTCTAAATCAACTGCAAAATAGGGCTAGGGATGGAGCTCAGAGGTCAAGGGCCCCTGGATTCAATCCCTGGTACAAAAGAAAATAAAAAAAAGAAAGAAAGAAATTTCCCAGACAACATGAAGGTATCAGAAAACTCTGTCCAGCTTGGAAAATTCTGGGCTTTCAAGTCTACTTTTATTTTTTTCATAGAACCTTTCCTATTCTGCAAAGAGGTAATTCCTCCAAATGGAATGTCTGCCCATATTCATTGTGAGGGGACAGTGACATGAAATTCCCCCAGGAGGGGAAGAAAGGCATCCCTGTCTCTCAGCCACTCATATATATGTCTAGAAGTTTCTTCGTGGTGACCAGCAGACAGGGGAAGGCCCGGCAGACAGTGGGCCCAGCTGTGGCCCAGGGGGCAGACTGAGGGTGCTGTCTCTAACCACAACAGCACAAAGGACACAGGTTTCATCTGCTGGTTCTGGTTTCTAAGTCCCTGACAGGGACCTTTATCATGTCAAGGGAGCGACACAGATGGGGACAGATGACCCTCTCTCCCTCCCTCTGTAGCTTTGCAGGAAGTCAAAGGTGTGGGGACAGCAGGCTCCTGTGGGAGGGGAGGTCACGGCTTGCCCTTTAATTCTGTGGCAGGATCTAGAAATTTCTATTCAACTGCTGCCATCAAAAGCCCCTGCTGTGTCCACCACCCCACCCCTCCCCAGGGGCCACTCCCAACCAAGGACCCTGGTGACCTCTATTTTTTTGAATTTTAAAGCATTTTAGTTCCCACTGAGCAATTGTAACACAAACAACTGTGTGAAGGCCAGTTTTATCAGGTTTCTGTCTCACAGAAAATGGGTTTTTTAATTATTTTTTTAAGTTATAGATGGACACAATACTTTTATTTTATTTTATTTTTTATTTTTATGTGGTGCTGAGGATTGACAGGGCCCCACACATGCTAGGTGGGTGCTCTAACACTGAGCCCCTGCCCCAGCCCAGAAAAAAAAAAATGTTTTTTTTTTTTTTTTTTAATTTAAGTTCTTAAAAATAATAGTATTCAGGAATTTGAAAGGTTGAACTATCTTACTGGTCACACTTTTTTGGTTCTTTTTGGTACCAGGAATGGAATTCAGGAGCCTTCAACCCCTGAGCCCCATCTTCAGCCCCTTTTATATTTTATTTAGAGACAAGTTCTCACTTAGTTGCTCAGGGTCTGGCTAAATTGCTGAGGCTGGCCTCCAACTTGTGATCCTCCTGCCTCATCCTCCTGAGCTGCTGGAATATTGTTCATATATTTAATTAAGGAGTTAAATAAAATCATTGGCACATGTTTAAATAAGGAAAAGTAAGCCAGGCATAATAGCACACATCTGTAGCCATAGTTACTCAGCATACTGAGGTAAAAGGATGGTTTGAACCCAGGAGTTCCAGGACTGCCTGGGAAACATAGTGAGACCCTGAAAATAGGAAATAAAAAGGGAAAAGGAGAAATGAAGAAAAAACAATGTAGAGAAAAATTTTAAACATAAAACCGAGGTGTGGTTGTACACACATATAATTCCAGCAGCTCAGGAGGCTGAGATAGGAGGATCAAGAGTTGGAGGCCAGCCTCATCAACTCAGCAAGACCTTGTCTCTAAAGAAAATATAAAAAAGGTCTGAGGATAGGGCTCAGGGGTTAAATGCCTCTGGGTGCTATCCCTGGTACCAAAAAAATAAAAATAAGAAGCCTAAGTTCAATGTGACACAAAGCTTAGCTTCTGGACACAGTTCAGAATTAGAACCCTTCAGTTCAGCATTAGTGTCATACAGGGGTTGGGGGTGGCTCAGCAGCCATGGTCCCAAAAGAGAGAGGGACAGAGACAGAGAGAGAGAGAGAGAGAGACAGGGGGAGAGAGAGAGAAAGCGAGAGTCCCATAGTTGAGTGCTTATGGGGACCTGCTAGAGAAGATCAAGGGGCAGAGCCAGTCTCCCAGAGGCATCGCACAAAGACAGAGTGCCAGCCACCAGGAAATCAGATGACTATAGGGGGCAAAACAGGGTCCCATGACATCTCCCCACTTCCAAATGTTGCACCCTCCCACTGCATTTTCTTTCTTTCAGCATTAAATCAAAAGCTCCCCAAGTAGGCTTTTGAGTCTTATTTATTTATTTATTTATTTATTTATTTATTTATTTATTTGGGTACCAGGGATGAAACCCAGGGGCCTTGACCACCGAGCCCCATCCCCAGCCCTTTTTATATTTTATTTAGAGACAGAGTCTCGCTGAGTTCTCAGGGCCTACTAAGTTGCTGAGGCTGGCCTCCAATTTGTGATCCTCCTACCTAACCCTCCCAAGCTGCTGGCATGGCTGGCTGCTCTTGACTGTCTTGTCAACAGCACCAGAAGAACACGAGAAGTCCAATCAACACATCACAGAAGCATTTTTAAGATGAATGTATTCAAAGCACCGGAGAAGCAACAGCCATCTGTCATTCCGACGTGACACTCACGATGGCCCTGTGGAAGTACTCCATCGGCACCTCTGTCTTCTTGATCTCCATGGAGTAACCTTTGCTCCCCACCATGGGGCAGAAAGGCACTTTACTCCCCAGCTCCTGAGCAATTGCAAGGGCCAGGGCTGTCTACAAAGGCAAGAAAGAAAAGGTTTTCATTTTACAGTCTTGAAAACATAATTCAAAGCTATCTATAAAACATTTATTCAAGAGGCTGAACATGGTGTTGCACACTTGTGATCCCTGAGACTCAGGAGGCTGAGGCAGAAGGATGGCAAGGTGGAGTCCAGCCTCAGCCACTTAGCAAGGCCCTGAGCAACTCAGTGAGACCTTGTCTTTAAATAAAATATAAAAGGATTGGGGATGGGGCTCAGGGGTTAAGCGCCCCTGGGATCAATCCCTGGGACAAAGTAAATACATAACACTAACATATCAGGAAGGATTTATTACATGACCTTCATTTTATGTTAAATGGCCAGCAAATAGTGGATGATGCATGAGGCCAAATGTGAAAGTGCTGTGTTGGTCTGCACAAGCTCCCCCTGACCATGCCCTGTGGTCAACTATAAATTGATGCTCAGTACCTTAACTTTGATTGGCAGATGCTAAAGAGAACCAGATGGAACATACATCTCATCAAATACCAAGTTATGGAAAGAAAATGCTCTCAAGTTGGCCCAGGACTGGGAAATGCCATAGACTCTGAGTGCCATTTCATCCTTCCTCATTTCTGAAAGAGAATGAGGTCAGAACCCAGGTGTGCAGGCCCCACAGAGCCTCCTGAGTTGCTGAGGGCCTCACTAAGTTGCTGAGGCTGGCCTCCAACTTTTGATCATCTTGCCTCAGCCTCCCAAGCTGCTGGGACAATGCAAAGTGGAGCTATTGCTTCAAAGATGGCCCAGATTTTCTTTTCAATGCACTTTTGGTTTCACCTCTGAGCAGCTGACCTGGGGGATGATCAGTGAACAATGTTGGGCAAAATCCACTAGCCCATGTGGCAGAGGCTCGTTCTAGTTCTGATATTCTCCCTGTTTTCCAGTGTGGTCTTGAGCACACAGTAGTGCTAATGCTGAATGGCCTCATCTGGCAAATTAAAATACTGCTTAGATTACAAGGAGCCAACAAGATGCCCACAGGATGGTTTTATTGGGACCACATAGTCTTAGATGTGCCTTTAAACTTGGCTTCTTTTGTGGGGAGATTGAACCCAGGGGCCCTCCAACCCTGAGCCCCATCCCTAGCCCTATTGGGTATTTTATTTAGAGACAGGGTCTCCATGAATTGCTGAGAACCTCACTTTTGCTGAGGCTGGTCTCAAACTTGCTATCCTCTTGTCTCAGCCTCCCAAGCAAGCCACTGGGATTAAAGGCATGTGCCACTGTTCTTGGCTCTTGCCATTTTTTGACTAGGAACTTTCATGTAGAAATCAAGCTATTTGGCTTCTTTTGAGAAACCAGGTCTGAACCCAGTGGCCCTCTTTAAGTGAAAGGGCACCACATCCTTGGGCTTGAGCAGTCACTTTGCTTACCTCACTGCCTGAATGCTTAGGCACCTGACTTGGCAAGCCCAAACCATGTATTCTAATAGCAAAGGGAAAATGTCTAAAACAAAACACAGAGGGATGTGATTCCAACAACATAAGGGCCAGGGGAGGCCACAGGCAGCTCTGCCCATCTGTTTTATTTTGCTGGTTCTGGGAATGGAATCCAGAGCCTTGTATGTGCCAGGCAGCTGCTCCACCACTGAGCCCCATGCCCAGCATTTTTTATTTAGAGACAGGGTCTCACTGAGCTGCTGAGGCTGGCCTCCACCTTGAGATCCTCTTGCCTCAGCCTCCCGAGTTGCTGGGTTTACAGGTGTGAACTACTGTGCCTGGTTTTTATGTCCACCTTCTACCCAGAATGTCTCTTTCCTGTTCTTTCACAGCTCCCAACTCCCCATTATCAGTCTCCAGTGTCAAAACAGTGACCATGTCCACTGAACAGCATCCCTGCCTCCCTCAACCAAACACTGAAGGGGTTACCATTACCCTTCCAGTCAAATAGGACCAATACTTGATTAAGAATGGCCCCATGACTGTCCAGCTTTCACCAATTAAAAGCTCATGGAAGGGGCTGGGCTGGGACTGGGGCTCAGTGGTGGAGCACTCGCCTAGCATGTGTGGGGCCCTGGGTTCCACCCTCACCACCACATAATAATAAATAAATAAAACAAAGGTATTGTGTACAGGTACAACTAAAAAAATATGATATTATAAAAAAACTCATGGAAGAAAGGCACATATACCTACCCTTTCCTATGGAGCTCTATGTATCTCACTGATCTTTCCATAGCCTGTCATCTTGAAAGTCTAACTTGTATCTTTTTTATATGTTAATATTATCAGTCCTCCCAACTGATCAATCAATACCCACCAAGATGCATCCCAGACTTTTAAGTTGTTTTTTAAACAGGGTTAAATTATTTGTATTTATTTTTATTTTTTTTTCTTCTAAACAAGTTTAATTTTGTTCCAGTCCTAAATTAGGGGAAGAACTTAAATCTTAAAAAAATGTTGAAAAATCAAGCCATTATAAAGTTAAGCACCCCTCCCATTAGCAATAAATATTGAACTGATATAGGTGACTGAACTGATATAACTGATTTAGGTGTAGATGGACAAAACACAATGCCTTTATCTTCATGTAGTTCTGAGGATCAAACCTGGTCCCACCCATGCTAGGCGAGGACTTTACCGCTAAGCCAAAATCCCAGCCCGCTAACTTGTATGCTATGGATTAAGAAACTGAGAGCTGGGTGTGGGGGTGCATGCCTGTCATCCCAGCAGCTTGGGAGGCTGAGGTGGGAGGATGGCTAGTTGGAGGCCAGCCTCAGCAACCTAGCAAGGCCCTGAGCAACTCAGCAAGACCCTGTCTCTAAATAAAATACAAAAAGGTCTAGAGATGGGACTCAGGGGTTAAGCATCCTGAGTTTGATCCCTGGAAGCCCCCCCCCCAAAAAAAAAAGGATTTCTCAGGTTTTTCTCTGTTTTGGGGGGACAGCCTTGCAGTGCAGGTTGTTTGGCAGCATCACCGGCTACTAACACTGGAGTCCCCCCATCATGTTTTGAAAACCACAAGAGATGACTCTCCAGATACTGGCAAAGATCTTCTGGAGGGCAAAACCAGCCCAGGTTGAAAATCACTGCAGAGCTAATCTCACCTAGCTGGACTTCCAGAAAGAGCACATAGAGAATGGGAACAGGCCACAGCTCAGGGGTTCAGAGATGGTGACTGTCCACACCAACGATACCAAACAGTGAGACTCAGAAAGCCCTGTGGACATTAAGAAAGGGAAATCAGGGGAGGGCGCCCTATCCAAAAGTACCTCCAAAACATCCAGAAAGAAAGGTTCTAACCCTGAAAATCAGACTTCTTAAAAGCAACACTGGAAGATAAAAAGTACCAAATAATACTGAAAGAAACAGCACTGAAGGAAACAGCTATCATGCTGGTGCTGTGGCGCAGTCCTGTGATCCCAGCAGCTCGGGAGGCTGAGGCAGGAGGATCACGAGTTGGAGGCCAGCCTCAGCAAAAGCAAAGCCCTAAGCAACTAAGTGAGACCCTGTCTCTAAATAAAATGTAAAAAGGACTGAGGATGGGGCTCAGTTGTCGAGAGCTCCTGGGTTCAATTCTTGGGGTTCAATTCTTGGTAAATCCACCCTCCAGAAAAAAATGGAAGACGACTTGGACAAGCTAATGTTCCTGTAAGTGCACACTGTATGGCATTCCAGCCTCAGAAAATTTCCCCCAGACACAGGACTTCTTCATCCACCATCAGACACCACACAACACACCCTGGCACCTCCATATGTACAACTTCAAAATTAGAATTCAAGCTTTGATTTCACAGATGATTGTGTTTCTGCTTCTGAAAGGTCAGGAGCCTGCCCCAGGCCTCCCAGCTGATCAGTCAATACCCATCAACACACATCTCAGACCTTTATGTTGTTTATTTCTGAATATTGTCACATTAAGTTACTTATAGCCTGGTGAAACTACTGAGGCTAGCCTTCAAAATGTGATCCTCCTGTCTCAGCCTCCAAAGTCACTGAGATTACAGGCAGGGGCCACCAACCCTGGTAAGAGCCCACTTCTTTACATACAAGAGCGCAGGTTCCTAGTCTCTGGTGCCAAGAGGCCCTTCCAGAGAACAAGCCATGCCCAGACCAGGAGCTCTGGGAAGCCTGAAGATCTGGCCAATCCCCTTGCAGATCCCAACAAGCTTCACCTTGTGTCCTATTTTGTTCCCTAGAAAGCCCGACTCTGAAGGGGAATTATCAAATCCTCTGCCCAATTCCAGCATTTAAAATCGGCAGTTTGAAGCTCAACACTCAATTGAGCCATTTTGTGCCATCAGGAGACTTCCTGTTGCTCTGCCCAGAAAACACTAGAAGCACCTTGACGATCAAAAGCGCCTTTCTGTTATTCGTCAATCATGCATGTAGCCAAAATAGTGGTGGGCAAAGTTCGCATTCAATAAAATACTGGATGACTCATTTTTGCCCCTCCAATAATTTGCCACAGAAGATTTTTAAATATTTTTTAAATTGTGCATGGATATAATATCTTTCTTTTAATTTTTTTAATATTTATTTTTTAGTTGTATTTGGACACAATACGTTTATTTCACTTATTTATTTTTATGTGGTGCTGAGGATCGAACCCAAGGTCCCGCACGTGTGAAGCAAGTGCTTTACCACTAAGCCACAGCCACAGCCCATCACAAATATTTTTGAGGCCCTGGACCAACAGAAACAGATTTTCAGCTGGGTGTGGTGCCTGCCTATAATCCTACAGCTTAGGAGGCTGAGGCAGGAGGATCATGAGTTGGAGGCCAGCCTCAGCAACTTAGCAAGGCTCTTAGCAACTTTAGCAAGACCTTGGCTCTAAATAAATACAAAAAAGGGATGTGGCTCAGTGGTTTAGTGCCCCCAAGTTAAATCACTGGTTAAAAGAAAAGAAAAGAAAAGAAAAGAAAAGAGGGCTGGGGATGTGGCTCAAGCGGTAGCGCGCTCGCCTGGTATGCGTGCGGCCCGGGTTCGATCCTCAGCACCACATACAAACAAAGATGTTGTGTCTGCCGAGAACTAGAAATAAATATTGAAAATTCTCTCTCTCTCTCTCTCTCTCTCTCTCTCTCTCTCTCTCTCTCTCTCTCCTCTCTCACTCTATCTTTAAAAAAAAAAAAGAAAAGAAAAGAAAAGAAAAAGAGTTGCATTTCTCAAGCTAAGGAGACTTGAAAGAGTTCTAGCACAATCCCAATGACCATAGCCTTCTCAGGACTTTCCCCTCCCTCTGGCAAAAATGATTTTCATTCTAGAAGTATGAGTTTGAGATCAGATTCTTTTCTTAAACACACATTGGACCCATGTCACTAAACAAAGACTAGTTAAGATGTATATTCCATTTGGCTTTGACCTGAGGTTTGTCCTCTTGGGCAGCAGAAATCAATAAGAACACAAGGACATTTCCAGTTCCCAGAGGTCCAGCCCACAGCATGACTCTTCCTGTCATCTTCTTGCTTTTGATGAACTCTTCTATGACATCACATGCCTGGTCAATATTACTGTGTTACAGTGGGGAAAAAATGCAGTCCCTGGTCCAGATGATTCACAGACTTGTCCAACCAACCCTGGGTGCCAGCACCCTCCAGGCACTGCTCTGGATGCCCTGACAGTGGAGGTGAGAGAGAAAAGTCTGCCGGGCACAGTGGCCCACACCTGTGATCCCAGGGATACAAGGAGGTTGAGGCAGGAGAATATCAGTTAAAAACCAGCCTCATCCAAAGTGAGGCCCTGAGCAACACAGAGAGACCCTGTCTCTAAATAAAATGCCCCTTCACGTGGCTGTGTGAAAGAATATGGGTCATCTTCTCCTTTGATTGCAATGTAGTAAAACTTCTTTCTTTTTTTCTCAAAAAAAAATTAAGGCCTTTTTCTGTATTTTTCCTGTTAGCTGCATTTGTTAAAATTTTTATACTACATTTAAATAAATATTAAGAATTTATTGCAGGGATGGGTTTATGGGTCAGTGTACAGCACCTGCCTGGCATGTGGGAGGCACTGGGTTTGATCATCAGCACCACAATAAATAAATAAATAAAAAACAAACACATAAATAAATAAAGCAATTATGACTATCTACAACTACCCCCCCCAAAAAAAAGAGTTTATTACATATTAAATGGGTTGGATTTTCTGTATTTGAAACAGTTTCTTTCTATATTAGGCATAAAGTTTAATTTGGACTGGCGGAGTAAGTGATCATTTGATTGGAAAGTTGGTTAGACAGTCTTTGGTTAGTTTCATTTTGTAACCTTCCAGCTAATTGTTGAATTTCATGCTCTTTTGTTCTTTGTTGTTTCTAGTTTGGACCTGGTTTTATGGTTGGTTGAAATAGGAATTTATTTATAGGAAAATAGATTATTTTCCCATTTGAACAGATTGTGTGTTTTTCTGACAGCTTATTCTGTCACAGGCAGATTGATTCAACCAGACCCTTGTGCAGAAGTGTTAGTATATGATTTGGGAAGCCATTTTCAAAAATAACAGCTTTATTGATATATAATTCACATTACCATCAAGGTCACTCCTTAAAAGTGCAATTCACTGAGTTTTAGTATATTCACACAGTTGTGTGACTATCCAGCTATCTAATACTGAAACACATTTGTCATACCCAAAGAAGACACATGCCCTTTAGTAGTCAGTCTCCACTCACTCTTGCTCTATGTAGGCATGAATTTTCTTTCTCTCTTTGTGAATTTACTTGTTCTGGACATGACATATAAATGTAATCATTCAATATATGATCTTTGTATGTGTTTTTTAGCCTGTTTTTGAGGTAGCACATATCAGAACTTCATTTCTCTTATTGCTAAAAAGTGTTATGTTATATAGATACATTGCCATTTGTTTATCCATTTATCAGTTGATGAATATTTGGGTGACTTTCACTTTGTGGTTCTTATGATCATGCTGCTGTGAATACTTATGTTTTTGTGTTGACTTCTTTTTCTTTTGGGTAGATACTTAGGATTGAAATTTATGGGCCATAAGTAACTTTGCCAGACTGTTTTATAAGGTGACTCAACCATTTTATATTTCCGCCAGCAATGTTTGAAGATTCCACTTCTCCATATCTTTGCCAACATTGTGCCATGGTATTTTTCCATAGAAGTCATCCTAATTGGTACGAAGTGGCATTGCATTGTGGTTTTTATTTGCATTTCCCTGACAACTAATGATATTCAATATCTTCATGTACTTGTTAGCCATTGTTTATCTTTGTTAGACAAATGCCTATTTATATTCTTTACCCATTTTTAAAATTGAGCTGTCCTTTTCTTGTTTGGTTGTAGTAGTTCTTCTGTATTCTGGATATACACAAATGTACACTTATCAAATACATGAAGTATATATTTTTTTCTTATTCTATAGTCTTTTTATTCTTATAAGGCCAATAGGTTTTTTGTTCAAGTCCAATTTACCAGTTGTTTGACTGCATATGCATTTTTCTCTGAAATTTTCTATAAGTTAAAAAAACAGACTTTATTTCTCAACATCTTCCATTAAATTTTTTGCTACAGAAACAATGATCATTTAGTTAACTACACAATGGGTTAGAGATATTAAAAATATTTTTGTTTTCAAATATTTTCATCACATTTAGTGAAAGAAGCCCAAGTCTTCTAATTGATATCCAGTGCACTTTTTAAAAATCAGAAAATGTCTTTGATTTTTCTGCTTAGCTCAGAATGCACACATTATTCTGTAAATATCGACAGGTGTCTAATGTATTCTGAGGACTTGACTGGGCTTGGAGATCCAGAGATTCTTGGAACATGGTCCTGTCCTTGAGGAAGCAGAGGTCATGTGCCAGGCTACAGATTTCTACAGAGGGTATTGGCACCAGAGGGGCATTGTCTGCATGAGAAAGCCTCTCAGGGAGTCACGATAGTGCTCTGTCTACAGAGACTCATCAGTGATCAGAACCTTTTGTTATAGCCTATGATTCTTCCTTTCAGACATTTGCTGCTGCTGTGTGTTATGTACATTGGCACCAGTTATTTGTAACAGCAATATTTAGGGATATTGATGTAATGAAATGTAGACATCAATGTGATGACTTTGATACCTAGAAGCAAGCCAGAAGAAAGCCATATTTCTTTGATTTCTTCAGGTTTTCAAGAATGGGAACTTTCTACTTACTAATTAATTCAGAGTGGTGAGAGTGTGTATCTTGAGCTCCAGACCAAACCCAAGCAGTTTTTGGTAGTCAGAGCTAAAATGTGAGTCAAGGAATGAACAGCTGTTTGACTGGAGGGAAGATTTTATATAGAGATTTGGGCGAGTCCTGTTAAGGAATTTAGGTCTTTCTATAATAATGAAGAGCTATTGATGAGTTTGGGTGTTTGGGGGGAACACGGTCCCTCCTGTTATCTGTACCCCAGAAGCTGTTTGTGAGGACTAGAGACAGGAGTCTTGTGGGGCTGTGGGACTAGTCCAGATGAGAGCCAATGAGGACCTGAGCTAGGGCACTGCTGATAGAGGTAGACACACAGACTGGAGATGTTTAGACGGTGCAAGTCAGGATGCTTGGCTGCAATCAAGCATCATAAGTTAAAAGGAGGATTACTGAAGAAAGAAGATTTCTGAAGAAAGTTTCAAAGGAATGAAATGCCACAGAAGCCAGCATGATTTTAGACACTTTGGGGCTAAGCAACAGAGCAGGGGCCATACTCAGGCTCTCCCAAAATAGGGAGGAAAGAGGGTCTCCTTCCAGCTGTGCTTTTTCAAATCCCAAGAGCACTCTTTTTTTAAATTTATATATTTTTTTAGATGTTGATGAACTTTATTTTGTTTATATTTATGTGGGGCTGAGAATCAAACCTGGTGCCTCACACATGCTAGGCCATTGCTTACCACTGAGCCACAACTCCAGCCCCCAAGAGTACTCTTAGCCTTGAGTTTTGTGCCTCCTGCTCAGGCAGAAGCTTTGCTGGGAGCTCCATGCCCTCATTACTAGCATTGCCAGAAGTGGGGAAGGATTGTGGAGCAGAGCCATCTGTTCCTCTTTGGTTATTCAACCTGGCTTGGGCAGATGTTTAAATCTGAAGGGGAAGGTTGGGAATGCCTCAGAAGTTTTTGGCCTGGGTAGACCATGATGACAGCATTTCTGTGCAAGAACAAGTTTCACAAGTGAGTAGATTGAATGCAGGAAGTAAACAGAGTTCACTTTTAGACCAGCTTAGTTTGGGATATGACTGTCAAGATGTTATGTTTCTGTGACAATTCACTTGACTTCATTCATTAATAGAAGCCTCTCTAGGGATTGGTTATTTTCTTTGCTATGACTTTGCAGAGACTAGCATGGATTTTCAGAGGTACCTTTATTAGCTCTTAGATAAATTAACTAAAATTTATTTTATACAGTGCACCTTATTCTGTTTTTTTTTTGTTTTGTTTTGTTTTCTGACTTTTTTTTGTTCCAGGAATTGAGCTCAGGGTGCTCAATCACTGAGCCACATCCCCAACATTTTTTTTTTTCTTTTTTCTTGAGACAGGGTTCTGTTAAGTTGCTTAGAGCCTCACGAATTACTAAGGCTGGGTTTGAACTTGCAATCCTCCTGCTTCATGCTTACAAGCCACTGGGATTATAGTTGTGTGCCACCAACCTGACTGAACAGTCTTTCTTAATGGACAAAGAACAGTAGATGCTGTTTAACTGGTTCTTGCTCCTATGTTAGTGAAGTCTGAATTAAAATTTCTTTCTGCATCTCAAAGAGTACAATATATTGTACAGCAATTCTAAAAGGGTGGAAGTTATATGGTTTCTGTAAACTTCTGTTCTAGATGTAATCCATGAAACATCAGTGTGTGTAGCAGTTAAATAGGAATTTTGGTCAGAGGACAGTGGAAGGCTTGGCTGGCACTACACTGTTACTTCAACAACATCATTCAAACACCAGAATTCTGGGCTGGGGTTGCGGCTTGCCTCACATGTGTGAGGCCTTGGATTTGATACTGAGTTCCACAGAAAACTCATTGTTCTGTTTCCATTAATGAAATACAAAGTCATTTTTGGAGGAATGAAGGATATATCTTATATCTATGTGTTATAACATGGCATGAATCATTTGCTTATGTGATAAACACTGCTACATTTAAGATCAGAGTTGTTTTGAATATTTAAAGTCACTTTAAACATGGTCAGGATTGTTAATAGCATTGCTGGTAAGGCCATTCCATAGATGTCATTTTAGTAAAGAGATCTTGATCTTGCCTGGCTTTGCAAGATATGACAATGAAGGCTTGCTGAGTGCCAAAACTTGGAAGATAAATTGTTGCCCACACCAGCTCTGCCACTATGTTTTTTCTCCTCCATGCCAAGGCAGATGGTCAGATTAAGGTGAATTAGAGAAAAAAAAATTGCTGAGATTAAATGGGAGGTACACATGGTGGGATGAATCCATATTCTCTGGCAGTTGTGGTCCCATTTGGGGCCCCCTTGATAAAAGATTAAAGATATACTCTGTGCTGTTAGTAATGGGAAGTAGCTCAGTGACCTTGGACAAGTATATTAAGGTCAGTGACACTCTACCTGTCCATAATAGTCTCCATCATAGCACTGTTCTGAGGATGAGCAGAGCTACTGCATATCAACTGGTA
The DNA here is from genome assembly GCF_964194105.1 of Spermophilus citellus. Lineage (NCBI taxonomy): Eukaryota > Metazoa > Chordata > Mammalia > Rodentia > Sciuridae > Spermophilus > Spermophilus citellus. The sequence continues at coordinate 1,704,552 of NC_138192.1, read as the reverse complement.
AGCAGAGTGCCAAGAACATTTCAAATTACAAGTAGATTATACTGCACACAACAGTGGTTTTTTTTAAAAAGTGAAATGCAACAGGAGGGCAATAATTTACAGCAGAGGTATCACAAGGAACCACAAATTGGCTCTTAGCTTCAATGGAACTCAAGCTGTAGCAGGTGTTATTTCACAATTTTAACTAAAATCAGCATCAGAGGAGAGATGTAAATTTACATAATTTTAACTATAAGCTGTTAAATTTCTGTGCTTTTTTCACCAATTTACCTAAAGCAAGCCATTTTCATTTGTAAAACTCTAAAAATCAATAATTAGAAGGTGCAATAACTGAAAACTATGGTTGGTTTCATCTTTTGTTTAGTGGATACTGCTTCTCAGTGAAGATGACAATACTTGGATATTGTGCTTGCAGAGCTCATAATCTAGGTTCCATGGTTACTGAACTCTCAGGATTAGTAGTGTTTAATGTAGATATGAATTTGGGTATGATGTCTTTGGAACACGTGAAGAGTAATCATCTCAGTAAAAATTCACTAAAAGCTTATGGTTTAGCAAAATTGTACCTTTGAGAACACAAAACATGACAGTTCTGAAGAACCTGAAAAAAATTAGAAGAAGATAACTTTCTAAGGGAATCCGAAACACATACCATCCACAGTTATCACTGAAATGATTTTTATAGATTTTGGTGGACGTGGCATGAGTTTTTTGGGTTCTTTTAAAAAAAAATATTCACTAGTTCTAATCAGTGATACATGGGAGTAGAAAATGCTTCAATTCATTGCACACAAAAGGAGCAGGTGTTGGGTTCTTTTAGAGAAACAACCTTAAAGTATAGTATCATTGCAAGGGAAAAAGACAGTGGATGGTTTTCAAATGGATATCCTTGCTAAGCTGTAAAATGTCTTGAATATTGTGGCAGAGCTATGGATGGTTATATTTATGATGAATATTAAGGTTGTATCTTCTATAAGATATAGTAATTTTCATTCTTGGTCCAGTTAGCTGAGCTCAGTAATGAAGAATATGCTTTTAGAGTGTTATATTTAATACCACCTGTTAGAATATTTACATAAAATTTCCTGTTTGTTATTGGTATTTAAAAAAAAATCATTTGGGGTCTGTCTTCACATCCTTTTATATTTCTAATCCAGAATGACCTCTTAGAGCTGGTAGACTCTATACTTGCTGTGTATGGAATAATTTTTCATCTTTTTTTTCTGAGTTCACTTAAAATATGAGAGATACTTGTCATTTTGGAATTCTAAGCTGTTAGGATACAGTTCTTCAGTCATGTTATCATTGAAATTTAACATTTTAACCTTTAATTAGAAGATTCACTGTTCTAGGCTGTGGCATGTTTCCATTTCTATTCTTTCATCATGTGATTTAAGTGTTGATAAACTTTACAAATTATTCCAAAAGAAGACATGGAATAACTTTGTAATTTGTTACTGTCTATTCTGCATGAAATCCAGCACTTTCAACAGTGCCATACAGAGAGCACATGTACAGTAAATATTTATTTGAATTAGAGAATAGCTTTAGGGCAGCTTGCAAAGTAATGTTTTCAGTATTCAGTGACTGAGCCTTCAGTACTGGTAGTTTAGCTAAATATTCAGACTTCATTTGAAGCCAGTAAACAGACAACTATGTAATCCAGGGAGACAAATTTCTTCAATTTTCTATCCAATAGTAATTTTTTTACAATCATGTTTATATAGAGTAAAAGTCAAAGGAAAAGGTGTATTTGCAGCAGTTACATGAGTAAGTTTGCTGCAGTGAAAGATTTTCGGTATGCTGATGGAAAAGGGACAATTTAAATTAGATATTATAAAATTCAGGTAGCTCTTTTTACAGACAGTTTTACTGAGGTCTAATTGAAATTCAATAGACTTCATGTTTAAAGTGTATGATTTTGTCAGTTCTGACACAGGTGCACACCCAGGAAACCATCATCACAATAAGGAGAATGAGCAGATCCATCACCACCCCAAATTTCTTTGTACTTCTATCCTCATGGTTCTCTGTCCCTTTTTCCAGCCAGCCACTGACCTCCCTCCCTACTGTCACTGTAGGTTAGTTTGCTTATTCTAGGGTTTTATGTAAGTAGAATTCTATAACATGAAATTTTATTTTTTGGCTTCTTTCACTCAGTGTAATTATTTTGAAATTTATCTCTTTCTGATGATATCAATAGTTTATCCCTTTTGTGTGCCAATGAGCAAGGCAAGCTGGCAAGAGAAGAACCTTGGCACTGCCCTCTCCCTCATCTCCTCTGTGGGCCTCACTGTAGCCTGAACAGTTGGCTAATACTCCAGAGTAACAGGAGGCAGGAATCCACTAGGCAGCTCTTTGGTCAGTCATATTTCTTAGAATGCTGCTGCTCTTTTTTTTGCATTCAAAGCAAGCTGTGGTTAAGTGCTGAGCAACTTACTGAGGCAGCTTTTCTTCCTGGCCTCCTCCTGATGCACCTGCAGTCCTCACTGTGCATCCTGCTGACTGACAAGGCATTCTGCCAGCCCCAGCTTCATGTGCTTCTGGTGTGTTGCAGGCTCTGCAGGTGACTGGGAAGGTGAGGGAGGATGGCCATGCCTGATACAGGCACTCTGTGCTTGTGGACTGCCTTTGTTCCACTAGGCTGCACTTTCAGAGCACAGGTTCAAGGATAAAATTGTTGAGGATTTCAAGATGGTGAGCACAGCACAGCAGAACAACAGGGAGGCCTTTCTGGGCATGGGACCTTTGGTACTTGTGAGGCTGGCACTCACTGCCCAGAGTCAGAAGGAGGAATGCTGTTGGTATTTCATGAAAATATGGCCTTGGACAAAGTTCACTTGGACTGGAGAAAGGCTCTGTTTGGGAACTCAGTGGTCAAAGACCTGCTGAGAAAATCACAAACCCAGTGCTCTTGCCTGAATTTACCTGGAAAAGATGAAGGAGGCATCTTTGAGGTTCCATGTATTGTGGATAAGAAGTGTGACTATCAATCTGGATTTGGTCCTTAAAGAGTGCTACATGTGGGAGGAGGGGCCTGACCTCTTGGACTTGTGTCTCCATTTCTTTCTGGAGAGAACAAATCTGACTTCACAGCTGCTGCTGAGATCAGGCAGTTGTGGGCGGGGGTGGGGAGCTGGTGCTTTGTGGTCCTGTGCTCAGGTAGTTACGCAGTCAGGTTAAGTCCACTCACCACCAGTGGCATCCTGGCCAACTACATGCTTGAGTCCCAGGGCCTCAATGCTGAGGAGCCTTGGACCAACTCCATGTGGCAAAACTGCACTCAACTTCACATGAGGATCTGTGTCTCACTACCACACCTAGGCAGTCATATCCAGCTTTGAACATATGAACACACAAGGTAATTTTCATGGAAAAACTGCCCTGCCAGTGTCAACCACATCATCCTGGCTGATGGATCCTCTTCTCATTTTAGGTTTGAGGAGATTGAGGCATGGACACTAAAACAAAATGCAGAGGTCATGTGAAAATATAGCTGTGATTTGAGCCATGAATGTTATGGAGCCCACTCTCTTTCTCCTGTGTCACCCTGTCACCATGTCCATTTTTGGTTTGTGGAAAGCCTACTTATTGCAGAGTGTATAAGAGGATGGACTGACATATGGCAGTCTCACAAAGCATTTCATGTGATGTCTCTTTCTGCAGAATTGGGTGATGGGGGGCAAAGCCACCTTCCTAATAGCCAGGGAAAGGATGCACTTCACGCTCACTTGGCAGGGGCCTCTGCCCACTTGAAGCCAAAGAGAAATGAAGGACAGAACTTTAAAAGACAAAGTGATCTTTTCCAAACCATGATCCATTTAGGGGATTTTCCAGGCAGCACCTTTGAGTAGCACCTCTGTTTTGTACAGTGAGTCTAATTCTGTGTTTGGTCCACAGACATCTGATGTCCCATTATTCTTTCTCCTGACCATCACTTTGACTCACTACTGGGCATCTCCTCCAAGACAGCTACCTGTGGGGCAATAACTCATCCCCATGAGAAAATGTGAGACACCAAAAAAACAAAGCAAAAAACTAGTTAAGAAAGTACAAATAATAAATAAAATCAATGGCCCTTGTTAGCTTTAACAAACTGATGGATTTCTTTCCCCATGAAACAATGAAAGTTCACGTGGATTACCCAGTAAGTTTTGAAATGCAGACGACAGTCATTATTCCAGGATATCAGGTTAAAAACATTCTTAGGAAACATGCAACCTTGTTAATTATGTTATGTTTTTCTTCAACCTGGAGTGAATAACAGAGTGAAGTTTACTGCTTAACACTAAATTTGTTACTGCTCTGCTCTTCACAATCTCACATTTTTATTTTACCCATAATGTGCATTCATTTTCCTCAGGCTGATTAATTTTCATGTGAGAAAGATACTTGCCTCCGTGGGCATAGCAGGTCACTCTCAGGCTTCATCATGATGTGCTCACCAGGCCCTCATGTGCTCACACATGAACTTCACACCCATCTTACCTGGATGTACAAAACCACATCATCACTAGATTCTTAGCCATGAAAATTTCTTGTGCCACCTTTGCTTATGAGATTGATGGAAGGGGCTGACTCTATGAATTGTTGTCTCTTCTCAGAGTTTCTAGTGATGCTGATGATGGCAATGATGGTGATGGTGATGATGGTGATGACAACTTTATTAAAATGACATTTAGAAGCATTCCTAATATTCAAGCAAACTCCTTTGTCCTGGTGTGGCAGGAAATAAAAGTGGAACTGGACTTTAATTTAAATAATAAGAAAGTTCAATTGCAAGGGCTTAATTAGAACACAGATAATTAGAAGGTTACAGGCCATAGCACTGTTGTAATTTTTTAAAATATTTTTTCTTAGTTGTAGATGAACAAAGTATCTTATCTTTATTATTATTATTATTATTATTATTATTATTATTATTATTAATGTGGGTCCAGTATCAAACAGATTGCCTCATGCCTACTAGCCAAGCACTCTACTACTGAGCAACAACCCTAAAATCTTACCTGGTATTTTAAAAATATTTATTTATATTTTATTTATTTGTATGTGGTGCTGAGAATTAAGCTCAGGGCTTCATATATGCTAGGCAAGCACTGTACCACTGAGCCACACCTTCAGCTCTTTCCTGGTACTTTTTAAATACCTGTTTTACATAAATTTTAATTAGTAGCTTTAACTGTTTTCCAATATCTGTTTGGATTAAATCAATAACCTAGAAATCAGTGAAGCAAAGTCTAGTTTTATATCAAATTCTGATTTTACTTCCTCTTTCTTCCCCAGACCAGACACCTTATCCCCGTGTCTGAATTAAGATTCCCCCTTGAGGAATTTACTGTATGTTGTCCACATTCCAAACTCCAAAATTTACCTATTCCTTAGTTTTAGAAAAGTCTTACACAATTTGTCCAGAGGTACCAAAATCTCTTAGAGTACTCAGAAAAATCCATATCTGAGTCTTGCCTTTTAGGGAGCAGTTTGAATTATAAGTATGCAGCCTTTAAGGCAAGTAGGTGGATGATCTGCAGCTGGAAGGAACCATTTCATCAATACCTTGCATCTAAAAGGCACTTCATTTGATTCCTTTTATTAGATACTGTGAATAAACCTACAATAAAAATGGAAGTGAAGTAATTTCTTTAACAAAAGTGTTCCATTTTCTTTAGATATTTATCCAGAATTAAAATTACTGGGTTATAGGGCATTTTTTAAACCAAGAATTGTTATTTATTTTTATTTATTTAGGCACTTTACCACTGTGTTACATCCCTATTTTTTTAATAAGAAAGGATATCTCTGAGTCACTTAAGCCATTGCCAAGTTTCTGAGGCTGGTCTTGCATTTAAGTTCCTCCTGCTTCATCCTCCAGAGCCACTGAGAGTGCAGACATTCACAATAATATCCTGCTTCAAAAAAATTATTATTAGGGGGATTATATGGCATTTTTATTTTGAACTCTTAAGAACCATGATAGGGGATGGGAATGTGGCTCAAGCGGTAGTGCGCTTGCCTGGCATGCGTGCAGCGCTGGGTTTTATCCTCAGCACCACGTACAAATAAAGATGTTGTGTCTGCCGAAAACTAAAATGAATAAGTAAATATTAAAATTATCTGTCTCTCTCTCTGTCTCTCTGTCTCTCTGTCTCTCTGTCTCTCTCTCTCTCTCTCTCTCTCTTAAAAAAAGAACCATGATAGTTTTTCAAAAGTATCTTTATTAACTTTATATTGTTACCAAAATTTTTATCTATACATATACACATATACTCTGTAGTCCCTACTATCTTTCAGATATTTGTTTGTGTTAGTGTGGTTTGGTGCTAGGAATTGAACTCTGGGGGTGCTTACCACTGAGTTATGTCCCCAGTCCTTTTTTTTTTTTTGAGACAGGTGATATATCACTAATATCTCACTAAGTTGCTTATAGCCTTGCCATGTTGTTAAGGCTGTTTTTCAAATCACAATCCTCCTGACTCTCCTCTCCAGCCTCTTTCAGATTATTATAATAACCTTTTCAACAACACTGCCCAGGCTACATAAAATCTCTTTGACTGATGCATTTTATCCCTGTGGAAAGTTTATATGAAGTAGCCAATGCAGGACTATTCTGTAAACATTTGTTGGAATAAACAGGGATCATTGTTTTTTAACCTCCTTTCTTAACTACTGTTTGGTATCATACATCATAAAAGTGCTGGGAAAAGAATGTAAATTCATTTGTTTGAAATCTACAGAGATTTACATAAGCTCAGTCACCTCTTGTTCCAGAGCTTGGAACTTCAGGACATAGTAATATAAACAAAATATGTTAAAGTTGAGACATTCAGTACACACATCCACACACACATACAAAAAAACTTTCTAGGAGCAATTGGTAGTTATGGCATTATTACTAGTGTATCAGGGATATAGTAACATAAACAAAATATGTTAAATTTGAAACATTCAATATACACATACACACACCCACAAAAAAAGCCATTTTTTTTTCTAAGAGGAATTGGTAGTTCTGGCCTTATTACTAGTGTATCATGGTTGGGGAAGGATTCAGGAAGTGCTAAAATCTCACTCAAGTCAAGAGTAGTTTACTGGATTCCTCCCTATTTCACCTATAATACAAGCTAGAGTGAACTTTATCTGTCAGCAACAGCAGTTGGGAAAATATGCTGGAAGATTTTTTTTTTTTTAGATAAATTGACAGCTTTGATATTTGGGTATTTTTGTGTCTTGGTCACAGCTGATGAAACACTTGTGAAGGCTTGTGTGGCTCCTAGATATCACCATTTTTTGTATCATTTCTTTCATATTTCCTTCTTTCTTTCTTTTTTTTTTTTTGTGGTGCTAGAGATTGAACCCAGGGCCTTGTGCATACAAGGCAAGCACTCTAAAATCTGAGCTACATCCTCAGCCCCTCTCTCACATTTCTCTTCACTAGAGGTGATGATGGTATTTGGGGATTTTGTCCCAAATGTGGTACATTTCTTAAGACTTGACTAATATCCAATGTATCTAAATCTCTCTACTCATTCATGATTTTGCCAAAGAGACACTCACAGTAGTTTTTTCCTTAAATGTATCTATAGATGGAGGGAGAGTGTCTCATTTAATATTCTGCTTTATTTTCAAACATCATTCCCTCTTAATATTTGCTTTTTATAGTGTTGCTAAGGTTGGAACTGACTATCTTGCACATTCTGCACACACACTCTAACAGTGAACTTTGCCATTATGTCCCAATTCTAACTTTAGGTTGGATAGATTCATTCATTCACGTCTAATGTTATTTTTCATACGGTCAGTTTTACATATGCCTTTCTATTGCTCTTAACAATACTATTGATCTACATATGGTTTCAGATTTGATTCATATTATGATATATTGGTCTGTATTATTTCAATATAGTTTCATAATATACATTAAACGTGTCTCACAACAATAACTATATTATTTGTTTTTTATTAAAGGTTTTGGGGTATTTTACATATATTTTATTTCTAAGATATTTTTTTTTGGTCCCTTCTTTTCTTTTCTTTTATTTGGTACTTGGAATTAAACTCAGGGGAATTGAGCCACATCCTCAAACCTATTTTGTATGACATTTAGAGACGGTGTCTCACTGAGTTGCTTAAGGCCTCACTTTTGCTGATGCTGGCTTTGAGCTCACAATACACCTGTCTCAGCCTCCCAAGGTACTGGGATTACAATTGTGCACCAACAAGTCCAGCTCTCTTCTTGTATTTAAAGAAAAACATGCTAAAATTTTGATAGGAAAATATTATATACTAAATTGAGTTAAAATAGTTGTCTTTGTAATGATTAGTTTTATTTATGCACATGGTATTTTATGTGCTTTTGTAAATTTTTATTTAGTTTGTGATAAGTTCCACATATTTTCCTTGAAATCCATTATACATGTGATGTATTTAACAGATGTAACTTCAGTATAATACTTATGTGGTAATTTGTACTCTAATTAAACCAAAAATCTTTCTGGGCTCCAGAAACCATTTTTTCTCAAACTTTATTATTTTTATTTTTCTGAAGCATCTCCTCTTTCCTCCTAGGCCCCATTTTTCTACTGTATTAACAAGTATAGCTCTAGTCTTATGCTATCACATACTTGTACACTGTCATGGTACACACATACTATAATTTCTACAGGTCTAAGCTGCTTGGTGAGAAGTATTTCATATAAAGTTTTCATGATGAAATAACAGCAATTTCTATTCCATCTTTAATTCATGAGAATTTGTTTTGTATCCTCATCAATACTTTGTATTCTTTTTGTTGTTGTTGTTTCTTACTGGAAATTTAAATCAGGGATACACAGAGACTGGGTCACACATAGTTGCTTAGGGCCTTGCTAAGTTTCTAAGGTTGGCTTTAAATTCAGGATTATCTTGCCTTAGCCTCACAATCCAATGGGATTAGAGCTGTGTGCCATGGAACCTGGTTCTATTTTATTTTTTATTGAAATATATATTACTTCTGAAAATAATTTATTCTTGATATTAACAAAGCATAGAATACCATTTTCCCCCACAAATAACCCCCCTTTTTTGGAAAAGATGTCATATTTTTGGAAAAGATGTCAGTAGTGCCAGATGTATAATTTATTAATATCTAAATGGCAAGATTATTATTATTATTATTATTATTATTATTATTATTATTATTATATGTATTAGTTACAAAACTTTATCTGTTCATATTATTATAAGGTATATATTCTTTTTTATAACTTCATAGCATACATCATTGTGTATCAAAATGACCTTTTGGGGGTTGGGAGGTGAGGGGAGGGATCATGGGGTTAGACATGATGGTGGATTTTGATGTATATTATTATATAAAGTATATGTATAAAGAAGTGAATTCATGTAAATATAATTTGTATACAACCAGAGAAATGAAAAATTGTGCTCTATATGTGTAATAAGAATTATAATGCATTCTGTTGTCATATAATTAAAAAAATGTTTAAAAATTAAAGATAAATGATGACATTATGTTCTAACTGAAAATAAATACTACTACTTTTAAAAGTTGAAAAAAAAAAAAGGTCGGTTAGTCAGTTGCAAACTTTATAAAGTACAAAATGTATCCTGAACATTTGGTAATACATAAACCTAGATGAAGGTATTTATAGTGTTCTCAGCAAAATTAAAAAAAAAATACCATATAATTCATTTTTTGCAATCTATACTCATAATTATATGAGATGCTTTTTGTACATATACATGTATACTACCATTATATATAATTAATAAATAATTACTACATCTCACATTAACTACAATTTATTTCAAATTAATTTGTCTTTTGAAAGCACCAATATATGACTGTCTTTGATATATACACTTGGTGTTTCTTCAAATTTGTCACTTTTATGTATTATGTTTTTTTTTTATTCTCCTTTTTATAGAATTTCTTTTTCCAAAGTATTGAGATTAATGAATTTTAAACAATTCAGTCTAACGGTGCAGTCTGTAGATTCTCTTTTTTAACCTAAGACAAAATACATCCCAATTTCAATAGGCTTATTGTTATGTAAATGACTTTTAAAAACCTGCATATATAACACCCATACATGACCTTAATCTGGACTATTGATATCTGGGTGGAGGGGATCTCAAAGTGATCCATGGAAAAGGTAGAACAGGGATGGATCAGGATGTGAGATTGGTGGATACTGAGTATGTAGTAGTGAGTATTTATGAATAAATATTTGTGGAATAGGTACGGGTAGAGAAAAAAGTGCTGTGAATGAAAGAAGGAAAGAATGACCAGCTCAAGAGTTCATATTTAAAAAGTCTAATGGTGGATCAATGGTAGTATGAGGGTAAAGGGTAATTTCATTGGAGGCAGAAATAAGGTAGAAATGAAAGAAGAAGGTAACTCTGGCACAGTCCCCAAGAGAAGAAAGAGTCAAATGAACACTACCCTCTACCCTGTATATTCAATATATATATATATATATATATATATATATATATATATATATATATATATAATTTCAAACTTCTATAACATTAGATTAAAGTCAGCCAGCCTCAGCAACTTAGTGAGTCTCTAAGAGCACCAGTGAAACATTTTTTTCTTTAAAGAATAATTTAATAAAGGCTGAGAGTGTTTCTTAGTAAAAAAGCATATCTGATTCCAATTTGTCATGAGAGAGAGAGAGAGAGAGAGAGAGAGAGAGAGAGAGAGAGAGATCGTGAAAAAATTTAAAAAAAGTAATCAGTGACACTGTTAGTGTCAAGGATGTAAATAATTTAAAAGTAATAGTGAGCTAGTTGGAAAACTCATCTAGGTTATTAACTACTGCTTGGTAAGTTAGTCTACTCTCCAAAATATAAAAGTGAGAGAGGACTTCTTTATTAAAGTGTATATAAGAAAAAAATAGGACTTTTGACACAGCTTTTAGTTGACCCAGCTTTAGCGGGTGATTAGGGTTCTGTAAAGATGATAAATCCTTGAGTTATTTGGAATAATGTGATTTTATCTAGTCTTCATAAATGAAGATTGAGGTCTAATATAAATCAGGCTTGGCAAAGAAAAAACATTTCAATGAAAAGTAAATGTATGAATAAACACATAAAAAATATTTAACCAAAAGTCAACCTTCAGAATATTTATGCAATTATGTAATCACCAGTAATGTAAAAAACAATGACAACTAAAGAAAAAGTGAATTAATAAAAAACAAATTATTAAGGTAATGAATGAATTAATTAATGAATAGCTAACAAGTGCAAAGATGTAATGTGACTGGAATTGTCAAAGTCAGCTTGTAGCCATGAAAAAGTGTAAAGGTACATAGAAATGGTGTTTTACTACTTACTGAGACATACCCTATGAACTATAAATTCCACTCCTAGGTGGGAAGAGTGGAACACAGAACCCATTCACCTGGCTCTCTCACTTGGGAACTGTGCAAAAAATTACCTTTTTCTTTCCCTCAAATTTCATTGTTGCTTCCAAGAATACTACCCTCTATATTCATGCTATCATTGTAGACTTGTAGCATGTGAATCCCTCTACTGTTCAAGTTTTTCTTCTTTTTTTTTCATTGCTCTTTTTCTCCCTACCCCCATATCATCCACCAATACTTATTTTTATAGCAAAATCTACATACTCAGCAATCACCAGTCTTATATCTTACTATATCCATTTTCTACCTTGTGCATGACCACTTTGTGATCCCCTCCATGAAAACATCAATAGTCCAAAGTGATCAGAATGGGGGTAAAATTTGCAGAATATTAAAGGTCAGTTATACAACAAGAAAGCTATTTATTCACAAATTGCTTTAACCTTATAAACAGTTATAAGTGTCAATACACTTTTCTCTGGGCTAGGTCCTATTATTGGAAGAAAACTTTGCCTTAAAATAACCCCATACAGAGGCATTTAATGCAATTAACAGGCTAATAATAATAATAATAATAATAATAATAATAATAATAATAGTAATAAGTGAGGTGGGGAGGATTTCAGGGTTGTGAAGCATAACTGTAATATAAGTTACCTGAAAGGACATCACAGGATAATTTTATACACTGTCTGAAGACATATATATATATTATTTATACAAAGTGTTTATGTGTTCTGTAGTGAGGGTGCACAAGTCCAATACACAGTCTTTTTTTTTCTTGAATATTTTTTGTTGTAGATGGACACAGTATCATTAGTAGTTTGTTTGTTGGCTTTTTTTAATATTTAATTTTAGTTTTTGGCGGACACAACATCTTTGTTTGTATGTGGTGCTGAGGATGAAACATGGGCCGCCCACAGTTCAGGCGAGTGTGCTACCACTTGAGCCACATCCCCTCTTGGGTGGCTTTTTAATGTGATGCTGGGTGTTCAACCCAGTACCTCATGCATGTTAGGTAAGTTCTCTACCACTGATCCATAACCCTAGTCCCCAAAGTCCTTTACTTAATTTTTTTTGGGGGGGAGGGGGAGTGTATTCATGTAGTGCATGGTATTGAATCCATGGCCTTATATCAGCAAAACAAGCACTCTACTGACCAAGCTATATTCTCATCCCTGATCTGTAGTTGGTTAACAATGACAATGGAGCAGCCTGTCATTCAGACTTTGATTCTGTGCCCACTTGCCTCAGGTTGGAGGCAGTGCCTGAAGCCTTGACCAATCAGTCTCTTAGGTGAGAACTGTCCAATACTCACGCAGCCAGTGATGAGGGGGAGGACTTCCACAATCTTCTGTTCCCTTGATGTCTGGAACCTGCCATTTTTTCAATCTTTTTGTAGGCTTCTGTCCTGGATCCAGAGCCCAGGTGTCTGTGCTATGCAGAATCTGAAAACAAACCACAGGGCGAACGCTGAGAACCTTGAGAGCCAGGAAATGGTAAGTGTGCCTTGTTATATTGAGACTGCTTAGGAAGGTGGCTTAAAGCTGACAGGAGTGGCAATGGTGGAAACTGGCAGTCATGGCTAGGGGCTCCTCCTCCTTCTCTCCAGAGTCTTCTGGCCAGAGGGTTCTCTGTGGTAGCTTAGCCTTCACCTCCCTCTGACAAGTCTAGTGAGGCTTAGATCAGAAGTTGAAAACCTGGGCATTTTGTTCCATAACTGTATGGTATTTTCAGCTTCTTTCTAAAGCCCTTTGTGGGATTCCATGTGCCATGAGTCCTGCATGTCTCCAGATTGCATAATGAACACTGAGATAATTATCAGGAGAGAAGTTCAAATCCATTTATTGTATTCATGCATGAGAGAGGCTGTTAATTTTAGGGCTTATTACTCATGAGGGTTTGTTTGTTTGTTTGTTTGTTTATTTGTGTGTGTGTGTGTGTGTGTGTGTGTGTGTTGTTTTCTTTTTGGTACAAGAAATTCAACCCAGAGGTGTTCATCCACTGATTCACATTCCCACCCCTTTTTTAATATTTTTATTTAGAGACAGGGTCCTTTTGAATTTCTTAGGGTCTCACAAATTTGATGATGCTGGCTTTTAACTCATTCTCTTCATGAGTCCTGAGATTTTTAAATGTAGCAGAAGCAGTATCTCAAATCCAAAACAAAAATCTGAAATCCAGAACTTCAGTTTAGCTCTCCATAGGTCTCAGAATAAACACCTAGTTTTCTAGCTCTCTGTTCACATATCCAAATCTGTCCCAACCGGCAGGACACATCAACATGGATGGTGAACCTAGGTGGAGAGGAATGAAGGGACAAGAGACACGAGGGATGACAGCAAGACAGGAGTTCTGATCAAGCTGTAAATTTTTATTGTTCACACAGGGGTATTTATATGCTGGGGATGGGGAAGCTCTCTAATCAGCAGTTGCTGGATGTGGGTGGTAAAACTGCCAGCTGCAGGATGTCTGATGATCCTGATAACCACAGGATGTTTCAGGAAGATAGGTAGCTGCAGGGTGTCTCCCAGGGGGCTGTTTCTTGTAAATGTCAGGCTATTCTTTGAAGGAGAATTTCCTTCTAGCCCCTGACACAAATCTAGGGTTCTCTGTTCACAGAGAATAAGTATAAAATATAATAGGTAGTATAATGACCATGTAATGTGAATAATGGGCCTCACTCAAACACACCTGGTGGCTAACTGAAAGATGTTAATGAGCACCATTAAGGCCTCTTTTAAATGTAAAAGGCCTTGAAGCTGACTTGTGGGAACACATTCAACAAAGTCCTTTGTCCCAGGGGTTATTCCTGATTGAATTTGAAGAAAAAAAGGATGGGTCACAGAAAGAATGAAAGTGAACTCATATGGTAGTCAGGATGCCTTTTCCAAAGCCTGTTCTAAATGCATTATGTTCCGCGTTCTGCCCAAAACCATCTGTAAACTTCTAAGATGGTACACAAAAATGAGTTTTTTTTTTCTGGTATTATTCCTCATACCACATGGTGGTCATTCTATTTCTTCTTGCTTAAATATATTTCTTTTCTTCAAAATTTTTGAGACAAGCACCCAGATTCAATTTGCAAACTGAGAAATTTTGGTTCATCTCAAAACTCCACTTTCAGCATTATCGATCATTATTTTCCCATGTTTTATTTCAAATGTATGCATCATTTATAATGTTTTTCTTCAAGAACTGGAGGGAATTTTTCAAAGATTTTAGTTTATCATTCTGAAATTTTTACATGAGAAGAAAGCAGAATAAAATTAGGTGACATGAAAAAGAATGAATCTCTCCTAAATGAGGTTTATGTGTCTCAATTAAGGATTTTTAAAAAGTGTAATGGGTCATCAAATGAGGGTTGTGTAACATTCCAGAAGGCACTAAAAGAAAACAATTTTCTTAACAATTTACATTATCTTGAAGAGAAGTATTAAATATAATGAAAAGGAAAGGTGAAAGTAAACAAACAGATCTGTTAACCTCCTTTTTTGTTTACATATTAAAACAATTCTTAACAGATATTTACCCAATTTAAATTAAACCATTTAAATCACGTGAATAAAAAAAACTATTTGGATCCATTTTTTCATAAGCGCTCATCATATATAATATATGGACATACGTACATTCAAACATATAACACAAAACACAAGTGTGCACACATAATATAATACATATAACACATAACATAATAGTAAAGGCCTTATGACTTTTTACAGGTGAACTCTCCATTGCAATGTTTAAAAACTCTATAGTCAAAAAAAAAATAGAACTGATCAGCAAAACATTAACCTAGGTCTGTATGAGCTCAAAAAACAAAATAGAACTTCATGATATGGGAAAGGGCAATAATAAAATAGATATTGAAAAAAGCATCCTGATTCTGTCGCAGATGTAAGGATAGCCAAATTGGAGTTTTGGATATCAGCTGTTACAGATTTGAGCCAAATCATCTTCTTTTTGGTCTGTAGAAATCACTTTAGTTAATCTCTCTGGAATCCAAATCGGCTGCTGTTCTTCCTGTGGAAACACACAAACAGGCCCCCGACTCCAGACAATCACTGGGTCAGGACCTTGGTTAATCTCTCTGGAATCCAAATTGGCTGCTGTTCTTCCTGTGGAAACACACAAACAGACCCCCGACTCCAGACAATTACTGGGTCAGGACCTTTCCATTGTCCTGTTAGAATATCTTTCCAAAGTACCTTGGGCTTATGTACATTTTTTGGACACATATGCCTTTCTGCAGCACTAAGTCCTGATGAATCCAAATTTAAAAAGTTTAGAGTAAAAAGGGTTATTTTAAGTTTATCTTTGGGGAATATATACCCCTTCCCAATTCCCTCTTTTTGCTTTAATAAGTACATTTTAATAGTTTGATGAGCTCTTTCAACTATGCCTTGTCCCTGTGGATTGTATGGGATTCCTGTTATATGAGTAATGCCAAATGATGAGCAAAATTGTTTAAAAGAGGTAGAAGTATAACCAGGGACATTATCTGTTTTTAACTGTTTTGGAATACCCACAGTGGCAAAATTTTGTAGGCAATGAGCTATAACATCTTTAGTTTTTTCTCCAGCATGAAGGGAGCCCATCAAAAATCCAGAAGAAGTATCAACTGTAACATGCAAATATTTTAATTTTCCAAATTCTGGCAAGTGTGTGACGTCCATCTGCCAAATATGGTTAGGTATCAATCCTCTAGGATTGACTCCAAGATTAACTTGTGGTAAAAGTCACACAATTTTGACATTGTTTTATTATTTGTCTAGCTTGTTCCTTAGTTATTTTAAAATGCTTTTGTAAAGTATTAGCATTAACATGGAACCTTTTATGAAAATTCATAGCTTCTTCTAGTTTAGAGAAAATATGTATGTCATGTGTAGTTTTATCTGCTAAATCATTGCCCAAACTAAGGGCTCCAGGCAATCCTGTATGTGCCCTGATATGTCCTATAAAGAATGGATCTTTTCTTTCCCAGATTAGACTTTGTATAGTGGAAAGCAAAGAGAAAACAGTAGAGGAAGGGGAAATCCTACCAGCATCTTCAAGGGATACTATAGCATTAACTATATACTGACTATCAGAAAATAAATTAAATACAGAATCTTTAAACATCACAAAAGCTTGTAATACTGCATTAAGCTCTACCTTTTGAGCTGATTGTTTGGGTGCTAAAAATGTAAAAGTTTGATCAGGTGTAACTATTGTTGCTGTATCATTATTTCACCCATCAGTGAATATATTTGGAGCATTCATGATAGGTGTTTTTCTTGTCATTTTTGGAAAAATTACAGGATGCAATGACCAAAAAGACAATAAAGGATTAGATGGTAAGTGATTATCAAATGAAACATTAGATTTGCACATGATTATTGCCCAAGTATTTAACTCATTAACTAATTCATCAATTTTATTCATAGTATATGGAGTAATAATTTTATTGGGAGAAATTCTGACTAGCTAGAAAGACCTTCTCTTTTACTTGAATCTTTTTCTCTTTCTGACTAACTTGAGAGACCTTCTCTTTTACTTGAATCAATATGTCTTCTCCTTCCTCTAACTTTGTCTGAATTGAAGGCTTTGGACTAAGCAAACCAGATACAAACGTCCACAATGGCAATGTGCCAACTGGCAGAGTCCCTGGGTTGTTGTTTTCTATTCTTTTTAAATCTTCACCATGATGGCTCCATTGTGATATATTTAACAACTCCTCCTTAAAAAGCCATGGGCTACATTTTTGTATTGTATCAACGTATGCCTTGACTGCTCTTGATTTTACTGGGATGCCTCCTTCCTCTAACAATTTACTTAACACTCTTTCAGTTTGTTTTTGTACTAATATCTGATCCCATATTTCTACTATAATATAACCCAACAAGATAACACCAAACAAAACCGAGATAGAATGAAATAAAAATGGAACAACAAAAAATCATTATAGCCTTTCTCCCTATCTGTTCCTCAGACACAAATAGTTTTTCCTCAGATGTGAGAGGTTTTTCTTCCATCTCACTCATCTCCAGGGACAGGCAACTTGAAACAAAAGTGAAGCAAAACAAAAGAGGAATCTTAAAATGGCTACACATCCTCTCGCCCTGCTCTCAGGGGCGAGCAGTTTACCTTATCACTTACCCTCAGTCGCACCCCGTGCGAGCCACCAAATGCTGCAGTCTGGCTGGGCACAATTCAGGAGCCACTTGTCAAAAGAAACAAACTTCATTTTTAGAACTACAAACGCCAAACAAAACCGCTCCTCAGGAAAAAACCCTCAGAGCCCAACTGCCACCACCGGCTTCCCACAAGCTTCTCACTCCACACAAGCATCACCACCTCCCAATATCCTCCTGCTCTTGAGGCCAATTGGCTGGGTCGTGTGGGCAGAGCCAAAAAAGTCCCCCAATGAGCAGTTCCGTGGTCTGAAAGGGCAGGGAAACAGCCCAATGAACATCACCGCAGAGGAGCCAATCAGCTAGATGTTGCTGGGGCTGCTGTGAGCCAATCATCACCTGGCATTCTGAAGGGCAGGGAAACAGCCCAATGAACATCACCACAGAGGAGCCAATCAGCTAGATGTTGCTGGGACTGCTGTGAGCCAATCATCAGCCAGCAGCTGGAAGTTTGCTGGGGCCCCTTTGGCTGTGGCTCTCAACAATCATGAATGCTTCAAATATATTTACTGATGGGTCAAATAATGGTACAGCAACAGTAGTTACCCCTGATCAAACTTTTACATTTTTAGTGCCCAAAAAATCAGCTCAAAAGGTGGAGCTTAGTGCAGTATTACAAGCTTTTGTGATGTTTAAGATTCTGTATTTAATTTATTTTCCAAAAGTCAGTATATAGTTAATGCTATAGTATCTCTTGAAGATGCCGCGTGGCAGCTTGGTTATTTTGTGCCCAGCCGGACTTCGGCAAATGCAACCATCACAACTCTTTAATTCTACAAAATCCTTATTACCTCAGAAGGAAACTCTGTGCCCATTGAACAATCATTCATTCCCCAGCTTCTTTATCTGGTTTGGGATGTTTCATATAAATGGAATCATAATATGTGGCATTGTGTATGCTTCTTTTAGTGTATTATTGTCCTGGTCTGTTCATGTTGTATCATGTAGCAGTACTTCCCATCTTGTTTGGCTGAATAATATTCCGTTGTACGCACATAGAACATGTTATTTATCCATTCATGAGTTGATTAGTGTTAGAATTGTTTCCACACTGATACTATTAGGAATAATACTGCTATGAATATTAGCACGCATAAATTTGTAGATGTGTTTTCATACCCCAGAATATATGCTGAAGAATGAAATGGCTGGGTCATTGCCAGAGGTACCCATTCTGAACTCAGGCCTGTCATCCCTTGTCATCATCCTGCCTGAGAAACTACCATGTCTCACAGACAGAGATCAGTATCTCAATTCCTTGTTCCAGTCCAGAAAACTCACCAGCTTACAAACCCCACCAATCTATAACTTACTTCTAATTTGGAATTTATATCAGTATGGTGTCCTCACTTACCCAGCCTGTGCCTTGTGTTGAGCTAAAGTCAAGTCTCACTTGAGACATCCTCAGCTCTGTTACAAAGATTGGGCCATGATCTGAGTTTGGCTTTCATTTGCAATCTTTTACCTATTCAGTCTGACAGCTCCTACTGCTTCTCTCATTAGTTTCCCAAAACAATACATCTTGTTATGTTTATTCTATCACCTATATCTATATCTATCTCCCCATGAGTCAGACAGGCAACACTTACTGTAGAAAGAGAAGACCCAAAGTAATATAGTGTGTGGCTTTAAGATGACTGCAGAATACCTGGCACTCAGGAATGGGTCTACAGCAACAAAGCTGAGGAGTGGTCACACTTTCCTTGCTGCTGGATGTTTTGCATTCTCCTGCAGTTTTGTTTCTTTGCATTGATGCACATGACCCATCCAGCCAACCCTGGCTGGCCCTACTGGTCACATTTGAGGATTTTGTCACCCTTTGGGTTCAAAACCCTAATGTTTGAGTTATTTTTATCTGCAGACTTGTTTTATGCACACCTCATTGGTTGCTTACCAATAACATCTAGATTTGGGTTCTTTCATACCCAAACCACAACACATTTGTGTATCCTAATAGTTTATACTGTGTATATTGTTTGTTATATGAACCTAACCTTCATGTTTTTCCTCAGATTTTTCTCAAAAAGTACCAATCTACCTTGTTCTAGTGGAGCTGTTTTGGTCAAATGTAAGCAGTTTGGGTTCTGTTTAGGTAATGAATTCAAGGGTTTGATGATTCAGTTTGAACTTTATTTCACATCAGTAATAGAGCAATTTATAATTTATCTGAGTAAAATATTTCCTTTTCCTCTCACTGTATCTTTAGCCACCCCCCACTCCTTGTTGCTGAAGAGAAAAAAATCACCTTTGATCATTTTTTATGGATTTTTTTTCCTTTGAATGCAATGGTGAACCAAAAATGGGCGCAATGCAGTGTTCCAGAATCTACCTTCAGAATCAGTGTATTGGGCCTGAAGAAAGTAAGACTGTAGGTCTTGGGCTGGCTTCAGGCATCTTCAAGGTTGAAGGGAGCAAAATCAAGAAGGAGCAAGATGAGGGAACAGTGAACCTCTGCACCTGTACTAATAAGGAAGGTCCACTTAGTCCAGATTATATTTTGACATACAATATAAAACCTTGTTTACAAATGATAAATTTTTTTTAAATAAAATGAAAGAAAAAGGCTTAAACTCCAGTGCTAGAGGTCATATAAATAGGGCTAGGGCTTTCTTTGCAGTTGCTAGATGGAATCCTTTCAAGCCACAGACATGATTAAAAAGAAAAAAAAGTTTACTAAGTTCTGAGAATCACACCAAACACACACACACACACACACACACACACACACACACACACACACCACTCCACAAAATAGGCAACAACTGGCTGTACTGTGGGTATGTACCTGTGGGTAATTTGCATTTAATGTCGAGATCAAATATGATGACTGGAATTGCAAATTTCCAAGTAAATGGAGAAAATTTCTGTGACAGAATCAGACTTTCTTATCTTTAAACTGGGGCCAAATAGCTTATAATTAACTTAGGACCATTTCCATATAGTACACAAGTTATTAATATCCCCACATAGTAGAGTGACAGTGGACTCAACTTTAGGGCAGCCATGAATATCTTAAAAGAACTCTATGGATGTATTTCTTTGTATAATTTTAAGATCTACTCACTAGCCCTTCCTCTAAACAAATCTATAGTTTAAGCTGATGACACTCTACACACACTAAAGCATTCACCCAGTATGTTTTAACAACGCATGATTAGGGAAGGGGTCCCAAGATGTATGGTGGAAAGACTCAGAAATTTGATGCCAGGCAGGTATAAATGGGAGAAGTGGCTCAGCAGCAATAATACCAACAAAGAAGATAATGACATATGCCCTTGGAACCTGTCTATTTCATCAATAAAAGAAAAATTAGAATAGCCATTTTCCATTGTGCTTATATTAGAAGCAATGTTTAGACACTACCACTTAGCACTACCACCTAAGATTAATATATCAGGCAGAAGATATAACTCAGTAGTTGAGCGCTTGCATGGCCTATGTGAGAAACTGGGTTTGATCCTCCACATCACATAAAAAAATAAAGATATTGTATCCATCTTATTAAAAATGTCTTTTAAATCAATATATATTAGATACCAGCCATTCAGCCCATAGTGTGGTGTGATTCATTGCCTTCATGCTGACTTGTTTGGCCAATGGCATAGGCACCGTGGGACTCACATAGCCATGTGCCCTCAGCAACTTTCACTCTTGTGGAAATTGTACTTCCCATCCTGTAGAACAGCAGTGCCTTTGGGGACCTAGCCAAAGGTCTTGAACACATTTAACACTTGATGGAGGGAATTGAGCTCATCCACAAGTACTGGTTCAATGTGTTTCTTCTAAGTCAGCCTCTAGTTCTCATTGTATTAGTGAGACTTGTTTCCCATCAAACAGGGGAAGGACATTGCCCTCCTACCAGCACATGAGACACAAAAGACTCTCACTTTTCAAAAATCTTTAATAATGTAACAAATCTATGGGCTCTGACCTCTATGTAATTATCTTATGCTCTAGGTTAGTTCCCTTTACTACTATCTCTGGTAGCTGAAGCTCCCTCCTTCAGTGATAAGTGTTACAACTGAGAAGCCAGAGGAGACACATTGAAATAGTTCACCCCATGGGACAGTGTCTGAAGGGATTAAAAGTGGATATGCCTTTCAGGAGACTTAAGAAGGAGTTAGGTGGCAGAGTAGTCCAGCATGTGAGATTGGTTTGACTTTCAGAGGGGTGGGGCAGAGGGTATCTCCAGAAAGACCATTGGAATGGGGATGTGGTCTGTTGATTTGGCATTGGGTTAACTAGGGGATGCTGTGCGGCCACCAAAGCAAGTTGCAGGAGAAAAGGGTCCTCTGCCTTGGGGCTGCTAACTCTGAAGGCATAACATCTGTCTTTATGGGAGTTTCTGCTCCCACATAATATCTGAAATGTGGACTTTAATCTCACCATTGGCAACAGCCCTGGGAGGGCCTGCCTTGATGGCCACAGTCATGCCATATCTGCATTGTTTGTTGACCCAGTACAGGAATGGGCTGTAAGTGAATGTTGCAGATTTCATCACCTCCACCCACTGCTGGGCACGCTCCTCCGGCTGCAGGTTCTTCCTCCAGTGTAGAAACATCATGCATCCACCAATTATCAGAGTGCCCAGCCCCAGCCATACAAATGACAATGGGACCCACACTGAGGCAGTAAAAAAAATGAAAAGAGATAAGTTGTCTGACAGCTGTAGCTTGAGACCTGAACTGATTCTAATTCCTCTTCTTGATTTGGCTCAGTCATCCATTCTTTCCCTCCCTCTTGCAAGACTTGCCACATTGTCTTCAGATAGAGTTCAAGCTATTTTGGCAGGAAGCTTGAGAGTCCACTTTGGCTTTTGACAGATGAGGAACAATAGGTGTAACAGGGGCCATGACTTATGCAGACTATTTCAGAACTTCCGGCTCCCAGTCCGGGACCCATGCCATTCTTCAGACTGAGAAGTCTCACTAAGGGCAAGGTCCTTGTGGAAGTCAAAGCTCCCCACTTGACAAAGACTCCCATGTATCTTTTATATTTGGGCAGAATGTTGTCTGTGTCTTCGAGGAGTCCTCCCTTTTCTGGTGGAGTCTATCTATTAACTGCTTAGCACTTTATGGAGGCAACCACCACCCCATGCCTACAAAGGTTATTCCCCTACTCTCTAAGGATGAGAGGGGCACTTACAACCAGGAATGTCCAGGTCCTCCATTGGGGAATCCATCATTTTGAGGCTTGAGGAATCCATTCATACGAGGCTTGTTACCAGGACTGTGGCTCTGGACAGAATGAACTCACCCACTCCTCGCTCCACCAATGGGAGTCCTCAGAAGGCCCCCAGCCCCATTATTTCTTCAAGATGAGGTCACCGGATTCTGAGCACTGGGAATTCCAGGAGTGGCTGTTGTGGAGTGGGTGACAGTTAATGGAAGGAAGTGACTCCATCTTCTGACCTGTCATGAGCATTGTTGTCTTCCCTCAAAGAATGGTCCCAACACAGAATTGTCTGTTTCCAACTTCATAAGGGATATTCACAGAACAGTCCCCAGGAAAGGGCCTTTACACCCTCAGGATCTTATAGTAATTTTGTGAAGCATTAACACGGAGAACTAATAGATATTCCTAAAGAATAGATATATAAAAGACTCTGTTAGGTGAGAAATCTATGTCTCTGAGCATACAGATTTTCTTTTTAAATTATTTAATTAATTATTAATTTACTTTTTTATTTGTTTTACTTAGTTACACATGACAGTACAATGATCTTAACATATCATACATTTTTATCAGATGGGATATATTTTCTCATTTTTCTGAGTATACAGGTTGCAGAATCACATTGATCAAGCATGGGCTGGAGATATAGCTCAGTTGGTAGAGTTCTTGCCTCCAATGTAAAAGGCCCTGGGTTCAGTCCCCTGCACCACCAAAATAAATCTTAATCATTACTTTATACTTGGTGCTGATCATCAAAACCAGGACCTCATACATGACAGCCAGCATTCTACCAGAGAGCCAGAACTCCAGTTCCTTATATAGCATTTCATATACTATTGCTCTGCTTATTGAAGATCTGTTTCAATGTGCAAAAGAAAAAAAATATTTTGTTTCCTACAAGGATTAGAGCCATAATAAAGCTGTGGGGAGGGTTTTTTTATTGTAGGTGTTAATTGCTTTTTATTTTCTCTTTAAGACTCTCAGTTAAATCTTTCAACATTTAGATGGTGTAAGACCCAACTGCAGGAGAAGTAAAACAAATAACAAATGAAAATGAATTGGTGTATTCCATGAAAACATGTTCTGTGAAACAATCTGAAAGTGGAAAGTGCAAACAGTTTCTAGAAATAGGAGGAAAACGAGATAAATTATATGAACATTAGCAAACTTGTCTTTCTTGGTCTTACTCTTACCTAACTAATATACTTCTATTTCATTTTTTTTTTCATTCCTGTTACCTACATCTAATATAAAACCATCAATATCCTATATTAGATTATTGCATTATCTTTCTAGTAGGTCTTCCACTCCCATTTTTCTCCCTCTATATATTATATCCTCACCAGCTGAGTTCTCTTAAATTTTGCTTGCCTGATAGAGAAGCATAGTATACTGGTTCAAACATAGACTCCAGAACCAATCTGCCAGTTTTAAATCCTAGATTTTTACCCTACTAGCTGTCTGACATGGACATGTCTATTAATTTTTTGAGCCTTAGATTCTCTACTATAAAGTGGATATAACTACAGTACATTCTTGAAAGCTACTTGAAAATTAAACATATTAAGCTCGATAAAGCATTAGAATAATGCCTGGCAGAGAGTGAGGGCTATAGTTATGTTCTTAAAAGTATAAAAATAAATATTATGTTGGGAACATGCTTGCAAATGTTAAGTAACTTCTCATTGCTTTCTTTCTTCCTTTCTTTCTTTCTTCTTTCTTTCTTCTTTCTTTTTTTTTCTTTCTTTCTTTCTCTCTCTCTCTCTCTTTCTTTCTTTCTTTCTTTCATTCTTTCTTTCCTTTTTTTGCATCTGTAATTCCCCATTGTTCCAGAACCTTCCACAAGAAGCTTCCTGAACTCCTTTCTTCAAAGTACTCATCATCTATTCTGCCTATTTGGCCACCATATGTTCCTTGGTTTTCATTGCCACTTACATTTTCATGACTCAGTCTTCTCTAATTAGAATTTAAGAAGATATTTTTGGCATTTCATGAATTTTATTTTAGGTATATGTACTAATTATGAAAATAATAATAAAAGGAGTAGTCAGGTATTATGCCTAATTCTTCATATGCCTTATTTCATTAAATCCTCATGACTACTCTCTGAAGGCAGTATTGCTATCCTCACATTATAGTTGATGAAGCTGGAATTAGTCTCATAAATTTCAATGCTGATTCATAAACTTTGCTTATATTATAAATTAAATTAAAATTATCAGACTATGCTTTCCTTAAAATAAGACAATGTTTTGACATGCTTTTTTTTTAATAAAAAGACAAAGGAACCTTAGGCTGCATTAGTTGAGTGGTTTGCTTACGTTCTAGGAGGTAATGAGTTCTTTTGTGTGCTATATTTTCTTTAGCTAGACTACACTTTAATTAGTATATTCAATTGGGACTTGTGTGTGTGTATGTGGTACCAGAGATGAAACCCAAGGCCTTCCACATGCTAGATAAGTATTCTACCAGTGAGCCATCATCCTGGGGCCTTATATTTAAGTGAGAATGTTGATAGAGCAGAGCAATTCTGAGGTAGGTTGACCCATTTTTAAAGACCTGCTCACTCAGAGGTCACTTAGGTTATGACATCTTTTCTGAATTCTATGCTGTCTATAATGTCATGCTGAGCCTAGAATGTGTCTGTTATATCCTTCTGCCTTATTTCATTTCTTCTGATTGAAGTGATAAAGGGAGAATATGTGAAAGAAAAAGTATATAGGCTCAGATTCAGAGAACAGGAAAGACTTGGGGGGCCAGAGATAGTGAAGATGGGTTTTCAGTGAGAGTCAATTACACAAAAAAGTACAGAAGACAATAAAAATAATAGTAGTAAAAATATGGATACAGAGGATGTTTGTGATATGTTAAGAGATTTTTAAAAAGCAAGACACAGTATTGCATATGTACTGTATCTATTTATACTATAACAGAAAAATATTCTTAAGACATACTAGACACAGATTTATCAAAAATGAAAACAGTGCTTCTTTTATGGTAGTAAGACTATAGGCATATTTCTCTTTTCCCTATTTTCTAATTCTATAATTTTATTATATAAATTTTTATTCCTTACAATTTGGTATTTGCATGATAAGGTTTTACTGTGCTGTCTTTGTTCTCTGATTCCAGGCAGAGGGAAGACTTCTGTCTGATATATACCATAGTCACCCAGCATATTCTGTCTCTTCCTTATATGAAAGACTTTCAGGAAGCAGGATTTCAAAAGCTGCTTATAACACAGGAAGAATAACTAATACAGGCTAGCATTACTTTGAGTGCTTACTTTGTGCCAAGCACAAATTTGTACTTGTTCATCTAGTCTTCACACCAATCCTGTGAGGTTGATATTATTGCAATATTAATGATGTTATTTTGGGAGTTTTCATAATTTGCACAATGTAGCATAGCTAGCAAATTGTTGGAGCGAGGATCTACATCCATGTCCTCCTGATGCCAGACCCTGATCTCTGAATGACTGATGTTATGTCATTCAGAAACAGGCCCACATTTGGCAGGGAGATGAGGGTTTGGGGAGAAAAGAAAGAAGATCCAAAAAAAAGAGGATCTCACACACAAGGCACATCTCGAAAATAGTGATTTCAAACATCATAAAATCAATTTCTCTGATAAAATTTGTTAGTAAGAGTAAAATCTTAATTATTTAGAAGACCATGTGGCATTAAATCTTCTTTGTAATTATATATTAGTTATAAAAACACTACAATGTGTTTTTCCTCATTGGTATCAAATTGTATATTATTGGGAGCAATGAAAGTTATCAGTTTTCTTGACATAGGTTGAAAAGATTAGCTATTTTATAAATTCACCCTCTTTTTTTCTATACAGATTTGGCAGCAGTATTTTGCAGCAAAAGATACAGTCTATGTAGTCATTCCTATTTAAGCAGTTTGGATGGGAATTGAAAGAGTAACAGTATGAATGTCAATGCTCTCAACTTAGCAGTTAGTTGCCTTTATTTTTCTTGTGTTTGTATCCTCTTGAAAACTTTGAAATTACAGCTTTGAGGGTTCTTATTATGCTCTAAGTGCCAAATATAAGAGGTTCCATTATATATATATATATATATATATATATATATATATATATATATATATATATAATCTTTGGTTTTTCTTATTTCTGATTGAGAAATGTATTTAAGTTATGACAAGGAAGCATAGTATAAGTTTATCTTCCTGAGTAATTTTCAGATTTCTTTTATTTTTTATGTTTTTAACCAAGCTATTCCTCTGTCACTCTCAAAACCTTTCTGTGACAAATCATAAATTTCAGACTTTCAGTGTGCAAACAGGAAAAATGTCATATTTCAAATCTCTTTTTATGTGAGTAAAATAAACAATAAAATCCTAGTAGTTAAATATACTGACTTCAATTGTCTTCAGTTATATTTCTTTAAAAATTGCTTATTTCCTTCAGGAAAAATCTTAGCTGTATCTTCTATGCATATTTAATGTTTACTCTTATAATGCTTCTGAGGGGAAAATTTCTTTTAAAATATTTTTCTCCGCAATTAGGTAAATGAGAACCTATAGTCCTAACATGCTCTTAAAATGATAATAACTTATTTTTCTACTTATGGACCAAACTAAATGGAAGTGAAAAAATTTTTGGCAAAACAAATGGTACCACTTTTCTGACTTACTCTCTATCAAAGGGTTTTAGTCTGGTACAAAAACTGATAAGATATTTATCTATAACTCACAGGATGTTTTCTGAATTGTTTATGTTTTTTTTTTCATTTTAAGAAATTCTGTATGGCTGGGGTTGTGGCTCAGTGGTAGAATGCTTGACTAGCATGAGTGGGGCCCTGGGTTTGATCCTTAGCATCACATAAACAAAGGTTTTGTGTCCACCTACACTAAAAATATATACATTTTTTTAAAATTCTCTAAGAAGTCAGTGATGTGATAAGCTGCTATTTTCCAAAGAGAGTTTTTTGATTTATTATTGCTTTCTATATTCTGCTTATTAAACATTTTTATAATTCTAGGATTGTGCATTTCTTTATTCTAACTCCATTCATCAGTTTAAAGACAGTAACAGTGAAGTCTAAGAGGTCAGTTTGACGATCAGGTTGCAGAAATTTGAATACTGTATTTACCAGCTAGAAGGTGTGTAACTTTGAGTAACTCATGTATCCTCTCTGTGCCATGTTTCACACATGAGTAAATAGATGTGTATACACTGATATGTAGATATAAATATTCATGTAAGGCATTGACAACATTAAGTGCTTAATTAATATTACGGTTTTATGATGCAGGTTAAAAGCTTATTTCCTTATAAAAGTCTTTTATTCTCTAAATTAAAAGAAGGGTTACCTTGTATGCCTGTTCAGTGTGTATACTGAACAATACTACCTTTCAGAAGTTGCCTTAGAGGCTAATATTCTGTCTTTGCTTCCATCACCTTGATTTTTTTCTTTTTAACTGATCACTTCCAAATACCCTTTGAGATGAAATCACTGAGGTAGTTTTTTACCCAGAGCTTGCCTACATATTGGCTTTTACTGAGATATATTTTTTTTTGATTCCTGGAATAATGATAATACTAACTATAAAAATAAAAATTGTAGATATCATTTGTACAATTCTCAATGCAGTGCATACACTTTGCCTAGCAACCTGTACTCCTGGTGACATTTCATTTTCAAGACAATTCTATGAGGTTGGATTTCTTAAGCCCATTTTACAGATGAGGAGGAAGAAAGAACAGAGGACACACACATATAAATGCTTGCTGCCTCTCCATATGGTACCCTTATCCACCTGGGATTCTGCCAGAAAAAAAAGCCATCACCAGTTGTTAGTTCTTGGCCTTGGACTTCTAGCACTATGAACCAAAAATGAACTTATTTTCTTGATGTCACCCAATCTCAGGTATTTTTTTATAGTAACTGAAATTTGACATGTGCACATATAAGAACTTTTAGACTGCTAGAGCAGTACCTCAGAAAAAAGTTGTTAAAATGGCACCAGACTACTTTTGCTCAAAGTATTTCTCATTGGTAAATAAGACTAAGGTCTCTGCTATATTTTGAAGACTATGACCTCAAAGAGAAGGCAAAGTAGAAGCAATTCTATAGTGTGAGAATATTTTGGAGGAGAAGACATAGCTTTCAAAACCCCTTTGTTCAATTTTAATTTTCACTTTGAACATAATATTATATGTTTTCTACATGTACTTATAGGATAATATGTATTCTGAGAGATGATGTGTTAAAGTAATTGATATTTTTTGTTTGGTCATGTGTGTGAAATAGAAAGTTTTAAATGTACAAAATAATGTATACATTGAATAAAGTATTTTAAATTTGTTTCCATTGTATAGGTTAAAAGGAGGAGGGGAGAAAAACCTAGCTGAACCATTTTTCATAGGATCATAATTTGTTTGGCTGACATTGATAAAAAGTCCCTTTACTATGTAAATTTGTCAGTCAAAGATTAAAGTTCAGTATCTCATTAAGTTTCATCATGTTCCCTCAGCATTATTCTTATTACTATTAACTCCACGTTTAGCCTCCATCTTGCCCTTTTTCTTTTCAAAATGGCAGTGGGCAAATCATTTCTGGTTATGATCATGAGCTCATATGCCAATCTAACCTCAAATATGAATCCAACAAAAGAGTGAATTTCATTATCATGAATCTCATGCCTTAAGAAAAAATAACTAATGCCAATACTTTTTAATCTATTTCAGGAAATATAAAAAGAGGGAGTACTTCCAAATTCATTCTATGAGGCCAATATCACCCTGTCTCCAAAACTAGTCAATGACACTTCAAAGAAAGAAAACTTTAGACCAATATCTCTGATAAATATAGATGCAAAAATCCTCTATAAAATTCTGGCAAATTGGATATAAAAACATATCAAAAAGATTGTGCACCATGATCAAGTGTGATTCATCCCCAGGATGCAAGGTTGGTTCAACATACGAAAATCAATAAATGTAATTCACCACATAAATATACTTAAAGATAAGAACCATATGATCATCTTGATAGACAGAGAAAAAGCATTCAACAAAATACAGCACTGGTCTGCATTCAAAACACTAGAAAAACTAGGGATAACAGGAACTTACCTCAACATTGTAAAAGCTATCTAAGATAAGCCACAGGCCAGAATCATTATAAATGGAAAAAAAACTGAAGGCATTTTCTCTAAAATCTGGAACAAGACAAGGATGCCATCTCTCACCACTTGTATTCAATATAGTTATTGAAGCACTGGCCAGATCAATTAGTCAGACAAAAGAAATTAAAAGAATAACTATAGGAAAAGAAGAACTTAGCATTATTTACTGATGATATGATTCTATATCTAGAAGACCCAAAAGGCTCTACCAAGAAACTTCTAGAACTAGTAAATTAATTCAGCAAAGTGGCAGGATATAAAATCAACACACATAATTCAAAGCATTCTGGTATATCAGCAACAAATCTTCTGAAATGAAAATGAGGAAAAACTACCCCATTCACAATATCCTCAAAAAAATAAAATAAAATACTTGGGAATGAACTTAACAAAAGAGGTGAAAGATCTATACAATGAAAACTATAGGACACTAAATAGAGAAATAGAAGAAGACCTGAGAAGATGGAAAGATATACCTTGATCAGGGATAGGCAGAATTAATATTATTAAAATAGCCATATTACCAAAAGCACTTTAGAGATTCAATGCAATTCCAATCAAAATCCCAATGGCATTTCTCACAGAAATAGAAAAAGCAATTATGAAATTCATCTGGAAAAATAAGAGATCTGGAATAGCTAAAGCAATTCTAAGCAGTAAGAGTGAAACAGGTGGTATCACTGTACCAGATCTTAAAATATACTACAGAGCAATAGTAACAAAAACAGTATGGTACTGGCACCAATACTGGCTGGTGGACCAAAGGTGCAGAATAGAGGACACAGAGACTAACCCACAAAATTACAACTACCTTATATTAGACAAAGGGGCTAAAAGTATGCAATGGAGAAAGGATAGCATCTTCAATAAATGGTACTGGAAAAACTGGAAATCCATATGCAACAAAATGAAATTGAATCCCTATCTCTCACCATGCACAAAAGTTAACTCAAAATGGATCAAGGATCTAGGAATCAAACCAGAGACTCTGCATATAATAGAAGAAAAGGTTGGCCCTAATTTCCATCATGTGGGGTTAGGCCCCTATTTCCTTAATGGGACATCTATAGCACAACAATTAAAACCAAGAATCAACAAGTGGGATGAATTCAAACTAAAAAGTTTTTCTCATCAAGAGAAACAATATGTGAGGTGCATAGGGAGCCTACATCCTAGGAACAAATTTTTACCCTCCCACATCAGATAGAGCTCTAATCTCTAGGGTATACAATGATCTCAAAAAGCTAAACACCAATAAATAAATAAATAAATAAATAACCCAATCAAAAAATGGGACAAGGACCTGAACAGAACACTTCTAAGAAGATGATATACAATCCATTAAAAAATACACACACACAAAAAAATGCTCATCATCTCTAGCAATCAGAATAATGCAAATTAAAACTACTCTATGGTACCATTTCACTCCAGTAATAATCGCAGCCATTATGAAGTCAAACAACAACAAGTGCTGTCGAAGATGCGGGGGGAAAAGTTACACTCATATATTGCTGGTGGGAGTACAGATTGGTACAGCCATTGTGGAAAGCAGTATGGAGATTCCTTAAAAAACTGGGAATGGAACCACCATTCTACACAGTTATTGCTCTTCTCGGTCTATATGCAAAGGACCTAAAAACAGCATACTCCAGGGACACGGCCACATTGATGTTTATAGCAGCACTATTCACAATAGCTAGACTGTGGAGCCAACCTAGATGCCCTTCAATGAATGAATGGATACAAAATAATGTGGCATATATATACAATGCAATATTATTCAGCACTAAAAAATAACAAGTTCATGGCATTTGCAGGGAAATGGGTGGCATTAGACCAGATTATGCTAAGTGAATTTAGCCAATCCCAGAAAGACAAATGCCAAATGTCTTCTCTGATATAAGGGGGGGGACTTAATATGGGGTAGGGAGGAAAAGCATGGGGGGAAGATTACCTCTAGATAGGGAAGAGAGGTGGGAGGGAAAGGAAGGGAGAAGGGGAATGGTATGGAAGGTGGAAGGAGATCTTCATCATTATACAAAATACATGTATGAAGATATAAGAAAAAAAAGAATAGCATCACCTTAGATTTGGTAGAGAGAAGTGATGGGAGGGGAGGGAAGGGGATGGCGGGGAAAGGAAGGATAGTAGAATAAAATAGACATTATTATTACTGTGTATATCTATGTGACTGCATGACCAATGTGATTCTACAATTTGTACACTAAGAAAAATGAGAAATTATCCCATCTGATTCAAATGTATGATATGTCAAGGTCATTTTACTGTCATGTGTAACAAATTAAAACAAATTAATGAAATTTTTAAAAAGAATAATGTACTTTGCCTTCATAACCTGTAATTTTCATAAAATTCCCCATTTGGATAGCATATTGTACATTGAATATGGTCCTGTCAGGTCTTTATATCAGTTACTTTCTGAGAGAGAAAGAACACTATGTATACCTTCCTCTATTAATAAACCAATATTCAGATGTATAATAAATTAGTATAATTTATATTTCCTTGTTAACATCTTATTTAAATCTATTTCTAGCAATGAATTTAATACTATGCAAATTTATATTGCCCCAAATGGTGGTATATCCTAAAGAACAACTGAGAGCAACTTAGATATAAATTTTACCAGTTCAGAGGGATTTTTTTGCATGATATTGTATTCTGAAAGTGTATGAAATACATTGAAGTTTTAGAGTGTTATGAAGAAGGTATGGCTATTATTCAACTTGAAGGGCCCAAAGAGAAGAAAAATAAGATTCTGGTTAATATTCTTTGGTGTAAAATACATTAATATAATCTTTGATCATTTTCTTAAAATCATGACAGTTCAGATCAATGACTGCAAATCTTTTAAGCAATCTTTCTAGGACAGCTGCCACTTCTACAAGTTTCTCAAAAGGAGATGGAAGTGAGACTGCAAAAAACATAGGCTCTGCAACAACATCCTGTGGCAGCCTATTTTGTGAATACCATGTATCTTTTAAGTTAATTAATAAATATGACAAATACTCAATGCCCATGGACATGAATTGGATTAAAAATAATAATCGTCTTGATATTTACTACTTTCATATTTACTCAAAATATTTGCAAGTTATTTTAGATGCAAGATAAGCTGAGAATCTCAATAGTCAGTTTGCTTACTTTGGGAAATATATTCTAATGCCTTTCATGAGATATGTAGGATTTCTGCCATTCTTTGCATCCAAAACTAAAGTACAAGGTGATGCTGCCAATAGGTTTTCTTTAGTGCTTCATAATAAGTAATAGCAGTAAGTGAGGTGCATAGTGGGACAGTAGTTGATACAGAATAGAAAACCAGTTAGAGAGCCGAGGATTCCAGTTGCTTTTAAATAGTCAAGTGTTCTTATGAACTGAATAACTGAGTGCCTTTCCATAAGTGCTTTATGCAACACCAAGGAGCAACTTGGAGGCTTTGGAGAATTTACCTATTATTTTAATCTAGATAAGTAAATATTGGCTTTTATACATACTTTACTACTAAATAAGATTTATTGAAACTATTGGTATGTTTCAAGTAATAATGTGAATATTAGGAGAAAACTGATCATAGTAAAGCAGCTTGTAGAATTTTCTTCCAAATAAATATAAGAAATATTTTTCAATGTTATGAAAGCCAAAAATAGAGAAGAATCCATCTTCTACTCTCAATTTCAAGAAGTATCATGCAGACCAAGAATAATTTTGAGATAACACAAATTAAAAGTCACAATATCAATATAGGCTTCCTCCTTGCACAGTTTTACTTTAGCAACAAAAAGAAAAATATCTAAAAAGCCACAATGGTGTTCTAAAAAGGACAATTGAAACAGGGAATGCATATTACTTGGGGGAAAGAGTAATGATGGCATATTTTCAATTCTCCTCAATGTGAATAGGTAGCAGTCTCCAATCCAGATTGCAAATGCTGTTTTCTGTTTTGTTTTTTTTTTTTTTTTTTTTTTTTTTTCTGGTAGAGGGTGGTAGCAGAAATGGAGTAAAGTCTCCAGAACACAAAAATAAACAACAGCTTAGGTGATGGAGATGCTAACTACACTGATCATTACACATTTTATGCATGTAGAGAATTTTCTAACTGTACCCCATATATAAGAAATATTCTGTGTTAATTAAAAATGAAAATAAATGTAAAAGAAACAGTAAAGTAAAAGATGAGTCACTGACTCAACTGGGAACAAGTAACCACCAAGGAATTGGCTGAGCCATTAAAAACAAACAAACAACAAACAAAAGGAACTAAATAAG
The DNA here is from genome assembly GCF_964194105.1 of Spermophilus citellus. Classification (NCBI taxonomy): domain Eukaryota; kingdom Metazoa; phylum Chordata; class Mammalia; order Rodentia; family Sciuridae; genus Spermophilus; species Spermophilus citellus. The sequence goes on along the minus strand of NC_138192.1, from coordinate 1,670,373 downwards.
TACAACTTAGTTATATCAAACTCCAAACTTTCAAAATATAAAAGCTTCCAAAAATATAGCTTACTCACCTTAAGCAAGCACAAATATAAACTTACATTTGAATTGAAATTCATTTAAATGCACTTATTTTTCATTTTTTTATTTCTTTAATAGTTTAGAAAGAAATAATACAGTAATAAATGCATAAACAGTGTCATTATTGGCCATGTCCTAGTAACCCATTTGTAGAACAAGTGTATGGAAAGCTCAGATGGATTGTCTGAGGATAATATACATCCAAGCCTAATTTTTCCTATGAAGAAAAATTTTAAAAATGTTCCTCACATTCATAAATCATGCCTAAAAATATACCTAAGAATGCACATATAAAGACCACACGCAGGAGAAGATGAATCTAAAAGGATCAGTTAAGTATGGGATTTCTACATTAACTCAGATAAATAAGTGATGGGAGAAAAAGAACGAAATCAGTAAAACTACAAAAAAAAGTATAATTGCTTGTGATAATTTTGATAAATATTTATTCAATTAACAAAATATTTTAGAAATGGTTTTCTTGTTACCTGGTTTGTCCTGTTACCTCTATTGAAATTGCCCAGAAAAAAAAATCACCACATGACAGTAAATCTGTTGCATTCACTTTAAAATAAATATTTAAGGTATGGAAATGGCATGATTATTTGAGAAAATAAACTTAAATTTGCAGAGTTTTAAAAAATGCCTTCCACCTAGTTTTCAGTTCTTATGGAATAAATGTGGTTTCATTAGATAATCAAGACAATCAAAGAAAAGGGGAAAAAAAGTGAGCAAACTCAGGCACATTTGCACAGAGGCTTGAGAGGTGGAGGCAGGAGGATCACGAGTTCCAAGCCAGCCTTAGCAATTTGTTGAGGAGCTAAGCAACTCAGTGAGACCTTGTCTCTAAATAAAATACAAAAATAGGATTGGGGATGCACTTCTGTGGTCGAGTGTACCTGAGCTCAATCCCCCATACCAGCCCCCTTAAAAAAAAAAAAAAAGGTAAAAGAAATTGTAAAAATACGTAATGCTGGATTGTCTCCATAAAGTATTTCTAATAAATATGTGTTATGGCTTTCATAACTATTGTTTTTCCATGCACAAATTTATTTATATTTCCATATATTAAAATCAAGCAAAAATATTTTTCATGGTGTCAAAATAACTTATGGGAATCCATGCAAATATCTTCTGTATTTCCATAAACATGTCAATAATAAACCACTTCATTATAATGGTTTACTTCTTTCTTTTTTCTGCCTCTGAAATTAAATACCAATTGTTTTTATAATCTTTATAACCTCAAATATAATTCTATTTACATAAAAATATATCACCCTATGATATGTAATGCTGGTCCTCTATGCTTTTGCTTTTTCATGGGATGCTGCATGGAAGGCTTATTTAAATTTTGCTCACTATGTACATATATTTTCTCTGTCATGGCATTTCTTTTAGCTCTCAATTCTGCTGTCAAGGCAAAATTAACTTTGTATTTACATGGATCATTGCAGCTGTGATAATACTCAATGAAAAGACATTGAACCTCTAAGAATTTTAATCTATAAGCAAACACTAACACTGGGAGTTTCAGCTACCAGAAAAGAGAGTGTTATGTAGTCTGTTGAGAGCTGATGGAAATAAAGTATCTGAGATTTTTCCTCTTGATTTATTCAGGTTACAAAAAAAAAGTGGTAGCAAGACAAGTTTGTCATACTTTCTTTGCTTTCCGAAAATCAAGTCTTATCCTTGTGGAATGGATTTTTCTTGTTGAGATGAAAATTTTCTCCTCTTTAATGGAATTTTTGTTAGTATCCTTTTATTTTGATAATGAGAATAATACTAGTGTTAATCAATGCAACTCTCTGACCTCCAAGCATGTATTTGGAGTCATAGCCATTTTAAAATTGTATATAAACCCAGGTCCTCATATTTGCTAGGATGATGCTTCACCACTGAAACACAGATTCAGCCCTTACATTTTTTTAGTTGTCAATGGACCTTTATTTTTTTTATATGTGGTGCTGAGAATTGAACCCAATGCCTCACACATGGTAGGCAAGTGCTATCTACAATTGAGCTAAAACCCCAGCCCCTTTTTTAAAAATTTTATTTAGAGACAGAGCCTCGGTAAGTTGCTTAGGGTGTCAGTAATTTGCTGAGACTGGCTTTAAACTCATGATCTTCCATCTTCAGACTCCTCAGCCACTGGGATTGCAGGTATGCACACCATGCCCGGGTAATCTTTTCTCTTTATAAATTGATTATGTTAGGTATTTGTTATAGATGTGGAAAACTGACTAACATGGCATGATAAGAATATCACATTCCTTTAAGAAACCTGCACAGGACATTTTCAGAGTATGATACAGAAGACAGTGGCAAAGAAATAAGTAAGAGATTTATATACAGTAGATAGAAGTCTGGGAATTATAAATAAAGCAAAAAATATAGTTCTGAAGTATAATAGTAATAGTTCTTTGAAATTTCAGAATTCTAAAAAATGAGAAAAGACAAAAAATTTTCTTTAAAAATTGGTGCAGACTTTGTTTTTGAAAGGTGTGTGAATAAAAAGAGTGTATTTGTCTCTTTTGTATGTTATAACAAACTACCTGACACTAGGCATTTTATGTGGAAAAGAGATTACTTAGACCATAGTTCTGGAGATGAAAGAGCATGGCACAAGCATGGGTTTGGTTCTGGTAAGGACCTCAAAGTGGGAGCCCCATGAATGGGAGCACCTTAAGAAGAGGAAGGAGGAACATGCCTCAGAGGGACATCCTGTGGTGGGACAGGAAGAAGAAGCAGGGAAGGGACCAGTCATGCTCTTTTATAGCAGTTTGCCCTCCAGGGAAGTAATTCAGATCCCCAAGACATCATTAACTCCTTCAGAAATGTAGAGTACCCAGGATGCATTTCCTTTCATGTGCCTACCTCAGAAAGACACATTTCAATAGTATTGAGGACCAAGCTTTCAGCACATGAAACCTGGGGTAGAATTCAAACTAGATCTAAACTGTTACAGCAATTAAGTTTATAATCTGAGTCCTAATGTGTTAAGCTTTCCAATGAATATGGGTTGGGGAGCCACTGCAGTGCTTCAATCATAATGTGGGCTCCAAGAATCTAGATCACAATCCCACAGTATCTTTGGCAGTGAGATAGTGGTTGCAGAGACAAAGATAATGAATAAATCTGAGATGTATAGAAGGCTGAAAGAACACACTTGGTGATGGGTTGGAACTGAACTAGAAAGTTTGTTTGTTGTGACTGTTTATTTCCACATAGACACAGTAAATTGGTGGGCATACTTACATATTCAAGGAAATAATAGCGACAGCTACAGGAAAGTGACTTAATTCCATATGGTTCTGGAATTGAGAACTGTAGGTGTGAATCATGTTTCAATTGTTTTCTACATATGTGACTTAAACTATTTATTTATATTAGTAATTTCATTGTTGGGCTTACTGTAAAAAGGAGAAATAATCATGCTTAAACTTATTGAATTATTATATGGATTAAAATATTCGAATTGATGCCAAATTTGTAACCTCAAAGAAGAAAGCAATAAATAAAGGAAAGCTATTGTTATTATTGAACTAATATTATTATTTCTGTTACATTCACTGTACACATGTGTCTACTTCCGGCACTCTAATCCCAATAAGATCATGGGGTTTGCTTCTTTTCATTGTCTTAACATTGCCTAGTACTTAACATTCATTAACAGTTATTTATTTCAAATGAATAACATTTTTATTAATTCACTTCATAACTGAATTATATCCAGCCTTTTAAGTCAAGGACCAGTAACTCTTAATAGTGATATAAGTACTTTTTAATATTTTTATTGGTGCATTATGATTATACATGAGAGCAGAATTCTCTGTTACATATTTTTACGTGTACACAACATAACAATACAATTTGGTCAATTTCATACTTTCTTAGGTAATAGAATAGTTGTTGGCTTCTGAAATGTATAGCTGAAAACTTATTTGCTTATTTTTACACCCCTCATTGACTTTTTAAATTTTTTTAATTAGTTACATATGACAGCAAAAAAAATGAGAAATTATACCTCATTGACTTTTTATGTGTCTATATGAGTCACCTCAAATAATCTACATAGAGACTGAAACAGTGTTTTTTTTAAAGAGAGAGAGTGAGGGGGGGGGACAGAGAGAGAGAGAGAATTTTAATATTTATTTATTTTTTCTTAGTTCTCGGCAGACACAACATCTTCGTTTGTATGTGGTGCTGAGGATCGAACCCGGGCCGCACGCACGCTAGGCAAGCGCGCTACCGCTTGAGCCACATCCCCAGCCCTGAAACAGTGTTTTAAACGATTTTCATATTGTCTAAAGTGACAGGAATTAATTCAGTGTATATAAGAAATTAAAAATATATGTCATGTAATTACAGCACATTAATGCTGTTGTTGAATTTGGAGTGGACTTTCAACTTTCATGTGTTCAGCAGATAAAGCAGTGGCCCAGAAAGGCTACCTGTCTTGAATGAGTTGCAATGTGAAGCAAGGCAGAGTCAGGCCTAGAATGAAACCTTATCACCTCTGTTTCTCATTTCATCATAACATATTGTTATTTCACTTATATTTGCAAAATCAGAGAGTAAGCAATTTGTTTAGAGAATAGTAGTGATGGGAAAGAATTCTACAGGCATAAAAGCAATGAATGTTGCATTTACTCTAGAACAGCCAAGTGAGGATGACATTAGTCAATGTGTTTGTTACCAACTTCTGCTATAAATGATTACCACAAATGTGATGTCTTAAAAACACATACTTGTTGTCTCATAGTTCTGAAAAACATAAGTCTGTCTTGTCTTGACTGGATCTCTGCTTAAGGCATTACTGGGCCAAACTCTCTGTATTGGACAGGGCTGCATTTTCATCTTGTGTTTGAATTCCATTCTAGGATCACTGATATTGGCTGAATTCTCTTGGGTTTAATTGTACAAATAATGTTCCCATTCTCTCAACACATTGTCCCTTTCCTCTTCAAGCCCATGATGACACTTAAAATTTCAATGCTATGAATTTCTATGCCAAATCTCTGTAACTACATTTACTGCCACATAGGGGTTGAAATATATGTTTTAGAATGTGATGAGTTTGACTTCACCCATGTAAAATGCATAGCAATCCAAAGTTATATGATTTACCTAATTTCTCTCTTTGGGAGAAAGAGATATGCAATTTATTAATATCCTAGATTTTATCTTGTGTGTATCAACAGACAAAAAGGAATCATTTGATATTATGTGCTTTCAAATAAAAGGATTATGTATATGCTAATTCCATACATAAACCATAGTACTACCCTTTCCCAAAAGAGAACAACAACTTAAAAAGAAAAAAAACCCTTTTATTAATAAAGAACCCTGTTATTAAAAACAAAAATTTAGATGTGCAGTTTTTCTGAAAGTAGTGGTTACATAGTATCTTCTGATCCTCTATGCATTAAGCAAAGTATTAAAGCATTGAAGAGATTGCTTTTATAATCATTTTCTAATTTAATCTCTTGTGGCTATTTTCTGTAGTTAGCTACATTTTTTCTAAAATTTATTTTATAGTGGAATGCACTTTGACACATTGTACACAAATGGAGCAAAACTTCTCATTCCTCTGGCTGTAATTGGTACAGAGTCACTCCATTAGGATAATCATACATGTATATAGGGTTATAATGTCTGTCTCACTCTACCAGTTAGCTACACTTTATGTGTCTTAACAAATTGCACAATGCTCTGAAGGCATAACCAAAGGTGAGAGGGTATATGCCCAGAGTTAAGACTGAAGACATAATTTCTTTTTGGGGGGAGAGGGAGGGGCACTGACGGTTGAACTCAGGGGCACTCAAGCCCTGAGCCACTTCCCCAGCCCTATTTTATATTTTATTCAGAGACCAGGACTCATTGAGTTGCCTAGTGCCTAAACATTGCTGAGGCTGGCATTGAACTTATGATCCTCCTGCCTCAGCCTCCAGAGCTGCAGGTATTTCAGGTGTGCACAACCATGCCCCGCTCTGAAGACATAATTTCATATCATTAGAAAATGATATGTTTATATCATGTAGAAATAGCCTGCAGAGTAACACTTCAGCTACACACAGTATGAATCATACTCTAACCAGAAAAAAAGACCATTAATTGAATTTGAAACAATTCATCACAGATGATGAAACATGTAGGTTCTTCTTTCCTGCTCTAACAATGGTTCTAACATCTTAAATTGGCTTAAGCTAGGGAGGGAATTTAACTGACAAGTATTAGGAAGTCATCCCATAGCACCTCTCATCAAAATAGCAAGGTGTAATCCATGGATGGATATGAAGGCAGACTGTTTAATGACTCAATGATGATCTAGATCTTTGGGCACATTGTTTAACTCTATGATTTAATTTTTTTCTTGTTCCACTACAACCTCCACACACACCCAGTCTGTATGTGTGTGTCTGTCTGTGTGTTTCTGTGTGTCTCTCTCTATTTCTCTCTTCTTAACTATAATAAATTAAAAACCAATTGATCAAGATTAAGTAAAATATTTTACTAGCATGCATGAAACCCTAGGCTCAATTCAAGACATCATGGAAGAGTGGAGAAGAAAAGGAAAGAGACAGATTCAGACCTTCTAAGTTTGTTATTTTTGCACAATTGTTTGTTCTCTCTATGTGTGTTGGGATAATGTATGTTCATCCCTGATACTTCAAGTGTCTCAACTATTTCTTTACGTTTTAACATATATGGTTATAAATTGTTAGCAAAAAAAAAAAAAACACAAAATATTGCCTTCTCCTAAGATTGTTACCCAAGTTAAACAAGGCTAAAATATATAAGAAACTACACATAATAAAGTGAAAACATCAAAAATCCAGAAATATCATACAATATTAAAATATTAGCAGTAATTTACTCAGTATGGTAAGCTTATAAAATAATTTATAGATTTTACTTTTTGCTATGTTTGTAAATAAATTTTACAAACTGAACATTCACCAATTAATAGAAAATAATTTTATTAGAAATCAACATCCATTTGTTTGTATGTGTGTTCTTTCTTTTATTGAAGTACTCTTAAAATGCAATGTTTGGGGTCTGGTGATATAGTTCAGTTGGTACTGTACTTGCTTTCACATGCACAAGGCCCTGGGTTCAATTCTCATCACCACAAAAAAGACAATGTGTAATACTACATGTAGTAAATATTAAATAAGAAAGATTACTGAAAACTAGTGCTGAAAATATAACAGCAATGCAATAAGTTTGCTAATATTTGTTCTTTTAGATGGAGAACTTCTCCCCTAAGGAAAAAAAGCCACTAAAAAAGCAGACAGTAGTGGAAGATTATTAAAATAGGCATCCCTACACAGTCTCAGGGAATACTATAATAAAGTAAATAGAAAAAGCACAGAGAATGAGAGACTAATTCTCTTTTTATCAGCTTTTTTTGCTGCTGTAACTAAAAGTCTTGATGAGGATAAATGTAGAGGAGGAAGTTTATTTGAAGTCTCATGGTTGCAGAGGCCTCAGTCCTTAGAAAGCTGGCTCCATTCCTCAGGGATTGAGGTGATGCTGAACATCATGGCAAAAGAGTGTGCTGGAGGCAAGTGGATTATGTGGTTATCAGGCAGCAGAGGGAGATTCCAATCACCGGATACAAAATATATATCCCCAAATCAGGCTCCCAATCACTCACCTTTTCAAGCCACACCCTACCTGACTGCCTTTAGTTACCACTCAGTTAATCCAAAAGGGGATTAATTCGATGATTGGGTTATGATTTTCATAACCCGATTATTTCTCTTATAAAACGTCTTGCATTGTCTCCCACATGAGGCTTTAGAGGACAACTCATATCCAAACTGTAACAGTTCTGTTGAAGTGTTGCCTTTGGTTATAGTTTAAAATTATAACAGAATAATACTGACTGTGCTCTATTGACAGCCTGTCCTGTATCATGTGCAGAGCTTATGTATTTGCATATATATTCTCACACATCATGAGGTAAGAAGTTTTAATCAAATTACTCCTTTAACAGAAATAAATGTCTAGACGGATTTCACTATAAAATAGTAAAGGACTTGCAAAAAGTCCTACAGCCAGGAAGTTACTCTGTGGGCAATCAAATTTGGGTTCTTACTAAAAACTTTCCTTTGTACTGATATGACTCTCTGGATTTATTTGTAGAAAATGTGACTAATTACTCTAATAAATATTTTGATTATTCTGTAATGAACTTGGAGATCTATATCACCCTACTTTTAGGAAGAATTTTTGCCTTATTTATTTATTTAATGATACTGGGGATTGAGCCCAGAGGGTGTCTATATATCCCCACATATTAATTTTTATTTTGAGACAATATCTCACTAAGTTGCCCACAATGGCATCCATCTCCGCCTGCTTCAGCCTCCCAAGTAGAACATTTTACTAGCAAGCCTGAGGCCCTGGGTTCAATTCAAGGTAACATGGAGGGATACAGAAGAAAAGGAAAGAGACAGATTCAGACCTTCTAAGTTTGTTATTTTTGCACAATTGTTCTTTGTATATTTGGATAATATGTGTTCATCCTCTGATACCTTAAGTGAAATCCAGTGTGAAAAATTTACACTTTGAGCACATGTGAATTCAAGATAGACATGTTTAATTCACTAATAGCAAAATATGGCTTATGGGTACATTATTAGGCCATGCAAATTAAAAAATAATAATAATATAAAATAAAGTAAAAACATGTAATGAAAAATATTTTATTTCAGAAAATAAATTGAAATATTTGGGGGGATGTTGTGAGTTTTATACCATGTTCTGATGGCATAGAACACACATTGTTCCACTAATCTCCTCTCCTACAACCTTTAAAAATAAAGACAAACAAATCTTGTCAGAATATATTTGAAATGGTTATTAATTAAGATTAAAGAATCATAAAATAAGATTTCTTCTTTACATCTATCTTCCCAAATTTTATTAAAAACAAAGAACATTTTTATAATATATTTTTACTGACACATAATATTGTACACATTCATGGGTTAGAGTGTGACAAATGAAACATGTGCAAGCTGTAATTATTATATCAAGGTAATTAGCATTTCTATCTTATCAAAAACTAATCATTTCTAACACTTTTATACTTACTTTGAAATACATCACAGATTTTTTAAAAATTATTTTTTGTAGACAACAGTTACTAGGTTATCCAACACCTGATCCAATTTGTCCTAACTGTATTTTGAAGCCTCTTTATCTTTTTTCCATTTCCTTTCTCCACTTCATGTCTCTCTAGTACCTATTATTTCATTCTTATTCCATAAGTTCAAATTTTTAAATGAGTAAAATATCAGCATTTTTCTCCTATCTGGTTTGTTTCATGTAAAATATTCATGTAATATATGTAAAGGATTTCATTCTTTCTTTATAGCCAAATAATATCCCATTGTGAATATGTATCCCTCATCCATTGATGGACTCATTGATTGATATCAGATCATCATTTATTGAGTAGGCAATTTCTAAAGTGATTGCTGCAAAAACATGGAAGTGTTGATATAATGATTTCATTTCCTTTGGATAAATATACAGTAGTGAGCTTACTGAATCATATGATTCCTCTTAGAGTTTTGAAAAAGCTACATACTTTTTAAAATAATAGCTATAGGAAGTTATTTCCACCAATTGTGAAAATGATCTGTAGAAGCATTTGACCAATGATTTCTTCCATTTAACAAACATGGAATACTATTTCATATTTTGACGTGCTCTTTAATTACTTTCTTCAATATTTTCTAATTTTAGTTTTAAAGAGGCCTATCACTTTGTGCGTGTGTGTGTGTGTGTGTGTGTGTGTGTTGGAATTAATATTTTGATTTCCTTTTCTGTAACCTTTTATAGTGCTATATAAAAAATCTACTTTTTTTCATGTTAATTTCTATACCTTGCAACTTTACTGAATTTTTTTTTATCAATTCTAACAGATATAACAGTCTTTAGGTTCTTCTACATATAAGGTCATATCATCTGTATATAATGATAATGATTTTCTCCTTTTCAATATGAATGCTCTTTATTTTTATCTTGCTTTCACTCCAACACCATGTTAATAAGTGTGGTAATAGTGGACATACTTTTCTTGTTCCAGATCTTAGAGGAAACAATTTCATTAACCCCTTTGAGTAAAATGTTAACTGTGTGCTTTACATATAAATCTGATATGGTTTTGTTGTAGTTGGTTGTCACCCAATGATTTATTTTGATTGGATCTTTAGTCCCCATCATGGTGCTATTGGGGATTGTTTTGCAACACGTAATAAGTGGGGCTTAGTGGGGCATACTTAGATATATTGAGAGCATGTTCCCCAAAGTTACTGTAGGACCCATATCTCTCTCTACTCCTGGTTTAAAGAGTAATCACTGACTTGCTTCCACATACACTCCTACTATTGCTATCCACCATGATATGACAAAACCTAGAACCAACTAGTTGACTATTGCCATGCCCTTGGAACTCTGCAAATGTATGTTAAATCATTTTTTTCATAAGAAGCCTATGTCATGTGTATTATTGATATATGTCATAGTATTTATTGCGGGTTAGATATATTCCTTCTATATATAATTTGCTGAGAGTTTTAATTATGTTGTGATGTCAAAATTTATCAAATGCTTTTTCTTTATGGAGAAGATCAGAGGAGTTTTATTCTTCATTATGTTGTAATAAAATAAGTTAATTGATCAGTGAACAATGAAGCATAACTGAATCCTTAGGATGAATATCATTTGAATATGATATATAATCTTTTTGATGTGCTCATGAATTCCACTTGCTACTATTTAATTGAACTTTTAAAATCTATGTTTATCAGGATACTGGTCAGTATATTTCTTTGTTGCACATTTGTCTAGTTTTACTATCAGGATAATGCTGCTCTTATTAAAAAAATAGTTTGGCAGAGTTCCTTCACTTTCAATTTTTAGAGAACTAACTGGAATTAGTTCTTCCTTAATGTTTTGTAGAATTGAGCTATAAGGAAGGCTTCCTGTTTGGGCCTTTTTTTGTTGTTGTTGTTGGTGGTGGTTTCTTTTTCATATATAGAATTTTATTTACTGCTTTAATCTCATTAGTCATTTTGGGCTTGTTTAGAATTTCTATTTTTCCTAATTCAATCTTGATAGATTATGTATATCCATGAATTATCCATTTCTCCTAAGTTTTTCAATTTGACTATGCAATTGTACATAATAGTTTTTTTACCCTTTTACATATCTCTGTGCTATAAGGTGTGCTATAAGGTTTGCTATAAGATTTCATTTTATTTAAAGTATAGTTTTTAAATTTTTTACTACTTTTTATATTTTTTTTCTAATATATGATATTCTCACTATTTTACTCAGGCTGACTGAGCAACTGGGCTCAGGGAATCCTCTCTCAATAACCTCTAAATTATGTGGAACTCCTGGTAAGTGTCACAATGTCTGGCTGTTTTATCTATCTTGTTTATTTTAAAAACTAACATTTTATTTAGTTGATCTCTTGTTGTTGTTTTTTTTAATTTAGTCCTACATTTCTCTGAGATTTTTTTTAAATTTGTGTGTGTTAATAATACATAATGTTGGGTTTTATAGAGGCATATTTGCATATTCATAAAAACATAATGTGATCAAATTTACTCCCTAATACTTCCTCCAGTGTCACTTCCTCCTCCTCCTGATCTTCTTCCTCTACCCTAATGGTCTACCTTCTACTTTAATAACATGAATTCCCCCTATTTGTTTTTCTCCTTCAAGCTTCACATGTGACAGAAAACAATACTGTTCTGAACTTTAATATTTCTAATCTATGTATTTTGTGTTTGATTTTTTCTTGCTTCTTTAAATCATTGAGGTGCATTATTATGTTGTTTATTCAAAGTCTTTTTCTTTTTTCTTTTCATTTTCCCTATAAATTTTTCTTTTAGTACTGCTATTGCTGCTGTCACACAAGTTTTGACATACTTTTTTAATTTTAATTTGTGTTTTAATTTCTCTTTTAATTTCTTCAATGTCCTGTTTGCTGTTTAGAAGAATGTTGCATAAATTTTACTTGTTTTTTTAATTTTCCACTGTTCTTCTTGTCAACTCCTAGTTTTTGGTATTGTAATTGGAGAAGATATTAAATATGATTTCAATTATTAAAATATATTATTGCATTACTTATGGCCTACCATATGATCTATCTTGGAGATTATTCCATGGGATGATGAGAATGATGTGGATTGATCAATTTTTTAATGAAACATTATGTATATGTGTTAGCGCCATTTTATCTATTGTATATGGTTTAACTCTGATTTTGATTTCTCAGTATTCTGTATGGATGATGTGTCCATCAATGAAAATATATTGCTGAAGTCCCAAACTGTTATTGCACTGGAGTTCATTACATGAGATATAATAATATTTGTATAATATATACAAGTGATGAAAAATTGGGTATGCCTTTCCTTAGATGAATGTTATAAAATTATTTTTATGATTATGCATGATTCTTAAATTGAAGACATTCTATTAAAAATATGCTTGTGTACCATGCAATTTCCTTCAACACACTTTTGTCACTGTGTGACTCTAGTTCATTACTTTTGATTGATTTATTATAGCTCATGTCTGTTACTCATTTATGTGTGTGTTGCTACAATGATGCACAATTATGTTTTTACTTCTATTCTGTACACTACAATCATAATGAGAGAAGTTTCATATGTATCTACTTACGGGTCCAGAGGAAGACTATATCATAGTAGTATATATAGCAAGATTTATATTATAACCTGTGGCTTTTGTCAGCTTTTTCTTGTTGTTATTATCAAATTCTCATAAATTGTTTACATATGTCAGGTTTTTAAATATAATTTTACTCAATAGTTAATATACTACTTTAATGTCAGACATGATTAAAGCCTTTTACATTGAGAATAGCTCACTATTTCACTAGAAATCTTAAGACTCAAGTAGATCTGTAGCATGAAGTATGGAAATTTTGTTCTCTGACATTTTCTAGGGTCTAGTTTTGACATACTTCATGCACTTGAGAGAGAACAGAGAAGGAAAGAGACACATAATAGTTCCAAAATATTATCTGGTGGACACAATGTATTTACGCAATCTGTAGGAGGAATGTTCTTTTCCAAAGAATGAGGATTTTTTATTAGCCAGGGCGATGGGATGCATGAAAACTTTGCAACATGAAGGAGAAGTCTAACTCTGTTTTCTTGTATATGAAATGCAGATATGAAACAATGTAGAGTTGTTTTTTACAAATAGCATGAATGAATAGCATAAAGATTTTAGAAGACTGCCTATTTTTAGAAAAGAGACATTCAATAAATATTTACTCATGTTCCATTATACAACTTATTACATATGTTAGTTATTAAAACAGTAGGGCAGTTGGCATGTTTACTGTATAAAATATAGAAGGATACCTACATCTTTCTGTGTGTTCAGATATATTTCAAAAACTGACAATTGATATAAAAAGGAAATAATAGTACTAGATGAAAACATCAAAAAAAACATATATAATACACATAAAGATAAAAAAAACTAAGCAGAGATTTAGAAAGTGCCCTCTGCACATGCATGCACACAAGCACGCAAGCGAGTGCGCACACACACACATACACTCACTTACGATAATGCAAATATACAAAGAGTGTGCTAGATAGATCGTATGGAACACCAAAAGCTACTAAAATCTAAAAAAGGTGTAGAAAAAAATTCTCCTCATCACCAGTGAAAGGAACCAACCCTGTAAACACCTTAATTCCAATCTTCTGGTGACCTGAAATCTAAGAAAAAAAAATTAACTATACAGTTTGTGTTATACTTAATTGTAGAAACTCTAGCATATTTGTATATTTTCCAGTGAAAAATGAATAAAAAACAATAAACTCTTACATATAAATATTAAATGTTTTGCATTAGATATATGATTGATGAGAAGCCTCTGTGATAATTTATAAAATTGAAACTAATTTCTAATAATTTCACTGTAATTAGTTTGTAAATATCAGAAAGTCTAGCATTAGAAAGAATTCTAAAAGATAAAAAGATTGCAGGCATTTCTATTCATTTAATAAAATGATACCAATGCTTACCTTCATTGAAAGCCAATGTGGGAATACAAGCCAATGTTTCAAATATACACATTCCTGGGTTTATCCGGATACATGTCCTATTTTTAATTTATTTAGGAAATTCCTTCCTTCTATGGCAGAATTTCTAAAAATAAAACAATCATGTTCATTAGCTTTTTATTGCAGTGACCAAAATAACTGACAGCGGTAACAGAGAACTAAAAGTTTAATTTTGATTTATGGATTCAGTGTTCTTAGTCCACAGTCACTTGCACCAAGGAGAATCGTCATTACCAAGTGGCATGATGAAGGAAATCTTTTTACCTCATCGCATCCTGGAAGCAGAGAGACAGTTTGGAAGAGGCTGAGGATAGATATAATCCAAGGTCACATTCGCAGTAACTTGCTTTCTTCAGCAATGCCTCAGAGGCCAAGAGTCACCACCCAGATGTCCATTAGAATTATTAATCTCATCATTATTTATTTATAAGATTACAGCTTTCAAAATCTGATTTTTTTTACCACTCAACATTGTTATATTTCCTAACACATGAACTTTTTGAAAGATATTTCTAGGCCCTCACCATAACATTCTGTCCATGCCCCAGAAAATTCATGTTCATCTCACAATACAAAATACATTTGGTCCATCTCTATGAATCCCATATTTTTAACAGTTCTGGCATTGCTCAAAAGTCCACATCCAAAGTCTCACATGGGACTTAAGGAAAACTCTTAACTATGAGCTCCTAAAAGGAACAAAAGTTAGTTATATGAATAGAATATACAGTCGCACAGGGTAAGTGTTCACATTCGAAAAGAGAATGATAGGTGTAGGGAAAGAAAGTATGGGACTAAAACAAGAGTAAAACCCAGAAGCGCAAACATGAAATCCTTATTGCTCCATGTCCAGTGTCTGGGACACACAGGATCAAGATATTATCTCCAGAGGGCTTTCATAGCTCTACCTCTGTGGTCTTGTTGTTGTGGCTCACATAACTTCTCTTTCTTCTGGAATTTGTTTAAGTGCAGCTATCCTTGACAGACATTCCATATTAATGGCATCTGTTGATAGTCTCCATTGGGACATTTGCTTCATACACAGATTTACACCTGGCCCTCTTAGTAATTCCCTGCAGAAGTTTCAATCCTGCTTTGCTCTGCCTGACCTCCCAGGTCTTCATTTGAAATCTTGTTCAAAGACTTTGTGACCCAGTAACTATGAAAAGTACATAGAATCTCTTTAGTGTCTGCATTCTTTTCATCTTCCTTGGTTCCAATTTTGAATGCACTTTTCTTGTCAGAGAGAAAATTTTTCAACTCTTTTAATTATCCCCCTACAGACTACACCTGTTAAAGGTTCCACCACTTCCCAAAATTTCCACACTGAGAATGAAGCTCCCAGCTCATGAACACTTGAGGAATATACTCAAGCCAAATCCAAACCATAGATCCTTGTTTGTATGAGTTGTTCTCTGTTGATGAACAAACAAGCTCCTTTCTCCTTCTCCAACCCTATCTTAGGCTCGCTTGTTCAATTTGAATCTTTCATAATCTTGTATTTATCAATTTTCTGTACTTATATAAAACATCTGATTCTTGGTGTTTCATAAAGACAATCATTAATTTATTTTGGAATCCTGGGGATTCAGGAGGGTGCAATTAGCCTCTGCTTAGCTCTTGAAGGGGCATTTTGTCTTTGTCACAACACAGAGTATAGCATCATGGTGGAAGTACATTCAAGAGAAAGACCACATGGTGAGACAAGATCCAGAGAGCCTAAGGCTTCTGGCTTGCTAAAACAACTCAATTTCATGGGTAATAACTAGGGTCCTGAGAAAACTACATTAAATTATTTTTGAGAGTGGCACCCCAAATGGCCCAATGACTCCAAAAATTGCACATGCAACTTAAAAATAAGGGTTGAGATATGATGCACTCATTTTCTCCACCCATCTCTTAAAGGTCCTACCATGTAATGATATCAACAACATAAATGTACCTTATCTATTTTTGTGGCCATGAAGCTAAGAAAAACTAACTCATTGAATATGTTTAAAACAAAATCCTTTGTGTTCTCCCTTTCATTCTTGTATTATCATCAGTCTGCAGCCCTACATGCCACAAAACAGTAACACTATTATTATCATTAGTACAATATGTCAACATTTTGTAACTAATAACTTTCTCCCTGGACATGGTTCTACCTTCCTGGAATATTCTGTTCATAGAATTTAGAGAACTATTTGCTGTGTGTAGCATATAGTGTTTTCCTCTAATCTTAACTTCCTTTAACCTAATGTATACTTCTCTCCATTTTTTAATCCCCACAACAATGTCTCTGAGATGGAGTCACTCATGGCAAGCAATTTGCATCATTATTACTCCAGCACTACCACCACAACCACACACACATTGAGGATCAAAAATCCAAAGCATAGCTTATTCAAAAACTGCTCAATCTATAGTAATCATTATTCTTTATGTCTAATAATTTATTGATCAGATATTCCACAGATTGTTTATGTGTTCCTGTGGAGATAAAGGAAATCTAATTTCCAGAAAACCACATTAAAATATTCAGGTGTTGGGGCTGGGGATGTGGCTCAAGCAGTAGTGCGCTGGCCTGGCATGCATGCAGCCCAGGTTCGATTCTCAGCACCACATACAAACAAAGATGTTGTGTCCGCTGATAACTAAAAAATAAATATTAAAAATTTCTCTCTCTCTTTTTCTCTCTCTTCCTCTCTCACTCTCTTTTTAAAAATATTTATTTATATTTATAAAATATTCAGGTGTTTAGTTTTCAACAAAATGTCACAAAACATACAGAATGTATGTTTTGCTCATTCAAAAGAAAAATTAAATTCAAAGAAACTTTCCCTCAGATAGTGCAAGTTTTTGAATTACTAAATAAAGACTGAAATAATTGTCTTAAATATGTTCAAAAAACTAAAGAAAAATATTTAAAAATAACTAACATAATTCTGTAAAATGCATGGGAGAGATATTAAAGATATGTAAACTATAAAAATGAACTAAAAATTCTGGAGCTTAAAAATATAAACTTGAAGTAAAAAATCTTCTATTTGTGACTGACAGATTCTGCAGGCAAATGGAAAAATCAGTAAACTTGAAGATAAAACAATTGAAATGATGGAATTTAAGAAAGAGAAAAAGGGGAACTGAACAAATGTCTATAAAGTCAAAGAACTTGTGGAGGAGGTGCATGAAAAAATCATGGACATTAAGGGAGTCCTATTAGGAGAGGAAAGTGATCATATATATATATATATATATATATATATATATATATATATATATATATATATATATATATAGAGAGAGAGAGAGAGAGAGAGAGAGAAAATGGTTAACAATGACCAAAAGTTTGATGAACAACTGAAAACTATGAATCCAAAAAGATGAACAAATTCCCAAAAGGATAGACTTAGAGGCTTACATGTAGACAAATGTAATAAAATTTTCAAGAGATTGTGACAAACAGAGAAACTTGAAAGAAAAAAAATGCAGATGCAATTGTTTACAAACAAGAGATCCTTAACTCAGTAACAACCAACATTTTCAACTGAAAACATGCAGCCTAGAAGACAGTTGTCCAAAACTGTGAACCAAGAATTTCTATCCTGAAACACTTTTCCTCAAATAAATGAGAAATTAAGATATTTTCAGACTTTCAGAAAAACTATTGAAATGTGATCACCTGAAGTGCCCTGTAAGAAATGCTAAAGAAATTGCTTCAGACTGCAATAAAAGATACTACAGAATAACTCAAATGTGTGTGAATAAATAAAGACCCTTGATATAAATGTAAATGCATAGGAATATAGAAATGGAAGTGTTAGTGTAATTTTTCTTTATAACTTCATATTTTATTTCCTGTATGAAGCCATACAAATTGACCACAAATCAATATTATTGGGCACATATTTTATAAATCTGTAATTTGTGACAAAAACATAAAATGAGTAGACATTGCTATATAGAAGCAGAATTTTGTATGTCTTTGGAGTTAACTTGGTATCAATTCTAAATATTGTGTTTCAGTTGTAGGAGGTAATATATATGGTTTTGAAATATTGTACTCCAAAAAATATCAACTAAACACAAAAATGTGAAATGGGAGGAAATGAGGGGCAAAAATTATAATATATATACAAATAGTTAAGTAGCAGAATTAAGTCCTTTCTTTGAAGTAATTACTTTAAATTTGATAGGATTAAACTTTCAATTAAAGGTAGAATTTTCCACTAATTCTTCAAAAATCCAACAAACCATAATCCAGAGTCTGATTTCTAATCTGAAGACACAGGTAGGTTGAAAGTAAATAGATGAAAACTATATCCAACATGATAATCCTCAAGAGAAATTTGAGATGATAATCCTCACGAGAATTTTGAGACTTTCAATCCAGAACCATTCAAGACCACAGAGTATCATCCATATTGGTAAGAAGTTTAATTCATCAATAAGATGTGATAATTTTAAATATACACACCCTACAACATAGAGGCAAGTAGATGACATTAATAGGGACAGAAGTGATAGGAAAAATAGTTCTATAATAATAGTGGGAGACTTCAATACACCACCCCAAAGATTAATAGATCATTGACACAAAAGGTCAGTAAAGGAGTAGAGGGCTTGAGCACCACCACAAACCAACAAACCTAAGAGATATAAAAATAGACTGCCCACAATGAAAGAATACATGTTTCCTAAGTGAACTTGGAGCAGTCTCCAAGACAGAACACATGTTGGGTCATAAAACAAGATTTAATAAAATTTAAATGCTTGAAATTACATGAAGTACTTTAGAAATCATTTATTTTATCACTGGGTAAAAGAAGTTGTACAGGAAATTAGAAAATACTTATATGTGAATGAATACATACACAAAGCCTACCATAATTTATGAGATGTAGTGAAAATATTACTCAGGGAGGAATTTGTTACTGTAAATACTTCAATGAAAAAAAGAAACAGCCAGGTGCAGGGACTCATGCCTGCAATCCCTGCAACTGGGGAGGCTGAGACAGGAAGGCAGCAAGTTTAAGCCAGCCTTAGCAACTTAGCATGACCCTGTCTCAAAATAATAAATAAAAATGGCTGTGGATGTGGCTCAGTGGTAGAGCACTTGCCTGGCACTTGTGAAGCCCTGTGCTGCATGGAAGATATACAATTTTTTTAAAAAAAATATAAAACAAAACAGAGAATTAGTGAAATAAAAAATAGTTCTTTGAGAAGAGCAACAAACTTGGAAAAATTTTAGGTAGACTAATGACAGAAAAGAAGAATGCTGTCTAAGGATTGAAATCTAAAGTGAAAGTGAAGACACTTTTTGTGACCTTATAGAAACAGAAATGATCATAAAAACATACTGTGAACAATTGCCTGCCAAGAAATTAGATAACAAACAATTAGAAATTTTTCTGAAAACATACAAGCTGGTAACATTGATTCAATAAGAATCAGAAAATCTGAATAGACTAATAAAATAAGAACCACAGTCTTTTAAATACAGAAAAGCACATGCAAAGATAATTTCACTGGTAAATTCAAGCATTTAAAAGAAGAATTTGTGTGAATAATTTTGAAACCCTTCTAAAAAATGTTAATAGGTGGGAACACTTCCTAACTCAATGTATGAATCAAAATTATCCTGACACCAAAGATAAAGACATCTCAAGAACAGAAGGCAATTCTGCAGTTGCAATATAGGATTACTCAGAGACACACTACAACTCCAAAAACTGCATATGTAACTTAAAACAATAACTATTGAGATATGATGCACCCATTTCAAGGGCACAATTTGACATGGTTAAGCATATGCAGAGTTGTTCAACAGTTAATACAGTAAGTCTCAGAATGTTTGTTCAACTGTGAGAATAAAAAAACACATTATTTAACTCATTCCCCATTCCTTCCAACCCATTGGCACAAGTAACCACTAACTTTGATTCTTTGTGAATTTTCCTATCTAAGATGCAATTATATACTAAATGGCCTCTTGTGACTGACATACTTAGCATGCTTCTTTAAATATTCCTCCATCTTGTAACAAATTGTACAGTCTTCATTTTTGTCACAAGATTGTGTTTCCAATTGGATGGATATATGGATATACCACATTTTGTTTATCATGTTTTAGTTGATGAGTCTAGATTTTTTTGTACATTTGAAATCTTATGAATAATATTGCTGAGAACAACCATGTACAGTTTTTTTTTCTGTGTGTGTGTGTGTGTGTGTGTGTGTGTGTGTGTATGTATGTGTTTCTTAAATGTCAAGTGTTAGCTCATGAGTTGAGGGCCAGTGACATAAACATCTGTCATGCTTTCTCCTGGCATGAGAGAATCCTCTGTAAAGGCACTCATTGGTTTGCATTGTGTGCAAATCTGGCTTTGGCCTTACTTGATAGAAATGCCTCCTGGGGAATGGACAGAGACTCCAAATCTGCTCACTCACACTTGTACTTAAGAACATCAGATAAGCCCTGCTCTGTGCTTTTTGGAATATAGTACAGGATTAATAAGTTTAGGTGGGCTGACCTGTAACTTACTCAGAATCATTGCAGTTTATCTCACTGCATCCATTGTCAAAGGCTGCCTAATCATCTCTTAGGACTCCATTCCCATTTCACACCTCAAGGAAACCTTCATGGTTGAGCTCTATTATTCCTTGCACACCTTAATTGTCTCTTTCATTTTACCGCCTTTAATTGCTGTATGGGAGTTTCACTGTTTGAATTGCATCTATCCTTCTTTTCATTAAGTCCCCTGGTTTCCATTCCAGTAGATACAGACAAGAAATAAATATATATTTGATGATGAAAATGTTATGTTGTCAAACAAAGCAGGCAAAAAAGTGGAAATAGAGACACTCAAGCAGAGTACTAAAGAAAGTGAGCAAATGATCTCTATGAATATCTGAGAAAGGACAGAAAGGGGTAAGAGTCACATGCTACTGGCTAGAGAAAATTCTCAGGCATTTGGAGGCCTTGGTAAAAGATTCTGGTTTTTCATCTGAGGTCAATGGAAATCACTGCAGGTTAGAGTACACTAGCATGATACATGCTTTCAATGTTTATTCTGGGTAATGAAGAAAACAGAAGAAACTAAATGGTGCCAAGGAACCAAGCCAGGGCTAGGAGAACAAGCTACTTGGAGGCTGTCCTAGACTTCATGAGCAAATGTCCCTCTAATAGAGCTGGTCAAAAGTTAATCAAGCTTTCTAAGGAGATGGCAAGCAGCTCCTTGAGTTACAACTACTCTCAGGGATTGGGTGGTGAATAGGGAGGTCCTAACCTCATTAATCCAGTATCTGATGGCAGGTGGGTTGGACACATCTCCGAGTCTCTTCATAAGGCAGATGATGGGGTTCTGGAAAATCCATGGAACACACTATTTGCTTTTGAGTTGAGGTGTTGACCACGTGGGAGGACGAGGATGTGTTCAGTGGTAGAAATGAGGTAAGAGGCACTCCTTAGTGAAGGTGCAGTCTGAGCCAAAGTACAGAGTTCTTTGTGGACTCTGGCATTTCCAGAGGGGAATGGTGTATGAAGCAGAGAGGGAGCTGAAGCTGGAAGGAGATATAAGATCACATAGAAGAGATCTCCCACAGGGAAAGATGATGCCCAAAAATCACCAGTAGAAGAAACAACAGAGATTTAGAAGGAGCCAAAAAAAAAAAGAGTTTTGGGCCACATGGTACTGTGCAGCTATTTGTCTCCCTGACAACTAAGTCAGAAAATTCTTGAGGGCAGGGATGTCCAATTTTCACTGTGTTCCCTACCCCACTCTCCTCTGAGAAATCCATACAGAGGGTTGCATTTGTAGCTTAGTGTTAGAGTGCTTGGCTAGCATGTGTGAGGCACTGTGCTTGATTCTAACCACAATATATCAATAAATTAAAAACTAAGGGTGCATCAATAATTAACAAAAGAAAAAGAAGAAGCAATTCAGAACTGGCTCCCTAACAAACAACTACATAAATAAAAATTCCTGAGGGTGTGAGGGCTTTCTCCTTGGGGCTGTTCTGTGAGTTCTCATATGAAGTGGAGAACAGACAATTCTGTATTGGGACCATTCTTTGATGGAAGACAACTATGCTCATATCATATCACAAATGGAGTCCCTTTCTTCCATCAATTGTCACCCACTCCAAAAACACTAATCTTGGAATTCTCAGTGCTCAGAACCAGGTGATTTCATCTTGAGGGCATAATGGGGCTGGGGCCTTCTGAAGACTCCCATTGGTGGAACAAGAAGTGGGTGAGTTCATTCTTTCCAGAGCCATAGTAGTGGTAAGATGCCTCCAAAGGATGGATTCCCCAAAAGAAAACCTGGGCCTTTCTGGACATTAGTAGCCCACCTGTCCTTTGAGTGTAAGGGAATACCCTTTGGAGAGATGCGATGGTGGCTGCCTGCATAAAGTGCTAAGAAGTTAATAGGGACTATAAGAGGGACTCCTTGAAGTCACAGACCATGTTATGCCCAAGCTACATTGGAGTCCTTGTCAAGTGGTGAACTTTGACTTCTTCAAGGATCTTGCCCTTATAAGGCTTCTCAGTGTGAAGGATGGGATGGTTCCAAGATTGGGAGCCAAAAGATGTGGCTGAGTCCGTATAGATCATGACCCCTGTACATCTAGCATTTCATATCTGTAAAAGGTGAAAATGACCTCTCAGGCCTCCTGCAAAACTAGCTTGGATTAAATTAGAAGAGGATGTGGCATGTCTTGGAGCAGAGTGGGAAGGAATGAACTGATGAATGAACCAAATCAAAGAGAGGAAGGAGAAAGAGTTCAGGTCTCAAGCTACATCTGTCACTTGCCTTGATAAACCCAGCCTAATTTCCTCTTAATATTGGGTGACATCTCACCACAAAGGCATGCAAAGTTAATTTTGGATTTACTATAAATTACTGAGATTTCTAGACTTGCTTGGATTTCCTGCCCATGCCTTGAACTCACCCATGGCTGGATTTCCCTTACCAAATAACAACTCTCTCTGAAACTTTTGTGGTGCCTCGTAAATTCTAGCTTTCCTTGGCCAGATAAGAATCCTCTCTGAAACTCTAATGTTGCCTCATAAATTCCATGCCTCTGTGTTATACTTGTCAAAATTTTGTTATCTGTAAGTTCTCAAAACAACCTCTGTTTTTTGTAACTTTCTGGGCTATAACGCTGTGCTTCTAGAAAGCTGCAGGGCTGTGCTTGCTGTTTTCAGGAGAGAGAACTTGGTCAGTCAGAATTACAAGCTTGCTTTATTTTCATTTTAACTGGAGTCAGTCCTCTTTTCTTTGCATCATGGTTTAACATTTTGAAGATCCCAGCATGATCAGACCGCCAAAAGTTCTGAAACTGGAAATTTGCTTGGGGACTCTGGGCTAAAGAGCCACTCTAGGGGGTACATATCTTATAGATGTTCCAAGTCCCCAGAATGTGCCTTCAGTTCCTCGGGTTGTTGGAGTGAACTGCCACCCTAAAACAATTAATGCAGGAGACCATCTTCACACGTGATTTGAGTTACCTCCCTGCTCCCTGGATGGGCCAGAGGCACTTAGGCACATCTTGTGTCCAGAGCTTTCCTGACCCTTCTCAGGTCCAAGGCCTTATCCGTGCAGAGGCGTGTCTGGCCACTACCCTGAAGACACAATCCTTGCCCCTGACCTTGGAACACTGTTCCCCTTAAACTTCATTAGATGGAATTTTCCCTAGAATTTTTTGTTCCCCAATAAAAGTCCACTCCCTGGTGTGTTCTCTCTCGCTAGCCTCTTCAGTAAGCCTAGTTACCATAATAGGTGGCTGGAGCCTGGAGCTAGGAGGAGCCATCCTAGAGCTAGTTTAAAGGTAATTAGAATCTTATCTCTTTAATTCAAAGCTGCCTAAAGATTTCTCACGTTTTGAACCTTAATTCAAGAAGCTGGTGCTGGTTGTGAGCTAAAAATTAACATGCAGGTATGTGGCACCATTATAACATCTGGTATTGGTATTGGGCTAAGGGAGATCTCTTCTGGAGACAGAGAGGTGGCCTAGCAAGGGTCACATATACTCCTATCCAGAACAGTATCGAAATAACATTCTGTCATTTACTGGTTGGAATTCCTCTGGAAAGGCAGAGAGGTGGCTGCCGAGTTAACATGCACTCCTGTCTTGGAGCTCTATCAGGATGTTGCACTGCTCCTTGGTTTTGGTGCCTGGTTCTCGTTTCCTTGTGTCGTGTTTTGTGTATTTTTTTCTACCTTTTGTTGTGTTACTTCTATAGTAAAAACTTAAGGTAATTGAACATCAAAATGGATAATAAAGCAAGTAAGACTTACACCCCTTTGAGTTGTGTTTTAAAGAACTTTGATAAGCTTCACCCCTCTTTCTTAAGTAGGATTAGGGAAGCAATGTTTTCTTTTCTTTCCCTAGTTGGCTGCCTTTAGTACACCCACTGCAAAGGGAAATGTATCCAGGGGATGTAAGAGCTATATATCTCCCAAATTAACAAGGGAGTCCTAACCTGTCATCAGGCACCCTGGGAACCCCCACCAAAATTAACTCTTGAAAAACTCCTTTAAAATCCCTATCACTCCAGATCAAGAGAGTTACAACCTTTGGGATGGAGTCTCCTGTGTTTCTCCTATGTTAGTGAAGCAATAATCCTCCCTTTTCTTTTTCTCAAAACCCTGTCCTCATTATTAAATCAGCATTAATTGGCTTTGAGGACACTAACTGAACTTTCAGTTACAAATTTTCACACCCCAGTGGGGAATCTAAAGGAGCCCCCATTCTACTTTCTTGGGGAAGCCTAGAACTCTAACTGCATGCTGAGGATGTAAGACTAATTTTTTGAGAGCTATCTATTGGAAAGATAGGAGATATGCAAGCATGCCTGAGAATGAACTGAACCAGAGGAGCTGAATCCTGTAAGTAAAATGAGGAAATGAAAGACTCCCAGCACTGCCAAAGTCCCTTTTACTTTGGGGATCTCCGCCTTCCTTTACTGCATTTTAAGGATTGCTCCACCTCTGTCTACTTTAAAAAGGGGTGGGCACTAAATGCAGTAAAGTTGCCACACTGAGACGCTTGATTTTACACTTCTGGTTGCCCCTCTGTGACAACATCTGGTCAACTTATGGGAACATCTATGGGGCCACTGGTGTAGGAGTCATAATTAAATGGGAGTTGGAAACGTGGGGAGATTTTTCTCTTATCTGGTCCATCAGTTTTAAAGGTTCCTGTCTGTCAGCAGTAGTCTAGATCTCCTTTCTGTCTTTCATTGTGTTGTATCTGTTTCTGGCCCTTTAAAATATGGGCAATAATGTGTTGATAGTATAGATTGTTTCTTGGGAATGATCTTGGTTGAATGGGCTATCTATAGATGTAAATGTGTCTAAAAGATGATGTTTTACTGTAACAATCTGGTATCTGTATGGGATTTTGAAGCATTGCACAGTCTTTCTGTTAAAAGTTGGGTTGTCAGAGATAAAATAATTAATAAGGAGTCTTAACAGTCAAAAACTAAGTTGGATGCAAAGGTGCTGCCTCTAATGCATGAACACAGCAAGACTCTCAGGAAAATCCCCCACCTTCCTTCAGCTCCTCTTTATCCTCTCACTGTGGTGCAGCCATGCTTCTTTCTTTTTTTTTTTTTTTTAGAGGATGATATGAGCACCCGAGTTCTACTTAAATGCAGCCAATGCATCCACAACTATTAAAAATTCAGGTGAAACATTTCCTAGCCTAGGTAGCTCTCAATCAACGTTCAATACAGAGCAGGCATGTTGGGCTCTGTCTTCCAAGGCCATTTCCTATTATTCTGTCTAGGCCTACAGAGCCATTTACCTGAGTACACAGTGTCCCAAGTTCTGATCTGCCTTCGATGTGTAGAGGTAACTTTAGCCAAACTTTAGCCTAAAAATGTACTTATTATGCTTATCCTGCATCCCTGTAAAGAACCAAAAGTAAATTTCCCCTTGACTAAAAATGCCAGCTTTTCTGTTCTCACCTCTTCCCTTAGACCTCTCAAAATTATCTAAACAGCTTATTACCAAGAGGTTTACACCACCTGAGTTTTGAGTAGGCTTTACAGCAAGATTTATCCTGTTTGTCCCTGAAAGAAGACAAAATCTAGGAATGGCCACACAAAGAAGTGGACCTGCTCAACAGCAAATGGCTTATCTTAGTAAGAAACTTAACATCATAGCTTTATTCCCAAAGTTAACAAAAAGTATCATAATTTTAGACATCTAAACCTTTCCAACTATGGAATAAAAATGGTTAAAATGCCTTAGGCATGAGGTTTCTGCTCAGAACAGCAGTTTTCCCTAGCTCCTTCCTGACCTAAGCCAGGACTCATATTGAAATGCAAATGAAAGCTCAGTAAGAGACAAGGTCTCAAACTCTATAAAAAGGAAAGTAAAAGTTCCCTTTATTTGAACCTTATATTAGACTAAACCAAAAAGGTAAATTGTATGATACTTTACTAATTACCAGCTGGTTATTTTTTCTAGGACTCTTGCTTTTTCTTAGATTCTGTATTTTGTTTGAGCTCATGATTTTGATCCTACAGACCTTTAGGTTACTGTTTGTCCAATCAGCCCTATTTTTTTTCAACTATTGAGTTTTTAAACATTGCAATGGAAATTTCACCTGTGAAAAGCTACAAGGCCTTTACTATTGTGTTATGTGTGCACACTTATGTTATGTGTTGTATGGCTATTATGTGCATATATCCATATCATGTACATGATATAAAAATTGGCAGATATATAAGGAGCACTCATAAAATTAAAAATTGAACGAACTACCTTTAATTCATGCAGTTTAAAATGATTTAATTTAAATTGGGTAAACAGATGAAAACAAATATGTTTTTAAAATTAAACTTAACTCAAAATTCTCTCTAGGTGATCAAAAGTATTAATCAATAATATATTAATGACTATGACATGTCTAATATTACTTGGTTCTAGAAATTTTCTTCAACAAGGACAATGGCTAATACTGTTTAATTTACTTGTTAATATTTTGGTAAAATAATTAAATATATTTGACATGGGATTACTCATATTTATAAGAAATTTTGTTTGTTAGACATCCAATTAATTTACAAGATTAAATTGCTAACTGTTAAATATACTATCAAGTACTCTTGATTTTTTCAATTTCATTGGGTAATATTATTGATGTTTTCATAAATTGGTAAATTTTAAAAAAGAGTTTAAAGATACTTTGTCAGCACTAAAAGGTTTTACTAAAAATTTAAAGTCTCAATAGACATAATTCTATATACTCAAACTTTGTGTTTTCATAAATTGGTAAATAGATGTAATTCTATATACAAATGTCTATTGAAGATTTTTATGTGTGAAGGCCAAAGATTTTCAACTATGTCAATTAAAAGTGATGTAAACAACATAAGTTATTTCTTTTTATTAAAATAAAATAATTTGCCTAAAATACAAAAAAAATTAAGTATTGTTTCAAGTATTGTTTCATTTTTTTACATATATTCTTTAAAACTCAAACTTGGTTAATATAAAAAACATCAATGTAATTGTGGTGCTATTACTCTTGCTTGTATACTAAATGTGTTCATATTTCCAAATAATCAAGTTTTTAAGGTAGAAGCTTTAAAAGAGCATTATATCAAGCTGATGTTTTAAACATGTATAGTAATTTTAGACTTAAAAGTTGGAAATGTATTTATATCATTTAATGTTCTATAACTGGACCTGTTATCAATAAAATATATAAAGTTATGTTACTTTTTACACTGGGGTACAATTTAAATGTATTTTAAGTTAATGAGAGCCTAATATATGTAAAGATTAATATTGTGAAACACAATCATTTTGCAAGTTTTCCACAAAGGTTAAAAGTTCTCAGCTTTTATGTAATTCTCATGTTTTAAATGTAATATCATATTGTGGTAGCTAATATTCATGTGAACTCAAGCAACAACATACATAAACTTTATAAAATGATATTTAAGAAATAAAAATCAGCTTCAAAACTAGAACAGTTTTCTCAAGACTTATAAAGAGTCCTGCCTTACCTGTGGCTAAGGCTATGTCTCCCATCTTAATACATGTCAGAATGACTCCACATCAGACAAGACTTCATTCATTTAAAGTTGTATTGAAAAGATTAATTTTTATTGCTAAGATTACTAGGATCTCAAATAGGGGTTATATTATAATTCAGGCAAAATTAAAGGTAGATATTACACAAACTAAATATGTTTTTACTCTGGTTAATTTTATTTTGCATTTTCCTTATAAACTGTCTAAATGTTTCCTGTTAATGTTTTACAGAGGTATTGCTTCAAGAAGACACAACCTGTGTTAATTTAAGATAATAAGCCATCAAAATGGACAGATTGGATAGCATAGACCCCAATTGATATGAGGTTATATACATTAAAGTTAAAGCCCAGTATTCTCAATTTGAGACTATTGAGAATAACTTGCTAGATGTTTAATATCAAGTCTTAAAAATTAAAGTTAAATTAAAAGGGACCAAGAACCAATATTTAGCTCTTGCCCTCTGAGTCAGAGTAAACTCAGGGAATAGAGAACTTCTCTAAAGAGCTTTGCAACTCTGGGCCACATAACCTCCCAATCAGGGAGATTAATGAGACCCCTGGAGAACAGAAAGCCAATCAATGTACATGCCATGAAGAGGAGAGTTGTTGAAAAATGGAAACATCCCTGGTTCTTCCAAGGGAAGCCACATGGTCAGCAAGACCTGGACGCCTTCTAAAGCAAATGGCCCTGGCAAAACTAAGAAATTCCTCTGAAGTTCCCCCAAGAGAGACTCCCATAAAAATTCAACTGACTCTTAATAATAGATAGAAACAAAAGTCAGTTTGACTTGCTTCATCCTAAACACATAGCAAAAACTCTTAAAACCAAAATATAGCCATTCCTGGGGAGTAGCTTAACTACATCTCATGGAAATGGACATCTGCAACATTAAAAGGTAAATGTTGTGTTTACATTACTGATAACTTTAAAAATGTTAAAAATTTACATTCCTATATAAAGGGCTTGTCCACTCAGGCCTTATTATGGGGACAACTTCTCCTGGTGAAAAAAAAATTAACTTCTTCCATCTTAATGATATTTGTTGACATGTTTCACAGGTGGCAATATATGTTCATGAGTATGTTTTTGTTTCTCTTCCATAGAAGCATCCATCTTCACAGAACTTTACAAACTGTTCTTCCCCAACCAGACTTTAAGATGACCTGAACTCCCACATTGTTCCCTCTCAGCTCAGAAGAAGCCAAAACTAGCACTGCCCTTCTTATTACAACAATGGAGCCAAAAATAGATAAACAATATAAATGAGTAACTTGAGTCAGGTCGTATCAGGGAGACCGGTTTGGGATGAGTTTGAGATTTTGGGGACTGTTATCTGAAAAATTTAAATTCCCTCAGTGATCTTCTCCTACCCTCTCAAAGCTTTAAAAGGGACACATAAGACAAGAAGGTAATGATAAACCCAGCCTGATTAAGATTGGGAGCCATCTGGCCACAAAGGCATGAAAAGTTAATTACTGTGATTTCTAAACTTGCTTGGATTGGCTGCCCATGCTTTGAACTCACACATGGCTGGCTTTCCCTGACCAGATAACAATCCTCTCTGAAACTTTTGTGGCACCTCATAAATTCTGGCTTTCCTTAGCCAGATAAGGACCCTCTCTGAAACTCTAATGGTGCCTCATAAATTCCT
Organism: Spermophilus citellus; assembly: GCF_964194105.1. Taxonomy (NCBI): domain Eukaryota; kingdom Metazoa; phylum Chordata; class Mammalia; order Rodentia; family Sciuridae; genus Spermophilus; species Spermophilus citellus. The sequence goes on along the minus strand of NC_138192.1, from coordinate 1,640,461 downwards.
TGCTGAGATCTAATTTATTCCTTAAGCGTTGAACCATTAATTCACTACCTTCCTTTGTGTTATACTTATTAAATTTCTGTTATCTGTAAGTTTGCAAGACACCCCACCTTTTTGTAACTTTCTGTGCTCTAAAGCTGTGCTCCTAGAGAGCTGCATGTCTGTCTTCTGTTCCCATGGTTTTAGAGAGAGCCAGCCTGGCTTGTCAGAATTACAAGGTTGATTTAATTTGATTTCAATTGGAGTTCATGGTCATTTATTTGCATTGTGGTTTAACAGCCTCTTTTTTTTTCATCCTCTATTGGGTGCCTTTATAATATGGATGGCTGATGCTGTACTATATATCACTCTGGGCTGCTTTTCCTTTCTGTACTGGAAGAGGAAACTGGAAAATCTTGGCCTGCAGTTTGAGAAAGTGCTGAGATCCACTGCCTTCATTTACAGTCCACTCCTGTACTGGAGAAACAAAAAAACAACAATATGATATGAAGGGAGCTATCAACACAGGCCCTTCCCCAGTTGGTCTCCAAACTGACATTCAGGTTGAGATTCTAGATTCTCTGTGCAAGTTGAATACTGTAAAGACAGGCACTATGCCATCAGAGGAAGCAACACCAAGGCACAGGCCCCTGTTCTCCTGCAATCTGTGCTGCTGGCCACACAGGAGCTCTTCTCTAACCCGATGCCTCAGCACTAGTCCATGTCTCCACTCCCAATTATCTTTCAGGAGATACCTTTTGCTCCACTCCTCCACATGCTGAACCTATCTCCCATGATGGACAAGTCTGCCTCCTACCCTGTCTCTACTTGTAGTGGAAAGGAATGTCCACTCTCATTCTCTTCCCACTCTAGACCTTGGGGGAATGTTTCAATGCCTGATTTTTGCTTTAGAGTTTTAGCCTCTGCTCACTGAAGTTGAAAACTGCAGGTACCAGGCCTATTAGAATAGGGATCATCTACTGAAGGACATCTAGGTTGATTCCATCAATAGATGAATGGATAAAAAAATGTGGCATTTATACACAATGGAGTATTACACAGCACTAAAAAATGACAAAATCATGGAATTTGCAGGGAAATGGATGGCATTAAAGCAGATTATGCTAAGTGAAGCTAGCCAATTCTTAAAAAACAAATGCCAAATGTCTTCTTTGATATAAGGAGAGCAACTAAGAACAGAGCAGGAAGGAAGAGCATGAGGAAAAGACTAACATTAAACAGAGACAAGTGGTGGGAGGGAAAGGGAGAGAGAAGGGAAACTGTTTGGAAATGGAAGGAGACCCTCATTGTTACACAAAATTATATATAAGAGATGGTGAGGGGAAAAGGGAAAAAAAACAAGGGAGAGAATTGAATAACAGCAGATGGGTAGAGAGGGAAGATGGGAGGGAAGGGGAGGGGGGATAATAGGGGATGGGAAAGGTAGCAGAATACAACAGTCACTAATATGGCATTATGTAAAAACGTGGATGTGTAACCAATGTGATTCTGCAACTTGTATTTGGGGTAAAAATGGGAGTTCATAACCCACTTGAATCAAATGTATGAAAGATGATATGTCATGAGCTATGTAATGTTTTGAACAACCAATAAAAAAATTAAATAATGGCAGAATTCAGAAGGTAAAAAAAAAGGGATCAAAACTCAAGCAACTGACATTGAAACAGAGGTCACAGCCCTGGTAGATATTTAAATAGAAAAGGTTTTAGAAAGAGTCAGAGTCATTTGCATCTCAATTGCCCTTACCTAGGCAATGCTCTTCAGCTCTAGGATAGGGAAACAGGTCTCACCAATACAAGAGATTTGGAGGGTGGCTGGGAATGGACATATTGAAACAACACTTGTGGAGGAGCTCAATTCTCTTCCACCCATTAATGATGCTCCCATGTGTGCAATGCCCTGACAAGGTCCCCAGAGGCACTGGTATTTTGCAACATGGGAAGAGGACATTAAAACATTTCCACTTACGGGGAGATGGGTGATTAGCCTGGTCTGGGAGTACTTGCTACCAGTAAGCTGATGCCCAAAGAGAGTTACCACAAGATTAGGGAGCCCAAAAGGTTAGGGCCATGCCACCCAAAGAACTTCTGTTGCCTAAACCAAAGGTTTCAAGAGAGGCTACATGGCTCTTCAACACCAAATCACTTGTCAAAAGAGGGGTTGAAGCTCTCACAATCTAATGCCTTTGTTATGAGCATAATGGAAAAAAATGCTAATGTTCATATTATAAAGTTAGGTCCCTAGCCAAAGTCAAGCACCCTTCTGCTCCTAGAATCCTCCCGTTCAATGGGAATGGTTCAGAAAGAATTAAAATTTTCACTCAATTTTATATATAAATGCAAGTCCCCACATGGGCTGGTGTAATATATCACAAATGTGTTTTCCTATTCATGGATGCACACAACATGGAGAAGTCTATTTCCAGCTGCACATTCCCATTCTTTTCTTAATAGGCCAGATTCCAAACCAGGTACTAGGGGACCTTTTTCTAAATGGAAGCCGACAGCAACAGCTTTATCTTGGTGTGCTGAGGAATTGCTCCCTTGGTGGCATCAGTGTTGATGAAACACCTCTTTTACCCATTGTGTGGGAAAAAAAACAATCAAGTCTGCATGAAATGTTCCCAGACCAGCTCTGTGCTCATGTTTGTGCACACTCTATTAAGGCCTTCCACTTTATAACTGTTATCTGTCAATGTATGGCATAATTATTGCTTCTAAACAATAACTTTGTTTTAGTAAAGATCATAAGGCATCATCTTCAGTACAGGTAGTATATAATACTGACTTCCTGTACTCACACTAATTCAGATTAAATGAAGGGGTAAGTATAAGATGATCAACAGGGTCTGTAGATCAGAGAGACTGAGAGGACCCCGGAGAAGAGAAAGCCATCCCATGCACCTTCTTCAAAGCGGAGGGTCATTTCAGACACAATTTTCCCCAATGTTTGCAAGAGAAGCCATGAAAGGGGAAGTCTGAGCCAAAACCCAGTGTTCTTGGTGGACTCTGGCATGCACAGAAAGGAATGGTGTCTGAAGGATAGGGAGGGAGATGAAGCTGGAAACAGACTCAGGATCACCTAGGGAACAGCTCCCACCAGGATGGATGATGCCAAAGAAACACTGTTTAAAGAAACAACAGAGATAGTCCAGGAGCCACAGAAGGAACTTTGCACCACATGGTACTTTGGAGCTTTGTGTCTCTTTGACTGCTCATGCAGAAATTTCTTATTTCCAGGGCTGTCCAATGTTCACTGTGTCCCTGACCCACTCACCTCTGAAAAACTATCCACAGGACTAGGATTTTGACACAGTGGTAGAGCACTAGCCTAGCATGTGTTGAGACACTGTGTTTCATTTTAAGCACAACACATCAATTGATAAAATAAGAGTCCATCGTCAATTAAGAAAAGAAAAAAAGGAAGAAGTTGTAGAACATGAACAAGAATGAGAAGTAACAGCTATGCAGAAATGGCTCCCTAACCAACAACCCCTACATAGAAATTCCTGAGGGTATGAGGCCTTTCGAGGGGGATGTTCTGTGAGTTCCTCATATGAAGTGGAGAACAGACAATTCTGTGTTGGGACCTTTCTTTGATGGAGACATCTATGTCCATGAAGTGTCACACGATGGAGTCCCTTCCTTGCATCAAATGTTACCCACTCCACAACTGCCAATCCTGGATTCTCAGTGCTAGAAATCCACTGATCTCATCTTGGGGGCATAATGGCACTAGGGACTTTGGAGGACTCCCATTGGTGTAACGGGCAGAGGGTGAGTTCATTCTTTCCAGAGCCATAGGACTGTTAAGAAGCCTCAAACTGATGGATTCCCCAAAGAAGGACCTGTACCTTCCTTGATGTAAGTAGCCCTTCTGTTCTTGGAGTGTACAGGAATACCCTTTGGAGGGATGCAGATGTGGCTGCCTGTGGGAAGTGCTAAGCAGTTAAGAGGTAGGCTCCACTAGAAGAGGAGGGACTCCTTGAAGATTCAAACCATGTTCTGCCCAAACAGAAAGCTACATCGGAGTCATTGTCAAGTGAGGAGTTTTGACTTTTTCAAGGACCTTGCCCTTAGTGAGGCTTCTCAGTCAGAAGGATGGCATGACAGAAGGCCTGACAGAGTCAGGGTAAGTTATGGCCAGAAGGCCTAACAGAATCAGGGTAGGTTATGGCCCCAGTCCACCTATGTGTCAAATGCCAAAGTGGCCTCTCAGGCTTCCTGCCAAACTAGCTTGTACTCAATCAGTAGAGAATGTGGCATGACTTGGAGGAGGGTGGGAATGAATGAATGCATGAATGAACCATGTCAAGTAGAGAAAGGAGAAAGTATCAATGTCTCAAGCGACAGCTGTCAGTCAGCTTTCCTCTTAGCCTAGGTGCCATTGTACTTTGAATTGCTGGGGCTGTAGGAGGTGATCACTGTGGGCTTCCTTCTCTTTCTTTGCTGCAAGAGGAAAGTGGAGGAGCATGCCTGGCAGTTGCTGAAAGTGCTGAGACCTGCAGCCTTCACTTACAGCCCACTCCTCTACTGGAGAAACAAACAAACAAACAAAAAAACACATTATGGCATGAAGGCAGCTATCACCACAAGCCTTTTCTTGGCTGCTCCCCAACTGACTATCAAGTGGACATTCCAGATTCTCTGTGGCAGTCGGACACCTGTGAAGGCAGGCACTATGCCATAAAAGGAAGCAGCGCTAAGGCACAGGCCTCTGTTCCCATGCAACCTGCGCTGCTGGCCGCACAGCAGCTCTTCCCCCCATCTGGTGCCAGAGAACCAGTCCACATGCCCTCTCCTGATTATCTTTCGGGAGGTACTTTTTTCAACACCCCTCCGCATCCTGATCTTACCTCCTATGCTGAACTACTCTGCCTTCTGTCCCTGTCTCCACTGGAAGTAGAAAGGAATGTCCACTCCCATTTCTTTCCCAATATAGCCCTTGGGGGGAAGGTTTCCATGCCTCCTTTTGGCTTTAGAGTTTCAGCCTTTGCTCACTGAGGGGGAAAACTTCATGTACCAGGGCTATCACAAAAGGGAGTTAACCTCAGGAAATTGACATTGCCACCGAGGTCAAAACCCTGATCCATGTTACAATAGTAAATGTTTTGGAAAGAGTCAGAGTCATTTGTGTCTCAATGGCCCTTAACTGGGCAATGCCCTTCCCCTCTAGCAGGGAGGAGCAGGTCTCACCAATACAAGGAGATTTGGAGGGTGGATGGGAAGAGATACATGGAAATAATACATGTGGAGGAGCTAATTCCCTACCCCCATCACTGGAGCTCCAAGATGTGCCAACCCCTGGACAAGGTTCCCAGAGGCACTGCTCTTCTGTAGGATGGGAAGTGGATGTTGATGAGCTTCCACTTCCTGGGAGATGTGTGATTAGCCTGGTCTGGGAGTACTCGCTACCAGGTAAGCTGATGCCCAAAGAGAGTTACCACAAGATTAGGGAGCACAAATATTTAGGAATATGCTGCCCAAAGTCATTCTGCTGACCAAAACAGAGGTCTCAATGCAGGCTACATGGCTCTTCCAAACTCAATCATACTTGTCAAAGGAGAGGTTGAATCCCTCACCCTCTAGTGCCTTCATTCTGAGCATCATAAAAAAATTCATCTGCTCATAGTATACATCAGTTCTCTATCCAAAGTCAAGCACTCATCTGCTCCTAGAATCCTCCCATTCAATGGGAATGATTTACAGAAGGACTCCAACTGATGTTTCAGTCCATTTCATACAGAAATGACAAGTCCCAACTAGGGCTGGTGGAATATGTCATGTCACTAATGTGTTTTCCTATTATCCTACAGTTTTCTATTTGTCGATGCACACCACATGGAGAAGTCTATTTCCAGCTGCACATTCCTCATTCTTAATAGACCAGTTACAAAAATCAGGTACGGGGGGGGGGGGGCTTTTCCTAAATGGAAGCTGAGGGCATCAGCTTCACCTTGATGCACTGAGGCATTGCTCCCTTGTGGCATTAATGCTGATGAAACACCTCTCCCATGCCCTGTGTGGGAATAATCCCATAAAGTCTGTGTGAAATGTTCCCAAGCCAGCCCTATGCTCACCTTTGTATAAGACACTCCACAGAGGCCGTCCCCGTGATAACTGTTATCTGTTAGTGTATTGCAAACATTTTGCTTCTAAACAACAACCTGGATTTAGCACAGATCAGAAGCCATCATCTCCAGTACAGGTAGTACAGAATGCAGAATTCCAGTACTCACACTAACTCTGATTAATGGAAAGGGTAAGTGTAAGATGGAGAGGATCTGCAGATCAGGGAGATTGAGAAGACCCCAGAGAATAGGAAGCTATCCCATGTACCTTCTGCGAAGCGTAGGCTCATTGCAGACACAATTGATCCTGAAGCTTCCAGAGAAGCCATGTAAGGTCACACAGACACAGACCCATCCTGGAAAGTGGCACCACTCATAGAGGAGAGCTAAACAAGTCAGGGTCTTCACAGATGTCCCCAAGTTGATGTCTGAGGTATCTCAGCTATTCCATATGAATACATAGGAAAAAAAGGTCAGTTTGGACCAACTAGGTCCTCAAACACAGGACAGGAGAGGACACCTAAAAATCATATCACTGCCACACCAATGTTTATAGCAGCATAATTCACAATAGCTAAACTATGGAGCCAACCTAGATGCCCCTCAATGGATGACTGTGGCGTATATACCCAGTGAAATTTTACTCAGCAATAAAAGGAAATAAAATCCTGGCATTTGCAGGTAAATGGATGGCATTGAAGAAGATAATGCTAAGTGAAATTAGCCAACCCCAACAAACAAATGCTGAATATTTTATCTGATATAAGGAGGCTCAGTCATAATGGGGTAAGGAAGGGAAACATGGGAAGAACTGATGAATTCTAGATAGGGCAGAGGCGTGGGAGGGAAAGGGGGTTAACAAGGATGGTGGAATGTGATAGACATCATTATCCAAAGTACATATGAAGACATGAGTTGGTGTCAACATACTTTATATACAACCAGATATATGAAAAATTGTGGTATATGTGTGTAATAAGAATTGTAATGCATTCTGCTGTCATTAAAAAAAAAAGGACTTCATCAACCCTAGCCAGAGCAATTAGGCAAAAAGAATAGGAAAAGAAGACCTCAAACTACTTCTATTTGCCAACAATATTCTATATTTAGAAGACCAAAAACACTGCACCAAAAAGCTTTTAGAAAATTCATAAATAAATTCAGCAAAGTAACAAGATATAAAATTAACTGTCATAAATCAATTGTGTTCCTATACACCAATGATGAATCAGCTGAAAGAGAAATTAGGAAAACTATTCCATTCACAATAGCCTCAAAAAATAGTGGGAATCAATCTAACAATAGAGGTGAAAAATCTCTAAAATGTAAACTGCAGAACACTGAAGAAAGAAATTGAAAAAGACCTTAGAAGATGCAAAGACCTCCCATGTTCTTGGATAGGCAGAATTAATACCATACAGATTTGATACAATTCCTATTAAAACTCCAATAGTGTTCTTCACAGAACTAGAAAAAGCAGTCATGAAATACATTTGGCAAAATAAGAGGCCCAGAATAGTCAAACTAATCTTTAGTGAGAAAAGTGACACTGGAGGCATCACAATACCAGACTTTAAATTATAGTACAGAGCTACAGTAACAAAAAGTATCAGCATAAAAATAGACATGATGACCAATAGAACAGAATAGAAGACACAGAGACAAACCCACACAAATACAGTTATCTTATATTAGATAAGGCACCAAAAACATACATTGGAGAAAATATAGCCTGTTCAATAAGTGGTTCCGAGAAAACTGGAAATCCATATACAGTAAATGAAATTTATCTCCTATCTCTCATCCTACACAACTCAATTCAATGTAGATCAAGGACCTAAGCATTAAACCAGAGACCCTATGGCTACCAAAGAAAATGTAGGCCTGCATCTCCATCATGTTGGCTTAGGAACAGACTTCCTCAGTAAGACTCCTAGAGCACAAGAAGTAAAATGAAGTATCAATAAATGGAATGGCATCCAACTAAAAAGATTCTTTGCTTTTCTCCCAAGAATGGGAGAAAATCTTTTCCACTTGCACCTCAGAACATTAATATCCTGAATATATAACGAACTCAAAAAAATTAACACCCAAAAAACAAATAACCCAATCAATGAATGGGAACTAAATAGGCACTGAATAGGCACTTCACAGAATAGGCATTGAATAGGCATTTCTCAGAAGAAAAAAATATGAATTGTCAAAAGTATATAAAAATATTCAACATCTCTAGCAATTAATGAAATGCAAATCAAAACTACACTAAGATTCCATCTCACCCCAGTCAGAATGGCAATTATCAAGAATACAAGTAACAGTAAATGTTGGCAAGGAAATTGCTAGTGGTACTGCAAATTGCTGTAACCACCATGGAAAACAGTATGAAGAGTCCTCAGAAAACTTGGAATGGAATCACCAATTGACCCGTTATCCTCAGCATATACCCAAAGGACTTGAAATCAGCATATTATAATAAAAGCCACATCAATGTTTATAGTAACTCAATTCACAGTATCTAAGCTATTGAACCAACCTAGATGCCCTTCAACAGATGGATAGATAAAGCAAATGTATAATATTACTAAGCCATAAAGAAGAATGAAATTGTGGCATTTACTGGTAAATGGATGGAACTATTTACTATCATGCTAAGTGAAATAAGCCAATCCTAGAAAACCAAAGGCCAAATGTTCCGTCTGATATGTGAATGCTAACACATAATAAGGAGGGGGAGGAGGGAAGAATAGAAGCATTAGATTACACAAATGGAAATGAAGGAAAGGGTGGGTGTGAACATCTAGTGCCTTCGGGTCCCTGGATAAGGGTCACGAAATAACCAGGACACAGGGGATGCAGAGCAAAGGCAGCAATTGTGACTGCATGCTGAGATTTATTTATTTGCAAGTTCTTTTTATATTCTTCTTCTAACAAAGCAAGCAATTAACATTTTACCCACATTGCCCAAATATGATGCCTCAGCGTGTACACAGAGCTAAATTCAGATCGTTCCTGTTCATATGATAAGTATCCTCCCAAAGTTCTTTGTAAACATTATCTAATCATCTGAGGATGCATTTGTTTCTTTAGAATGTACCGTTCCCAGGACAAGTATGCAGGAAGCTTCTTCCTCCTAGTCAAACCATGCAGAACTTGTGACTTGCGATAAGGGGAAGAGAACTTTTTCTCCTCCTAACTGAGGTTTGCCTCAGCTGACCTAAATCACAACCACAGCTCTTGCAATCTGTCAGGCCTGAGGGAGCTAAACTCTGCACACTCGAACCCCAACAGGTGGGGGATGGAAATAGGAAAGACAGTAGAATGCATCAGACATAACTTTTCTGTTATATATGAGTACACAGCCAGTGAAACTCCACATCCTACACAACCACAAGAATGGGATTCTAATTAGAATAAGTTATACTCTGTGTATGTCTAATATGTCAAAATAGACTGCACTATCATATATATATATATATATATATATATATATATATATATATATATATAATTTTTAAAATCTTTCTTTGGAAAGTGGGGTACCAGGGATTGAACTATTGAACTCAGGGGCATTTCACCACTGAGCTACATTCCCAGCCCTATTTTCTACTTTATTTAGAGACAGGGTCTCACTGAGTTGCTTAGCACCTCACTTTTGCTGAGGCTGCCTTTGATCTTGTGATCCTCCTGCCTGAGCCTCCCAAGCTGCTGGAATTACAGGCGTGGCACCACTGAACCTGGCTAAAATTAAAAAAATAAATAAATAAAAAATTTTAAAGAACATCATCAGATTTAAGTACTACTACTTTGCTACACATATAAGATACTTCTGGTGGTCCTAGAGCTGGAGATTTTTTTTAACTCAAGCATATAATAATAGAAGAAAACTTCCCTATCCAAGTTTCAGGAATTTCCTGTTTCTTTAAGGATTAAATACATTTTTATGGGGCATTTTAGATTTGCTACATCTTGATTTCTATGTCCTTTCCCCTTTTTATTCCCATTATACCCTGCTTGAACTCTCAGCATCATGATTTCAACCTGATACCTGTGACCCAGATGTGTCACAGCATTCTTGCTTCCTTGCCTGGACTAATTGTATTCCTCTTTCTTGCCACTTGTTCAAATCATACCTTTTTTCAGGACCCAACTAGGTCTCCTTTTGCCTACAAAGCCTTCATACTTCATAATTCATACCTGAGGCCATCCTCAGGTAACCAATAGCTCACCTTCTCTTCCTGGAGCCTCTAGTGTCTCTCCATTCATTTACTACTTAGTCTCTACTGTCTGGTATGCTAACTTCTCTTTTATGTCCATGTCTTTCCTTTTTGATTGGATTGTAAATTCCATGAGGCTACTGGTGTTTTTCCCCTCTCCCCACTCCTCCCCCCTCTCTCTCTAGTATTGGGGATTGAACCCAGGGTCACTCGACCACTGAGCCACATCCCAGCCCTTTTCATATTTTATTTTGAGACAGGGTCTCCCTAAGTTGCTTATTGCCTTAGTGAGTTGCTGAGGCTGCCTTTGAATTTAGGATCCTGCCTCAGCCTCCTGAGTTGCTGGGATTACAGGCATGCACCAATGCACCTGGCTCAAGTGTTCTCTTTATTTTATTTTTGGTTTTATTTAATATTTTACAGATTATCAGAGTAATACATGCTTGTTGTAACAATTGAAACAATACATGAAAAATATTAAACTGTTGAACCATGCACTATTTAAGCACTTCAAAATATTAACTCATTTACTCTCAGCAACAATTCAACAAAGTATGTATCACTAAAATATATGTTTAAGTTGTTGTCACTGTTATCTATATTTTACAGATGATAGAAATAGGTTGCAGAGAAATAAATATCAGGAACTTTCCACCATACATTGTAAATAAAGTTTTGTTGGAACATAACCTACTCCCATTCAATTAAGAGTGTCCATAGCTTCCTACATGCTAAAATGGCAAAATCAACTGAAAAGCCTAAAGTATTTACTATGAAGCCCTTTGACAGAAAAACTTTCTCACCTGTGACCAAGACCATACAGTTTGCTAGTAATAGAATAAGGACTTAAACCTGAATCTTTGACTATACTGTCCATCCTCTTAATCATTCTACTATACTCCCTTACTGTTATCCTTCTACCCTCAAATCACCCTCTGAGGTTATGCTGTTAAGAACTTCACCTGCTTATTTCTACACCTTTTTCCTTGCTGTTACAAATGTGTACAATTATCTATGAATATATATATATATATATATATATATATACATACATACACACACACACACACACACACACACACACATGCACACACTTATTCATGCCTAAATGAAAGTTATCTAACACATGAATTTGTTTTTCTCTAGTGGATATCACAGGAACGTAGGAATCAATCAGCATTTCCTTATGCTTGGGGCCATTTTAAATAGCAAAATCATAAAAGGAAGCCCAAAAGGGTTAAATGATTCGACACTAAGTAGAGTAAGAAAAGTACACATGTTTACAGTATGATAGCTGAACTGAGAAGAAAGAGAGTGGATTTATTTCAGCTATCATACTGTAAACATGGAAACATGAGCTTCAGATGACAAATTTGTTGCTGCCCTATGCATATCTGTAAATGATTGCAAAAATAAAAAATTGTGGGTTCTGTATTTACAAATAAATTGTAGTGACTAAGAAAATACACAAATGTTCAACCTACTAATAACAAGAATCAAATGTAGTGCCTCACACGTGCCAGAAAAGTGCACCTCTGCTGACCACAGCCCCAGCTCCTTTTTCCCCCTTTTGAGATGTTGGGGATTGAACCTCCCAAATTAGGCAAGTGCTCTAGCACTTACTACATAATATAATGCAATATAAAGCCCTATTTCAATTTTATTACCTCTAAATGTATTAAACTTGAAGTAAAATAACTTTCTATCGTAGCTATGATAATAGTATCATTGGTGGGATGAAAATATTTAAAAATACTATTTTTTCACCTTATTTTTGTTCTAGGAAACATTTTTTCCATCCCAAATTACTAATGAGTATGAGACACTGATAATGGTGAAGAAACTTTTTGCTACTTCTATCTCATGCATAAGATACCTAAGGGGCCTGTTCCCAGAGAGTTCTTATGGAGAAAGCCATTTGGATGGTAAAATTTAATTAAAATAGTTGCTTTGGTTGTTATAGCCATTTTCTCAATTTAGCAGGAGTAAATTCATTTCTCACAATGTACTAATTGCAACTCATGAGTCTACAAGACTAAATTGCTAATCCATTTTCCATTTTAATTTCACTATTTTAGTGGTTTTTCTTAAAAGAAACATTAATTTCTGACAAGTCACAAATGAAAAAAATTAATCTGTGTGGACAAGCATAGTAGTATTTCTAAGCTATACTTGTAAAATAATAGCCAGAACAAAATCTGAATGCTAAAGATTCACTTCAGTCTTCACTTTATTTGAATTTGTTCTTTGAGAAAGTTCAAAGGAATCAGGTGAAAAACTCTCTTCCCTATTAACATATATAACTATGCTGGGGGAAAAGGGCAAATCTATTTGTTGATTATTAAGGATATTTAGACAAATTACTATTCTTACTAGTTCTGTCTTTTTCTCAATTGCCAATTTCACTCCTTTTGTTTCTTGTGCCCTTAAACAAATCACCTTATTGCCTTGTATCATAAGCTATTTCTGGCTCCTTTCCTTCCTTCATATTAAAAAAAATGTACCTGGGATTCTTCAGTTTTTTCAAAATATTAGTGTCTTTTTTTTAAAGCTGGAATTTGAATCTTTTTTGGTTTGTTATTAAAATGGGAACTGTCATTTGGAAAATTAATAGAGCCACAAGTTTCTTTGTTAAGAGGTTTTTTTTTTAATCTAAATTTAACTCTCTCACATTCATATTTTATGGCATAACTTAGCCTCATCCCAATTGAATTTTTAAGTAGTATTTAATTCTCTATGGAAGCATCAATGAAATGCAGGTGTACTGTAAAAATATCAGCATGATATTGTGATCATGATAACTTGTATTATATGATATTTTTTTAAAAATATGGTATATAAATATGTAGTAGTGAATGTTTATATATAGCATCTCATTACAGTTTCTTCTCGTATTTATAATATGGAATTGTGAAGGACATGTTTTAGGTAATTAAGCACTTACTATATGTCAGTCACTATCCTAGACATGGGGGTAAAACCATTTCTTTAACAGTTATAGTAGAAATTTTGTCTCCTTCTCACCATTTGTACTTAAAGTAACCCACATTATAATGCTCAATTTTCCTATGTCATTTTCTTTCTAATAATTTTTAAATGTTATGCCAACCTGGAATGATTTTCATATCCTTCAATTGAAGAAGAAATGATGTCTATTTTAGGGTAGGAAAACAATATGAAAAGGTAATTGACTCATACAAAATTATAACAAATCAGTGATTGACTTTTGACTGATCTTAATCAAGACACTTTTAATATGATATTCATTTTCTTCCCTAAACACTTGCTTTATTACCAAACATTATTTCCATCTGAAACCCAAGTATTTAGGGAAGAAAAGAATCTTGAGAATAAACCATGCAATTTTTTTTTCATTTTTTATTAAGTGAGATGGAGAGAAATGAGATTGAGGTGTATGTTTTAAATTAGTAAATAGAGTTAATCTCAATACTATGATTACTTAAAATTGAAAAGAAGTAAAGAAGTAACAAATTAATTTTGCAATCCAGTTTTTCTGTGTTGAAAACATGAAAGACTGCTAAACTGTCATCAAATTGGGACTAATATAATTATCAAAATAGGATTTATTTTTGAAATGATATTTGGAGATTCAACATGTTTTATAGGCCATAAAACTAAATAAGTTATTTAACTAAAATAATGAAAAAATCCTAGCATGTACATTCTCAGTACTGTACTCAGAAGATGAAAATAGACTGTTTCTATTTTTATAGATCTCAGTTTAAAAATTTTTGAGAAGACAAAAATGTCCTGGGTCACTGCACATTATCAAATGGTAAGTAACTGAAATTTCAAAAATTGAACAAATTTTTATAATAGCTGAAATTGCCCATTAGATTTGATTTAGTATGATCATTTCCTTAAAACCATTTCTTTCTTTAAAAAATTTTTTTCTAGAAATTTGTTGTATTCTTCAATAATACTTTAAGATTATTTTAAAATACTGATTTGTTTTCAAAAGAAAATAAACTTGTATTAAGAAAAACATCAAGATTTGTTTATTATCATTTGTACCTCAGGGTAATAAACATTATGAGAGGAAAAAAAAGTTGTTCCACTGCCTTAGAATTGCTTAAAGTTCTAAAAGCATTTAAAAGATGTTGGGAGATTTAAAAATAATTAAATAGGAAAGGTATAATGGTTATAAATTCAATATATTTAAAAGCAGGAAAAGGGTAAACTACTTCTGTACTTGGCAATATTTTTGACTTTTTTTTTTTTCATGTGGTCCAAATTGACGTCAAATGTTTATTTCTTGACAGGATTCAAGGTTGTTTTGATGCTTTGGAGAAGAGATAAGTAAGTATGTTTTTAAATCTTTACCAGGGTCACACTCATCATTTATTCCCCTTCCTCCTCCACCTTTATTGGAATAGTTTAAAATTACATTTTTCTATTTTTTTTCTAGGACTTCAGTTGCTTTTTCCATGTGACTTTTAAAAACTGATTACAGCAAATGAAACACAGTTGTCTAAGTGATATAGTATACAAAAATAACACCTTGATTTCTGTGAAAATGCATTTCTCTGCAATTCCTGAATAACTCCAAATTATGCTAACACTCGAGCATCGATGTTGACTCTGGGTTTTTTGAGATTTCGTCTTTGAAAAAAAAAAAAAAAAAAAACAATGTGTTCTAAACCTTTACTGTCACCATCTGTAGGTCCAGAAGCAGGAGCTGCTGCGGAGAAGCTGTTTCTTGTTTTTAGGATTTTTATCCCGGGTGCCGCAGTTATAGCAGGCATCCTCCTGAAGGTCACATTCCTTGGCCAGATGACCAGACTCACCACAGCGGTGACAGATGTCTGGAAGAGATGAGGAAACAAACTGGAAACCTCTGCTGCGGCTTCTCATTCCACGACCGCGGCCGCCCCCGTTGGGCACTCCCGGGCCCAGTGGCCAGATCGTCCACACTGGAAACACTCGTTGCTGCTCATGGCGTCGGAGCGGCCCGCGGGGAGCGGAGACTCGGGACACAGGCCCGGAGAAGGCGGCTCACCAGGCAGCGGCTTTCAGGCAGCGGTTTCAGGGTCCTGGCCTGCGCCACACGCGGGTCTGCACACGGCCCCACACACGCCGCTGCGCACGGCTCCCACACTCATCTTTTATCTCTTAACAAAGTTTAGATTTTTATCTTATATTTTATTTTGTTGTGTTTAACAGTGTATCAGTACCTACATTTGCAGTCACAAACCAGTTTCCCTTTACTTTATGTCTTTGTTGTCCAATTGAGGTCTCCTTTATGACAATTAGAAGTGAAACCCTCATTTTTTAAATTTTTCATATGTGTATCTTTTTGACCACAGAATTTCCTCTGAAGTCACTGGAAGGTATCCACAGGATGTGGGATAGGTGAGGCAAGAATCTGATAGTTAGCACATTGAACATATTCAAAATAGTGGTGATTCATTTGCAGATATGAAAGGAAAAAAATTACTTGAATAATTGATTTTTATTTTTAGTTATTTTGGTAACTGTGTTCGATTCATCTATGTAACCTTTTCTCTGAATTAACTACTGTTTTACCTAGAATTTTTTTTAAAAAAAATGCAACTGAATAGAAGACATTGTATTTTATATAAAAATTCAAACATTCAAAGAAAAAAGAACATGGAAGTATTTATTATTTGATAAGTTCCTTTCATTTAGCCTAAATTCAAATTTGAAGATTTAAAAATATAATATTTATACTTACAAGATTTCTCAATAAAGCTAAAAATACCAGCCAGAGAAATTTGTTTAGAAAATTCAGAAACTAAAAATAATTATAAAGATGTATTTTAAAAGTATTTTTAGAAAACTTTCATTTAATTTTAACCATTTTTCCAAATACTAGTAATTTAGCTATAGAAATAAAGTTTTTGTTTCTTTTATTTTCATATTTAATAACCCTCCAAAATTCTCACAATTTCATATGTTATGTGAAATATACCACTATTGAATATGAAGTAGGAAACTGCATAATTGCTGAGTTGCTGCAAAGCAAAAAGGTAATACTGTTACCCTTACCATTCAGTTACTTGCATGAATTAAGGTTGCAGTTCAACATGGCATAAGGGTCATGTGGTATTTAAATATAATTAAATATATCTTATATCTTTGTGAATAGTATTTTGATGAAACTGTTTACATTATTTTCATTCATGATATAGCAATGTCACAATGATACCCAGAGCATGAAACTGTGCCAAGGAACACTGGGTTATAAAAACTTTATAAACTTCATAGCAATCACTAGGTTTTACTATTGTTCTGGGCAATAAAGAATGTGCTGCAAAAGCCCATTTTACAAAAATAAGAAAGAATAAAAACACAGATGAAACTTAAGTGCATCTGATCTTTCATGCTTCCCTAGAGAGCTATGAAAGTGTGAAAAATGGAGGCACTGGTCTTAGTTGAAGAGACAAGATGCATATAAATTAAATTTCTACCTCAGCTTTCCCTCCTTCTTCCCATCTATGTCTTCTTTTTATTCCTCAATTCTGATTTATTTAAGAAATTTGGGCTGGGGATGTGGCTCAAGCGGTAGCGCGCTCGCCTGGCATGTGTGCGGCCCGGGTTCCATCCTCAGCACCACATACCAACAAAGATGTTGTGTCCGCCAAGAACTAAGAAAAAATAAATAAATGTTAAAATTCTCTCTCTGTGTGTCCCCCTCTCTCTCTCTCTCTCTTTAAAAAAAAAAAAAAAGAAATTTTATGTTATAAGGCTTTATGGGTGGGAGGAGCCTTCCATTCTATTATTTAGTACATTCATATATTTCCTCTCTTCACTGAAATTATTACTTATGACTTATTCAACTCTGGCCTTGGGGACCTAGGGATACAAACATAAAACAGGTGAGGGAAAAAGCTCATAGACCACAGTAGAAGATGAACAGTACTTATATGCAGGGGTAATGATCAATGGTTACATACTGGCCCAGCTCTACCTGCTGAGAGAATGTTGGTTGTACTTATGTATTTGGTGATAAATCACTGCTTTTCCGAGGCCCCAGGTGAACCTTCACCAACTTCCTTCCTGTTGCCCCACCGTTTTGTTTTGTTTTGTTTTGTTTTCTGTGTAGACTTTTCTCAAATCCAGCAACTAAGGATTAACATCTGTAGTCCAAAAGTTGTGTCTACAAGTCCAGCTCTAGACTAAGTCAGCATCCCTTCTGATTGGTCAATTCTTGTGTCATATTGAACTTCAAATATTGATTTTTTTTCATATCAGTTTTATATTTTTATTTAAAAATATGGATATATATCCATATTTTTGACTATCACCCCTTTAACAAGTATAAGTAATTATAAGACTCAGAAAATTATGCATGGTGGGACTGGGGTTGTGGCTTCGTAGTAGAGTGCTTGCCTAATATGTGAGGCACTGGGCTCAATCCTCAGCATCACATAAAAATAAATAAATAAAAATATTGTGTCCATCTACAATTAAAAATTAAAAAAAAAAGAAAAGAAAAAAGAAAATGATGCGTGCCAAGTTGGGTGTGATGGTACATGCCTGTAATCCCAGCTACTTGGGAGACTGAGATAGGAAGATCACAAGTTGGAAGGCCAGCCTGAACAACTTATTAAGATCCTGTCCCAAAATTAAAAAGGGCTTGTAATGTAGCTCAGTTGCAGAGCATCCCTGAGTTCAGTTCAATATTGGAAAGAGAAAAAAGTGATAGATGTCAAAGGAGAACTACTAATCAGCTGCAGAATGAGGAATTGAAAAGGAAATATTGTACTCCATAAGGACATAAGGGGAAATTTTGAAAGACTTTTGAGCTTTTGAGACCCTGAGTTTTTGGACAGGTTTAAAAAAGGAGTTCATCACTGGCATACTAAAGATCATTCTTTTATTCTCCTTCATCTATTCATTTAGCAACATCTTCTGGGTGTTCATCATTAAAGGGCCATACAATATATTTAAGAGCTAGAATTTCAGAATCAAACAGTCTTAAGTGAATATCAGTTTTATCACTTAATACCTGTGTGACTTTGGTCTAGTAACCTACCTCATAGTACTACATATATAATGGGAATAATAATAGAACCTACCTTTTAGGGTTATCTAAGAACTAAGAATTCAGTGAGTTAATAATTGAAAACAATAGTTCTCAAACTTTAGTTCATATCTGAATCACCTGGAGGGCTTGTTAAAACACAGATCGCCAAGCCCCATCCCCAAATTTCTGATGTGAGAATTTGTATTTTAGACAAATTTGAGGTGATGCTTTCACTGCTGCTCTAGGAACATACTTTGATGAACACTGAACTGAAATATTTAGAACAATGCCTGGCACATAATATGCTCAATGTAGATGTTGACAATTTATGCCTTCACTCTTTATCCTTGACTGTTTAATCTGTACCAGACATTGTGCCTAGACACTGGATACAAATGAGATGATATACAAATGAGATGAAGATGTGATTCCTCCTCTCCAGGGGGGGGGGGGGTCACAGTGTACTAGAGAGTTACTTCTTAAGTAAAATAAATCTAATATTCTATGTACTAAAATAACACGTAATGTACAAAAATATCTTAACTAGTTTGATGCATTTGTTATACTAAATTGTTATGTGTATAACTGATGCAAATTGTTTCAGAAATTGACTTAAGCTCTTAGATAAATAGTATTTACATTATTTTTTAGTTGTTAATATTTTATAACTTCTCTCAGGTGATTTTTGTGCTTGTAGGGAAAAAGATTTTAAAAGTAGTTTAAGTAAAGTCAAGTTGGATTACCTAGGGATTCCTAGAATATGTGCTAGTAGATGATTATTTACAATTATGAAATATTGGGTGCTTTTTACATTGTTTTCCTTGTGCTGTATGTATACTGTGCTTGAATTATTCAAGTAATTATGTAAATTTTTTATATAATTATTATAAAAAAGATTATATATTTATCTCTTTACTTCCATTCTCAGTTCCCAACCATTGCAAATCCCTGTCCCTATTACATTCTTTCAGAAACCTGAATCTGATTATGTAATTCTTTTACCTAAACAATATCCAGGGCTTTTAAAATAAAGCTCAGAGTCCTTCACATGACCTGCAAGACCTGTATTATACCTATCTGCCTTCCCAAAGCATTGCTCTAATTTCCATGTTCAAGCAACACAGATTCTAATACATGCCAATCAATTATATGCAGTAACCAAAATAACCACAGGGTGTCACTAAAGTTTTAGTTATTTGCAGTCCTAAAATTTTCCGATTTGAATTCTAGGCTTAAAAAAAAAAAAAGCTTGATTATTTCTATCTATGTCTATATATTCTATTCTATAAATCAGAGAGAATCTCTTAATAGTAGTGTGTATATAGAGAGAGGCAAGAGTTTTATAGACATCAGTCTTAGATTTTTATTCTAGGAGATAAGTTTCAAAAGAGATCCTTTTTTTAAAGATACTTGGGGGGTGTCTTTAATTTTTAGAAACAAGGAATTATTTCATATTTCTTGATGCATTTATGCATTTATTGCCTCCAAAATTCAAGTGTAACTTCTTGAGAGTAGGATTGTTACCATTTTTTTTTTGTATCCCTTTTCTTTTCAGCAGTCATGGGTATGTAATAGGTACTATTTGAATGAATAAATAATTAGTATTCCTTTATCTGAATTTTGAATAATTTTTTTCTACCTAAATATTTGTAATATGACTGAAATGCTATCTTTTCCATATTTTTATTTGTGCATTATAGTTGTACATAATGGTATGTTATACATACATATAACATAACAATATTAACTTGGCCAATATCATTCCTCAATATTTCCCCTTTGCATCTCCTTTTACCTCCCCTTGGTTCCTTTCCTCTACTTTCTCTAAAGTAATATTTTAATTAGCTTTTGTTGAAAATAACAATGATATAGATGTAATTATATTCTAACAAAGTTTTTTTTTTCCTTGAAGCTACATATGGCAGTAATTAGAGTAAGTATACACTTAAAGACTAAACCTCTGTCTCTACTTCCTTGACTTTTGTATTCTCCCTCTTCCTTTTTTTTTATCCATATTATTACATTTTGGAATTAAAAAAAATAGTTCATCAGAAGTTTTATTAAAACATTTATTATATATTTTGTAGATTATAGACATGAGGAAACATATGGGATATACTATCTTCTTCATCTGTTGGCTATCAGGATTTTTATAGTTTTAAAGTTACTTTACAGGCTCAAAGTTTTTTTGTTTTTGAAATTTTATAGACTCTTTTGAAATTTTATATACTCCTGATTATCACATGGCATATGTAGTTTAAAAAAAAATGAGAATATGCCATTAAGATTCTTAGATATATAATTTGTTTAAACATTTAAAACATGCCAATTGGGCTGGGGATGTGGCTCAGGCGGTAGCACGCTCGCCTGGTATGCGTGCGGCCCAGGTTCGATCCTCAGCACCACATACAAACAAAGATGTTGTGTCCGCCGAGAACTAAAAAATAAATATTAAAAATTCTCTCTCTCTCTCTCTCACTCTCTCTCCTCTCTCACTTCTCTCTCACTCTGTCTTTAAAAATAAAAAAAATTAAAAAAAAATAAAACATGCCAATTATTTAAAATTTATTGTAGCTCACTAACAGTAGGTATAAATACCTTATATTACTTTTATGGAATTTCCTTAATAGTCAGTGTTCATAAAGTATTGTAATGGATCCATATTCACAAAACAAGAGCTTATCCTATCTCGAGCTTGAAATATTTATCAATACAGTACTCAATAGAGTACAAATTGTCCTCTTTATGTAAAAAATGTATTCTGTGAGGAGTAATCTAGTAAATTTCAGAAATTATATGCTGTTTATTTTTCCTTTAAAATCTTTACACAAATTCAAAGAAACCTGAGGTAAGAAGACAAATGTATAGGTGGATAGTATATGTGTATTGTATTTAAGTATGTTTACCTGAGTTGAGACTATGTTGCTCCACTACTCTTTGAACAGTAAGAGTGAGCTCTTTCAACATATTTAATTATAAATGTGACCAATCCTTTAGTATGAGATTTTCAAATATTACCTAGGGGTATTTTTTTTAAAGGCATTGAGTAGAACTGGGCCTCTTCTATAACATATTAACACTAAAAGACTCTCTGGATATATAAATATATAAAAAAACACATTTTATTTATTTTAACTGATTCTTAAAATTGCTTATGGTCTTTTAGTAAAATAAACCAGGCATGGCATAATTCTAAACTTTTTTTTGCCGACTAAATTCTCCCGTTTTTGACCTTTACAGGGTTTCAGAATTTTTACCTCTTTACTTCTCTATCTGTTTCTTTCTTTTCCTTAGTGATTGCTACTTACCCTTAAGGCCAACTTAAATTCAAATCTTTCATAAAAGCCTCTTTGGCTAGATTGTCTAAACTAACTTCTTCTGTGAATTTATTTTCCAGAAGAACCCTACAATTTAACACTCTCAATTGACTCATGCAGATTATTTTCCCAAGCAGACAGTGAATTCTTGAGAACAAGGTTATTGTCTTGTTTTCTATCTTCCAGAGTGAATATTATAGTCCTAGACACAAAATAGTTACTTTTGCCCCTTTGGCTTCTGTGGCTGTAGTAGTGAGTTGGAAGGAGAAGCCCTCTCTTCTCTCCTTTTTTTTCTGTTCTCTTCATCTACTTCCTAGCTTTCTTTACTTTTTCCTTGCTTTCAGTTTTTCTTATCTTAGCCAATGTATTTGGTCTAACTGCTCATATTAAAGACAAGATTGTTTTTAACTCTTAAAATTCTCTCTTTGCAAAATTATGAATAATTATGTAAGCAAAGGGGAAGCAAACTTTGAATACAAATGGATCACCATTTCTCAATGTCCAAACTAGTTTTATCTTTCTTTATCTTTGTTTCTTTTTTGTTTTATTTTTTTTGAAGTTGTAGATGAACAGAATGCCTTTATTTTATTTTATTTTTTTGTGGTGCTAAGTATCAAACCCAGTGTCTCACACATGCTAAGAAAGTTCTCTGCCACTGAGCTACAGCCCTATCTGCCTTTGTCTCTTGTTGTCCTTTTTTCTTAGGTTTAAACAGAAGTTTTCTAAACTACAACTTTCTGATAAATTCTTAATTGGTTATTTTCTTGGTACAGCATTTATCATATTTTCTTATGAATGTAAAACTCCTAATGATAAATCAGTAATTTGGTGAGTAGTGAAATGCTGACTAACTTACCCTTAAATACAGAAAAATCTTACAGAATGGAAAAAAAACTGTTAAATACGTTTCAATGCTAGCACATACAACAATGAGGATAAAAAACAAAAACTTATTATATGGTAAGTTCTAAGCTGTCACTTATGACCCAAGAAAATATCTTGAATATTTGTAAATTATTCCTTATAGTGATGATCCCTAACTACTAGATGTTCAAGGCACCCTTCTGATTACTAAAAGATTTGATGGTTCCTTGAGGATATTTAAAAAAAAACTCAAAAGAATAACAGAGTCAGCAATAATTATAGTATAACTACTACTATAGAATAACAATATTCATAGTGCCTAAAAGCATTCCTCCACAAGATTGCATTGTTTTACTTGCTGTTTAGCATTATGTCACTGATACTACTGTTTAGTTCCGTGATCATATTCTTTTATGTACTCACAAACAACATTCTCACTTAAACAGTCTTTGGCATTTATCTTATATTGTGCCAAACATTTGAGTCATATCCCTAGAAATATATCCTTCCCTAGACAAAATATCAGAAACAATAACAATATTAATATTTAACTAAAGCAGCAAAAATATACTTTACACCTCAATTTAAATTTGCAGGACTCTTATGAGAAGTATGTTATGGTACAACAGTGAAAGACTTTGGCTTAAGACAAATTGTGCTTCCCTAGTTCAAAGGCCAACAAAGTTTGGGGTACTGCACAAAGTTCTGACATTTCTACACATGAATTTTTGTTCTGCTGGCTCCATCTTTTGAAAGAGAAATTGACAAAGGCAGCTGAAATAGTAAAGAATGATAGCTTTTCATAGACACATACTACAAAAAGTATGGTGGGTATTAATAAGATATGTAAGCTGTATGTAAATATGTTAAAGGTTTAATCTATGGCATAAAGAATTAGTATATATGAATATTGTAAGAATACAGATATTATGGTATTATCATCTATTCTTTTGTGCTTATTAGAGGTAGTCAATGTCCAATTATAATAGTCTACTTCAGGAACTGAACTATAGGTGGTCCCTGTTTCTAACCACATTATGCTTTCAGAAATTTTGTTTTTTTATAAAATGTTTATAAGATGAAACCCTAACTGAGCATGAACTCTGGGCTGAATATTTATTCACTCAGCAAACATAAATTGGGGCTGGACATGGGGGCACATGCCTGTGATCCCAGCAGCTTGGGAGGTTAAGGCAGAAGGATCACAAATTCAAAGCCAGCATCAGGAACTTAGCAAGACCCTGTCTCAAAATAAAAAAAAAATGTAAAAAAGGCTGGGGATGTGACACAATGATTAAGTGCCAAATGTGTGTGTGTGTTTGTTTGTGTGTGTGTGTGTGTGTGCGTGTGTGTGTGTGAGAGAGAGAGAGAGAGAGAGAGAGAGAGAGAGAGAGAATATATACATGTTATATATGAATTAGGCTCATTTTATGTGCTTAGCATTATTCAAGCTACAAAAACATGAAAGTAAATGGAATAAATAAGGTCCCTGCCCTCTTGAAGCTTTACATTCTTATGTGGGGGATAAATAATGAATAAGTAAGCAAAATTTAGCAAAACCTTTCAGATAGTCATAATACTGTGTATGAAAAAAAAGATTTTAAATGTAGTTTACTAAACAATGCTGAGGTAGAGATGGAAAAGGAAGAATTGAATCGCTGTGTTAGATTGGCAGTTCATAGAAAGGCTTCCTGCCGGACCACTATTTTAGCTGAGAATGAATGACCAGAAGGAGTCAGCCTTTGCAGGTCTATGAGAGGTAATGGCATATAACAGGTAGAATAATATGCTAATTAACATTACAGGTACTAGAGTCAAATCTCAGCTCTACCACTTAACCAGCTTCTTCAGTAATGAGAAAAATAATATGTACTTCAGAGTAGGGAGGGCCACTGAAATCTACTTCATGGCTACAGCATTTTGGGCAGTGGCCAAATATTATCATTAACCGGAGATAGCATGTCCCAGAGTATAACTATACAAAGGCCCTAAGATGGGAAGGAATCTTGGATGTTTATGAAAAAAAAAGGTGCCATGATCCTATCACTTAGTGAATGGGAGGGAAAGTGCAGGAGAAATAGGTAGGGGACAGATGAGTAAGGTCTTATTGACCAAAATAATTCATAAATTAAATGTTGTCAGGGCAATGGGATGCCATTAGTTAGAGGGGTTTTCACAACGGTATTGCATGATCTGATTTGTATTTCCAAAAACTTTTTGGCTATAGAATAAAGAATGAATATTAGATGGTCTTGCAATTCACTTTGAAGATAGTCCTGAAAAGTCTTACCAATGGATTGGAAAGTGGAGGGAGAAGAGGCTGCATGTGTTGCTGTTGCTTTGGTCTATATGAATGTGATCAGCATGATTGATAGAAACAATTGATGATCAATTTAAAATATCACCTTTGTCAGGCAACACAGCCTGAAAAGTGGGAGAACATTTTGTGAGTTATAATATACCTTCTTTGATAAATTAGTTTCAAGTTAAAAGAATTAGCATCTTCTATAAAACAATTATAAATGTAAAACCTATTGGTTCAGTGATCAAATAATAAAATGCAAGTAAAATTATCAGCTACTGAAAGATTTCTTTCATTTAAAAAATAAAAGCTCACAACATTAAATAGATATAGTCGACTCAGAAACATGGGCAGGCAGGATGTAGGCATTGTTTGACAGGGCAATTACATCCAGCATTGGTTAAGAGAAGATACTGTGTGTATCTAGCCTGTCCAGAGTGAACCTGTTGCTGTTAGGCAGCTGTAGATTCTTCTAATCTCATCCATCTCTCCTAATGTTGCCATAAGCAGCCTTCTGAACTTTCATTTCTCTAGTAGGTTGTCTAGTTAGAAAAAATACTTGTATTAAAATTAACTCCATGATAAATCTCTCACTTTAGAGTTTAAACAACATGAGCAAGTTTTCCCAGTACATGGTCACCTGTGATTAAGGTGTATATTAAGGAGTAAGATCTGCAGAACCAGAAGACTAAACTTCAGAGTAGAGAAAAGTAATAGAAGCACTGAGACTTTTTCTGATCAATCTAACATTTTCATTCCCACATTATCAAGGATTAAATATTCAACCAGATGAATGAGGGGCACTTCTGTGTGTTCTGAAATCTGTCCCTTGGTATTTCTAGCTTTCTTAACAGAAGAGCAGATAGCAGTAATATCCAGTTTTTAGTGTAGAATTGAAAAAAAGATAGATCCCTTATTTTTGTTCATCTAGTCTTCCCTGAATTTCTGCAGTAGCCTCTTAGCATGTCAGTTTCCATACCATTCTTAAGATTGGCAGGGTGAGCTTTAAAAATGCAAATCACTCCCCAACTTAAAACCCTTCTAGTTTATATGAAATAAAATCCAACTGCCGCTTACCATGACCAACAAAATATCACAACCCTCTCTACAACTTCATCTCCTACATTTCCCCCTTGCTCTCTCACCTTTAGCCTCCTCTCACATATTGGAAGAGGGGAACATCCCTTCTAGAGGCTTTGTATTGCTGTTTGCACTTCCTGGATCATCACACCCAAGGACTGCATATGGCTCACCTCTCTTGAGGTTCAACTCAAATATCACCTCTTTGGGGTTGCTTTCCTTGGCCCTTTCAAACCAAATCAATATTTTTCTCCCTTCATCTTCTTTCCATCACAGCATCTGCTTCATATTGTTCACGGCAATTGTACTATGTGAAATTATTTATTGATTATCTCCTGATCAGACTGTAAATTCAAGAACAACAGGGAGCAAAATATTGTTCACCACTGTGACTCCAATGCTTGATACAAAAAAGACATTCACTAAAATAGGTATTATGTGAAGAATAGTTTCTCAACTGATACCCCTGTCAGAAACTAATTGGTGAGATACTTGACTGTGCCTTAGTTTTTCCAACTTCAATTATAATGGAAGCATTTATCATCTAACTCACTTTTGGAGAAAAAGTATCTTCATATCTGGAAATATTACTCCTAAATAATATAATACTGTGAAATAAACAGGTATATAGGAAGCATGGTAGGTATACAATGAAAATGTGCCTTATTATCAGGTAGCATTTCTTTTTTAAATTGATTTTATTACCTTTGGTTTTTCTAGAAAGTGACTGAGATATACCAGTTCAAATTCAAATATACAAAAGAAGGAGCCACTATGGATTTTGACAGGTAGAATCTAATTATTTAATGAACCTGATAAAATATATAGAAGTGAGATAAACATAAATTTTTATAAGCCAGAAAAAAAGTTTTATACTTTTTTATCATTTTTCCATAACTCCCATAAAACTTCACTATTATAAAAATGAACTGTAATAATTAAATTTCTGAAATCCATGGATTTAATTGATGAGAGTAGAGGACATGATAAGCATCACCATTATATTAACAAGGCTGTCTGCAAAATGTTGATTGAAGAACTCCATAAGGCCCTGTCTAGCTACTAACCCAATGTTTCTCAACTGCTATATTGAGATATTGATCTTTTACACATTCTATATAGTCAGTTGGGGCCAGGGTTAGATAAAAAACCCTGGACTGTTTGCCTACCTGCATAACTTTTGTCATCTGCCTACCCCACCGTGATGGACAAATAGCGTTTTCTAGGTGCTTTGCTGTATGGAAAAGACTGGAAAACACCTTATTGTCCTATCAAATCTAAAACTCCAAGTTTTAAATACATTAAGTGCATTAAATAGCACACTAGTGTATTAAATAGTAGTTCAGAAGGGCCCAATGCAGATGAAGATGTTTGTTGAGGAGAAATATTTATTCTTCTTTCAGTAGTTTTTTGGCTTCAGATTAGCCAGGAGGTAGATAGAGCTAAAGATTTACTGATACAATCTAAATGGAAGATGCAAATGATAGTGAAAAGCCCCGGGTAGTAGAGTGCTCCAAGTAAGGGAGATGGATATCTCCGACAGGAATGAATCTAAGAGAAATGTAGCAGAATTCTCCCTTTTCCCTATTATTAGCTCTCTGGGGCTTGATGACTTCTCTCTAATACTCACTTCCTTAATTATTCTCTCATTTATAAAACTTTTAGGCAATATTCAAATGTGAGAACAAAGTTCCAAAAATGAGAGTTAAAATTTTAATCATCACTAGCTAATGTTTGTATAGCACTTTACAGATTATACTCACATTTACACGTATTTTCTCACATAAAGCTGTTGTTTTTACTCTCTAAAACTCAAATATAAGTATCCCTGGTAACCAGATTAATCTCTTTGGTTATAAAGACACATATGCCAAGAGGTAAGCAGTAAAATAAAAAATGGCCAAATCTTGCAGATATTAGGGAGGCAAGAAAATAATACATATTAGAATTTCCTAGAAGCCAAAAAGTAGTATTTCTTTACATCAGAGTTTTGAATGATTTTACTGATGAATCCTGGAGGATCCCCTGGGCCACCTGGCTGTAGCCCTTCACTCAGGTTAGCTTGTTTAAATTGGTTAAATTCTGGCAGACAAAGCTAAGTTGTTTGAAATTGATAGAAAAGCTTAATAAAGGTTTGCTTTATGAATTTACACTGCCTTCCCCCAAAACTACTCAAATATGAGACTAATTGGAGAAGAAAATTTCAGAGAGAAAAATGTTTAGAATTGGAAGATAATTTAGTCCAACTTGTTCATTCATATTCACTGAATGAAAGATATTGATGAAAGATACAGTCACTTGCTGCTTAGTGAGCGACAAACAGTTCTCCTAAGTCTGTGCAGAGTCTGTGGGGATTATAGGAGAAGGCTTCCTTGAAAAGATGACACATTGTATTAGGGTTTAGAAGAGAAATAGAAAAGCACAATACAGGTGGAATGAACAGCAAATGCACATGGTTGAGAGGAAATTGGACAGTAGTTGCTGGTGAGAGTAGAGTATGAATGGACATTAAATGGACATTAAATGGACATCCTTTATTTGATTGAAAGTTTATTAATTTAATGGAGGCATTTTAAGCATGAATGTGATATGAGCATATTTTTCTATTAGGGTTATTATTTTGTCTGTGGTATGCAAAATGGTTTGCAATGTGTAAATGAAGGAAAGAGGAAGAATAGTTAAGATTCCCAGTGGGGTAATCCCTGCAAGTGTGAGGATGGGATGCCTTTGAGAGATAACCAGATGGTAGATACAGAGCTAGTAGCTGATTTTATGGTTAGGAAGTTGTAGAAATGTCTGTAAGCTTATCTTACAAACGACATAACCAATAAAGTGTATCTAAATGATTTGACTGAAGACATTCAGCTAGTTAACAGCAGAGATGATATTAGATGCCAGGATACCTAATTCCAAATCCAGTGTTCTCATTATTATGACATGTGGTTATTTGTAATAAGCAAATTAAAAAAAATAAGGTCATATTTCAAATGCTTTAGGTGAATGTATTATTTAGAAGTCCTTTGTATATTCATTGAAATTGTATAATTATTCCTTTAATTTATACTCTAAAAATTGTCTCCAAAATGTCTAGATGTTTATACTTATTTGATCATATACTCAAAAGTTGTGTTCTTTTGGGAATATATTGTCAGTATTGCATATGATTGAAAAATATGCCTTTTTTTTCTATGTGATTATAGCAGTAGTACAAGCTTTGAAAGTGGAACAAATAGTAAAGATATTAAGAAAGCCAGTGTACTACTCATTCGTGAATTATATATACTGATGCAGAACCTTGGACCCCTTCCTAACGATGTTATACTTACTATGAAACTCCATTACTACAATTCAGGTAGGTGTAGACCTTTATTCAAATTCTTCTTAAGTACTAAACTAATATTTTATGTAAATAGAAGAATTTTACAAACATCTGAAAGATACATGTTGCTATACTTAAAATATTTTTCTGGCTTCTATTGAAACTAACTTTCATGGCTTTTTGCCCTTTTCATTTTGCAGTGACTCCACATGATTACCAACCGCATGGTTTTAAAGAAGGAGTGAACTCACACTTCTTGCTGTTTGATGGGGAACCTGTCAATCTGCAAGTGGGATTGGTCTCCACAGGCTTTCACAGCATGAAAATAAAAGTCACTATGGAGGCAGCCAGAGAGTCTGATTTGGAGAACAATCTGTTTCAGGAGAATAATACTACTTAAATTGCCCATCAGGGTCTAGACTGTGATGATGAAGGAGTACAAAAATCAAGTAAGGCCAAGTTTTAGTGAGTCTCCAATTCTTCAGTTAAATACAACTGACATTTTTCACTTTGCAAACAGGTCATGTCACAGTAACAACAGTCCAGTGGAGTATGCCAGGTATAAAAACTGAAACAAAACAAGTTTTGACATCAAAGATTTTTTATTCTAAAAAAGTACAGTCCTAGCCAGGACAGGTGAGGTGAATCATAGCTGTAATCCCAGCAGCTATGGAGGCTGAGGCAGGAGAATCATATGTTCAAAGCCAGCCACAGCAACTTAGCAAGGTCCTAAGCAATTCAATGAGACAGACCCTATCTCTAAATAAAAAACAAAAAAAATTGCTGGGGATATGGCTCAGTGGTTAATCACCCCTGGGTTTAATCACTAGTACCAAAAAAAAAAAAGTCTGGGCCTTAAGAAATATGTTTTTAGATGAAATCGCCTATTGCCCATGATTAGGAGAAAAATATTTCCCAATATATTTCTGATTTTAATAAGTGACATATTTTTAGGACTTACAAATATTTTAGGTGTCTATTATATCAAATACAAGTACAAATCAGCTCTTGATTTTCTAGAATAATCAAGTGGGAAGGAGCCAAGAAAGAAAGTTTGTGGATTAACCCAAATCAGAGTGAAAACAAAATGTCAGCACTCATTTATGTGGAGAGACAAGCTTTGGGGCTAGATCACTGGGGAAAACCAGGGAGCTGATGGGTTTGCAGCCAAAGGAGCTGAACAGGCAGGGCTCTGAGCCCCTTATCTTGCATTTTGCATAGAGACTTTAGAGTTGGGTACTGCTAGGACTCCACTGTACCCTAGGTAAATCTATACTGTTGGCTTACTGTTTACTAGCTGCTAACTGTAGGCTGACATTGTATTAAAAGTGTTCTGAGACAAACACATTTTTAAAATCTTCTCAGCAGACATTTTAAGATTAGGATAGTAACTTATTTGACGGAGATAATCTGAGTCATACTTACAGAAGATGACTACTAGGTAATTTCTGAAGGTTCTTTCCATATCTTTAACTCAGTGATATATTTACTGCATGGAAAACAAACCCAGTCTTACTTGAATTAATATAAATAATACAACCAAACTAACAGCAAGGTTGTTTTGTTTTGTTTTCATTTTTAGTATCTTCACAATATCAGTCATGAAAAAGGCTTTAGAATTTTGGTACAGTTTTCTTCTCTGATTCTACTCAAGGAAGATATAGCTAACATAGAAAGGCTAAGAAAAAACAAATAAAGGTTAATAAAAGAATGAACAGATTTCAAATGGATTTTTATACTTAAAAAATTAAAAATTTCTTGTTTGCCAAATAAGATTTAAGTAAGACAGCCTGGAGAAGTATATTTTAAGTAATAGATTAAATGAGGCAGGTGATGACATTTTCCAAGTATATATTTAACAGAAATTATATGTACAAAGATCTGGCTTTCATGGTAAACTTATATTTGATATTAGTTTCTCTCTCAACCAGCCAGTCATATGAGAGAATGCAAATATACTGAAGTGCTACTGACATTTTTTCTACTAAAGATTCCTATTGTTTTACTTCATGGAAAATACAAAAGTTTATACACATGTGTACATATGTAGAACTTTAACATTATTGCTTTTAAAAATTACTGTATTTTGAAACATATAATTCATCAAAGAGAGTATACAAAAGTTATCTGTACCATTTAAAGAATAATGAAAACATCCATATACCCACACAGGCCAAGAAGTAGAAATTTACCACTAGAAATCACCAGGTATCCCTTTATTAATGCACTTCATGTATCTCTAAAGATAAATACATCCTGAGTTATTTTATAATCCTTCCTTTGGTCTTTTTAGTTTTATCATCTACCAATATTTGAGCCCTTTTAAAATTTCTATATAAAAACAATAATACTCCAAGTATTTTTCTATGATTTTAGTCCTTATCTTGACCATCAAAACTGAGATTCATCCATTATGTGTGGTTGTTCTTTCATTTATATTGTTGTAATATATTCTACTCATTTGTTTTGTTTCATTTTTGAGATGGGGTCTTATTCTGTTGCCCAGGCTGGCCTCAAACTCCTGGGCTTAGGTGATAATCTTGCCTCAGCTTCCTAAGTGTTGGGACTACATGTGTGTGCCACCATGCCCAGTTAATATCCTACTCTTGTTGAAGTTATTTCTTTTTAATTGTTAGAAACATTCATGTCCACATCTCCTGGTACACATGTGAAAGAATATCTCTAGGGAATATTTCAGAGAGTTCTAGTCTTGCACGTTTTCAACTTCATTAGGTAACACAAAACTATTTTACAAAATGATTGTACCAATTTATATTCCACCAACAGTGAAGGAGAATCCCTACATTCTTGCCAATACTTGATATTGTCAGAGTTTATGTCTTCTGCCAATCTGTTAGATATGAGGTAGGATTAGAACCTCATTATTGTAATTTTAATTTACCAGGTTATCAATGAGTTTGATAATCTTCTCATTGGCCATTCTTCTGTAGAAAGTAGCTGTTCAAGTCTTTCACACATTTTTTTTCTTTTCTTTTTTTTTTTTGTGCCAGGGGTTTAACCCAGGGTACACCCCCAGTCTTTTTTATTTATTTATTTATTTTATTTTGAGGCAGAGTCTCACTAAGTTGCACAGATCCTTGCCAAATTTCTGAAGCTGACTTTGAATTTGTGATCCTACTGAGTTGCTGGGATTACAGGCATGCACCACTATGCCTGGTTCATACATTTTCCCATTGATTATTTATTTTTTCCTCATTGACTTTTAAAAAGTATTCTGAATTTTTATTTCTTTTTTACTTATTTGTATTGTAATATTTTTTCAGGTTTTTTCTTGACTTTTAACTTTTTTTAAGAGGTCTTTGATAAAGAAATGTTTTTAATTTTAATGTAGTTTATTCTTTTTTTTTAATATGTGCTTATGGGTATCTCAAGAAATCCTTTTCTACGTCAAGGTATTAATAACAATCTCCTGTATTTTATCCTGAAAGTTTTAAAATTTTTCTTTTCACATTTATGTTTTTAATTTTTGTTCCTTTCTTCCTTTTATTTTCCTACCCAGTACTGGCAATTGAATCCAAAGCCTTGCACATACTAGGCAACCACCCTAACACTAAGCCACATCCCATACCCACATTTAAGTGTTTGTTTACTTGTTTTGCAGTTCTGGAGATAGAACCCAGGCACACTCTACCAATGATATGCATCCTCAGCCATTTTTTTTGTTTTGTTTTGTTTTTCTAACTAGGTTCTCAGACTGGTCTCAAACTTACTATCCTCCTGCCTCAGACTTCTGAGTAGCTGAGATGATAAGAATTGTCCACTATTCCCACATCACATTTAGAACATTAAAAGTTTGTTTTCATTTATGGTCTGAGGTAGACTAGAACCCTTTAACATTTGTTAAATTTAAGCATAATCTATATACATAAAATATATATATGTCATAATAATATAGTTCAATAAATATTCACAAACTGAATACTAGGACTGTTAGAAGGGTAAGACAAATAAGATGCTTAGAGGATCCTTTTTTTCTAATTTCTAAAAAATTTTATTGGCACATTATAATTGTACATAACTGTGGAATCTGTGGTTACATATTCATACATGCAAATAACAAAATTTGGTCATTTCCATTCCCTAGTAACTCCCATTCCCTCCCCTTCTCCCTCTCCCTGGTCTCCTTTCTCTGCTCTACTGGTCTAAGGAGACACATTTTAAGGTTGTTTTCAGGTGCCAAGAGTGAGCTTAAATTATGCTGTCCTTAGTATATTGCTTTCCGTGCCTTGTCCCAGCTCTACTGAATAAACATGTAAAATCAACAGTCAGACCAAGAAACAGAATAGTACCATCCTTCCAGAAACTTCTTACTTTTCAGTCACTATTCATTCAACAAGAGTATTGCTGTCCTGACTTCCATTCGTTTCTCCTGATTATTCTATAGATATAGAATCACGTAGTATGAGCTGTCACTTTAGTTGATATTACAATTTAAGGTTTATTCATATTTTTACACATTGTAGTAGACCATTATCATAATTTATGATTCCACTGTTGATATGCATTTGATTGATTTTCAATTTGGGGCCTTTATAAATAGTACTACTCAGACATCTGGAACATGTGTTTTAGTGAAATATGTAGTGGGAATAGAATTGCCAGGAGTAGAATTGCTCTGTCAAAGGGAATGCATACATTTAGTCTTAAGAGACACAACAAAACAGGTTCCAAAGTGGTTGTGCCAATTTATACTTTAATCAATGTATTAAAGTTGTGGTCACATCCTCACCAACTCTTGGCATTTTCCACCTTTTTACTTCTATCCATTCTGATGAGTATGCAATGGTATGTCATGGTTCAATAGACATTTCCCTGATGCCTGATGAAGATGAGCACTTTTCATACATTTATTGGTCATATTGTATATCTTCTTTTGTGAAGTTGTTAGTTCATGTTGTTTTTTATTTATATTTCATTTTTATTGATTTATAGAAATTCTGCATGTAAATCCTTTGTCAGATAATGTATGCTGAATATATATACTTTATAAATTGCCTCTTAATCTTATTTTTTCTTTTCCAGTTTTTACTGGTACATGACAGTTGTACATAATGATGAGATTCATAATTACATATTTATATTTGCACACAATATAATACTATTTTTATTCCCTTAATAAGGTGTTCTATGAATAGAAGTTCTTCATTTTAATGTAATTCAATTTATGAATTACTACATTGAGAAATTTAGGGTACTGCTTAAGAAATTTTTGTTTTCTCCAAAGATGATAGAAACTTTCTATATCTTTTTTTCTCTAAAAGTGATGGAGAAATAACTGCAGAAACACAAGGGATTTGTTTTGTTTTTAATTATAAGAAAAACTTCTGCTGTGTATAGTAGAGTACCTACTTAGCATTTGTGACTCTGGGTTCAATTCCCTGCAGGGACAGGCAGGAAAATCAACAAAATTCCAATGAATAACTTTATACCAAAAAGTATGAATACCTGGAGTTTCTCCTCAACCTTAAAATATGTGAGTGTGTGTGTATGAATATGTAGGATGGAAAGGCAGTTAGAAGTTTTGCATTGCTTTTTAAATCAATGTTATTATGATATTGCTTTTTAAAGTGCTTTCTAGTGGATGGGTGGTAGAATGCACGCTTATTAGGTTCAAGGCCCTGGGTTCAATCTCCAGCATGTGTTATCATCTCACAAAGCCCAGTGTGATGTTAGTTTTTATTTCAATTCAGATTTTTGGTCAATTACACGCTGGAGAAAATAATAATAATGTTACTTGTCTAGAACTATAATAAGTTTGCTAGGTTATCTAATACTGTTGTATGTCCTTTTATATTTCCATTTGAAGCTAAATGTCTATTGTTATACTGATATTGTTATGCTTATAACAAATCTAAGCATCATGGCAAGTAATTCTTCTAGCATTTATATTAGGAAATCCAAATTGAGAGCTAAGACATCAGAAGACCAATCCTTCAGACAGTGTAAAGAAAAGTTAGAAACAACTATGTATTTTTTGGAGCCCCATCTCAAGTGTGCTTCATCCTGCACAGTAGAAGCTCTTCCTGTTCTTATAACCAAATACAGAACAAACAGAATCAATAAGTAAAAAACATTATTTTGACATTTAAACAAGGCTACTTGAAGAAAATTTAAAATAATTGAATATATTGTGATAACCATAAATTATTAGCATTTATTCAGCCAACAATTTTATATTGATGCCTACCATGTTTGAGTCACAGTTCAAAGGTCACATGCACAAAGATAAATAGACAAAATCCCTGTGGTAATTCTATGTTTAATCATTTGAAGAATTCCAAAACTGTATTCTAAAGTGGCTGCATTATTATTATTATTATTATTATTATTATTTACATTTCCAACATCAGTGTATGAGAGTTTCAATTTCTTCACATTCTTACTTATATGTGTCTCACTTTTTGATTCTGGGTATGAAGTGGTCACTCATAGTGGATTTGATTTATATTTTTCTAATGACTAACAAAGTGAGGCATCTTTTCATGTGCTTATTATCCACATATATATAAATGGAGATATATTGATTCTGATCCTTTGCTCATTTTATGTTGGTTTTTTTTTTCCTTTTATTGTTGAGGTATAAGATTTCTTTATCAAGTCTGGGTAGAATACATTTTCAGATACATAATTTGTGAATGTTTTCTCCTTTCCTATTTCCATTTATATGGATTTTCCTTAATTTCTTTCAGCAATGTTTTATAATTTCCTGAGTACAAATTTTGCATTAATTTTGTTAAATTTATTCCTAAGTATGTTATTCTTTTGATACTATTGTGAATGGAATTTTAAAATTTCCTTTTCAGACTATTTATCATAAGTGTATAAAATTACAGATGAATTTTTGTGCTAATTTTTTATCCTGAAACATTGTTGAGATGATTTATTTGTCATGTTGGAGGGTGTAATTAGATAAAATTAATATTTAAATCAGTAAACTTTGAGTAAAGTAAAATCAGCACTCCATAATGTGCATGGTCTTCAGACAGTTGAAGGCCTGAAAAGAACAAAAAGTTTAGCCTCCTTGAACAGGAGGCAATCTCCAGCAGACTACCTTTAGTCTTATCTGCACCATTGACTTTCCTGGGTCACTAGCTTGCCAGCCAACAGGAAATTACACCATTGGCTTTCATCCTTCTGGAGTCTGCTGACACACACTGTAGATTTTTGAGACTTGACAGCCCCCATAATCACATGAGCAAATTCTTTATAATAAGTGTCTTTACAAATAGTGTATATAAATCCAGCAATATACATATACATGCATGCATGCACAAGCTCACACTATAACCAAGCTTGATTTACTATCTGAAAATTAATAAAAATAATACAAATATAAATATAATACATTATATAAAACAATAAAAAGCAAAAGTCACAAGAAACAGAAAAAGCATTTGACAAAACCCAACACTGTTTTAATGACTTAAAGAAAAGAAAGCACTCAGCAAATTAGAAAGGGCAATGACCTGTTCAACATGATACAGGGCATCAATCCTGAAAAATAATTAATATCATACCTAATGGTAAAAGAATATATGCTTCTCCCCACAAGATCAGAAATAAATACTATTGTCACTTCTATTCAACATTGTAATGGAGGTTCTAGCCAGGACAATGAGATAAGAAAAGAAAAGGTATCCAAATTGAAAAGGTCATTGCCAGTGGGATGTTCTTATCTATAGAAAATCCTAAAGAATCAACTAAAAAATCTATTACAATAAAGGAGTTCAGCAGGTGTATTAGTCAGGTTTCTCCAGAAAAACAAAACTACTGTGATAACCGTATAAGATTTTATAAAAAAGAAAAAAGTGTGTGTGTGTGTGTGTGTGTGTGTGTGTGTGTGTGCACGCGCGCACGTGCGCATGGGTATGTGCTGTCCTGCTGAGGTTTGTTTGCTGGTATTATATTGAAGATTTTTGTGCCCAATTCACAAGGGATACTGAGCCATAGTTTTCTTGTAATATCTTGTGATATCTTTGTGTGGTATTAAAATCAGGTAACACTGGCTTCATTAAATGAGTTCAAAAGTGTTTGTTCCCCTTCTACTTTTTGAAAGAGTTGGTATTAATTCTTTAAAAGTTTGGTAGAACCCTGCAAATACTAGAAGAAAAGGAAGGCCCATATCTCCATCATATTGGTTTAGGAAACGAATTTATCAAGATAAGCTATGTGTAATGTATATATACCCCTCCTGTCCTACAATAAACGGCTCCCACTCATGCTGTATAAATGTACACAAGTTGCTCGTCACCCCCCTAGTTATTTTGCTGCAGCCGGACTGCGGCAATCAAGAATCAATAAATGGGATTTTATCAAACTAAAAAGTTTCTTCACAGCAAAGGAAACAATCAAGAATATGAAGAGAGAGCCTAAAGAATGGGAAAAAATCTTTGCCACCTGAACCTCAGATTGAGTATTAATCTACAGGATATATAAGAACTCCAAAAACTTAATATCAAAAAACCACAAATAACCCAATCAATGAATGGGCAAAGTAACTGAACAGATACTTCACAGAGGAAGAAATATGAATGGTCAACAAATATATGAAAAATTGTTCAATATCACTAGCAATTATAGAAATCAAAATTAAAGCCACTGAGATTTCATCCCACTCCAGTAAAAATGGCAATTATCAAGAATGCAATTAACAATAAATTTTGGCAAGAATGTGGGGGAAAAAAAGTACACTCCTACATTGCTGGTAGGACTGCAAATTGGTGCAACAACTATGGAATGCAGTGTGAAGATTCCTCAGAAAATTTGGAATGGAATCACCAATTGACCCAGTTATTCTACTCCTTGGCACATATAGAGGACTTAAAACAAGCATACTATAGTGACACAACCACATCAATGCTTATACCAACTCAATTCACAATAGCTAAGCTATGGAACCAACCTAGATGCCCTTCAATAGATGAATGGACAAAGAAAGTGTGGTAAATATACACAATGCAATATTACTTAGCCATAAAGATGAATAAAACTATGGCATTTGACAGTAAATGGATGGAACTGGAGGCTGTTGTGCTAAGAAAAATAAACTACTTTCAAAATACCAAAGGCCGCATATTCTGATACAGAGATGCTGACTCACAATAGGTGGCAGGGAGGGAGGAGCAGAGGGGAGAAGAAAGGGGGTGGGAAATAGGAAAGACGGATAAAATCAAACATAACTTTCTTATGTTCATATATAAATACACAACCAGTGTGCCTCCACATCATATACAACCACAAGAATGAGAAGTTATACTCCATGTATATGTAATATGTCAAAATACATTGTACTGTCATGTCTAAGTAAAAATAACAAACTTTTTTAAATATACAAAACAAAAGATTGGTAGACTTAAGTGGTGAAGCTCTCAGGAGCTGGGCTTTCCTTTGTGGGTAATTTTAAAACTATTATTTCAGTCTCTTTACTGATTATAAATGTATTCATAGTTTCTATTTCTTCATTTTTCAGTTTCAGTATTTTTAGTAATTTAGGAAATTTCCATTTCATCTAATTTAATTTGTTGATACATAATTTTTCATAATATTCCCTTATAGTTCTTTTGATTTTTGTACAGTCAATAATAATGTCTCTTTTTTCATTCTGATTTCAGTAATTTTAGTGTTTGCTCTTATTTTCTTGGTCAGTCTGGCTAAAGTTTTATCAAATTTTGATTTCTCAAAGAATCATGCTTTGAATTCATTGATTTTTGACATTGCCTTTCATTACTTCATTTCCTGAATTTCCTCACAAATGATTATTAGACCTGTCATTCTAAGAGATGGAGGTATGTGGTGCATGACTATATTTCTTCTGAAATGGGTCTGCTAGCAACAAATTCTCTCAGCTTTGTTTTCTGGAAATTTTTAAATTTTACCTTTGTTTTTTGTTGTGTTTGTTGTTGTTTTGGGTTTTTGTTTTTGTTTTGTTTTGTTTTTGGTGCTGGGAATTGAACTCAGGGCCTTGTGCTTTCAGGGTGAGCACTCTACTAACTGAGCAATATCCCAAGCCCCTTTACCTTTGTTTTTAAAAGATAGTTTTTTTTTGGATGGATAAAGAATTCTTGGTTCTTAGTTGACAGTTTTTGCTTTTTTTTTTTTTTTTTTTTTTTTGCCCTTGAGCAGTTTGAATATGTTGCACTACCTCATTGGCCTCCATTGTTTTTTTGTTTCGTTTTATTTTGTTTTAAATTTTTTTTAGTTGTAGTTGGACACAGTACCTTTATTTTATTTATTTTTATGTGGTGCTGAGGATCAAAAGCAGGGCCTTGCACTTGCTAGGTGAGCATGCTACAGCTTAGCCACAACCCCAGTTCCATGACCTCTATTGTTTCTACTGAGAAGACAGCTATTGCCTTACTGGGGTCCCCCTGCTACCAGTGAGTTTTTTTTCTTTCATTGATATTCAAATTATTCTCCTTGTCTTTGGTTTTCAGCATTTTTTCCTATGATATGTCTGATTGTGGATCTCTTTTCTTTTGTCTTCCTTGGAGTTTGTTGAGTTTCCTGAATGTATGTGCATGTGAGTTATTGTTTAAAAATACATTTGGGATGTTTTCAGTCCTTATTTCTTCAAAATTTTATGCTTCTTTCTCTTTTTTCATCCTTGGTACTCTCAGTATATTTATGTTGATGCACTTAATTGTGTCCTACATTTCTCTGAGGCACTTATCAGTTTTCTTTTGTTCAAAATGTCACTATCACTATTGATCTAACTTCCAGTTATTCTTATTCTTTCCTCTGCCAGTTTAAATTTCCTGCTGACTTTTTCTAGTGATTTTTCATTTCAGTTATTGTAGTTTTCAACTCCAGAATTACCACTTGGTACTTATTATAATTTCTATCTCTTTATTGACATTATCTATGTGACATTGTCATCATTATACCTTCCTTCAGTTCTTAAATCATGTTTTCCTTTAGTTCTTTGAACACATTTATAAGGGTTATTTTGAAATATTTGCCTGTCTTATTTGACATCTGACTACTCTCATAGGCATTACCTGTTACCCATTTCTTTTGCACATTTCAAGTCATACTTTCCGTTTCTTTGCATGTCCTATAATTTTTTGTTTCAGAATTGACAGTTTAGATAGCAACTGTTGTTATTGTCTGGCCTCCACTTCCTGGACTCATCATTATATTTTCTTCATTTATTTGTTTAGTGACTAGATTATTTTAATGAAATTTAATTCTCTGCTGCAGTATTAAACATCTGATGTTGATACTCAGGAGTGCAGTCTGAGGTATGTCCATAGTCTCCCTGGTATGATGGTGGGGTTTATCATGACTTTTTTTGATTATCTCTTTCTCTGACCATACTCAAGTAATTAGTAATTCAACTAATTACTAGTGATTGCTATGTTTTAAAAAATGCCTCAGCCACAAACTGTCCTTTAGTCAAATTCAGTCAAATTTGGACTCTTTT
Organism: Spermophilus citellus; assembly: GCF_964194105.1. Taxonomy (NCBI): domain Eukaryota; kingdom Metazoa; phylum Chordata; class Mammalia; order Rodentia; family Sciuridae; genus Spermophilus; species Spermophilus citellus. The sequence goes on along the minus strand of NC_138192.1, from coordinate 1,599,844 downwards.
GAAGGGATATTTCTGAGTTTCCAGTGTTTAAAATTTGTTCTTACCCTATAAGGGCTTTTCTCAACTACCTGTTTACTTGATTCTTTGCTGTGAAGTTGTCAGAGTATAAATGTAGCCATTATCTCCAAATGAATCTATCAATCTCTTCTCAATTGCTTTTCAATACAAGATCCACTATATTTGAGCATGTCCTTAGCTTCGAACTTTTCCATGCTCTGTTGCAAATAAAGCCACTATCCTTGGAAGGAGTTATCTGTTTTGTTCTCCACTTCTCTCCCTTGGGAAAAAAATCTCTTGAGTCACAGATCAGAAGTTAGAGATTGGAATAGTAACATGCTTCTCTCTGAGTGACACTGCTGCTTTATGAACTAAGTGCTAGGCAGAGGGGGTCCAGTACACCCAGGTCCTCAGCTTGTCTCTCCCAGATGAAGCCACTGTGTTTTAAGCCACAGCAAGGCTGATTGGGACTCCAGAATTTTCAACAGTGCTATGCCAAAGGTAAAGTCTATTTCACCAACAGTGGCTGGAACCCTCATCTTATGGCCATACTAATATGGAATTTAACCTCAGTGATACATAACTGGAAGTAGCATAAAAAATGATGATGTGATGATGTTCTTTGGCTCCTATAAAAATAAATCTTGGAGTGGGAGCTTGGGGAAGAGGGAGGGAGCCTTTTATTCTTGACTGCACCACTCTAGTGGAATGGAGTCTCACTGAGATGTTTGTTCAGATGCCATCAACTTTCAATGTTCTTAGCAAGTTTAAGTAGATATTCTTGAATAAAGGTGTCTTCATTTGATTGATGTCTTTAGGACCATTCCAGACACTTTAATTTTTTAAAATTGTTTTGACCAGTTTTGCTAAAAACGAGATCTGTGGAGCTTCTCATATGAACATGTGAAATGTTGATATCTTATACAATTTTTTACAAGGTAAAATATAGGGACAGAAAATAGTAATTTTACTGTGTGCAAATTATAGCTCAGTAAAATAAATGGAAAAGGTTTTTACAAATATCCTCAAAGATTTAAAGAAAAACATGAATATGATGACATAAAAATTAAGTTTGAAAAGAGGTGCACATAAAACCAAAATATTAAAAATGCCATAACTAAAATTTTCAAAAAATATCTTTATTTTTATGTGGTACTGAGGATCAAACCCAGTATCTCACATGTGCAAGGTAAGCACTTTACCGCTGAGATACAACCCCAGCCCCCATATCTGAAATTTTAAAATATCACTGCATGGATTTACCTGCATATTAGAGGGCACAATAACTCAGTGACTTTGAAGATGGAGCAATGGAAACTATCCAAATTTAAACATACTGAGAAGGCAAAAGAAAAAAATCACCCTCAGTGAAAGGTGGGACAACAAATGTATAACTGAAATCCCAGAAATTGGATGGGAGTTTAAAATATAGTGCCTGTAAGTTTTACAAAATGATGAAATCTATAAAATAATATAAAGAGATGTAATGTAACCTTAAAATTCCTTAAGAATATAGAGAAGAAGATTGCAGAACTCATTTTAGGAGGCCAACATTATGCTGATGCTAAAATCAGACCATGGCATTCCAAACAAAGGAAACTATGGACCAACAAATATCTCTCATAACTATATATGCAAATGTATTTAAAAAATATTAGTGAGTTCAGCAATATAAGGAATAGATAATACATCATGAATAAAGTAGTTAATCTCAGGAATGCATGATTGGTTTTAGATTTGAAAATCAAGCAATATAATTCCCTGTATTAAAAGAATGATGGGGAAAAATTACAGGATCATGTCTATACCTACAGAAAAAAAATTAGAGCCCAATCTCTTACCTTGCACAAAAGTCAACTCAAAGTAAATAAAAAACTAGGAATTATACCAGAAATTTTGCAACTGCTAGAAGAAAACAGGTTCAATGCTCCAACATAGTGGCACAGTCAATAGCTTCCTCAATAGGACTCCTAAAGTTCAGGAAGTAATACCAAGAATCAAAAAAATGGGATGACATCAAATTAAAAGCTTCTTCATTCAAAGAAAACAAGAGTGTGAAGAGAACCTACAGAATGGAAGAAAATCTTTGCCAGCTACAATTCTGACATAGGATTAAAATTCAGAGTATATAAATAACTCAAAAAACTTAAGACAAAAAAAAAAATAGCCCAGTAAATAAAGAGGCAAATAGAGTAAAAATACATTTCTCAAAAGAAGAAATACAAATGGCCAAAATGTATAAAAGTTTTTGCCTCTTTAATAATCAAGGAAATGCAAATCAAAACTATACTTAGATTTTTTTTAAAAGAGTGTTTTTCCTTTTTATTTTTTGCAACATCATTCCATACAAAAGCAATGAAAACACAACAGTTTAACAAGTTTACAATTGAATATCTGTACACATTATCATTTACAATAATTTTACACTGTCAATTAACTGATTGTAAAAAAAACATTCTAAGTCGCTCTGTTGCCTTAACTGTCTCATCAGTTAAGACCTAGCTAGTGCTATTTACAAGTACCCAATCAGAGAACCCATTAATTTAACATCTTTGTTCAGAGCTCTGTATGGGAGGGGAAAAAACTACTTGGACTTATTGATAAAAGGCCAGAAAACACATTTCCACAAAATCATCATATGTCTCACACTGAATATACTTTGTCAAGTACCTGCAAAGAAAACCACCCTATATTGGTCCTAAGAACACATGGTAAAGTTTACAACCAGCCCACCTGACAAGCGGCAACTAAAAGTCTAAGGAGGCTGTGGGAAACTAGTTCACTTGCACTGGCCTTTCCAACTTGAGAGTGGAAACACCATGCACCCAAGTTTGCTCAAGACTGCTTCGCAATCAATATTCCTTGGATTCAGCACCATTTACAAGTTAAAACATGCAAAAACATTCACTATACACAAAATTAATGTTTCTAAGAAAGTAAGGCAAGAACAACAACTCATCCTAAGACCATGAACTACTGACAGACACCACCCAGCTACCAGTGCACATCACAGGCCTACATGTTTGGCGGACCTCTAGCTGGCCAGAGATGGCACCTGATTCTCCCAGTGGCCACCAGGTGGCAGTCAACTCATAGCAGAGAAGTCTTTCAAGGGCTCAGTTAAGCAAGCTTCCAAATCAAATTTGTCTTCCACTTGGCAGTCCACATATCTGACCTTGGTGGGTGTGCCAGAATACGCATCAAAGTTATCCTGTGAGCTCGTCTGGGACTCAGAGCTGCTCTCTGTGGATTCAGTTTCCATTTCCCCAAGGTCCAGAGGGTGTATTTCTTGCAAATCACAGCCTTCTTCAGCTGGAGGATCCCAGAAGTGCAGAGCCACCTTCCAGAGCTTGATCTGCTGGTCCCATGAACGCCGACTATACTTCTTAAATTTGTTGGGGGTCTTGGGGTGAATACCAGGTTGTCGAAGGTGTCTGGGGACCTCTTTAATATAGCGATCGTAGGCAATAGTGTTCTTTCCATAGTTGATCTGCTTCTGTCTTCGCATCAGGACACTTTCATCTGTCTCCACATCAGCTGGCACTGTAGACACTGACTCTTTTGAATCAGAACTTCCTGATGATGATTTCCGCTCTCTTCCAAAGTCATTTATGAGGAGTTTTCTTTTTATATCTTGCAATTTCTTTGTTAACTCTGGTCCTCATTTAATCTTCTTCAACGGCATTGGCCCAGTCTGAACACCGAGAACGGGGCTTGGGGCCTTCAGGAGTGGTGAAACTCGCGGGTCTGTGGTCATCAGCCGGGTGCTGGACCTCCTCCGCGTCCTCAGGCTTCCTGCGCCTCCCATCCGCTCTGCGCTTCCGCCCGAGGCTCCATGTCTTAGGGGACGACGGGCTAGCGCCAGCAGTCGCGGGCGGCTCCCATAGGCAGGCGGGCTTCGGGGTCGACAAGCCATGGCGGCAGGGACGGCGTCGGCGTGCTCGGCGCCGGCGCAGACAGGCTCTACCTATACTTAGATTTTAATCTCACGCCAGTTAGAATGGCAATAATCAAGAATAAAAATAAAAATGAATACTGGGCAAGGATTTAGGGAAATAGGAATACTTACACTGTTGGTGGTATTTTCAGTTAGTGGAAGCACTATAGAAATCAGTATGGAGTCTCCTCAAAAGACTAGGAATGGAACCACCATATGACACAGAAATACCACTCCTTGGTATTTATTCAAAAGAATTAAATGCAGCATACTATGGTGATAACATGCATTGTATCACTAGGCCTTGTTCATAGCAGCACAATTCACAACAGCCACATTAAGGAACCAGCTTAAGTGTTGTCAACAGATGAATGGATAAACAAAATGTGATACATATACACAATGGAGTTTTACGAAGCCATAAAGAAGAACAAAATTATATCATTTGCAGGGAAATGGATGGAATTGAAGAACATCACATTGAGTGAAATAAGCCCAACTCAAAATGTCTACAGTCTCAGTTTCTCTAATGTGAAAGCTAGATAGAAAAAAGTGGGGGAAATGATCTCCTGCAATATAAGTAGAGGATAAGGATCAGGGAGAGGAAAAAAGGAATGGAAAGGGAAGATACTGAGAAAAGAAATTGGCCAAATTATATTATGTGAATGTGAAAATATACCACACTGTATCGCACTATAATGTATAATTATAATGCACTGTTATTTTTTAAAACAATGAAAAGGCAAGCCAAAGACTTGGAGAAAATATTCTGAATACGTATATCCAATAAAGAACTTATAGTCAGGGGTGGGAATATAGCTCAGTGGTAGAGCACTTTCCTAGTATGTATGAAGCATGGGTTCAATGCCCAATACCACCAAAAAAATAAATAAATAAAAATAACTTGGAGTCAGACTATGTAAAGGATATTTATAACTCGGTAAGTTATAAATATGTCCAAGAATTTAAGAGATACCTCACAGAAATATTTATCAAAGATCAAATGAGCAGATGAAAAAGATACTTAACTTCTTTAGTCATCAGAGAAATGTAAATTCAAATCAAAATAGGATATTAGCACCTGTCTGCTAGAATAATGAAACTTAAAAATGTTGGCATTATCAAGTATTATTAAGGTTATAAAGCTTTTAGAATTATCATATATTGCTGGTGGGTGTGTAAAGTGGCACAACTACTTTGGAAATTATTTTATCAATATCCTATAACATTAAGCTGTACTGACTATATGATGCAGCAATGTTCACTTCTAGATATTTATGAAAATATACAATCTCAGAAAGACCTATAAATGTGAATGTTCATAACAGCTTTATTCTTAACAGATCCCAACTAGAAGCTCCTAGAATGTCCATTGGTATGTCAGAAGAGCAGCAAATTGTGATATCTTTGGGAAATGAATTATCATAAGCTATGGGAAAGAACAACTGATTGTACACAAGTATGTGCATGAATTTTTTTAATAGTTAGAAAAGTCAAACACAAAAGAGTAAATTTTGTATAATTTCATTTACATGAAATTCTAGAAGAAGCGAGCCATAATGAGAGGAAATAAATCAGTGTTTGGCTGGTGGGTAGAGATGTAGTGCAAAGAGGTATAAATGAACTTTTTAGGATGGTAAAGTGTTTTACATCTTCATTGTAATAGTGGTTACAAGGATATATACAATAAACAGAAATAAACACCTTACAATTTACTTACAATTAAATAGATGTATTTAATTGTAAGTAAATTTTGCCTCATTACAGTTGAATTTTAAAAAGCAGTGATCCAGTGTTAATCTTTAATGTCCTATTAATAACTGGTCAGTATTAGAAGTAGCCTAAATGTTCTCCTGTGAAGAATTGTTTCAGTAAATTTTGATACAATAAAATGAAGAAAAAATTATTGTTCTAGAGAAAATATTTTAAAATATTTGTACTTTTTAAAGAAAAAAATAACACGTAATAATCTCCCCATATACAATAAAATTTTGGTTATATTTATAATTGGTACTTATATTTATATGACTATACAATTCTCTTTTGTGGGGAGCTGGTGATTGAACGCAAGACCTCTAGCTTGCTGAGCTATACCCCCAGCCCTAACTATATAATTTATTCTGAACTGAGTCATATAGTAAGCCATGATTGCTTTTTTTCTTTCTTGAACAAGTTTTTGTCTTCCCTCCAATTAATACTGATTTTCATTTGTTTAGTTTTCTCTTTACTTCTTCCTAATTCATTTCCAAACCTACTGATCATCTAAATATGCACTGTTCAAAATGATAGCAACTAACCACATGTGGTTAATAAAACTTAAATTAATTTTAATTAAAAGAGTAAGTTCTGGGGCTGGGGATGTGGCTCAAGTGGTAGTGCGCTCGCCTGGCATGCATGTGGCCCGGGTTCGATCCTCAGCACCGCCGAAAACTAAAAAATAAATATTGAAAAATTCTCTCTCTCTCTCTCTCTCTCTCTCTCTCTCTCTCTCTCTCTCTTCTAAAAAATAAGTTCCTCTGTCATCAGTTCCATGTTAAAGTGCTCCAGCTAGGTTCTACTGTACTTGACAGTACAGATGTAAAACATTCCATTCATCACAGAAAATTTTAATAGACAAAGTTAGTGTAAATCTTCCTTAGATATTCAGAGACAGCAATTTCATCCTTACTGAGAAATCTCTCTGGAATCTATTCACCTTTGATCAACTCTGGATGGTGCTGGACTGTCATCCTAGAATCTTCCTTCATCAACTTCCAGGGAATTTTTTGCCCCTCCTGTGTTAGATATCTTGTTTCCTTTTCTTGGTTTATTCTCTCATTTCAGTGGAGCACCTTCTCTGGTAATTTCCTGAGAGAGGATTGAGATCTTACATGACCTAAAAATACCATTATTTTATACTTGATTGCTAATTTTCCTGAAATTTTAAAAATCAACTATATTTTATTATAGTTTTTGAGGCATTATCCTCTTTTTTCTAGCTTCCAGTATTGTTTTTGAGAATTTCCAAGCCATTATGATTCTGTGTATTTTCTGATTTTTCTTGTCTGCAATCTTTTTCCTCAGGGTTCTGAAATTTCATAACATGTACCCTGATGTAGATATGTTTTTATCCATTATTTCTGCTAGGTATTCAGTGTTCCCTTTCAATCTGGTAACTCAGGTACTTCTTCAGTTATGGAAAATTTTCTTCAATTATTTTCTTGATGAAAATTGTATCCCATCAAATTTCTCTGTCATGTATTTCAAGGTCTCCTAATTTTTAGGTATTGGACCTATTATACAGGTACTCTATTTTTAAAAAAATCTTTTCAAATTTTCTGTATTTTTGCTTTAGTCCTGTCTTGATCCATGTTGAGTTGAGTTTTTTTCAGGGTGAGAAATAAGGTTGAACTGCAATCTACTACATATGGATTTCCAGGTTTCCCAGCACAATTTGTTTTAGAGGCTATTTTTTTTTCTCCAATGCATGTTATTTTTTGCTTTAATCAATCCACCGAAAAAAAAAAAAAACTATAATCATTTTACTCCCATGAAAATAACCTTTCTGTTTTTGGTAAAATAAACTAAATTACTGATTTAAGTTTGCCTTATATCTAATGTGTATTAACTTTCTGAATAAGTTTTCATTGTTTTCTTAGTGATCAGGTCATTCTTATTATCATTCTTCAGGAAGTTCAACTGATTTAAAATATATTAAAATCTGCATAAAACAAGGAATGAACAATGGCATTGCATAAATCGTTCAGTGTATTTGCATTCTGCTTTATCATCATTTTAGTATGAGTATTTCTTGCTCCTTTGCACCCTACTTGAAAAGTATGTAGGGTTTTTTGTTGTGGTACTGGGGATTGAACCCAGGGCCTTGTGCATGCAAGGCAAGCACTCTACAAACTGAGCTATATCCCCAGCCCTTGTAGACCATTTATAGTGTTAACATTTTTTTTAAAAAAATATGCTCATAATCATTTATGTTTTAGTTAATATTAAGTAATTCAATTTAAAAAGAAGGGTATAGGTTTTTCACATTAATGCTATTAAGAACCCAATGAAAATTTTATACAGGTATTTCCATTATTTTTAGTTTTTCAGTTTCTACCTTACCCTAAAATATATCAGATTTTTTTTGATAAATTGATTATCAGAATGAAAAGCTTATCACTTAACTTGGAAGATTACCAAAATCAATATTCTCATATTGCACAGCAGGGAAAACAACCTCAAAGTGAATGACTATTCAAGGCATAATAGTAAGTATCAAAAAGAGTTATATTCTTTACTTTCTTGCCTCTCTCCTTCTGCTTAGTATTAAGTCTGATACTGTATGGAAAGAAGCCTCTGTGTCTATATGTACCAGGAGAGTATCAGATACAAGCTTAGGATGATTTTGCAAACATCTGATACAGTAACAATATCTGTGTAACACCAGTTTAAAACCAATATTTATCTAGAGTTAGTGGTTTTTATTAATAACATTTTGCCTAAAGGAGGAACAGATAACTATAAGAACAAAAAGTTTGAAGATATTTTAAAATATGTATATGGCATACAAATAGAAGATTAAATTGTCATGTGATAATTTCTTTGAAATTATTGAAAATTCATGACTACAATGCAAAAATAGCATTTAATTTTAGAGTTTGAATATCTACATTGTGCACAATAACATTAAAATAACTGTATTACAAAAAAGGAGAGAAAATTTTAGAAAGTATACTACAAATATATATCTGATAAGTTCCCTTCATAAACCTGAATTTATGTTTAATTTTTTAGTTCTGTTATTTATGGAACTTTGCCTTCAGTTTTATCACAGAAGGTTATAATTAGTGAACTACATAAACCATCTGAGTAAATGAAATTTCCTCAGTAAAGAAATGTTTTCTAGTGTGATTGCTAATTACAGATGCACTGTTTTGGCTCTAGTCCATATTTATTAGTAAACTCTGAAACAAAGGGTTATTTTACATGGCTTATAAATCAGTGATGGTTAATTAAGATATTCAGGATCCATTTTTGCTTATTTATGAATAAAATATAATTAACATCTTTTTTCTGCTACCACATTTCACATATTGGAGAAAAAAAATATATGGAAAATACTTTTCAGTAAATTACTTTGGTTTAGTGTCTTTTTCATGATATTTATATCAGTATAACTCACAAAAATAAAAAGTTAAAGAAGAATTTTAAAAAATGGGAAGGGAGGGAAGGAGGAAGGAAAGACTTCATTTAATAGAGAAGGGAAAATGATAAGCACTAAAGGTTCCTGTGTATAAAGAAAGAAGAAACTTTCCATATTTCACTATTTTAATTATAATTATATGATATGAAGAAACATATTCTGAAGTTTTATATATATATATATATATATATATATATATATATATATATATATACACACACAATTATATTTGTTAGGCCTATTTTCCTTTATTTAGCCCAAAGTTCAATACGAACTGATTTTCATGTATAGAAATCTAGAAGACTTATTTTTCTTGTTTTTATATATTAAAGAGTTTCTGGAAAAAAGAAAGGATGAGGAACAATATGAGAAAATATCTACAACATTGATTATAGGTTTGCATTCATTGCTGTTCTGAAGCCAAAAACAATATTAATATTTATAGTCAGTGTTATGTGCTCATGGAGGTGTGTTGAGGAATAATCATTTATGTACTGCAACATTACAGTCACTAAAATTTTCATCCGTGATTAATTGATTTGAAGCACAGAAAGAAGGTAGTGAATAAGATACATAATGGCTATAACATTTGTTTGGTAATGATGGGATGGATGCATTGGAAATCCTTATGCTATGATCATTATAGGCTCCTCAGGACATGTCTCAATTGAGGCATGCTATGCAAAGAAAAGATACTTTGTGGCATGTTTGATGGAGTCTCATTTCTTCCAGCCACTTGGTAAACTATCATGAAATTCAGGACAATGAAAGGAAGTCATGGATTTTGTGTGAGAAGAGATTGGCAAAAGAGAGGATACGTTCAACTTTGACTGGCCCTCTTTACTGTAGTCATATCTTCAAAGTCAGAGTACAAGATGGAAATATGGAATGAGGAATTCAGTTGAAAAACTTTAAGAAAAAGGAACTACAAAATTTCCTTAGATCTTTCAGCATTCATGTCTCTCAGATCTCTTGTCCCAGAAAGTCCATCTTTCTAAGCAACTCAATGGTTATCAGTCGTGTATCAGTATAAATTAATACGTGCTGCCATCCACACAAAATGGAAGTCAAAAGTGTTCCCAAAAGTTATACCCACTGAGGTGGTTTTCCTTTATTGTTCTCCCTGATGGCACCTCCTAAATAACACTGTAATTTCTTTAGCAATTATTTTAAGATAAGGCCAATATTTTGCAGAGGGCAGTTGGAGAACTCCATATTTTATTATTTTATTGTTCAGTAGTAATAATAAATCATACATATTATCATAACTGTAGACTGAACTAGTTAAATAGTATATGATGATTTGAATTCTAGCCTGCTGATAATATTTTACAATATTATAGTGTTACAGCAATATTTGTAAATTTATTTTATTAGCTTCATAGAGCACTGCTGTACATGTATATTCTTTTAAATATTAGTGTAGTAATTGCTTAATATATAGTTTATAATTATATTCTATTATAAAATAGTAATATCTCTTTGCCTATGGCAAAAAATCTATAGGCTTTTTTCTTAGAAATTGAAGTTTTCCATTTAATTTTTTGGACATTTTAAAAGGAATCAATATCTTATTTTTCCAGAAGAATTAACATATCAATTTTTTAGAATGTAAATATAGTTGATCTCTAAGTTTCTATGCATAGGTTTGTGCTTTGATATTAAGGCTTTTCAAATTTCATATGATTATGTCAAATTACTCTAAATTTCAATAAATATTAAAATGTTGAATTACTGGCAATAACTCAAGAAAAAATGAATTAAAAAATTTAAATGTATTTACATAGACTTTATAACTTTAAATTTATCCTCATTAATATAATCAAAATTATAAAATATTAAGATTATATTTTTGTACGATATTTATTTTAATAATTGAAGCAAGCTCTTTTTGTTGTTGTTGTTCTTATGCAATGGCTCATCTCATAATCAAACAAAATCTTGGAGTCTAATTAATATTGAGGGCTTAAAAAAATCAATAATTTCTCATATATTTACCAGTTTCAAAGACCTTTGAAAGCCAATTGGTTGATTTGTCATAATGTCAATTAAAAATAGATTTAAATGCACTTTCTTGTAGTTGATAAAATAAAGCTTGAAGATAATAAGAAGGACTTGTACAAAAACATTGCTATTTTATCATAGTACAGAAATTCTAATATAATTAAAGTATTCAATTAATCAACTTTTGAGAATTCTAGTAGCATTATATATGTAAGAATTAATACTTCATGCATGATATAATATTTTATTTAGATAGAAAAACTGTGATTCTACTTACCTACAGAAATAGACAAGGACAACAATCAATTTTCCAGTTATAGAAAATAAAACTTATGTATATTGCTTGTTTTATGATAATTTTTTCCTATCGAAATATATTAAGTTCCAACGTTTTTTCCTAATTAGAATCCATGATATAAGCATTAATTGCAACTTTTAGGTGTTTACTATATTCTTAGAGTTTAAATAACTAGTTCTTTATGATTCCACATTACACTACATTTTTACTATTAAATCCATAAAACTATTTAACACAAATTGTATGAAGTAGTATGAAATAGATCATAAAGAGCTAACAAAAGACACCATATTTTAATATGAGTTACAAAAGACACAAGAAATAATAAGAAGAACTAGCGGTGTTCTAAATGGACAACTACTACTCTACTCAAGTGGATTATCGCTGTAGGCATGTGAACAGAATTTTGCCAAACTTTCTGAAGGAGAAATGTGTTTTTGTATTAAATGGCTTTATTTTTATGTGTAGCCAATTCATTTACATTTTAAAAATACTGAGCGCCTATCAGATTATTAGTGGTATGCCAGTCTGTTTCTTTCATTGGCAACCAACTAGCAAACTGTTACAAACAAATGAGAATGCTAGTTCCTTTATATGCCATTACTGAAAATATGGTGAGTCATTTACAACCATCTGCAAAATTATTAGAGCATATTTAACAGTTTTAAATGGAATGATGTAGGAGTCACAATGTTATCTCAATAAAAGAAGATTCTTCTGTTAAGGATCTTCCTAGGTAATGGTAAAAATGTAATTATGGGACAGTGCTCTAAAGACAATTACAGAGGCCTTGACCCTGTTTTCCTTCTATGTTCTTTCAGAAGCTCAAGTTATCTTTTAGTCAGCTTGAATGGTAACCTCTATTCAATGAAGAGGTTAGAATAAGTGAATGTTTAATATTTATAAAAGAGATATTAAAACTGAATAGTATTTGTAACTCATTTAAATAACATTATTTTTCATTTACATGCCTGATAGTGTGAGATTTTAAAGATATTTAGCAAACTATTGTTTTTTAAACTCAATTATTGGTATTTCCTCTATGTAAGTATGTGTGTTTGTGCAATTACATGTTCATGTATTTAATTAAGTAAACCTTACTATGCTTACACAGAAAGAATATCACTAATATTAATATTCACAGAAATATAAATGTTGATGGTCAAATAATTATTTCAAAATTGTAGTTTACCATTCCTTAGGTATTTCATACTGTCTGTCTTTATCGTCAATCAGTTGCTTTGATGTAGCCAGAGCTTAAGCTTCACTCAAAAAGTAATTATGTTTAGGCCAAGATTATGATGGAGAGATTATATATATACATTACTTTATAATTCTAGCAATTCCTTTAGATCTTACATATAAAATTTTGTTTTCTATCTACTCAGTAGTTTGATTCTCAACATATTGTTCACTGCAAGCCTTATCTTACATGTAGGATTATAAGGAGGAGTAAATGCATTGACTGGAATTTTTTAATTTTACATTTTATTATATTTTTATCAAAGTTTTCAAATATAGTTGCATAAATTTCAGGTACAACCCGTGTTGCATAAAAATCAGCACAAGGATTTCTAGACATATCAAGCTGTGCAACATAGAGTGATGATAACATTGAAGAACATTACACTTTAAATACCAAAGAGACTGGTATACCTTGAATTGGCTGAAGTTTACACAGTTAAGACTTTATTTTGAAGATGTACTTGTCATTAATGTAAACATATACAAGACAATAGTAAAATACACTCATTAACCAATATAGTAAATAATCCAAAGGTATGATTGCAGTTTAATTAACTATACAATTAAAATTATGTGTGAAATATAATGACATTTATTTAATTTTTCATGTAAATGAATTCTCTTTTAAAAATTACAAATCATTTCTACAAAATGACATCACCAAATTCTTGACTTTGAACTCACAAATCCAAGAAAAAATAGGTTGGGAAGAAAGGGGAAATCCAGTGACCAAGAGTCATGAATTTACCATAGATTACTAAGATGTGATTTTGCTCAATATAACACAGGAATGACATCAGGAATACTCTCTCTCCTTTCTCATTTACTGCTTCTTTTCTGAATTTTAAATTAATTCTCAGCTAAAGTTTGCCCCTTGACAGTCCTTGGGGTGTAAATCTAATGGTAAAGCAGATATGAATGAAATCTATATTTTTTATCCCAGCTTAAGTTTAATGACAAAAATCCTCAGGAGAAATTCTAACTAGTATTTCAATGAGTCATCTTTGATAGACCCAACCTGCTCTTTTCTTAAAATTGGGAGCCATCTCACCACAAAGCCATGAAAAGATAATTTTGGCTTTACTATAAATTACTGCAAATTCTGAACCTGCTTGGAAGGCCTGCCCATGCCTTGAACTCCCCAATGCCTGGCTCTCTGACCAGATAGCAGCCCTCTCTGAAACTTTAGTGATACCTCACAAATCTTGGCCTTCCCTGGCCAGATAACGACCCTCTCTGAGGCTCTAATGACCTTCAGAAATTCTGATGTCAGGGCCAGCCAAAATGTAAACTACCATTTGTGTTAAGCTCCTCAGAGTTTTGTTACCTGTAACCCCCCTTTGTATAAGTTTCTGGGCTTTAAAGCTGGGCTGCAGGAAAGCTGCTGCTTCTGTCTCTTATTCCTGCGGTTTTGGGTGGGAGACGCAGCCTGGCCAGTCAAAATAATAAGCTTGTTTTAATTTGATTTTAATTGGAGTCAGTGGTCTTTTCTTGCATCCTGGTCTAAAATTTTGGAGGCCCCAGCAAGATGACCCTGCCAGACCACACCACAAGACTAGACTGCTGGAAATTCTAAAGCCGGCCTTCCCTCCAGGGCTCTGGGATGAAGAGCCGCTCTAGGGGGTGTGCACCTTGAGATGTTCCAAGGCCTCAGAGTGAGCCTCAGTCCCTGGAGCACTGCAGTGAACTGTCTCACTAAAACTATCAGCAAGCACCTGGTGGAGGAGGCCTCTATAGGTAAGTGGCGCCTTTATAACATCTGGTATCCAGTTAAGGGAGATCTCTTCTGAAGACAGAGAGATGGCCTGGCAAGGCTCACATATACTCCTGTCCAGGATAGTAATGAGAAATTGTTCTGTCCTCTGTTCTGTTCTGTAGGGAATTCATCTGGAAGGGTAGAGAGGTGCCAATGGGCATGCACATGCTCCTACTCCGGGAGCTTTAGCAAGATGTTGCATTGCTCCTCTGTTCTTCTGTTTCGGCACCAGGTTTCTGTTTTTTTATGTTTTGTTCTGTGTTCTATATGTTTTTTGTTTGTTTGTTTTTGTGCCTTTTGTTGTGTGACTTCTGTGGTAAAACCTTAAGGATATTGGACATGAAAATGGATACTAAAGCAAGTAAGCCTGACACCCCTTTGGACTGTGTTTTAAGGAACTATGATGATGAACTTTACCCCGCTTTGTTAAGCAGGATGGGAGAAGCCCCTAGCTGGCTGCCTGGAGCACACCCATTGCAGAGGGCAATGCCTGCAGGGGATCTAACAACTGAGTATCTCCCAGATTAATCAGTGAAACTCCTTTAAAACCCCTTGCCCCTCCAGATCAAGAGAGTCACAACCTTTGGGGCAGAGTCCCCTGTGTTTCTCCTTTGTTAGCAAAGCAATAAAACTCCCTTTTTCTTTTTCTCAAAACCCGGTCCTCATTATTAAATTGGCATTAATTGGCTTCAAGGTCAGGAATGGAACTTTCAGTTACAAATTTTGACATCTCAGAGGGAACTCTAAAGGAGCCCTGGGGAAATTTTTGAGAGCTGACTACTGAAATGTTAGGAGATATGGAGCATGCCTGGGGTGGAACAGAACCAGAGCAGCTAATCCTGTAAGTAAATGGAGGGAATGAGGGACTCCCAGCAGCTGCCTAAGCCCTGTTGCTTCAGGGAATTCCTGCCCTCCTTCCCTGCACTGTAAGAATTATGCCACCTCTGTCTACTTAAAAAAAGAGAAAAAGAAAAAGGGGACACTAAATGCAGTAAAATTGCCACCGAGACCCTTGATTTTACATTTCAGGTTGCCCTTCTGTGAAAACATCTGGTCCCCTTGTGGGGACATCTATGGTGCCACTGGTGTAGGAGATTTTTCTCTTATCTGCTCTGATTTAAAGGTTTATGTCTGTCAGCCATAGTCTGGAGCTCCTTTCTGTCTGTCTGTCCTGTGTCTTTGTTTCTGGCTCCATAAGACATGTGCAATAATGTGTTGATATTATAAATTGTTTCTTGGGAATGATCTTGGCTGAATGTATGTCTAAAAGATGATGCTTTATTGTTACAATATGGTATCTGAATGGGTTTTTGAAGCATTGCACAATCTTGCAGTTAAAAGTTGGGTTTAGGTAATTGTTTAGTTTATGATTTCAGATAATTCATACCAGAGAACTTAAATACATAGGATGGAAAACTAAAGAACTCTACTTCCAAGTTGGCAAGTAACTTCTCAATCATTCAGTTTTTCACCAATTTTTGAATTGGGTAGCCTGTGGGAAAATGTCATTGTGTGTACCAGTGCATTAATTTGGACAAGGATAGTAAATCATAGTGTGGTATCTGTTGACAAAACAAGATGTAAAGATATAAAATTTTGTGAATTGTATCTTAAACTTGTATCATAATTTTCAACATAGGAACCTGAAAATTATGACTTATGGCTAAAATGCTTTAGCCATAAGTCTGCTCAGAATAGCAGTTTTTCCCTGCTCCTTCCAGACCTCATCCAGGACTTATGTTGAAATGCAAATGAAAGAAGCCTGCAAGATCAGTAGGAGACTGATCTGAGGCCTAAGGGGAAAAAAGGTAAATTAATTACTGACCAGTTATTTTTTCTAAGAGTCTTGTTTTTTTTTTCTTAGATTCTGTATTTTTTTTTTTGAGCTCATGATTTTGATCCCACAGACTTAGGTTAATGTTTTCCTGATCAGTTCTATCTTTGATCAATTGTGGAGTTTTAAACATTGCAATGGAGATTTCACCTTGCAAAAAGCTACAAGGCCTTTACTATTGTTATGTGTGAACACTTGTGTTATGTGATGTATGTCTATATGGACATATGTCCATATATCATATATATGATATAGAAATTAACATATATAAGGAGCGCTCATAAAGAATTTTAAAAAATGGATCCAGAAATCTTTAGTTCATGTGATTTAAATGGTTCAATTTAAATTGGATAAATAGATAAAAATAAATGTCTTTAAATTTAAGCTTACAAGTTTTTCTAGGTGTTCAAAATTAATAAAATATTAATGTCTATGAAATATATAATGTGCCTTGGTTCTAGGTCTTTTCCTTCAGCAAGGAAAAAATGGCTAACACTGTACAATACACTTGTCTAATATTTTGATAAAATAAGTAAAGTAAATATGATATGGGATTACTCATTCATGAGTACTTTTGTTAGACATCTTATTGATTTTCTAAGGTCTGTATAAGTTTGTTTTTACAATCAGCCATGTGTTAAAAAGACAAAAATTTCTTAAAACATAAGTTTACCCATAACGTTGTGTTTATTGTTTTTTTTTTTTTCCTAGAGCAAGAAATCATAAAAATTAAACAACTGGTTAAATAAGAACCATTATTTTAAAGCATTGTACTGTCATTTCTTTAAAAGCTAAACGTGCTTAATATAAAAATATCAGTGTAATTGTGATGCAATTAATGTGCTCATATCTTCCAGGTATACAAGTCTATAAGGTATAAGCTTTAAAAACATTATATCAAGCTGGTGTTCTAAAGTTGTATGGTAATTTTAAGTTTAAAAATATATTGGGGATTTATTTACCTGTTATCAATAAGATATGTAAAGTTTTATATTACTTTTTACATTGGGGAACAATTTAAATATATTTTTAAGTTGATAAGAGCCTAATCTATGTAAAGGTTAATATTGTAAAGCACAAAGTATTTTGCTACCTTTCCACAAAAGGTTAAAAATTTTCAGCCTTTATTTAATTCATGTTTTAAATGTGATATCATATGGTGTTAGCTAATGTTCATGTGACCTCATACAATTTATGTAAATTTTGTAAAATGATATTTAAGAAACAAAGATCAGCTTTAGAACTGGTACCCTTAAGATTTATGAAGAGCCCTGCCTTATCTGAGATAAGGCTCTGTGTCCCATCTTACCACATGTGAGAATGACTACAAAAGCAGTAGGCCAGATTTTAGTTCATTTAAAGTTATGTTCAAAAGTTGTTTTCTTCTGTCAAGATTACTAGGATCTCAAACAGGGGATATAATGTATACCAAACTTCAGGGTAGCTTTTACACGAACTAAATGTTTTTACTCTTGTTAATTTTATTTTGTAATTTCCTTATAAATGATCTAAAGATTCCCTGGCAGTATCTTGCAGAGGTGTTGCTTTAAGAACACAACCTGGGTTAATTTAAGATAATAAGCCATCACCTGCAAGACAGATAGGATAATACAGATCCCAATTAATAAAAAAGATAAATAATTATAATGTTATAGACATTAAAGCCAAATACTCTTAATATAAGGTTGTTAAAATTTATTTGCTGGATGTTTAAGATTAAGTTTTAAAATTAAAGTTAAATTAAAAGGGCCAAAAAATCCAATATTTGGCTCTTGCCCTATGAGTCAGTCTGAATCCAGGGAAGAGGGGATTTCTCTAAAGAGCTTTGCAACTCTAGGCCACATAACCTCATGATCAGGTGGATTCATGAGACCACTGGAGAACAGAAAGCCAATCAGTACATTTGGTATAAAGAGGAGGGTATTAAAGAAGGGAGACATCGCTGATGCTTCCAAGGGAAGCCACATGGTCAAGCAAGACCTGGACCCATCCTAGCTCAAATGGCACTAGCAGAACTGAGAAGCTGCTCTCAAGTTTCCCCAGAAATGACTACCATAAAAACTCAGCTAACTGTTAACAATAGATAGAAACAAAAGTCAATTTGACTGCTTCATCTTAAACACTTTGCAAAGACATTAAAACCAAAACACAGCCATTCCTGGGCATTTTAAATAATAATAATATTTAAGGTATACACTTTATGTTAGCCTCCCAAAATAAGTAAGACTGGAGGCTACAAAGAAGGATTCTCAGAGAGAAATGCCTGATAATTATAAAAAGAGGCTATCAAGAGGAGCATCCAGAGACAGAAGTTTTTAGTTTAAGGCCTACAGATATTCCTAACATATACAGGTAGGCTTGGTGTTTTCTAGTATGATTATCCAGTCCTGAGTAACAGAATTAAAGGTTTCTCTATTGGACACAGAGGTCATACTAGTAAAAGGATTGTACTTGATCAGATATTATTAAACTGTATCATATGGAAAAGGACATCTGTAACACTAAAAGTTTAATGATGTGTTTACATTCCTGATAATTTTAAAATGGTTAAAATTTTACATTTCTATATAAAGGCCTTGTCCAATCTAGCTTTATTATGGAGACAGCTTCTCCTGGTAAATATATATATATATATATATATATATATATATATATATATATATATATATATATATAATACTAACTTCTCAGCCCTCACACCTCCTGGTGAGGGAACTTTGATACAGTGACATGTTCCAGCTGCTGCGACATTTATTCAGTACTCATGGTTTTTGTTTCTCTCATAGAAGCACCATCCCCAGATGACTTGACAACCTGTTTTCCCCAGACTCCAAACCAAAATGAACTCTAAAAGGAAACTCATGTCGCTCACGCCGTGCCCCCTTATGTCACCCCTTTTCAGCTCAGAAGAAGCCAAAAGGAGCAACACCCCTCTTCTTACAAGAATGGAGCAAAAAATAAACAGACTATCAATATCAGTAATTAATTAAGTCAGATCAAATCAGGGAGATCAATTTTGGTTGAGTTCAAAAAAAGTTGGAGACTGTTACCTGAGGAATTAAAATTCCCTCAGTGCTCTTCCCCTACCCTATAAAAGATTTGAAAGGGACACATAAGAAAATGGGGGAATGATAGACCCAACCAGATCTTTTCTTAAAATTGGGAGTCATCTCGCCACAAAGCCATGAAAAGATAATTTCGGCTATAGTATAAATTACTGAAAATTCTGAACCTGCTTGGAATACCTGCCCATGCCTTGAACTCACCCATGTCTGGCTCTCTGACCAGAAGCAGGCCACTCTGAAACTTTAGTAATGCCTCACAAATCTTGGCCTTCCCTGGCCAGATAACGACCCTCTCTGAGGCTCTAATGACCTTCATGAATTCTGCTGTCAGGCCAGCAAAAATTTAAACAACCATTAGTGTTATGCTCTTCAGAGTTCTGTTATGTGTAACCCACCTTTGTGTAACTTTCTGGGCTATAAAGCTGGGCTGCAGGAAAGCTGCTGCTGCTGTCTTGTTTCCGCAGATTTGGGTAGGAGAGGCAGCATGGTCAGTTGAAATAATAAGCTGGCTTTAATTTGAATTTATTTGGAATCAATGGTCTTTTCTTGCATCCTGGTCTAAGAGTACATATATTGGACCCAAAACCATAAGCCTGTTTGGAGAATGGCCAGAATTCAGGAAGAATACAGGAACGTAGGAAGATAGTTGATGTTGCCCATCAATAAGGCAAGCCAAAGTCTATTCCAATGAACATGAGGCAGCAGTGCTGAATCCTCTCTTTGTAGGTAAACTGTGGCCACTGGGGGATAAGTGTCTCCCTGTGTGGACTGTGAAGCCATTTGTTCATCCACCAATTTTCATGGTGTTTCTTGCAGCTGAACTGGGAGTTTGGTATTTGCTTCAAGAAATACAAGGAATAGTCAACTGACACAGAGCTGGAGGGAGTTCTGTCATGTGTGGTGGGTCAGGGTCTGCAGAAGAATGCACCAACCAGGATGCTATCCCGTACAGCTTGCCCCCTTGACAATAGCAACCTGATTCTGAACATTGCCCTGAAACCTCTCCACATAACAAGTTGTATTTACATATAAGGATCTGCTGGCTGCACCATGTCAGTCACAAGTCATTTGGAAGTCAATGGCAGAATCACATGGCCCCACCACAGATGTTTTATCACACACCTGCACACCACTGCGCAAGGCCCACTTATCAGCAGGCTCCAACTCACTGGAATCTCTATTCTACACCATTTTCATGAAATCCAGTCAATCAAGGCACTATCTGGTACAGTCATGATCAGCAACAAGACATCCAAAGGTTCTCCAGTGCCTCCTGGACATGGGAATTTCAAAAATTTCATGGTATTTATCTAGCCATATTTAAAAGATTCAGTATGAAGCACTGTGGGTTTCGATTCATTCAGGAACCATTAAATGGTGAGGAATATCCTTTCAGTGAAAGTTCTGGAGAACTCTCACAGGCAAGTCTTCCCAAAGAGTGGCCAAAAGGTCATATTAACCCAAGCCCATTGAGGTGTACCATGTAAGGTACATGTGTGTTTTGACTCTCAACTATGGCTGCCAAGTCTTTAAGAATAAAATCATGTGATATCCTGGCTGAGATTCCAAGTGCTGTGTGGAAAGACACCCTGGGCCTAGATCTCAGTTTCCACGGATGACTCTCATGCATGGCCTCCTAAAATCCCAACACAATTCATGGCAATACTTCTCTGAGGTCAGTTCCAGAACTCAGTCTGCAAAACAATTCACACCACAGTTCAAGCTGAGGTTGACACAGTCATCTCTTCCAACCACCACAAAAACGACCACAATTAAAACCAAAACACTCCCACATGGCCCTCATCTTCTTCCATATAGACACTCATCATAACCTCTGGATGGAGGTTTCCATGAGGGGCCCAGCCCAAGATAGTGTCCAAAATAAGCTCCCATGCCCCTCATTTGCCTGAAGTCAGGGTGGCCTGAACACCCTTCCTGAGAACCAGGAGAGATCAAATAGGCCTGCTGTTAATACTGTTCAACTTCTCAAATTTGAGGCCTACTGACTGTCAGGTATAGATTCTTTATGTGAATTGCAGTCATGAGAAAACCCCAGCACCTATGGGCTAGACTCTGCAGGGCTTTGAAGAACTCATTTGACCGAAAGGATCCCTATTCTCACTTCACAGAGTTCAGGAACCTTACAGAGGAAGGCAAGAGAGTTCATCCACAATGACTGCTCTTTTGGCCATTTTTGTTTTGGATGAACACATAGGATCTTTATTTAGTTTCATCAGGTGCTGAGAATCTAAGCCACAGCCTCACACAGGGCCAAGAGGCTGATTCAGACACATCTCTTTACAATGCAATTAACAAAAGAGGCAAAGGTGATGCCCCTTCATTTCCATTTGAAAACTGTTTTCTTCAGGCTTCACAAAGGGTTAGCCTAAGGCAAAGACCTGCCTGGCATTCAGGGCAACACAACAATAGGTAAGAAAAAGGCCCAGGGATAGACTTTTCCATAAGATTAACATATGGCACTGACAGCTCTTGATCATGCTACTTGGGATTTTATATAGCCAAGCATGGTTTCTCCAAAGAGACTTTACTGGTCACACTGATATCTAATTTTTCTGAGATGCTTGGGAATCCATTCCACTATCCAGTACATGGCCATGTCACAGAGCTTGGAGGTGGTACATATCTTGGACACAAAACCATGAGCCAGTTTTGGAGAGTGGCCAGAATTCAGGAAGAATACAGGAACTTAGGGAGATAGTAGGTGTTGCCCATCTATAAGGCATTCTGCAGTCCATTCATAAATTGGGCAAGAAGAATGATGGGAAGCTTTCCACTAGACAGGACACATCCATTGATGCATTCTGTTTTCTAATGGCTACAGCCACAGACACAGTGTGATACATAGACATAGAAACCCTTGCCTTGAGCAAACGAGTCACTAGAAACAGTCCACTCCAAACTGAACAAACCCCCTTTCCTACATATTCTCAGAACATGAGACAAAATGACAAATTCAAACACACCCCCACAAAGGCACCTCCTTCCCCCAAGTAGGTCTGCAACTATCCGGAGTGTCCCCTGACTGGTGGGCCACTCTATGTTCCCCAGCAGTGGCCTGTCCTGTCTCAGATATGGTCTCCTTGTCCAACTCTGTGAAGTTGTCAGGAGGCAGCGATGAGCCACTACCTTCTTTATCAGGAAAGGCCCCTCTTCAGAGCTTTCCTGGAATTTGGCCATTCTCATATCAGTAGGTACCAAGAAATACTAAATCTATCCTTGGTGAATCCAACCATGTGAGCCCACTGGGACTGAAACTGGGACTTATTCAGGGCGCATCACTACCTGGATCCCAATTTCAGAGAGTTCCATCACCAAGGAAGTGGGGTGAGGTCACTTCCTTCAAGGATCTGAATAAGGTCACTGCCTTGGCAACCACTTTGTCCTAACAGTTGCTTCCAAGGGTCCCATTAGATGGAGGCTGCCCCGTTTTCCTGTGACACTTTCACAAGTTAGAATGGTATATAAACCATAGGCACCCGGGAACAGCTACCTACACACACCTGGTTTGGTCCATCTTCCCTGTATTGAGAAGAGAGAGGCAGATTCAGACACATCCCTTCATCCTGACTGGGTTGTTTGCCATGAAAGATGACTTTTGCTCTCTCAGGTTCTACATAACTGCCTACATCTTCTCCAGGGATAATTTCTTCATCTTCCTTTAAGGTTTTCAGCAGGTGTAGGATACCTTACAGTCCTGTATTGTAAGATAAATTCTGTACCTGTTCTTCTTAATGTTAGATTGAGGGAAGAGTGTATGGTTAGGGTTAATAACAGTTTGATTTGGGTTAGGAATAATTCTGCTGGATGAATACTGGTATTGGGAACCTGTGATTTTCATAAGAATATATAGGTGAAATATAAGTATGAAAACAGAAATCTAGGCAAGATTTGAAGCACAGAAGGACATTGGGCCCTTCATTGGGATACATAATTTTGAATTACGTTCTGCACAGCTGTATCAGATAAATCAATATACAATGGCATAGGATCTTGTACCTCAGATTATTGAAGGTAGAAGAGAACATCCAGTCAAAAAGGGATAGTCGGTAGGATTAGGAAGGTAGTCAATAGGTTTAAGAAGAAGAGTGAGTATAAGATTTGGACCAAAAGTTCTTTTGCAATATGGTTTCCTTTAGAGAGTTAATGTAAGTGTCAGCATATATGAAGAGTCAGTCACAATGATGAACTGGGGAAAATATGTAGGAAAGCAGATATCAATGTAGACATTAGGAGATCAGGCAAAGTTTAAAGTGAGTGATAGGATTAGACATTTTCAACAGGGGGGAGGTTGAATATATAATCTTAGGAAGAAACAAATATGTAGTCACCAATAAGATTGAAATTTGAAAGCATTAGGCAACATGGACATGGATGTTTTTAGTAATCCATGCTCACCTTCAATTTAGGCTTCGGTACAGACCTAACTGTGACCTTTGCATTTTGTGTCCAGAATATTACTGTGATGAAATGAATATGTAAATCAGGTGACATGCATATTTCTTCCACCATTTCTGGGAACAATATTTTGAAGACCTATAAATTAGTATTGGAGATACAAATAGGTGTACCCTGTGTCTATGAATACAGAGATTATGCATGAATAGACCATACACTGAATAAATAATAAATCTGTGTCCAACTTTAAATAATGGATTGAATTGATATCTAATGATATAAATAAAATCTCATATTTATATACATACAATCATTCCTACCAGTTATACATCTAATGGTTGAAAGAATCCTCCACGCAAAGGCACTTCGCTGGGAGAATTCCAATTCTATTGCAAAAGGCTGTGTGCTTATATACATATAAGGGGAGATAGCAGGGATTAGATAAATGGCAGGCCACCCATTTATTGGCAAGTTCTTCCTGATATCAGCTCCGGAGCCCAGGAATTAGTTCTTATTGGGGCTAAGGTTCCCCACCAGCAAGATTTGAAATTGGTGCTGGTGGGATAGTTCACATGGTGGGAACTTTTCACGCCAGTGAGAAAAAGGGGAAAGTAGGAAGAGAAGGGGGTTAGGCGCCATGTTGGGGTTTTTCTCTGTGGTGTGGCTGCCATTTATACTTTTCCCAACATTCCTCCCTTTTTGTTTTCTTAGCAACTGGGGTTTCGTTGGTCAGATCTGCTGCTTCCTGCTCTGTGGGGGCAGCGTGGGGCCTAGAGAGGGATGTTGAGGAATGTTCAGGGGGTGGGGGCAGGTCTGGGCATATCATGGCAGCCAGAAATAAAACCCAGTGGCTATAGACAGCTACTTCCATAGGGGTGAAGACTATGAAAGTTCCCTGAAGCCACAAGTTTTCAATGGCATTGAACCAGTCCTGGATGGAGGAGATTGTTGGTATCAGCCACTGGTCCTGTAACAGAGACTCTAGGAAATACTGGAAGCATTGCCTTGACATGGCATCACTAGCACCTGAAGAAGATCAGAGTGAACAAAAACAGGATGACGATAAAAATTAAAGCTGGGCTGGGGATGTGGCTCAAGCAGTAGCGCGCTCGCCTGGCATGCGTGCAGCCCGAGTTCGATCCTCAGCACCACATACAAACAAAGATGTTGTGTCCACCGAAAATTAAAATAAATATTAAAAATTCTCTCTTTCTGTCTCTCTCTTTCTTTCTCTATCTTTAAAAAAAATTAAAGCAAAGGTAAGTTTTTGGCAGAATTTCCATGTTGGGGGACTGACAGAGAAGAGGCCAAGGGCCATGAGGAGACTTAAAAGAACATAAAGAGTCAAGAATCCACAGTGGCAGATTAAGAAGTTCTCCAGACTCATTGTCTCCCACTGTCTGATGTGCTTTGCACTCCATCATGCCTGGTAGTGAACTTCAGCACTGAGTGAGCTGTTCTCTTGAAGATGTTGGGGGTTCATCGGTCATCAGAGTCTGGTAGTGCCTAAGCAAAAGCTGGTTGAAAGTTTGATTAGAAATTTTCTGCAATTGGGTTTGAAGGAACTTCATTATGCAGGGCAAGAGAGTGCAAAAAAAGGAGCATCCCAATAAGGGACCCCAAGAGAGGTAGCAAGTACATGGCAAGAGAGGATTGGAAGAACCCTGTTATGGGATTAGAGGAGGTGCAATTGGGTCGATAATTCCTGCAATTTAACAACATTCTTTTCTATTAGCCCAGACTCATTAACATAGTAACAACATTCCTCTCTGAGGAACAGGCATGTACCCCCTTTTTCTGCAGTGAGAAGATCAATCACCCTTCGGTTCTGTAAAGCCACTTGTGCCAATGAAGTAACCTGCCACTGCAAGGAGCCCAGAGACTCAGCAGTGGTATTGAGTGCTTCTTGCAGTTTTTGTTGAAGGTCATTGGATGCCCATAGAGCATGACCTATTGCTCCACCAGAGAGTCCGAGACTCGCCACTGAGTTTGTTAAAGTGAGGCCTACCAGAACTGGCAGAAAGAATACCCTATGGGTGCCGGAAGGTAGGACCAACTGTCAGAATTCGGTGGGAGTATACAAAGACAGCTGAGGAACTACAGTAACCAAGAAACAGGTGCCAGAGACATTGATTGTTGAGGTACTTAAAGACTCATTACACCAGAGGAAATGTCCAGGTTGCATAAATGCAGGGCTTGATGGAGTGCTATAGCTCAAGGAACAAATGGGTAAAGGATTCATTGTTGGCAGATGGAAACAGATGAAAGTAAATGAAGTATTGGTTGAATAACTTTCCCATAGTGGGATATGTGTGACATGTAGGGGTTGTCCTTTCTTAGAGAAATTGTAAGTTTTTCTTGAAATTCTAAGAGCCATAGCCCAGTAGGAATGAAGCATGGCATTTTTGGTTGAAAGGTTATGCCAGAAAGCCATTGAGATGATAATGATTATGTTAAAATATGCATTCAATTGGATATTAGATCCCTGCTTTCCACCTCGGCCTGCTACTTTGGAGCTCTCGTGAGACTCCCAGAGAGTTCCCATTGGTTGGGGAAGTGCGGTAGGAGGGATTTCCGGAGGAGAGATTTTCCAGTTGGTGTAGTGTGGCCCAGGAGAAGGCCGCGTGCCTGGGGTTCATGGAAGTTTGGAAATAAAGTTTGTTCCTGCTTGAGTGGCTTGTGATTTTGTGCCCAGCCAGACTGCGGCACTGAAATATTTCCTGCCACTAACAAGACTGCTGCTAGAAGCGGATGACTAAGTGAAGCACAGAGGAAGCACTGAGAAGTAGGCACAGAAAGAGGGGTGGAGTTTTATAATCAAAGAGTTTGGTGTAGCAAATTGAGCCATGTTGGAGGGGGGGCTGAGGGGTTTGAAGGCTCTGAATCTTTTTCAGATGGGCTGTGGATAAGATCTCAAAGTTATGATTCTGACTCCTTGATGTGTTCGACTACCTGGATGCTTGCCTTAGGTGGCGTTATCAGGGAGCGACCAACATCCACCCTGTGGGTCTGGCTGAGGTTGTCGGAGCATAGACAGCAAACTCAACATAGTCCCAATGTTTGGCCTTGGGGTCAGGTATATCTAAGGTATACCATCCATTGTTATCAGATGAAGAGCCCTTATGCCATTTTAGGTAACTAGAAGTCCACCCTTCAGGGTAGCCAAGTGAGTGGTAAGAATACCTACCGAGTTCATCATGGAGCCTGCATGACCAATAGGGGCACCGATTATATATCTCAGGCCACCAATGGCAATAGTCTTTTGTTTAATCAAAAATGAAGCAAATGAAAGGCCAGCTCCAGCTGCTGGGAATGAAGGTCCTGGAAGGTGACAATTTTAGGGAAACAGAGGTGCAGTTGTGGATGAAGCAAGTAGTTACATCCACTATGGGGACGTTCTGCATGCCATGTTCTGAGTATCATTCCCGAAGAGTGAATTGGTACATGGTAGGAGAGGAGGGTAAAGACCAGTTCTGAAAGAGCACAGAAAACAAGCAGAGCACAAAAAAAAGAAAAAAAAACAGAGAGAGAAGACTAGGATGTTGGGAAAACTCATTGTGCCTTCTTTAAGAGGAATTGGGCTGCAGGGAACACCGTATGAGCCACAACTTAAAGGGGTGAGATGGGTGTTGAGAGCAAGAGTAAAGGGGAGGTTCAGGAGGTGACTCTGGGGTGGTCCTGTCATAAGCAGGTGGGGGCCTTCTGGTGATATGGCTTCAACCTAGAAATGTGAATCCAGGGGGGTGAGACGATTGTCTGGTAAGGAGAGTGTGGCGGCAGTGGAGGTACAGAAAATGACAGTATAGGGGCTTTCCCATTTTGGGGCAAGAGGCCCTTTCTCCTCTGGGGTATTATAATAGACTAAACTCCCAGATGTTAAGGGAGGAGTGTTTGGAGAGGAGACTGGGTGCGGAAGAAGCCAGTCCTGATATTTCCAGAGTTCTGAGCGGAGATGAAAAAGGAGAGGCAAAGACAAATCTTGTGTGAGAGGTCCTTGTGAAATGACCAACCCAGGTGGTATAAGAGGTCCTCCTTTACTGTCAAAGGGAGACAGTAAAGATGGTTTCTTAGGGACAGCTCTAATTCAAAGCAAAGCCAAGGGAAGGAGTTTGACCCAGTCTAAGTTTAATTCCATTTTCAATTTGGTAAGGACTTCCTTCAGAGTCCGATTTACCCTTTCCACTTTCCCTGAAGCCTGGGGATGATATGGACAGTGGAAATGCCACTTGAAGGAGAGGGCTTGAGAGACCTTTTGTGTGATCCTAGAAATAAACTCATGGCCATTGTCAGATTGTAGGGTAGTGGGCATACCAAACCTGGGGATGATGTCTGTCAGTAAGATTGAAGCTACAGTGGAAGCCTTTTTATTGGAAGTGGGAAATGCCTCAACCCAACCAGAGAAAGTGTCCACAAAGACAAGGAGGTATTTAGTGTGCCGTACTTCAGGCATGTTGGTGAAATCTACCTGCCAGTCAGCAGCAGGAATATGTCCCCGGGCTTGGTGGGAGGGAAATGGTTTAGGCCTTAAAGGAGTATGAGGGTTGGTCCGCTGACAGATCTGACAATTAGAGGCTATATTCTGTAGCATGGCTTTGTCAGAGGGGGTGAGGGAGAAGAAGCTCTGTAAAAAGAGGGTCAAAGACTGAGAATTGGAGTGGAATAGAATATGGAGGAACTCGAAAAGATCCTTGTTCTTACTGGAAGAAGTAGAGGCTTCATATGGGCAGTCTAAAGTGGCCATTATATGTCCCCCAGGGGGGTCATAATTGGAAGTGGTAGCAGCCATCTGTGCCACCTGGTCAGCTTCGGCATTGCCCTCAGTGATAAGAGAGTCGTCCTTCTGATGGGACCTACAATGGACAACTCCAAACTGGGTGGGTAAGTGGGAGGTCTCTATCAGATTGGTTATAAGAGATGAATTAGTGATCACATTACCTTTAGTGGTAAGTAGGCCTCACCCCTTCCATATTGCAGCATAGGATAATAGAATATGGAAGACACATTTTGAGTCAGTATAAAGGGTGAGGGATTTGTCATGTGCTAGAAGGCAGGCACAAGTGGCCGCTACAAGTTCGGCCTGCTGGTTGGTAGTTCCTGAAGGCAGAGCTTTGGCCTCTATAATCTCAGTGGCCCAAACTACAGCATATCCAGAGTAACGAGTGCCATTCTGCCTAAAGGAATTGCTGTCAGTGAAACAGACAAGGTCAGGCTAGGTGAGTGGTCCCTCAGAAATGGAAGAATAACAGGGGAGGAAATCACCCAAGGTTTCCAAGCAATTATGAGCTGGTGTGTCAGGTATGGGGATTGTTGGGAGCAGTGAGGCAGGGTTCAGTGCAGAGCAGGAGAGGAACATAATATTAGGGTTTTCCAGAAAGAAAGTGAGGAGCGACAGGACTCTCGATGGAAGAAGGGTTTGAAGGCCCTTATAAGCTAAGAGATCCTTCAAATGATGTGGGGAGTGGATAGTTAAAGGGGCCCCAAAAGTTAGATTAGAGGCTTCTTTGTGTAAAATTTTTCCAGCAGCCAGAGCTCTTAAAAAAGGGGCCCACTAACAGATGGTAGGGTCTAGTTGCTTGGACAAATATGCCACAGGTGCAAATGTAGGCCCACAGTTTTGACCCAAGATGCCAAGTGCTTGCCCCCCCCTTTTCATGGACATATAGATGAAATTGTCTTTAAAGATTGGGAAGGTGAAGGGTGGGTGACTTTAAGAGGAGTTGCTGAAGTCTGCGGAAGTGGCAGCAAGGGGAGGAGGCAAGAGATTCACCAGGGGGTCCCTTTGCTAGGTCATACAAGGGTTTAGCTAGAAGAGAGTAATTTGGGATCCAGGCCCTAAAATAACCTGCTTGTCCTAGGAATTATAGTATTTCAGCTGAGGCACTGGAAGATTAGAGAGGAGTTGCCTCCTATCCAGTGTTATTTTCTTTTCCCCCATGCAAGGCAAAAACCAAGGTAAGTGACAGTAGACTGGGAAACCTGGGCCTTGTGGTGAGACACCCTATATCCCTTATCCACTAGGAAATTAAGAAGCTGGGTGGTGTGGGATTGAGACTGTTCCCAAGAGGGACTACATAGAACAAGGTCATCAACATATTGAAGGAGAGTAGAGTCAGGACAGGTGTGTTGAAAGGATGTGAGGTCCTGGGCAAGAATTTGACCAAAGAAATGGGGACTATCCCTGAATCCCTGCAGGAGGACAGTCCAGGTAAGCTGATGAGAATAGTGGGTGTGAGGATCAGTTCATGTAAAAGCAAAGATATCCTGAGATTCTGAGGACAAAGGAATAGAAAAGAAGGCATCCTTTAAATCTAGGACTGAGAAGTGGGTAGTAGTAGCAGTGATCTGAGAGAGGTGGGTGTAGGGGTTGGGCACTAGTGGGTGGATGGGGACCACAGAGTATTTGACGAAGCGAAGGTCTTGAACCAGCCTGTAGGACCCATTAGGTTTCTTAACTGCCAGAATGGGGGTGTTGAAAGGAGAGTGTGTAGGCTTAAGATACCCCTTTCATAATAAATCCTGGATGATGGGTTCTAATTTGAGGAGGGCTATGGTTGTGAGTGGATATTGTGGTTGACTAATATATCTTGAAGGGTCCTGTAAGACAATATGAATAGGACTGCATTTAGCCATAGAGGGTGTAGTTGTGTCCGAAACCTCAGGATTAACTGGTTTAGATAGTCGTGGAAGGGTGCATGATGGAGGTGTATCTGTCCCTAGGATCATCATGATGAAATGAGAGGAAGGGGAGATAGAGGGTGATATGCGAATGGTGACCTTCAATAGTGAGAGTATGTACCTTCCCAGAAGGGGAATGGGGCAATGGCTCATAACTAGAAAGGAGTGTGTGAAGAACAAAAGGGATCCCTGCATATAACATGATGGGGGGGTGAGGGAAAATCTCTTTACCTCCTACCCCAACAATAGGAGTTTTTGAGGGTGTGGTAGGACCCCAATACTCCCTAAAGACCAAAAAAGCTGCACCAGTATGCAAGAGGAAGTTAATGAAGCATCCATCCACCAGGAAGGTGACCATAGGCTCTTGCTTCTTGATGGTAATAGTTGGGAGGGAAGGCCCAGGGCTCCATCAATCCTCCTCTGCCAAGCCCAGGAGAGGCTGGGGTTGTGGGGTGGCTGACCAACCTCCCCTCCAGGTTGTTGGGCAGTCTGCCCCCCAGTGCCCCCTTTGGTGGCATTTTGGGCAGGGGTGGAGGGTGTCCTTAGCAAAGGACTAGCCCTGGCCCAATGTCCCTCCTTACCACTTTTGAAGCAAGCTCCAGGGGGTGTTTTATTAGGACAGTGTGGTAATGACCTTCTCTGAATGACCTGGGCCAACATTTGGAATTTGGCGTTTTCAGCCCTCTGCCTATAGCATTTGCTTTTGTCCTCTCAACCATGGAAAACCTTGTAAGCAACCATGAGAATTTCGTTCTGAGGAGTATCAGGGCCCTGTTCAAGCTTCTTAAGCTTGGCTTTAATGTCAGGGTAGCTTTGGGCCAGGAAATATGTCATTAAGACATGACAGCAATCAGGGGTTCCTGGGTCAAGGTTTGTATACTGTTGAAGGGCCTTAGTTAGTCTATCCAGGAATTCTGAAGGTGTTTCTTCCTTCTTTTGAATGAACTCCTACACCTTTTGAAACTTAATGGCCTTGCGGGTGACCTTCTTCAGGCCCGCCAAGAGGCAGATTGCAAAAAGGTCATGAGGATGTAAGCCTCCAGGGGTGTTTTAATCCCATAGAGGATCCTGCTCTGGGACAGCATGAGGGCCTGTGGGGTGGTTGGGATTGGTCCTGTGATTTTCATCAGCATGGGCTTGGGCTAGCTCCCAGACCCATTGCCTTTCCTCAGGGAGAAGTGTATTGGCCAAGAGCATGTAGATATCATGATGAGTGAGTCTATGTGCTTGTAGGACCCATTGACACTCCCGAATGTAAGTGGTGGGGTCAGTGGTGAATGAGCCTAACGTCCTCTCTAGCTGAGTAATGTCCAACATGGATAAGGGCACATGTACTCTGATAACACCCTTGGTACCAGCAACCTCACAAAGGACTGCGATTGTTATGGGGGTGGGCAGGGGTCCCTTAGACCTGGTAACAGGAGGACTGAAAGAGGCAGTCGGCAGCGGACAGGAAGAAGAGGGAGAGGAAAGGAATGTCTCTGTGGAGGAGGAGGTGGAACAGGTGGAAGAGGGTGAAGGGGAGGGGGATGAAACAGAAGGCTGAGGATCCGTGGAATCCGGCTGAGGAAGAGGAGGGTATAGTGGGAGAGAAGGGGCGTATGGGGCTGGGTGATAGGTGGGGGCTCATCTGCCAGGTCAAATGAGGAAGAATCTGTGAAGTCAGGAGTAGAAGGAGGGGAAGGGAGGGGTTTGCAAGCTAGGAGGACTTGAGAGGGAGAACAGGAGGAGCAGAGAGCAGGGTTCCATGCAAGAAGGCTAAAACCTTCAACACAGGGAATCTCCCTCCACTTTTTCAGGTGCTGGCAATAGTTTAAAAGGTCCCAGAGGAGACTTGGATCTAACGAGCCTTCTCGAGGCCAATGATTGCCATTATCCAGTGGATATGTAGGCCAATCTTGGGTACAGAATTTGATCAGAAGTTTGGGCTTGATGTCTGGTGTGAGGGAGATTATGGCCAGATTTTTTATTAGACATTTGAGAGGTGAGGCTTCAGTTTCAGATGAAGAGGCACCAATAGTCACAGGGAGAGATGGAAGAGAGAGAGAGAGAGAGAGAGAGAGAGAGAGACAGAGAGAGACAGAGAGAGACAGAGAGAGACAGAGAGAGACAGAGAGAGAGAGAGAATAAGAGTAAGAGAGAGAGACCAAGGGAAAACCCAGGCCAGAATGGCTTCCTGGAAGCTCAGGGCAAACGGCGGTCAAGTGGGCATCCCCAAAATGACCGGTTACGAGGAAATACAGAGGGAACTACCCGGTTGTAAGCATCAGAGTACATGTGCCCTGTGATCTGTGAGACCCAATAGGGTCAGAGCCACAGGAACCTGACATCAGGAAAGTTTTTGACTGCAGCAAAAAGAGTCAGGAATGAAAGGAACAGAGCTCCAGCTCCGGCAGAACACAGCTCCAGGCCAGAGGTACAGCTCCTTAGCTGAACGCAGCTCAGCTCCCACAAGATGTGGCTCTGGCGGGACGCAGCTCCTGTGGAAGAGGAAAAAAAACCAGAGAGCTTCTTGTGTAAACCCGGAAGCCTCATGCCCCAAAGGGAAGCGGATGGCCAGAGGGTCCACTGTGGCCAGTGAAGGTCTTAGTGGGGTGGGTTCCCTCCTCCCTACCGGGTGTCAGTAGTGTGCTGGACTATCACAGTCACAGTTCCTGCGTCAGCCCAAAGGGAGTTGGCAAGCCGGGAAGGGGGTACTTACTTAAACCAGATCAGTGGTGAGTGCAGGGAGCCAGCGTCTGAAAGAGCAGACCAGGGTGGAGTGTCTCGGCAGAGCTGGGGACAGGGATCTTGTTAGAAAGAGCTCATCCATATCCGAGTCATGGCACCAGAATGAAAGAATCCTCCATGCAAAGACACTTTGCCGGGAAAATTCCAATTTTATTGCAAAAGGCTGTATGCTTATATAGATCTAAGGTGAGATGGCAGAGCTTAGATAAATGGCAGGCCACCCGTTTATTGGCAAATTCTTCTAGATATCAGATCCAGAGGCCAGGAATTAGTTTTTATTGGGGCTAAGGTTCCCCACCAGCGAGATTTGAAATTGGCGGCCATGGGAGAGTTCACATGGGGGGAACTTTTCGTGCCAGTGAGAAAAAGGAGAAAGTAGGAAGAGAAGGGGCTTAGGCACCATGTTGTGGTTTTTCTCTGGGGTGCAGCTGCCATTTATACTTTTCTGAACAATGGTAATATTAGGGTTACAGTTTATCATGAACTGTGTGTGAGCTTTGCTTCAAAAATGATTATGGAAATTGAAAATTATGTGTTTGGAAAGAAGTCTCATGAAAAGGCCAGTGAAGAAACATGGAGGAATACATGAGTTCTGAAGCAGGAAGTCATAGAATGTGAATCAAATGCCTAAATATT
The DNA here is from genome assembly GCF_964194105.1 of Spermophilus citellus. NCBI lineage: Eukaryota > Metazoa > Chordata > Mammalia > Rodentia > Sciuridae > Spermophilus > Spermophilus citellus. Next base: position 1,566,069 of record NC_138192.1, on the reverse strand, counting down.
TGTGAACTTGTAGATGAAAGCATATATCCTATGATGTACATAAACTGAAGAAATAGTAATGTACCAATGTTGAATAAAAATTAACATCAAAATACACATCATGTCCCATAGGAATCTACTTACATTGATGTTAAACTAGGGTCAGTTACTGTAGAAATATTAGGATTTGTATGCATCATTCACTGAAGTTAGTTTTCAGTACTAGGAAACAAATATGTATTTCAGGAAAATGAATAATTCTGAGAATAATCTTGGAAAACTTGATTATAAATCCACATACATTAACATGAATGAATTTATGGAGTGTATAAAAAGACACATATATTTCATTTTTTGAAAAATCTGGAAATTATATATATATATATATATATATATATATATATATATATATATATATACACACACATACACACACACACACACACACACACACACACATTAAAAAGTAGCAATATATATGCCAATCAAAATTCATCATGGAATATATAGAATCCACAGATCCAAAATATTCATTTTACAGAACATGGTTTTATGTATAATGTTGTTCAACTAGGAAAATCATGCACAGGTTGGATTTTCAGTTCCATCAGTGTAGAGGGGTAGTAATCTCTTCTCATAATTTGTATCTGCCAAGTTAGCAACCTCACAAGAATGTACGTGTGATACCAGGTAGGATTCTATATATGCATATAAAAACCCATGTGCTGAATAGGCTACAGAGAAAGGGAGACAGGAATTTACATATTTGTTAACTTTAAAAACTCATGCAGAAATATTACCATGAAAAGTTAACTAGATTTATAACACATAGCCTTGATAAAGCAAAAAGCAAGTCAAAGTATACACCATGCCTCCAATGAACTACTTGCACTTCTTTTCTGTTAGGTTTATTTTTCTCCATCATGTTAGGATTAGTAGTCAGAGTCTAGTAGGGTATGGGTTAGTGTCAGGGATTCAGTATTTCGAATGGAAAATAGGAAAATGTATCCAATGTGTATGCAAACATGTGCTGCACAAAAATCTTCCCACTCTCCTCCAGAACAATGCCTTCATATTACCATTGGCCCGAAGTAAGACACAATTACAAGAGAAGAGGAAGAAAATCTATGAAGACATATTTAGAATGGAAAATGCTCAGGAGTTCACAACATTGGAGGTGGTAGAGAAGATTCCAAAAGAAAGGGACAGGGTAAAGGGTCCACAAACATGGAGCTCTGCTGGCCTAATGACTTCTTGAGAAAATGCCACTGAGGTTGGGCACTTGAAATATATGTTGCTGTCAGGAGCTTTAGCTTCCTTTGTAGTGAGACCATCAAAGCTGAGTCTGCATCTATGTGACCTGGAGTACATGGTTTCTTATTTTCCAATGAACATGAGGCAACAGTGCTGAATCCTCTCTTTATAGGTAAACTGTGGCCACTGGGGCTTAGTGTCTCCCCGTGTGGACTGTGAAGCCATTTGGTCATCCTCCACTTTTCATGGTATTTCTTTATCTACACTAGGATTTGGTATTTGCTTCATGAAATACAAGGAGTTCAACTGTGACACAGTGCTGGAGGGAGTTCTGTCATGTGTGGAGTTTCAGTGTCTTCAGGAGAATACACCAACTGGGCTGCTATTCCATACAGCTTGACCTCTTGACCATAGCAACATGATTCTGAACTATACCATAAAACATCTCCACATAAAAAGATGCCTTTACATATAAGGGTCTGCTTGTTGCACCATGTCAGTCACAAGTCATTTGGAAGCCAATGGCAGATCCACATGGCCCCACCACAGATTTTTTATCACACACCTGCACTCCACTGCTCAAGGCCAACTACTCAGAAGGTTACAACTTACAGGCATCTCTGGTCTAAAACATTTTCATGAAATCCAGTCTATCAAGGCACTGTCAGGTACAGTCATGCTAAGCAATAAGATATCCAAAAGTTCTCCAGTGCCACCTAGTTATGGGAATTTAAAAAAAAAATCCCTAGTATTTATCTAACCGTATATCAAGGATTATAGGATTATAGGAGGCACTGTGGGATTCAATTTATTTGGGAACCATTAAATGGTAAGGAATCTCCTTTCATTGAAAGCTCTGGAGAACTCTTGCAGGCAAGTCTTCCCAAAGAGTGGCAGAAAGGTCATATGAAGCCAGGACCATTGAGGTCTACCATGTGAGGTCCATGTGTGTTTTGACTATCAACCATGGCTGCCACTCTTTAAGAATAAAATCATGTGATATCCTGGCTGATATTTGCAGTGCTGTGTGGAAATCAACCCTGGGCCTAGATCTCGGTTTCCAAGGTGACTCTCATGCGTGGCTTCCTAAAATTCCGAACACAATTCATGGCAATACTTCTCTGAGGTCAGTTCCAGAACTCAGTCTCTAACTGGAATCACACCAGAGTTCAAGCTGAGGTTTACACAGTAATGTCTTCTAACCACCACACAAATAACCACAATTCAAACCAAAACACTCCCACACGGTCCTCATCTTCTTCCATATAGACACTAATCACAATCTCTGGCTGGAAGTTTCCATGAGGGCCCAGCCCAAGACAGTGAACAAAATAAGCTCCCATGCCCCTCATTTGCTTAAAGTCAGGGTCGCCTGGACAACCTTCCTGAGAACCAGGAGAGATCAAACAGGCCTGCCGTTAATACTGATTCTACTTCTCAAATTTGAGGCCTACTGACGGTCGGGTATAGATTCTTTATGTGAATTGAAGTCATGAGAAAACCGAAGCACCTATGGGCTAGCCTCTGCAGGGCTTTGAAGAACTCATAGGACCCAAAGGATTCCTATTCTCACTTCATGGATGTCAGAACCTTACAGAGGAAGGCAAGAGAGTTCATCCATAATGACTGCTCTTTTGGACATTTTTGTTTTGGATTCACACGTGGGAGCTTTATTTAGTTTCATGGGGTGCTGATAATCTAAGCCACAGACTCACACAGGGCCAAGAGGCTGATTCAGACACATCCCTTTACAAAGCAATTAACCAAAGAGCCACAGGTGATGCATCTTCATTTCCATTTGGAAACTGTTTTCTTCAGGCTTCACAAAGGGGTGGCCTGAGGCAAAGACCTTCCTGAAATTCAGGGCAACAGTACAATAGGTAAGAAAAAGGCCCAAAGCAGGGTTTCTCCACTGAGACATTAATTGTTACACTGATTTCTGTGTTTTTTTGAGATGCTTGGCATTCCCTTCAGCTATCCAGTACATAGCCATGTCACAGAGCTTGAAGGTGGTACATATCTTGGAGAGTGGCCAGAATTCAGGAAGAATACAGGAACTTAGGAAGATAGTAGGTGTTGTCCATTGATAAGGCAAGCCACAGTCCATTCAAAAATTAGGCAGGAAGAATGCTGGAAAGCATTCCACTAGACAGGACAAATCCTTTGATGCATTCTATTTTCTAATGTCTACAACCACAGACACAGTGGGATACATAGACATAGAAACACTCGCCTTGATCAAACGACTCACTAGAATCTGTTCACTCCAAACCAAACAAACAACCTTTCCTACATATTCTCAGAATATGAGAGAAAACCACAAATTCAAACACATACCTACAAAGGCACCACCTTTCCCCAATTAGGTTGCAACTACCTGGAGTGTCCTCTGAATGGTGGGCCATACTATGTTCCCTAGCAGTGGTCTGTCCTGTCTCAGATATGGTTGCCTTGACAAAGTCTGTGAAGTTGTCAGGAGCCAGCGATGAGCCACTACCTTCTTTATCAGGAAAGGCCCCTTTTCAGAGATTTCCTGGCATTTGGCCATTCTCACATCAGTAGGTACCAAAAAAGACTGACTCTGTCCATGGTTATTCCAAACAAGTGAGCACAATGAGACTTGGACTGGGATGGGCTCTGGATGCATCACTACCTGGATCACAAGTTCAGAAAGTTCCATCACCAAGGAAGTGAGGTGAGGTCACTTCCTTCAAGGAAATGAACGAGGTCACTGCCTTGGCAACCACTTTGTCCTAACAGTTGCCTCCAAGGGTCCCATGAGATGGAGGCTGGCCCATCTTCCTGTGACACTTTCCAAGTTAGAATGGTATATAAACCATAGGAACCCAGGAACAGCTATTTACACAGACCTGGTTTGATCCATCTTCCCTGCATTGAGAAGAGAGAGGCTGATTCAGACACATCCTTTCATACTGACCAGGTTGATTGCCATGGAAGATGACTTTTGTTCTCTCGGGTCCTCTATAGCTGCCTACATCTTCTCCAGGGATTATTTCTGCATCTACCTTTGAGATTCTCAGCAGATGTATTTGTTAGACCAGGATGCCAGAAAAGACCACTGACTCCAATTGAAATCAAATTAAAGCAAGCTTATTATTTCGACCGGCCGGGCTGTCTCTCCCTCCCAAAATGGTGGGAACAAGACAGCCCCGAGGCTTCTTTGTGGCCCAGTTTTATAGCCCTAAAATTTACACAAAGGGGGGTTACAGATAACAACACTCTGAGGAGCATAACACAAGTTTACATTTTTGCTGGCCCTGGCATCAGAATTATGGAGATTTTAGAGACTCAGAGAGGGTCATTATCCAGCCAGGGAAGGCCAGAATTTATGAGGCATCACTAAGGTTTAGGAAAGGGTTGTTATCTGGTCAGGGAAAACTGGACCTGGGTGAGTTCAGGGCATGGGCAGGCATTCCAAGTAGGTTCAGAATTTGCAGTAATTTATAGTAAAGCAGAAATTATCTGTTCATGGTTTTATGGCAAGATGCCCAATTTTAAGAAAAGATCAGGTTGGCTCTATCAGTATTATCCCCTACATTCCTGTATTGTAAGATCAACTCTGTCCTGCTCTTCTGTAAAGTTAGATTGAGGGAATAGTGTATAAACAGGGTTAATAACATGTTCGAATTGGGTTAGGAATCATTCTGCTGGATGAATACTGCTATTGGTAACCTGTGATGTTCATAAGAATATATAGGTGAAATATAAGTATGAAAACAGAAATCTAGGTAAGATTGAAGCACAGAAGGGCATTGGGCCCTTCATTGGGATACACAGATTTGAATTATGTTCTGCACATACGTGTCAGATAAATCAATATACAATGGCATAGGATATTTTACCATGGATTATTGTATGTAGAAGAGAATATCCAGTCAAAAGTATAGTGGGTAGGATTAGGAAGAGAGTCTGTAGGATTAGGAAAAAGAGTGATTATAGGACTTGGATCAAAAGTACTTTTGCAACAGGGTGTCAGTTAGAGAGTGAATGTAAACGTCAGCACATGTGAAGAGTCAGTCACAATGATGAACTGGGGAATATATGTAGGAAAGCAGATATCAATACAGACATTAGGAAATAAGGCAAAGTATAAAATGAGTTATAGGATTAGACATTTACAACAGGGGGGAGGTTGAATATATAATCTTATGAAGAAACAATTATGTAGTCACCAATAGGATTGAAATTTGAAAGCATTAGGCAACATGGACATGGATGTTTTTGGTAATCCATGCTCACCTTCAATTTAGGCTTTGGTACAATCCTAAGTGTGACCTTTGCATTTTTGTGAAGAATATTACTGTGATGAAATGAATATGTAGATCAGGTGACATGAGTATATCTTCCACCATTTCTGTGAGCAATATTTTGAAGACCTAAAAATTAGTATTGGGGATACAAGTAGGTGTGCCCTGTGTCTATGACTATAGAGATGATGCACGAATAGACCATACTGTGAATAAATAATATAACTAATTTCAAATTTAAATAATTTGTTAAATTGATATCTGAAAATATAGATGAAATCTGTTATTTATATACATACATTCATTCCAACCAGTTATACATTTAATGGTAATATTAGTGTTACTGTTTATCATGAAGAGTGTGTGAGTTTTGCTTCAAAAATGATTATGGAAATCGAAAATAATGTGTTTGGAAAGACATCTCATGAAAAGACCAATCAAGAAACATGGAGAAATACATGCATTCTGAAGCAGGAAGTGATAGAAAGTGAATGAAATGACTATAAATTTGTGAACTTGAGGATGAAAGCATATATCCTATGATGTACATAAACTGAAGAAATAGTAATGTACCAATGTTGAATAAAAATTAATGTCAAATTACACATCATGTTCCATAGGCATCTACTTGCATTGATGTTAAACTGGGGTCAGTTACTGTAGAAATATTAGGATTTTTATGGACCATTCACTGAAGTTAGTTTTCAGTACTAGGAATCATATTTGTATTTTAGGATAATGAATATTTCTGGGAATAATCTTGTGAAAAGTTGATTATAAATCCACATACATTAACATGAGTGAATTTAGGGAGTGTATAATAAGACATATATAGTTTATATATTAAAAAATCGAGAAAGTATACACACACACACACACACATTAAATAGTAGCAATATATATGCCAATCGAAATTCATCCATGGAATATATGTCATCCACAGATAAAATATATTCATTTTACTGAACATGGTTTTATGTATAATGTTGTTGAACTAGGAAGCTCACCCATAGGTTGAATTTTCAGTTCCATCAGCCTTTAATGGGAGTAATCTCTTTAACAATTTGTATCTGCCAAAGTCAGCGAGCTCACAAGAATGTTCGTGTGATACCAGGTAGGATTCTATATATGCATATAAAAATACATGTGCTGAATAGGCTACATAGAAAGGGAGCCAGGAATTTGCATATTTGTTAACTTTGAAAACTTATTGAGAATAATTACAATGAAAAGTTAACTAGATTTTTAACACATAGCCTTGATAAAGGAAAAGGCAAGTCCAAGTATACACTATGCCTCCTGTGAATTGCCTATACTTTTTTCTGTTAGGTTTATTTTTATCCATCATGTTAGGATTAGTAGTCAGAGTCTAGTAGGTTATGGGTTAGTGTTAGGGATTCAGTATTTTCAATGGAAAATAGGAATATGAATCCAATGTGTATGCAAACATGTGCTACACAAAAATCTTCCCACTCTCATTCAGAACAATGCCTTAACATTACCATTGCCCCAAGTTAAACACAATTAGAGGAGAAATGAAGAAAATATCTGAAGACATATCTGGAATGAAAAATGCTCAAGCATTCACATCCTTGGTGGTGGTAGAGGAGGTTCCAAAAATAAGGGACAGGTTAAACCCTCCACAACATGGAGCTCTGCTGGCCTAATAACTTCTTGAGAAACTGCCTCTGAGGTTGGGCACTTCAAATATATGTTGTTGTCAGGAGCTTTAGATTTCTTTGAAGTGAGACCATCAAAGCTGGGTCTGCATCTATGTGACCTGGAGGACATGGTTTCTTATTTTCCAATGAACATGAGGCAACAGTGCTGAATCCTGTCTTTGTAGGTAAATTGTTGCCACTGGGGGCTTAATGTGTTCCCGTGTGGACTCTGAAGCCATTTGTTAATCCTCTACTTTTTATGGTGTTTCTTCAGCTGCACTGGGAGTTTGGTATTTGCTTCATGAAATGCAAGAAGTTCAACTGGGACACAGTGCTATAGGAAGTTCTGTCACATGTGGTGGGTCAGGGTTTGCAGGAGAATACACCAACCAGGCTGCTATTCTGAAGTGGCACCCCCTTTCTCCACAGAAAAGCCCTCTTAACCATGGCTAATTATAGGACTGTCAGTAAAAGAGTACATTGTAGATAAACTTCCTATTTTCATGTCACCCTGTTTACTTGGCCACTGGCCAAGAAGATACCAGCATTCCAGGTGCTGGACTTCCCCTTACTAGTTTTTCATAAACGTATCCAGTATAGTACTTTGAAGAAATGTGCATAAAAGGCCTCTGGCCTTGATCTGGGCTTCAAAGAGATGTATACATTTTTAAGATAAGTTATAAATGGGCCCATGGTAACAGGGGGAGGAAAGAAAGGGGAGAAGCAGCTCTCCCCTTCTCAGGTGTTGTCCTTGAAGAGTTAACTTGCCCAGAACAGTGAAGGAAAAGCTGCATTTATGTGAACTTCTGCAGACTGTGAACTTCTGAGCCTCTCCTTTTATATGCTGGGTATAAAACTCTGAAACTCCCTGAACTCAGGGTTCAGGGGATTGATTGATTACAGCAAAGGCTGTACCATCTGAACCTGGCTGCAGCCAAATAAAACTGTTTCCTGCTATCCTCAGTGCCTGGCCTCGTTTGTCCCTACAACATTTTTGGCGACCCAGATGGGACAGAGGAGAGAAGGAAGGCTATTCTGCCTCTCTTGTCTCTGGGGACTGGCTTCCCTGGGATGATGGGGTCAGTGGTCCCCTTGCTGTGCCCAGGCCACTCTTGGCCTGAAGGATGATCCACTCATCCAGCACCCTGGGGCGGCCACCCCAGAGCACAACAGAACCCACAGGCAGCAGCAACCAGAATTAAGGGTTTTGGAGCACCACCCATCTGAACAGGTAGTACCTGGGTCCTTTTGGTTTTGTAGCCCACCTGACTTCCCCTTTGAGGCCTCAGCGAGTGGAAGAGAGGCTTGAGCAACCTCTGTTGGGTCCCTAGTACCCTCCAAAGTGGTTGGAGCTGAAACAGACCCAGGGAGACACCTGAGTAGTCTCTGTTCTGGGTCAGCGAGCAAAGGGGAACCCGTGACTCCCTTTTTGTTTGGTTTGGAATTGTTGGGATTTGGGCGGTATAGAAATTCTGTCCTGGCAATGTCTGTGTGAAAGTGTGTGAATGAGATGGACAAAGGGAAGGGTTCTGACTCAACCCAAGGGCCAAAGCGAGTGCAGAGTCCTGATTCTCTGTTCCTTGGCACCTCATACAACAAACGTCTAGGTGAAAGCTCCAGGTCGGGTGTTGATACTGACCCGCAAGGCTAAGAGGGCCCCAAGTCCCCAGGAGGGGAATGTCCAGAGATAGACGAAGCGAGTCTTGTCCTAAGTGTGGTTTGTTCTAAGTGTGTGACACTTATGCAGGGTGGAACATAGGAGGCACCTAAGGAAACTGAGCTTTCTGAAATGTGTGATAGAAACCTTTAGGAAGGTTTTCCTGGTAACTGTGGGGTGATATTCACTCCACAAATGTTGCATACTCTGTGAATTAGAGTGGCTAACCCAAGATGTGGGCTGGCCACCAGAAGGATCTTTAGATGAGAGAGTCATTGCTGAGGTCCTTTTGTTGTTGGAACCCTGAACCAATTCTCTTATACTGAATGCTGGCAAGAGATAGTACAGAAACAACACCCTTGGTTGAGAGCCTGTCTAGATGTTCAGTCAAAGCTGATGTTAGCCAGAAGCATAGTGGTCTCTAAGACCCAGTGGAAAGCAGCTAAACAGAAAACCTGACTAAAAAAGGCAGGAAATGGAACAGTTTTCCTGTGAGCCAGAAGAGGACCCAAGACCAACTTTTTCAAGACCACTGGGACAACAGATTGTCCCCTAGCCCCCTTGTCCTCAGAGGCAAAAAATGATGACCCCCCAATCCCCCAATACTGGCTATTCTTTCCTCTGTGATGTCCTCAGAGCCAAAGTCTTCCTAGGACCAAAGACTCTTTCACCTCCCAAGATTAAGGAGGGAGATTTGTCCCAATATCAGAGCCACAACTCAGATGAGAACTCTCCAGATGCTCCTGCAAGGGACTAAAGGACCTGCCCATATTGACCAGAGGGAAATGCCTAAGGGGAAACAAGGCAGTTTTGTGTGCCAGCCTTTCTCCACCATTGAGCTCATAAGCTGGGAAAATCATACTCCCTCCTACATGGAGAAACCTTGGACCATGACTGATCTGATGCAGCCCATTATTCAGACCTAGGATGGGGCCCCAACAAAAAGAAGGTCTAAAATAAAGAGTTGTCAAGAAGTCCTCATAGAAAGTCTAAAAGAAAAGAAAAAGAGAGAGAATAAAACACACTGTTCCCAAGAGTTAGAAGGAATTGGAGCCAGCCCTGAGCCCTAGCCAAAGTCAAGCATCTGCAGACAAACAGCCGAGATAAGCCTCCCACTGCTCTAGCATCTCCCTCTAACACTCTCAATAACCCTGAATATTTCTCTCGGCCCCACATCTTCCTAAGGCCCCTCTGCCCTATCAAACTGGCAGCGATGATCAAAAAAAATGTGCCCAACTGACTCAGAGCTAAATGTCCAGGCCACTGCTGCTGCCGCCCCTCTCTCTGCCCAGAGGTGCCCGAGGGAGTAAGGGCACATACAAGTGTAGTAGCCACAGTGCAAGTTTGTCAGTGAAGAAATGCACAGGCTCAAGCAACAGGTGACCAATGCAGCCTTTGTGGGACAGGCTCAAAGAGCCATTTGCCAAAATTTCAATCCTAGAGGGCTTTACTGAGAAGTGTGCCAGTGAGGTGATGAAGGTGGCCACCACAGTTTTCATCAATTGAGATCCAGAGACTCAAAGATAGGCAGACCAAAAAGATGAAGTGGAGAATGGATCTTCTTATAGCAGCCCTCACCACAAAACCAGAGGGCACTCAAAGGGGGGGTTCACTAGAACAAAGCCAATGGTCCAAATGTTTATAAGAAAAAAATAAAGCGTGGCCAGATAAAATGGAAAGCCTCCAGTGGCCGCGGCAGGCAAGCACCCACTGCCATGCGCAAATGCTAAGCCTTGAACAGAGAAGGAATTAATTTTTTGGCCCCAGACCCTCCTTTCAGTTTCTTCCCACGTGCTTGGAAGTCAACAATTGACGAATATGGCAGGGGTCCAATAGACACACAAAACTGCATCAGATGCATGGAATCCAGCACCTCAGGAGGGCTCAGGTGCTGCAAGCCTCCAAATGAACCAGGAATATGTTCATGTTAACAGCCAGTAGTGGGACATAGGATGCTCACTCCAAAAGGACATGCCACCCTGGCTCCAAGCCACATGCTGTGAGCCATCAGCAGAAAGGGCCACAGAGCACCATGCACCCAGGCATACTGAACAAAAACACAAGCGGGCAGCTACTATAGACAATTAGAGCAGGCTCTCACCTGATAAGAGGAAAAAAGCCACACAGACAAGGAGAAACACCTAGGTGGACACAATGTGGCTGCCACACTGGGACCTGCACAGAACTGCACTGCTGCCCTCCAACCTTGGCAGACGGCCCACGGCAAGATTGACATAGGTACCTTTTATACAAATGATGTCCCAGGTCATCAGTCTCTGCTAAGATTTATGTCAGATTTAAGAGTTGAAAAATCCCAGCAGCCAAGGTCTTGTAGTGGGAGATAACATCAACAACAACAAAATTTCCTGCATCTTAAAGCGCCAGATGCTCTATGTATGCCTCCCTTCCCTAAGTGACAGTTCCTCCCAGGGGCTTGAGTACACCATCCTTGGGACAGCAGTGAACTCTGACTTAAAAGCCCATATCTATCAAGAAAAAGGTCAAATACTTTGGTTACCATCTGACTCAACAACAGAACAGACAATAGCAACTGGGCCTCAAAAGAAACAGGAGATCTGCTCAATTCCAGTCCCTTCAACCTGCCATCAGACTAGAGAATTCTTGGGGGCTACTGGGTTCAGACATGTATGGATCCCCAACTTTCAGTTACGACAAAAACCCCACTATGAAGCCACAAAGGAGGGAAAACGAGATCCTCTGATGTGGGGGCCAACTAAGCAAAAGGCCTTTGAGGACATTAAACAAGTACTCAACAGTGCACCTGGATTAGGGCTCCCTGACCTCACAAAGCCTTTCTTTCTGTATGTCCATGATTGGTCTGGAATAACTATATGAGTTTTGACTCAGATGCTGGGGACATGGCACCATCCAGTGGCCTATTTATCCAAACAGCTGGACTCTGTAGCCCAGGGCTGGCCACCTTTTTTATGGGCCCTTGCAGCCACAGCTCTTCTGGTTTTAGAAGCTAATAAACTGTCCATGGGACAAGAACTGGTTGTCAGAGCTCCTCATTCAATTTTGACATCATTAAAATATAAAGGACACTATTGGTTGACTAATGAAAAAATGGTCAAATATCAGGGCATGTTATATGAAAACCCACGTATCCGTGTTGAGGTCGTCAGAACTCTAAACCCAGCAAATTTGCTGCCCATTGGACCTGAAAAACCTGATCACAAATGTGTTGAGGTCATGGGTGAAGTGTTCTCCAGCAGTCCAGACCTAACAGACTAGCCTCTCAAGGACCTTGATGCAGAGTACTACACAGATGGAAGCAGTTTTATAAAAGATGAAGTATGTTTTGCTGGATATGCAATGGTCATTATGGACTCTACTGTTGAGGCAGAACCTCTGCCTTGAGGAACTTCAGCACAAAAAGTAAAATTTATTGCTTTGACTCAAGCACCTCAGTTGATAGCAGAAGTCTGTGTGGATATTTACAGACTCAAAATATTCATTCTCTACCCTTCATGTTCATAGGGCCTTATGTAGGCTAATTAACTCAGGAGAAAAAAAAGGGGGGGACATGATGTATGGACAAGAAATTCTTAAACATGGATGCACTGTGAGCTCCCAAGAAGGTTGTGATTATATATTGCCGAGGTCATCAAAAAGGAAACACTGTGGTTTCTCAGGGAAACCGGAGAGCTGACAGAGAGGCCAGGTTAGCTGTCTGCAAGAAACGGGAAGAAACTCCCATCCCAGGTTTAAATGCTGCCCTTCTTCCTGGCTGACTAGCTAACAGAAAGTGTCCCGTCCGGCAGGACACATCAACGTGGGCAGCGAACCTAGATGGGGAGGAATGAAGGGACAAGAGACACGAAAGGTGACAGCAAGACAAAAGTTCTGATCAAGCTGCAAACTTTTATTGTTCACACAGGGGTATTTATGGGCTGGGGATGGGGGGAGCTCTCTTATTGGCAGTTGCTGGATGTCTTCATAAGGTGAGATAATGCAGGATGTTTCAGGAAGACAGATGGCCGGAGGATGTCTCAGGGAGATGGATGGCTGCAGGGTGTCTCCCAGGCAAGATGTCTCCCAGGGGGCTGTTTCTTGTAACTGTCAGGCTATTCTTTGAAGGAGAACTCCCTTTTGGTCCCTGGCAAGAAAGGGAGCCAACGTGATTTAAGACTGAAAAAGGAAATTTTCTCCCAGGTGGATGGTGGAGATTTTCTGATAGCCGGAATAGCCATCCCAGAGATTTTAGCCCCAGCCTTTATCAAGACAGTTTCACAGGAAAACATGTCGGACATACAGCACTTGAAACAGTTCTGAGCAGACTTTTCTATGTCCCCTGGCTCACAAGCAACACCTGGATGATCTGCAAACAATGTGAGGTTTGTGCTCACAACAATCCTTGTCAGGGGCCAAAGCTCCCACCAGGAATACAAACTGTAGGCAGAGCACATTTGAAGACTTAAAAGTAAATTTCACTGAATTGCCATGCTCACGGGGCTATAAGTAACTTTTGTTTTTTATGTGTTCATACTATGATGGGTGGAAGCCTTTCCTGCCCACACTGAAAAGGCTAAGGAGATACTAGAATGCTTCTCTGGGAAATTATTTCCAGATTTGGTGTCCCAATAATTATTGGATCAGAAAATGGGCCAGCTTTTGGGCAGAAGTGATACAATTACTGATCAAGGGTTTAAATATCAGATGAAAGTTACATACTTCCTATAGGCTTCAGAGTTTTGGTAAAGTTCAAAGGATGAACAGGACTTTAAGGCTCAATTGGATAAGCTGGTCAGGAGACTCACTTACATTGTGATGAACTTCTCCCTTTTACACTGCTGAGGATTAAATCCACTCCCACTAGGAGGACTGGATTCTTGTCTTTTGAGATAATATATGGGAGGCCCCCCTCTTATTTGGGGACTACCGGGAGACTTAAGAGAGATAGGAAAATTAACCCTGAGACGACAGCTTCAGGTCTTTGGGAAAACTTTAGAGGTTCTCAACCAATGGGTTAGAGAAAGATTGCCAGTAAGTTTGATCCAGGAGCACATTCCTTCAAGCCTGGAGATTGACTCTGGGTCAAAGAATGAAATATTCAGCCCCTAAACTTCTTTGGAGGCTCCCTCTTTCAATGTTATTTTATCCACCCCAATTGCAGTAAAGTTTGCAGAGATAGGTCCCTGGATTCACTACACCAGACTCATGCCTGCAGCTGCAGACTGGGAGTGCTCTTCAGATTCTGCTATGCCCTTGAAGCTGACCATCCCAAAGAAAAAGGAGCATCAGAGAAGCTTGAGGATCAGAAGGACAATAGCCCTGCTCCAGTCACTCCGGAAGCTGACTGGTCTACACATGGCCAAAGCTGGAGGAGACTACAACCCTGTTTCAGCCACACAGAAGGGACTGGCTTATCAATGAAAGATAAACTTCCCACCAGAACTAATGAACTCTTTTCAACCTCTGAGATAGTTCCTATACTGTAATTCATTGCTACACCTTGCTTCTGGATATATATACACAGTAATCTGTTTGGTTTTTGAAACTGCTTTGATAACAGTAACTCTTACTGACTGGACTCTGGGTAACAAAATTTCACTTATAGTTTCTTTTTATCTTGCTTATATAAGTTTTCTAGGATTTGTTTGGTGTTATTAGTTTGGCTTTGTTAATTTATGCTGTTTAACCTATGCTAACCAAAACATTCACCTATTATTTAGTTTGGTTTCCTTTGATAACCAAAAGGGATTCTGCCCTACTCCTATTCGAACCATGGAAATCATGTGAACCATGTGCCAAGACAATCCACTATAACTAAGAGGTATAGTGAGTGCTAAAAGAACAAGAAGGAAAAATCCTTCTTGTTTGCATCATATACAATTGTCCTGGAGAATGCTGATAGGCTTGATTTGGATAGATTTGCCAAATATTGAAACACAAAATGAAAAATTAGGTGGAAGACAAAAAATGCATTGAATGGCTTATTGTATGAAGAATGATGCAAATTCTTCAGCCTGGAAAAAATATTAGCAAAGAAAATTGGCATCATATACAATTTCGCTGGAAAATGCTGATAGGTTTGATTTGGATAGATTTGCCAAATACTGAAATAACATGAAATGAAAAATTATGGGGAAGATAAATAATGTGTTGAATAACCTACTGAATTAAGAATGATACAAATTCTTCAGCCTGGGAAAATATTAGCAGACAGAATAAGCTATGAAATCAAAATGCTCCTGTGGAAGGTGATCTGAAAGCTTAGATATAAGATTACTGAAACTAGTAGCACATTAATTCGGAGTCTCTTATGCTGAAGAAATCAGATACCCAAATCAGCTTACAAGCAATGAAGGGTAGACATCCTCTATGATTCACTTTCTCAGAACCTGACAGCTCGTGGGAGTCAGTGAATTCTGTGGATGTGCCTTCAAAGCTTTGCTATCATGTGAACAAGAGCTAGTCAGACTCTCTCAATCACACTTTTCTCATCTATTAGGAACTAAACAATGAATAACACCTAACAGGAAATTTGTTGTGAAAACATGTCTTTATGTATACAGAAGGACTGCTTCAAAGGAGGCACAAAACAAATTGAAATAATCGATTGCAACTTTTCACCTTGCAAAGTGAATATGAATATGAATGTTGGCTAAGCTACAGTAGTCAATAAATCTTAAATTTCAGCAGATTAAAACAAATAACGTTTGGTTTCCAATGTCTTATGCTTGTACGTGTGTATTCATGGCTTTTTTTTTTTGTAATAGACAAAAAACTGGAAATAACTAACTACAAGAGGCTACGAAATGATTTCCTCTTGCCTGCTCAAGAAGGAGAGAGTAGAGTGAGTACAGCTGAGCACTAATGGTCTCTATCACAGAACACCACCAGGTTGATTTTTAATTGCCATTTTAATTATTTAGGACTACATTTGTCAGGAACCACAATGTACTTAGCTTATGTCCTCCGGCACTTAATAAATAGCTGGACACTTATAAAATAACACTGTTGCTTGATTAAAATATGAAATTGAAATAATTGATGATGCCTGGCAGAAAGAGATGCTGCATTACTTGGCTACTACCCTGAATGTTTCTGGTCACTTTTCAGGGAACACATAGCTCCATCTGCTTGACCCTGTCTCCTTTGCTAATGCTCAGGTCATGGCCTCTCCATCACAGCTCATTAGGAATTATGTAAAGGTAGTCTAAATGATGGTCCCATTCCCACTTCTGTCACCTAAAGACACCATATGCAACAGCCCTGGTGACCTTTTAAAAATCAGTATCAGTTCATATCACTCCTATGCTCAAAATCCTCCAGTCCATGATTCTCAGATTCCTAGAACCCTGCATGCATCTCCCTACATCATTACATAGGCCTGCTCAGTCCTTTCCCAGCTCTTTACCAGGTGAATGTGCATGCCCCACACACCCCTCAAAGTCAGCTTTTAGCCACAGTTCAAGGTACAGAAACTAGAACATTAAATAAATTATTAGATAGTTACAAGAGTTTTCTTGTCTTAGTAACTGCTCATACTAAACTTTTTTTTTTTTTTTTTTTTTTTTTTTTTTTTTTTTTTTTTTGGTGGTGGTGGTGCTAGGGATTGAACCCAAGGGCTTGTGCACGTGAGGCAAGCACTCTACTTTTAACACAGAGAAAAGACTTAAATATGAGTAATCAAGTTGAAATTGTAAAATACTGGCAGTGTAGCTTTCCTATTGATATGTTTGTGTGTATGTGTGTGTGTTTGTGTGTGTATATCTCAATGCCAATGTCTTTAGTAGTGCCTTTTATCTCAGAATATTATTTTATTGGAAAAAAAAATTTAAGTTTTTTACTGCTTTTCACTCATGTAAGACCTCTCAGTAAAACATCCCCATTTTGTTTGGTTTCTGTTTTATTTATTAGAATCAGAGCCATGTGTCGTCATTGAAACATTTACCTGGGAATGGAAAGTGTGACTCTAACTGATGACTTCACTTTCACATTTTTTGTCCCCTAAAGTGCACCATACACAACAGCCATGATGACATTTTTTAAAAAATCTGTAACACTTCACATCAGTCTTTTCTCAAAATCCCCAGCCCAATCATACTCAGTTTCAAATCTATATTCTTTAGTTTGGCTAAAAGGAATTCTCAAAAGGGCAACTTGATGTATTGGGAAATCTTTCCCAAAATAGTAAAAATTCTCCAAATGAGGTTTGCTTTGGCATAATCAAACATATAATTATAAAGTAGAATAGAAAATGAAGTTTACTGAAATCAAATCTACTTCCATAGTATGAGTCATAAGCACATTTTAGTTCTCAGCAAACTCACTTCCTTTGAGAAGTTTACTCTCTCTTCTCCAAATTCAATAAGCTTCTTTTATCACATACTGCAATTTCTCCATAACATTTGTATCCTTTATTTTAACTGCCTATTTATTATTTTCCTTTCCCACTGGACTGAATGGTGAATAGTGCTTAGGCTTAATACTTACACATGATGGATGATCAACTGAGTGAGTTAATAACCAACAAGATGTGCATAACAAAACTGCCCCTTTATATGCCATTGGCAAGGGTAACTTCAATAACTAAGGTCTAAGTCTTTGCTATCACACATCTCAGGGATCTCTCCTTTCTTCAAAACCTGATGTGCAATTTCTATTAACTTAGTAGTTTATTTTTAATTAACATTTTGTGGTCTGGATTCCTGAATATATTGTAAGATCCTTGGGAGCAGGAAGCTCATTTTGTCTTGTATATATCCCCTAAACACCAAATTTAGTGAATATTATACATAATAACTGCTCAATAAATATCAGATAGTTGCTAGGTTCAATGACTATTAACAAGTAGAACTGACTTAGGAGAAAGTTACTGTCCCAGATAGACATTTGCAATCAGCAAGAATGCAAATTGACAAGATATCAGGGCCTTTTATTTAAAAACATCACCAAAAAAAAAAACAGAGGACTAAGTCTATTTTTCACAATGTTCAACGTCCAAACACTTGGATTAGCTAGAAAATTTAGACCTCAGTTAATTTAGATTTTTTCTTTCATGTGTTGATTCCTTTTTGTCTGAATGCTTAGATTTATCCAGAATCAAAGGGGAGGGGTTTTTCATGGGAATGTTCAGTAAACACGGAGGTGAGTACTGAAATGACTTGACTCGCTGTTGTATATAATTCTAACACCATTCACTGAAAACCCAGTGATGACAGCACAGCGCAGGCATTAAAATAAGGAGAACATTCATTTTATGAAAATGAACATGGAAACTAAAGAAAATTATTCTCGTTATGAATCATATTTTTGAAGTACAGATTTTGTCCCATGAAAAGTTGATTCATTTCTATTACCATGGTGACCCGAGGAGAACACGAAATTGCCATGGATTAATGGTTTCACTTAGGGGTCAATTTTCCAACTAATAGACACGTGTTTCTTTTGTCCCTACTCTTGTTAACATTTAGCAATGGGTACACGTCAAGTTTTAGGATACATTGTTTCATTTTTAATTTTCTTTTAATCCGGAGGTGACATGTCCAGGAAACTGAAACAGAGTGAATTCTATGCTACTGACTTATCTCCCAAAGTAACAATGAATACAGAAATCATTTCCACTAAGTGCATTTGCCCGACATTGAAAATTGTGGTGGAGCACTAGAGATTGATTAAAATACATTGCTCTCTTCTTAGCTGCCATAAAACCAGACTCTCTTTCTCTGCTATATGAGTTGTATTCTGCCCAATGGATTGTGATCAGAGGTATCATGTGCCATATTTAGTTATGGCTCAGAAAGTCTCCTACATATATTCCTCCATGTGTCTTTTTCCTCCTGGCTGGTAGAATGGCAATACACTGGATGAACTTGGATATAACACATCAAAAACAGCAGAGGTGGGGCTGGAGTTGTGGCTCAGTGGCAGAGCACTTGCCTAGCATGAATGAGGCAGTGGGTTTGATCCTCAGTACCATATAAATAAATAAATAAACATCTACAACTAAAAAAAATATTTTAAGAAAAAAAAAACAGCAGAGTTATGTCAAGTGCTATAATCCCAGCAGCCCAGCACCTCAAGAGGCTGAGGCAGGAGGATGGCCAGTTCAAAGCCAGCCTCAGCAAAAGTGAGACACTAAACAACTCAGTGAGACCCTGTCTCTAAATAAAATACAAAATAGGGCTGGGGATGGGGCTCAGTGATCGAGTACCCCTGAGTTCAATCTCCAGTACCCCAAAATGGCAGAAGAGCTATCAGCCTTGTCAATGAATAATTTTATAAAGGAAAGCCATTCTGCAAACTTTGATATATACCTTGTACTGTTACAGAAGAATCTTTTTGTTCTGACTTTTGGGATCTGTATGTTATTTCAGCTTAGTTTATCCTAATATTAACCTCAAATATGGTGTGGAGATAAAGTGGGTGTGTGGGTAAGTGTGAGATATGTGTGTGATATCAGTCAAACTTTTGAGTTGAGAAGAAATCTAATTATTAGGAGGTAAACTATAAGATACAAAAACAAAATGCATGTGTACAAATGACCTGACCTTGTCAAGGGATAACATTAGGAATTACAAAATATATGGCTTTAAAAAAATCTTTTTCTTGGTATTAACTAATCTAGCAATCTTCTAAATACAAGGGCTTTAGGAATTTAACCATACATTCTCTAATAAACTGTGTCTGTATATCTTCCCGAAGTTAGGGTTTTGACATTACTTGGAGCTTTCTTTTTGCTTACTCATGTGGATTCATCAAATTATGGCAACTTGGCCAATGTTTGATTCTCATATTTGTACCTCACAAGGCATAAATAACACCATTTTGATATACTCCCAATCTCAAAAGAGCAAATTTACCATTAGTCAATAATGATAATGGTAATATTAAAAGCACTTATAGTACTCACTGCTTACAGACAGTATAAATTTAATTTATTCCTCATACTAATTTCAAGGTCAATATTATTATCCATACTTCACAGAAGAGAAACTAAAGCAGAGTGAATTAAAGAACTGGCGCAAATTCCCGCATAAAGTATATGTTGGAACCAAGATTTGAAAAAGGCCTCGATGCCAATGTTTACACTTTTTATTTCCCACTATGCCATCTCAGAGAGCAAAATACTCAGCACAATCATGTTTTCAATTTTCCTCAGATGTCATCAATTTACAATTATATACACTAGCAAGATACTGTGACAACTTCACATTGCTAAGCCAGAACTGAACCCTTACATTCCTAGCTTTGTACAATACTGCTTTTGAATCAAAGAGTGAATAGAAGAACATAATTTTAAAATGATGGACAAATTGTCTTTAAAACTAAAATAAGCAAACCTCTCACAGTGTTAGAATTGCAAGGTAACATCCTTGGCTCTTCTGTCCCTGCCATGGAAACCATATCTGATATTACAACACATTTGTTTATACATCAATAATCCAAATCTTTATCTGCCACATCTGCTTCCAACCTGGGTTTCATTCCAAGTGTTTATTAGACAGTTCCACCTGGATTTTATATTGATAGCTTTAACTCAGCTGTTTTAAACACACACACACACACACACACACACACACCCCACACACAAACACATACACAACACACACAATTCCTGTCAGAAACGGGTTGCTCATCCTGACATTTCCATTTATGTCTCAAATGGAGGAATTGATTCAATTATTTTGTGCCTTCATGTTATTGAATTTGTACAGTATGCACACCACTTACCAAAAATTCATTAAAAATTCAAAGTTCAATAATTATTTAGCCACAAATTTACTTTAAGAGATGGTGTTCTTTGAATTAGATAGGAATAGTAGCTTCATATTCATCTTGACATGCGCAAAAAGATCTAGTACAGTGACCTGAGTGTATCTGGGTCATGAAGGATATCTATTGAGTAATGAATCACTCTAGCACTAACAGATAAAAACAATTCTGAAACAAGGGCAGTTATCTGAAGAGAAATTGCAAATAAATCAAGTAAGGTGTCAGCAAGCAGGTGAAATCCATCTTACATTATGATCTGAAAGAATGTTTACTTATAATATTAAAATGATGAACAGGCATCCACCAAAAATATATCTAAGGCACAAAAAGCTGCAGTCTCAGAAACTGTAATATTTTATAAACAGGATATTTTGTAATGACAGTCATTTCTGGAGGTTGGTAAAAAAAATAATAATGAAAATGAGAACAATTAAACAAGTATTTGTCAATGTTTACCCCAAAGTATGCAGATGATAGACACTCTTACTTATTTGACAGACATGGTGTTCAAGACATTTTTAGAAAAATGTCCTCTAAAGAGGAGCAAAAGCAATTCTCCAGGCTTAATAAGGTAAGATTATTCATCTCTTTGCTCTACCTCCTGGTAGTCTCTTTTGTCAGGTATTATAGCTTTTTGGTTTGAATAGTAGGATCACTAGAGGAGTTAGTTACCATTTTAATTATAATGCATTTCTTAATATGCAAAGAAGTAGACTGGTGTGACATATATTGTGAACAGAATTTATGTGAAATCCTGATTTATCAACAAGAAACTATGTAGCCCTGAGTGAGTCACTTAATATTTCTGTTTTTCATTTTCCTCATGCACAGGATGAAGCAATGGGATTAGCATCCTTTATTGGTTTTTTTAAAAGCATGTTTACAAAAGACTTTGTTATTAAGAAGGACTACTAACCAGTCAAGATATTTTTATGGCAGGCCACATCTTTATTATGATGAGAATATTCACAGGGAAAATAGAAATTTCTGAAGAGGACTGAGTTCTTAAAAGACTTGAAGCCATTTGTTTATTGTTTACACTATATTTAATTTGATGCATATAATCAGGGAACATGTTTCCTCAAAATAAACTTTTCTCCAAAATATGAAGTACCTAATATTTTAATTTTAGCTAGTTACTACTTTTAATAATAGCAAATGTTCATCCAATTTTCAAACACAAATAATTATGAGAAGCCAAAACATCTGCCAAAACTGTGATCTTGTCATCTTTCCACATACTTGAAAACAATTAGAAATGATTCCATTCATTTTGACTAGAGAGAAGAATCTGGTTCTGGATCTGACCTCGTATAAAAGCCATCTCTGTTCTGATGGGATTTTTGTTTGTCTCTTTAGGTATACTTCAGGATCAGTACTACAAGTCTTAAATCTATAATGCTCTAAAATAAAACTAAATTTCCAGCGGTTCCCATTCTAATAACCAGATGAAATTGGGTGTATTGTATGAATTTTCTCTTCTTCAGATCACTTCTCACTGGACACGGTGGTGCACACCTGTAATCCCAGTGGCTCAGGAGGCTGAAGCAGGAGGATCGTAAGTTAATAGCCAGCCTCAGGAAAAGTGAGGTGCTAAGCAACTCAGTGAAACCCTGTCTCTAAAAAAAAGTACAAAAATAGAGCTGGGGTGGCTCAGTGATCAGGTGCCCCTGAGTTCCATCCTTGGAACCCCCTCAAAAAAAAAAAAAACACTTCTGAACTAAGTTTTGAAGAGACACGTGTCATACCTGAGTAGCTCATTTCACTAGGCTATAATACAATTATCAAGATAAAATAAGGAACAAGTGGAGGTGGCAAACAAAAACATGAATAAAAGAGAACCACAGAGTCCCCTAGAGAGGAGTACCCCTAATCAAGTGGTTTCTTTTCGGTGGTCAAAGGTAATCTGACTATAATCATAACTATTATAATTAGCAAGGCTCCTACTTCCTCATTAATTATGGTTGAGATAAACAGTACCTCTGATGCCAGTTGACCCCCAAATATAATAACATCATTATGAAACCAACAGGTTTTAGCCCCAACTGATGCCAGTTGACCCCCAAATATAATAACATCATTATGAAACCAACAGGTTTTAGCCCCAGTGTTATGAGCTCAATATGTCTCAATCCAACAAAACCCAAGAGTAAACAGCTAGATCTTCATAAATCTGTATAGATGAAAATGAAAAATGGGAGTGACTTAAGAAAGATCACAATCAAAGAAGATGAAGAATGGACATCACTAAATTATTCTCTTTTCAGTGAAGACTTTTTTGGGAGGCATGTAATTTAGAATTTCCTGTAATGAGTCATGGGGAGTATTTGCTTTAATGTCTGTTAACTACAGTTTTAAAAATATTTAATGAATACATATCATGTAACTACCCTATGTATATTTGATCTAAATCAATGCTAGTAAATGCTGAAAGAGGACATTTAACCAAAATCAGAATAGAATCATTGCTTCCCTTCCTTTAATCATATTTTTTTTAAAGTTTGAACAATGAAACCAGTGAAATGGAAATAAATCTATGTTATATATTCAGGAAAAATTTTAATGTGTATTTCCCCTAACTTACATTCAGAAAGAAAGCTTTAAAACATCTCCTTTAGAAATTTCTGTCAGCCAAGAAGTTTGAGGTTTTAGTTTCTGTGAGAACTCAAATATCCACCTTCATTATTAAGAAAATTGCATACCAAATATGGTTTTCATCAAATGATTGCTCTAACGGAAGTTGTTTGTCTACTTGCTCATAATTTTATGTTTGCATATGCAATGGGTGGTATCAGTGAGACACCAGTGAGAAAGGTCATGTCACTGGCAAAACAAGTGAAGCCAGAGTAGTCTTTCAGATGAAAGGATGGGTGGACTTAGGAGACACGTGAGCATGGGATTGCCAGAGAAGATAGAAGCTTGTGGCCTCTGGATCAACCCTTGTAGCTGGCAGATAATATTTACAAATATTCACTCAATGCTTCACTGATACATCCACTTATTCAGTGCATACATATGCACATCAGGCAAAAATTCTGGTCTCTGATGATATGGTTATATGAAAGATAAAGACTTTTGAACTGTAGGTCCTCTTCTATCTTCCTGTGGAACTTGCATGAAAAACCCTCTTTGGGAAAGTATGTGGGGGCATGGGTTGTGTACCTTCTCTCTGAAGCAGCTAGGATTCCTCCCACCTCACTGGATGCACCAGGATTCATCTACTCAGTTTCTGTTCCTCTGAGTAGTTTGTTCTTTGCTCATATTCCATCCTGTTAAAACTGACTTTATGTTGCTATTTTCAGAATCTGTTACATACCACACAGCTTTGAGGATGCCATACTTGGAATAGTATATATTCTAGTAGGCTTGTGGTTTTCAATGTGAATCTAAATTTTATATGTGAGTAGATGCTACTATCTTTTCAGGAAAAGATTCCATAAGATTCTGCAATTATTATTCAGCTAACTACATATCTTTTGAAACTAAATTAAAGGGCTTTCAATATGAGAGACCTATTTATATATAAGTACAGATATGATTCAGCTACTGTTTGAAGACTGAACAATAGTGCAATATCTATCCTTATTTACTGTATCTAAAATAAAGAACACTGTTGAATTTATGCTATTATTTTTTAACATATTTAACACATCTAACATTTGACTGTAAACACTCTCAAGAATAGTACATGACTGTCTGGAACCCCAAATTTTTAATATATTATTTCTGGTGGGCAGAATAATGTCCCAAAGAAGTCCAAGTCTCAATCCCTGGAAGCTGTGAGAACATTTTCTTTCATGGCAGAAGACACTTTGGAGCTGTGGTTGTATTAAAGATATTAAGATGAGGAGATTATCCCAAATTACCCAAATGAGATCAATGTAATCACAGATTCCTTAAAAGTAGAGAATCTTTTCTGGCTGTAGTCAGAGAGATATGACATAAAAAGAGGGGTCATAGAGATGAAATATTATAAAGACTCAACCCCCTGTTCCTTACTTTGAAAGTATGGAAAGGGAGACAAGTTTGGGAGCTCAGGAAGCTTCTAGAAACTGAAAAAGACAAGAAAAATAATTGATTGTTCCTTTAAGTCACCAGAAAGGAAAACAATCTGTTAATTTCTAGAAGCATTCACCAAGGACTGATCCTGTTGAGGATTAACCTAGAAAATCATTGGGTAAGGAGACGGAAGAACATTCACTCTCTTGGCCAGTCCCCCATCAAGATTGGTCTCCCAACCAAGAAAAATGTAGAGTGGAAATAATCTTCAAATTTGAAATTAAATTTATGTATATTAAAAGACATGCACAAAATTTACTGGCTTTATGTTTCATCTCTAGCCTAGTAAGAGATTCAGTTAGAGTTGCTCATGTATTTCAAATGTGAAATGTTAGAAATATTGGATCATATAATTCCAACTAATATAAAAGTGGAGGCTTATAATGCTCCTCATCCTTATTGAACATGTAGAGTGGTACAGTTCATTATAAATATAATTTTATTTGTGCTTGTAGGAACAGAATGAAACATATACTACCATGGAAATTTAGAGATTACAACAGCAATGGGGCTGAGGGGTAAAGGGTCTCTACCATATTGATCATCCCAGGAATACCACTTATTTTGACTTCCCGTCCCTCAAAGAATGTGAAAAAACAAACCATATTCTTCTCCTTAATAAATATGACTTTTAAACACCCCATACATACTTTCACAAGAACTTTAACATAAAACTGTAAAAAAAATCAAAATGTTCCCAAAGCGCTGGTTACTGTTGAGAGCTGTGCACTGACCGCTGGCTCCCAGGACTCTGGTCTGTCCTCTGGGTAGCGTCTTTCTTCCCCAGTAAGCTAAATCAGTGGTTCTCATGCCCTCAGATGCATAGAGATCACCTATGAAGGATTTTTCCCAGTTCGTCAAAGAACTCCCCCATCCCCCCAAAAAGAAAGAAAAAAAAGAAAAAAAACAAAACAGAAAAGGGAACAAGCAAACAGTCAACAAAACAGGGAGGTAGGAAAGTTTTAGTGCACTGTAGCTCTACAAATCTTTCCTTTTTTGTTTTCTCTTAAAAAACACCCAAACCACACAACACCTGTCTTACTCCAATACCTTATTTCTGTACATTCTTGCCAAAATAGGTATTTTCTTGAAGGTTTACAATTGTCTCCTTTAGAGACTCTGCTTTCCATTCTTCTCATAAAGTGAAGGGCTGTAAAGATGCAGATGATTTTTCTTTGAGAGTGAGAACATTTTCCAGGTTTTAGACATGAGGAACATACTCAAAATCCACTCCTACTTGGTTACTCGGTTCTTTAACTGGAGACTTAGCTCCAGGGTAAAAGTGTGAGATGGTCCTAAGGTGCATCCCTCAAGTTTAAGTAAACTGATTTTCTGTATTTGGAAGATAGTTCTAACTCTCTAAGCAACTGGGACTAAAATTGAGAAGCAGAGTGCCTCTCCATTGCCAGAGACCAGTTTCTTCTCTGCACACTGCCTCTTTGGTGCCCTTATCAGTTGGTAACATTTACATCCTTATAATATTATCTCATGAACAGGTCAGAGTCTCCAAGATTATATTTCATCTTCTTTAATTTCCACAATCTGTGGCTTCCGGGCTTATTGATTTGATCAATGAACCAGCTCACAAGCAGGATCCAAGATAGATTATTTGGGGGAGATTTCCGACAAATAATTAAATCTATCTGTAGTCTGTTGTCTCTGGTATCTTTTACTGAGAGTACAACATTTTTTTCTAACAAATTTATTTAATGCAGCCTCTATGTATTTTGCCAATTCTTTGAATTTTTCCAACAAAATATAAAAAATTGATAAGTTCATATGTATGAATATATAGTATCAAAAACATTTAATTATTTATCATTTTAGAGATTTTGATATTAATAACTGATATAAGAAAATACAAAGTTTTTTCTTTATTGTTAGGAAAACAATTATTTTTAGGAATAAAATTATCTTTGTAGTTCAGTATTAAGTTAAAGATCAATATATTTTTTAAAAGTTTCTGTATTACATTCTCTCCTTCATAACTCATTTTTTCTCTGATTTAAAACATCACAAAAATTTAATAAAAAAATAAGAAAAATATTTAACCTGAATCACTGATGTCTTCTATATTACATCAGGAAAAAGGTACCTATTGATTATGTTACACTAAATTGTTTCTAAAATTGCACAAAGTTAGGAACAAAGAAAAAATCAAAGGCTTTGAAATCAGAACCCATTGACTTCAATAATACCTCTGTATTTCTTGGGATGGATTTGGACAAATCACTTTATCTCCTTGATTCTTGGCTTCTATGTCTGGTAGAAGTAGCTACTTACCTAAGTTGTTGAAGAATTAATGTTGACACGTGTAAAACGATGAAATAATTCCCATGTCTTCAGGGTTTTATTGAAAATAGGCTTATATATAATAGGCGGTATTGTCATTATTACTGAAAGACTTCTACTCTGAAAGGTTTTGGACTTATTGACTCTTATCAATAGGACTATGATTTACAATAAAGATAATGAGTACATGTTTTGGGAAAGATAGTTGAAAGCTAACAAATAATTACATAAGATTTCAGTGGATAAAGATAGATGGAGGCTATGATTTGAAAATAATGGTAACTTATATTTCTGTCATGTTTCTAACTTTTCTAGTAATTTTCAGAACAATTTTGCAAAGGAATTTAGCTAGCAGGTATTAAGCTTTTACTTCATGCCCAACATTAGAATAATGCATGGAACAGATAAAAAGTCATATATGGTATCATTTTTGCCAGTAAGTTATTTGTAGATGCATTAGGAGATAATGGAGAAATTTTAAGTAAACTCTAAAAGGAAGATGTAACAACTAAAATGATGAATCAGGTCGTAGGTTTGGAAGGAAGCCAAGGGTGGAGAGCAATGGCCCCTAAAGATAGGTGAGATATGGAACATGGATACGGACAGAGAAGGTAAAATATGGGAGGAAGGAGATGGTAGGAGTAGAAAAGGTGAGGTTAAAGGAGGGAGTAAGAAGATGGAAATAATCTGGGCCAAGAGTTAATAGTGGTGGTGGGCCCACGTGGTGGAATAATTCAGGCCTAAAATGATGTAACTGACTTAGATCTGGCAAGTCGTTAGAAACAACCATTTGAAATCAGATCTGAGTTCTGAATCTTACTCTGACATTTTTTGGCTGTGTGATTTTTGGGGTGCAGGCTTACCTCTCTGACCTTCTGTTTCCACATCAGTAATGTGGAAAAGCATTAGAAAGCCAGAGAGTTGTTGCAGATACAGTGTGGTTTAGTCAGAAGACTGTGTTTCACAAAAACAGTTCCTGCAAGGAAGCCAAACACCATAAAGTTTTCCATGGGTGATTTAAAAGCAGACTTGAAAATCAAGACAGAAAATGCCCTCAAAGAAAACCTTTAGAGCTGAGTAATTGCCACTGGATCTCTTTTTTTTTTTTTTTTTTTTTGGCTTTGTCATGTCAGTAGTATTTTTTTTTTATTGGTTGTTCACAACATTACAAAGCTCTTGACATATCATACTTCATACATTAGATTGAAGTGGGTTATGAACCCCAATTTTACCCCAAATGCAGATTACAGAATCACGTCGGTTACACATCCACAATTTTATATAATGCCCTATTGGTAATTGTTGTATTCTGCTACCTTTCCTATCCCCTACTATCCCCCCACCCCTCCCCTCCCATCTTCTCTCTCTACCCCATCTACTGTAATTCATTTAGAAAAACAGCCAAAGGATCTCTTGATGCTCAGTTCTGAATCATTTCCATGAAGTCACATTTATTTTTCCAACTGTGCAAAATCCCAAATGTGCATGGAGCAATTTTGAAGCCACTAATATACTAGGAAATTATAGAAAAAAAATTTAAAAATTTAATATGTGTTTATATATTCTATGATTATATCTTATTAATGCCATGTATAAAGAATCACAAACCAAAATAAAGATTTCAGCAGGAAAAATTACAAAAATAATTCTTCCCATAACCTGGTTCAAATGATATAATGATATACAAGCAATGTACTTAGAAAAGATGAGGCCATCTATGAAAGATAATTAAATGTTTGAGAGAGAACGTTCAAGCCATTTGAGCCGTAATAAGATTTCAAGGTTAAGGGTTACGTTTTGTCCTGTTGCGGGGTCTGGCAAAGTCCAAGGGAACTGAGGGACTCGTTTGCTTTACAATGATGAATTGCAGGACCTTGAAATATATTCTTTACTACGTTGAGACTCACATTGTTTAGAGAGAAAGAAAAAAAAATATCTTTCAGGAGTTAGAGGCAGCAGAATCAGCATGAGAAAATGAAGTCAATGCCGGCATTCTGTGTTGGCCAGGCTGACTGCAGAGTTAGGAAATTCCCAGTGGAGAAAGAAACAGGCTGGAAGGAGAACCCAGCTGGGTTGAGCAGGATGGGCAAAAACCCAAGTGATGTGACAGTAGGCTCTCCACCAGAATCACACCTGCTCTGCAGGGAACAAACTCCAAGGGAGGTTCTCCTTCCCTCTGGCCCAGCCACATCCACACCTCTAGGGCCTTCATGTGTGGGCTTTGTGAATTTCCTCATTTCCAGCTCATTCCTCTGGACTTGGAATGAGAGATTTCTTTTATATCTTCAAATTGTCTTTCAATTTGCACCTCATTGTTTTGCAGGAGGCAGACATTTTTCGGGAGATTTGTATAAAATTGTCCTTGTTCCTAACTTCAGTGGAGAAAAAAATTCTCTGCTTTTTAAGAATTTTGATTTTTTTTAAATTTTCTTTAGTATTTGTTTGGGTTTTGTTTTATTTGTTTGTACAAATACCTTTGGTTCCATTTAAAGAACAGATAGAAGGCTTCCATCTTACCTGAAAGTCACATATCTTCTGTGATTAAGCTCCACAGGGTACTGAAGAGCACTCTCAGTAAGCCTATGCCAGTAAGTAGGAAGCCAGGCTCAATAAGCCTTCCTTTTTATCAGCTTCAAAGCATAAAAGGGAATTTTCTTCTCAGGGTGTTGTTAGGGAAGGAAGCATTCTGAGTTTCCAATTTAAATGAAGTCAAACATTCCTTTCTCTCTCATCAGATTAAAGATTTTTAATAGATTGCCTAATTAGGGCAGAAAAGAATTATTCCAGTAATTACACAGACCAGTCCAATGGCCTTAAACTCTTCAGTTCTTACCATATCACAGTTTAGAATATCTTAATTTCCATGAAGTTTGAGTCTCAACACAATGTCTCTCTTTAATGTGGTACACTCCCCCTCTGAAGAGAAAGAAGTGCTAATTCATTATACCTGGTAGCCTTTTCCAAGGCTTTTATGATTTCCCCAGTGTGAAAAGCACTGGGTAGCCAATTCAACAACTACGCGAAGAGAAAATATTATTACTAATGTCAGATGCTTAAAGTAAATTTCTCACTGGAGAAGTCTCCTGGCACCATTATTAATGGAGTTGTATGAGAAATCCTTAAAGAGTAGAACTAAGAGAAATCATACAGAAAAAAACAGCCAGTTAAATGATGATGATGATGATGATGATGTAGTTTAAATACAAGCAATCAAATAACCTGGGCAAGGTTGACTAGAGCATATTATTGAAGAGACAAAACTAAATCTGAGCTTCTGGGCTCTCTGTCCCTCACAGCTCATCAGAGCAAAAGAACGTACCCACCATTTGAACATCTTCTGCCTAGGGGATTTCTCATCAAAGATTAAACACCAACCTTTTCAAAGCCAGTTTTTTTAAGTGTCTGAAGTATCTCTGGAAAACAGTGAGAAATATGAAACTTATTGCAGTGGTCATCTCTAGATGAGGGGCCTGGTCGGCTGAGGAGGAAGGGAGAGGAGGAAAATTGAGTTTTGCTATCTACCCATTATTTATTGTTTGTATTTGTACTATTTATATGACAAATATTTTTTTCTTACATTGTTCTTCACATGTCTGTGTTTCCAGACACACAAAAATGAAGAGAGTAGATGGGCATGGTGGTGCATGCCTATAATCCCAGCAGCTCGGGAGGCTGACGCAGGAGGACCACAAGTTCAAAGTCAGCCTCAGCAAAAGCTAGGTGCTAAGCAACTCAGTGAGACCTTGTCTCTAAATAAAACACAAAATAAGGCTGGGGATGTGGCTCAGTGGCTGAGTGTCCCTGAGTTCAATCCCTGATACCCCCACCCCCCCACCAAAATGAAAAGAGAAAAATAATGTACTCATACGGCGCCAGGTACATTGCATTCTGTATGGATATCATTCAATTCATACGGAAAACTTGTATGTGCTATGGGGTTCAGGAAGTTAGAATGCTGGTCTGTGATTCTTTCCTTTTTTCCCTAATTAATTGGGGAATACCCCTGGGAGGAAAAAAAGAGAAGGTGACCCAGAGTACCTTATTTGTCAGTATGTTTACTGAACCTTTGAGTAAATAAACTCCAACTACATAATATTTGCCAAGAGTAAGATGTTTAACTGGAGAACGTTTTTAGCAAGATGTCTCTAACATGTGATAAATAAACACAGAATCTATAGTTTTATAAGGTATAGCTCTATGGAAAATGTCATGTAAGCTGGAATATAAAAATGGAAATGTACCTGACTTTGAAACCTCATGTATTGTCAGGGGTCAGGGGTCAGAGAGTATCTGATACAGGAAGCCATGGGAGCCAAACCTGATGTCCCAGAATTCATCCCTCATTGACTGGATGATCTGTCTTCTTCCCAGCCTCTCTTGCTTCAGGATTTCTCAGAGTAAACATACAGATTGTTAAATAGCTCTTTTATCATGATTTCCAAGCAGAGATTCTGTTAAGGGGAGTTATCCGCAAGTGGGTGCATCTCTGATTATTTGTGAAAGAGAGAGATGAGCAATATAAAGAAGTAAGAAGGCTGAAATGAACTATATAAATAAGAATCTAGTGGAAGCTGGCCATTTCAATCATCAAAAAGACACTAGTTGATCTTTCCAAATACAAAAAGTGTAATATTTATTAATGCCTGGCTTGTGAAATCCAAATGTTGATTTAGACAGATACATCACTGTCATAATTGTTAGAGTTTATCAATTATTGCTTGAGAGGCTGCAGAGTACAAGAGTTATGGGCTTCACCTTTAAAGCCACAGAATGACTAGACTGGAATACCTACTTTGCTACTTATTAACTGTGAATTGTACAGGCTCCTTAATTTCTCAGTGCCTCATTTTGTCATCTAAAAAATGAAAACAATCTTAACAGTACTTAGTGCATACAATTATTTGAAGATGAAATGAGGTAATATATTCAAAGGATTTAGACAGGATGCCTGGTACACAGTAAGGGCTTCATATGTATTAGCTCTTATTATTATTAGTCTCCATTTTAGCATCTGAGATTAAAAAAAATGCAAACATTTTGCAAGTGCTATCATCAGTGACAGAATTCCAATTCTGCTTTTTTCAAAACAATATGCTGCAATTGAGTACAGTTCTATCTTGAAAGAATTTGTAAACGTTTTTGAATTTAAATTGTGCTTCACTCTATGGTCCCAGAGAGTGCACTTTATACGCGTATCCATTACAACACTTTCTGGAATAGATCATGGTTTTTTGTTTTGTCATTTTTCAATTTTCTCTACAAAATGGTGATTTCAGAGCAGAATTGGTGTGCATTCATCTCTGTAATCCCAGTGTCTAGAATAATGAATGGTAAGCTGGTTTCTAATAGGAGTTGGTAAATGAATACCAAATGTAGCAAGTAATTAAAAAAATATTGTTGAGTTTGTGATTTTTAAACTCGTCAAATCGTGTTACATGAATTTTTATACTTTATTAAATGCAGACACACTGGACCATATCTTTGGTAGAATGTTGCCCAAAATTTTAATGATTACTTAATGGCAAATAAATAGAGACACTTCTCAAATTGTACTCTCTTCAATTCAAGCATAACATTCCACTTAGTAAATGTCACTTATGATTACCAGAATAGTTACTCAGACTATTCTCATTATTTGATCAAGGGAACAAATAATCTAATGTCCAATGAGCATATCTTTCCAGCAATTGAGGTTCTGAATACCTCTGCAAAGTTACAATAATTTAACGAGGGCTGCAACTCTTTCTCAAAAAAGAAAGAAAGAAAAATATTCTCTGTGAAAGAAAAATTAGTAAATTAGAATTATCAGCATTATTCAAATATTCTCAGTTTGTTCACAGATTTTTTTTTTTGTTTTATAGAAAACTGTATAGGCACACAAGATAGATACCCCAAATATTATAGAATTTCAAAATGGACCAGCCCTGATCCCCACCCCACCCCATTAGTTCAAGAAAACAGAGAAATAAATTGACAGGAATGTCCACAAGTACAAGCTGAAATGAAATGCTTTAAGGCCACATTTCAGCATTCCCATCACTATTGCAGAACATTTCTTTTCTTGCAAATCATTTACCATGTCCACAAAGCCAGTAAAGTTCTAATAGTGCTTAGGGACTTTGACATGCAAACTCCCCTCTCATGTGACACTTAAGCCTGTGAGTTTCATTTTTTTAACTAACATCAATGCACTTAGCCTATACTTTTCCATTAACCAGAAAGCATGTGTGACTAAATTAAGGATATGGAGATGAGGAAATTAAATGGGATTAGTTATTTAAGTGAGTGCAATGTAATCATGAAATCCTTGTAAAAAGGAGATCAGAGTATCAGGAAAAATATAATGGTGGAAGAAGTGTTGTAGTGATACATTTTGAAGATGAAGAAGGGGCCCATGAGTCAAAGGAGTCAGGAAGCATCTAGGAGCTGGCAAAGGAAGGGTGTTGAATATCCTCTTATACCTCCAGGAGTCCAGCAGCCTGATTTGGGTTTACTGATAAACATTTTGGACTCCTGACCTAAAGACTGTAACATTATCAACTTATGTTGCCTCAAGCCACTAAGTTTGGGGTACTTTGTTATAGTCACAGTAGGAAAGTAATGCATCGGGTCTTCAAAAAGTCAGTAATGCCTGAGGGTAATGCTGATTACTTGTAATTCCCCTAGCAATCTCAATTCTCCTATGCCGTAGTTGGAGCAATGCAGCATTTTCATAGAGGAACATGGTCTTGGTAAAATGGACAGTTACTAAGAACAAATACTTTGTTTTCCTGGAAACATTTCAGTACAAAACATTTTAAAGGTTTTAGCACATTTATTTTGGCCTCATGCCAAAAATAAAAGAGTAAATGTGTTTTTTGTTATTTGGAAAAATAATCACTTTTCGAATTTCACACTGAATGTTATCTAATATCTAGCATTTACATAAATGGCATTCTTTGTTCAAAGGCAAATTTACTTTACAGAAAGTAATTTTAAAGCCTTGATAATCATTTAAATATAACTATAGCAATTTTTTCAGATGGAAAAATCCCACAGTGTTTTTGATGCATTATCCACGTTCACATAGAAATGGAATAATAACTTATTAAAGGCAAAGACCATGACCTGAACCACTCATGTCCCCCTTCAAAGTACTCTGACCAATATTTATAAAGCTCTGTAATTGACACAAACCTACATAAACCACTTTGGAAGACATATTCCTTGTCCTCGCCATGTTGATGTATGCATTGCAAATTCATATAGATGGATAAAATTGACCTATTGCTCAGAACATTATTTGCATCTCTAGGTTACTTTGCACAAAAGCATACTGTTGTTTCATCCATCTGTACAAAATAAAATCACCTGTTTTAAAAAACTAGCTTGAGGACAGAGCACAATTTTGATAATGGAAAGGTCCTCATTTTATAAGATAGTGTGGCTCTTTATGGAAACAAGTTGAAAAGCAATTTAATCATTTGTTAAACATCACCTTCAGGGGCTGAGGATGTGGCTCAAGTGGTAGCGCGCTCGCCTGGCATGCGTGTGGCCCGGGTTCGATCCTCAGCACCACATACCAACAAAGATGTTGTGTCCGCCGAGAACTGAAAAATAAATATTAAAAAAATTCTCTCTCTCTATCTCTCTCTCTCTCTCTCAAAAAAAAAATCACCTTCATAATGCTAGAGCTATTGTTGCTATTTAATTCATTTGAAATCACACTGTTCTGAGAGCTGGTTCAACATGTGGAAAGGGAATTACTCTTTAATAGCATAGGTTAAAACTGTACATACATAAACTTTGAAATCACTCAATAAATCATAGGTTCTAATTGGCCTACAAAGGTAAACCTTTTTTTTTCTAGGTAATTCAATAGACCCCAAGTTCACTGTATGAATTACATGAAAGATTGATACATTATACGCCTGTTTATTTTTAAGCCAGAATGAGAGATTTCGTAGCTTTGGGGTGTTTAAGTTAATCAGATTTCCTTGTTAATCCTTAGTGCTTGAGCCTGATTAGTTATCACTTTGCTATTCTGTTCCTAGGAATGGGTTCCTGCTATTTATACAAAGTATGAAAACTCAGACAGTAAAGTTGAGCAGGAAGCATGGTGCCTGAATCATGGAGTAATGATATCAAAAGTAATATTAGAGATATTAACCAATACCTTCAGTTTTACAGCTTGGAAAACTAAAATGCACAGAAATTATGAAACTTTCTATGAATAAAAGTAGAAACATATGCAAAGTTAGGAAGCTAGTTTTTTTTTTCTTTTTGGTCTTGCAATACCATATTCATTTTCTTAGATACATCTTCAGATCAATTCAGTCTAATTTGCTTGATTTAATGGAATCAACACTGTGTGTCAAGTATTGTGCTGAGTAATGGATAGAGAATAAAAGATATTACATGCTGTTAAGGAAATAGAAATACATGAGTAAATCATATTAACTTGAGATGAATGTCATAACAAAGGTAGTGGGGGGTTCAAAGTGCAAAGAAGTCAACTCAATTCAGGAAGCCTTCCCTGAAGATTTCATCTTAAATAGAGTTCAGGGAAAGGCAGGTATTTATCAAAGCAAATTGGGAGTGTTTTTATTAGAGAGAGAGAAAGAGAAAGGGCATGGGTAGAAGCAAGAAGGAACACATTCTTTTCTGTGACTTTCCCCTGTTCTCCACACTCCCATTAGCACAAATTAAAGAGGGAAAACAGAATCTGCCTGTACAACAAGTAAGCTCCCACATCCCCTGTCCTGTGTGATATAATTGCTAGGCGTCCACTGGGTGACACAAAGGGTCTTCTGTTAAAAAAGACTCCAAAGACAGTCTGAGGCAGATTGCTCCTCTCTTGACCTTCACCTCACTGTTGGAGAGGCTCACACTCAGAAGTCTCCTAGCAAGAGGGACCCTAACTCTAAATCTTGTAATCTCAGTATCACATTCTGCTCGAGACTTTAGGGTTGATCATATCATGAAGGTGATGTACTTTGTTTCTGATTACCTTAGTCACTGTGTGAAGCCCAAGACTTTCAAATCTACCCTTGTCCACTAGCTTTTCATCCTCATAGGTTCTGTACATAGCCTCTGGTGAGTTCATGGCAAGAACATTCTCTTTTAACCCCAGTAGTACCCTAGCTAAGTCACAATGCACAGCCATGCAATTTTTATGACATTCTGGTCTTCCCGTGTGTGAACTCCAAGGCAAGTCATGAAGCTCAGTGAGAGGAGTGCAGGCTAGACTTTGGCTTCCCTGCCCCTCTGCCTAACACACTTCATCAGAACAACCTACACCATTGTAAATGGTGGCCCGGCTCGTCATTCATTTTTCTGAATGTTCCTTTACTTAACTCTGCTCTGGAGATATTGCTTCTCTTGCCACAGATAGAGGAAAAATATTTTAAATACAGATGAAAAAGGACTTTTGTCCATGACAAATAAAGAACACTTACAAATCAACATTAACGAGAGGAAATCCCAGTTTTTAAAATGAGTCAAAGATTTAAACACGTTTCTAAAGTGTACTAATACTCAATAAACATATGAAAGCTTAAATACTCAACGTCAAGTTGTCATATTTAGGGGTAGCACATCCTGAGCTCCATTGAATAGTCAGTATCTTCAGTCATCAGGGATCTTTGCAATTAAAGCCCTAGTGAGATACAATTGCATACCCACTAGATGGGCTATAATCAAAAGGATTAATTTTATTGTCTTTGGTTAAGATATAGAGCAATTGGTGATGGCACCTCTGAGTTCCTTGGAGAGCAATTCTTCTGAACTCTCCAAAGAGCAAAGACATATGAAAATTAATTAATTTTCAATTTTGGGGGGTTGGTGCTGTTTGTGTTTATGGGATTTATGGGACAAAATGGGTTAAGAGCTATAAGCTTTTTCTCATTTTTCAAGATTGTTTTAGTTATTTTAGATCTTTTATGATTCTATAAAATTTTTAGAATGAACTTTATTAATTTTTCAAAAAGCTTGATGTGTTTTGGTAGGAATAATGTTGAATCCATATATCAACTTAGAAAGTCCATCATAACAATCCATGAACTATTAGAACTTTCCACATGATAGATCTTTTTACATTTCTCTCAGTTGGGTGTACGTATCTTTCACATCTCATGCTAGACCATGGGCTCTCTACCTCAATATTACTGACATTTTGAAGCAGGTTTTTTTTTTTTTTTTGTGGTGGAGTGCTCTCTGTTCCTTGCAGGATTTCGAGCAGCTTGCTGATCTCTACTTTCTGGATACCAATGGTAACCCTTAGTTGTGAAAACCAGAAAGATTTCTAGGTACTGCCAAAAGTCCCCTGGACAAAATCATTTCCATTTGAGAACTACATAATAGATTTATTCCTCAACATAAATTGTACAGTTTTAAAGAATTTAAGATTATGTATTACAATTATGTTTTCCTTATTTCTGAAGACTTGCTAAATTTACTATGAAATTCTGATAGGGTTCATTTTAGGTAGACACCACAGAGATTTTAATGCATAAAATCATGGTGTCTAAGGAAAAACACTTTTCTTTTTTTTCTGGTATTTATGTATTTTATTTTATTTTCTCTTATTGTACGGACTCTGAACTCTTATACAAGGGTGAATAGAAGTGGTAACTGTGGGCATCCTAGATTTGTTCTGGAACTTAACATAAAACAAAGATTTAGTCAGGTGCGGTGGCCCATGCCTGTAATCCCAGCTGTTGCGGAGTCTGAGGCAGGAGGATCACAGGTTCAAAGCCAGCTTCAGCAACAACAAGGTGCTAACCAACTCAGTGAGACCCTGTCTCCAAGTAAAATACAAAATAGAGCTGGGGATGTGGTTCAGTGATTGAGTGCCCCTAAGTTTAATCACCAGTACCCAAAAAACAAACAAAAAAACCCCAAAGATTTAATATTTTACAACTAAGTTTAATGAAACTAAGTTTTTTGTAAATGGTCATTATCATTAAGATGGTTCTTTTCAATTCCTAGTTTGATGAGAATTTTTATTATAAATGCAGGTTTAATTTTGTCCATCCCCCCCCACAAAAAAGAACCTAAAGATACAATCATATTTTTAAAAAATATTTATTTTGCAATTGTAGTTGGACAACAATACCTTTGGTTTTATTTATTTATTTTTTATAAATATTTATTTTTTAGTTTTAGGTGGACAAAATATCTTTATTTTATTTTTATGTGGTGCTGAGGATCGAACCCAGAGCCTCGCACGTGTTAGGTGAGTGCTCTACTGCTGAACCACAACCCCTGCCCTGTGATCATATTTTTAAAATCTTGTATTATGCTAATGTGGAGAATTACATGAACTTATTTTATAATACTAAGAACACCTTCATTCTTGAGATAACCCAATGTTACGATGATGTTATACTTTTTACATGCTGTTGGATCCCATTTACTAACACTGTTAGAAGAGTTTTGAATATGTTTTCATCTGAAAATTTTGTAATAATCTGTCAGATTTTCATGTTATAGTTTTTGTGGCCTCATAAAATAAGTTTAGAACTAATCCCTTCTCTGTTTACTGAAAAGGTTTTTGTAAAATTAGTTCTCATTCCTTAAATGTTTGGTATTCATCAGTAAGCATCTGAGAATGAAATTTTCTTTGTAGGAAGGTTTTAAATTACGAATTCAATTTCCTTAATTGATATGGAGATATTTTACAGGTTTTTCACTTTTTATTGTATTAATTTTAGTATTTTCTCTAAGGAATTTGTCCATTTTATATGAGTATTCAAATTTAGTGTTATTAATTTTTCCTTTTTTAATATACCTTATTATTCTATTAATGTCCATAGGGTATATTATTAGATTTCCTCTTTGATTTGGGGTATTTATATCTGTTATCTTTTTTCTTATTCAGTCATGCTAAAGATATATTAATTCCACTAACCTTTGTTAAAGGACCATTTGTAAATTTTTTCTAGTATTTATGATTTCCATTTCTTTCCTGCTCATATTCTTTAATTTTTCTTATAATTTATTTTTTACTTGCTCTTCAGTTTTATAGTTTATTAAGACAGAAACTGAGATCATTGATTTCACACCTTTACATTAAAATTTTTCAATCTCTTAATTACTGTCTAAGTTTTTAGTTGCAATATATGATATGCTTTAGCTATGTCTTACAATTTTTGCATTTTAAATTTCCAAATATTTTTTTAAATTTTTAAAATATGTTCAGTTATTTTAACTTAAGACCATATTAGTAAAAAAAAATTATCATACTTGATTGCAATTCTTTTTAAGTTACTAGTAAGATATTTTGAATCACCCATCATATGGTGTCCAGAGCCATCTGTGGACTATGTGTGGACCTAATCAGCAATGGAAGCCCATTGAATAGGAAAATCTGGTGTTTGGGAACTTCCAGTGGCAATCCCACAGGATAAGACTTTCCAGATACATGTACATTTCTATTCAGCTCTGTCAAAAAGGGCCCACACAGCACCGGAGATAGGGTGACCTGCTGCAGCCACACAAGACTCTCAGAGATGGGTGTAGCCTGCCAAGATGCCAATCAACTTATTAACTGAAAGACATCATGAAGCAGGATTCCTGCCTTTGATGTACCCCCTTAAATAAACTTCTGGAGCTATTATTAGTTGTTCAGCTCCAACTCCTCTGTGGGCGGGACTTATCAGGCACTCTGTTTGAAAACCTATTATTTGACTCTGTCTTTTATTTATTTTCTTATTATTTCAGACTGTATTTTCTCAGGTGGCTTATCCCCTCCTGGGCAGGAGAAATTACCCTGGAGAGATGATGGTAGCCTTGTGATAATATGGATTAGAATAGTACAGATGAATGCCTCATGTATACTTAAAAATAATCATAGTGGGGTAGGGAGGGGGAGCATGGGAAGAATAGAGGAACTCTAGATAAGGCAGAGGGGTGGGAAGGGGTATGGGGTTAGAAATGATGGTGGAATGTGATGGACATAATTATCCAAAGTACGTGTATAAAGACATGAATCAGTGTGAATATACTTTGTATACAACCAGAGATATGAAAAAATGTGCTCAATTTGTGTAATAAGAATTGTAATGCATTCTGCTGTCATAAAAAAGGAATGTAGTTTCTATAGTTGAATTTTCCATTCTAAAATGTCAATGAGTTTAAATTTGTTGATAGCTATCCACATATTATAAGCCTTTCCTGCCACAATAGTTCAATTCCAGTTAATACGGCTTATTATGTGCAATGTTATTTGTAAGCCAGATTCCAATTATTCCTTTTCCAATAAAAGTTTGTCATAGGAACTTCTCATGAAGGATTCAGTGTGGGCTGAGAGATGAGCAGGGTCAGAAGAAGTATGAACATTTATGTAATTTCCTTGGATTTTCAAAACATACTTTAAATAACTATATTCCAGTTGCACATGGAATACTACTGTGTATTAACTACATTTTGAATTGGTCTCATAATGTTCCACTGACAATTAATATCTCAGTTCTTAGGATCTCCAGGTGATCAAGTATAGGTGCCAAAAATTATGCCTCAAAAGGGGAATTACTTTTAAAAAATGATTTGGACTTACCTGAGAATTCTGAGACTGTTGTTTTCCAGTCAAGACTAGACACAGTCTCTAAAGAGCCTATCAACTAAGAATATGAACATCTTTGGATCTGTTGGATTGTAGGAGTAAAAATGACAGAGCTGTCTAAACTTTAATGTGTATCCCCTGGAGAATCTTTTCCCTCAGGCCACATGTAACAGGTAAGTGTAAGCTACCTATAGACTTCAGGTATATGCAGAAGACTTGAGGGTCATCAATCAGAAGAATCACAGCAGCTAATTAAGAATATTACATGATCCAAACTGGCTCAATTCAAGTCAGCAAAGTTAGTTCTTGGTCTTTGTAAATCTTGGTAAATTTTGTTCTTTCTTTTTTTTTTTTTTTTCATCACCATCTAAATTGATAGCATGTACATCTGGAACAATTATTGTTTGTTGTGATCACCATCCTGGGAAAACCTGTATAAAAACATAGTTACCACCAGACATGTTGGCACACACCTGTAAAAACAGAGGCTCTGGAGGTGAGGCAGGAGAATCTTAAGTTCAAAGCCAGCCTCAGAAACTTAGCCAGGCCCCTAGTGAAACTCTGTCTCAAAATAAAAATAAACCAGACTGCGAATGTGGCTTAGTGTTTAAGCATTCCTGGGTTCAATTACAGGTACGAAAAAAAGAAAAAAAGAAAAGAAAAGAAAAGAAAAGAAAGAAAGGAAGGAAGGAAGGAAGGAAGGAAGGAAGGAAGGAAGGAAGGAAGGAAAGAAAGAAAGAAAGAAAGAAAGAAAGAAAGAAAGAAAGAAAGAAAGAAAGAAAGAAAGAAAGAAAGTTACCCCTAGAGTTACAGGAGCCAAGAGATGGAAGGACACAGATCATCTAGGTCCTCAATCCAGCAGTGCAGAAACTTGCTCTAATCATGTAAATGTCGATTTTAAAAGTCAATAAATTCCCTCTTTCTTCCAATCAGTTAGAATTCACTTTTTTACTTGCAACTAAAAGAATCTTATTAAAACAGAAGTATGCCAGATGCGATGTTTTTCTTTGCCAGTAAACAAAACCAATCTAGAATATACGTTAGAACGCATCTGTTTACTGTATTATTATTTGGATGTAAGACTTCAGGGGAGAGGGGTTAATGTTTTTCTGCTTTATAAATATTAAAAATCAAACATCTCAAAAGCTTCTTTTAAATCATATGAAGTAAACTGTCATACTATACCAATTTTAAGCTGAGACTTCACTGCTGGAGAAAAAAATGGAAAGTTTTAAAAAATGTATCTGCTTGTTTAAACAACAAAGGTACCAGCAGTACAACAAGGAAAGAAAATCCATTATCTCAAGTGGTTAAGATACAGAAGGAGCAGGAATATTGTGGTATGTATTGCTTTTTGTTTCAGACAGAAAAATCAAAATACAACCAAGTTACTCTTGCCATTGGTCAAATGAAATTTGATATAGAAAGATTCAGTTCTATAAAAGTCTGAGAATGGGGCTGGGGATGTGGCTCAAGCGGTAGCGCGCTCACCTGGCATGCGTGCGGTCGGGGTTCGATCCTCAGCACCACATACAAACAAAAATGTTGTGTCTGCCGAAAACTAAAAAATAAATATTAAAATTCTTTCTCTCTCTCTCTCTCCCCCCCACTCTCTCTCCCTCACTGTCTCTTTAATAAAAAAAGTCTGAAAATTTTCTGATGGAAAACTGATATCGGTTCTACTCAGAAATTTAATAAGGACAAATTATCAAGAAAATATT